>NW_026892584.1:18512500-19142500 GCF_033815535.1 Pezoporus flaviventris | reverse complement strand
TACTAGGCACGTATTCAATCTCATTATCCAAGTTGTTGATTAAGATGTTAATGGTATCACTCCAAACATCAATGCCAGAGGAACACTATGTAGGCTTTAAACTACCAACTACCACTTTTTTTCCACCCACTGGAAGCTCCAGGTATTCTACCCTCATATTACTACATACGGTACAATATACTGTTGTTGAATCACAAACGGAAAAGCTGTCAGGGAGGAAGCTAGCTATGTGTATGTGAAAAACGCCACATTTTTAAAGGGTTAACTACATCTTTAAGAATCACATCATGTTTTTTATTTTAATCCCTGACTTTTCATTGTGGACTATAGCAATAGGACAAGAGGTAATGGGTTCAAACTCAAACAGGGGAAGTTCTTTACTGTGAGGGTGGTGGGGCACTGGAACAGGTTGCCCAAAGAAGTGGTGAATGCTCCACCCTTGGCAGTGTTGAAGGCCAGGCTGGGCAGAATCTTGGGTGATATGGTTTAGTGTAAGATGTCTCTGCCCAAGGGCAGGAGGTTGGAAGTAGATGATCCTTTCCAAACCTAACCATTCTATGATTCCATGACATCTTTCTACCTTTATCCTTCTTCAGTTGATGTTCCTACAGGATAATTCATGCACCCCTAAATGCATGGATTTCTTAAAATGTGCATTTTTTTTTAACAACAGCTACGCATGCTTTTAGAAAACTGCAACAAGTTTGACAGTTTAAGTAGCCGGGCAATCTTTCCCGGTGTACATAACAGACAAACATAGTTCCAAACACCACCTTCTCCTTTTAAAGCCATCTGCTACAACTTGCCCACTAAGCCCTATCAGACCATTTCTGGTTCCACTGCAAGAGAAGGAACCAAGTCTTCTTAGCAAGGAAACATTAGAACCACTTAAAGTATCACTACCTTAAACCAGATGCAAGATTCTTTATTTGCACTATTGTTCAAACAGTACTTACTTGCTAATTTATCACACTTTGAAGATCAGAAAAATGAAAGGAAACAATTTTTTATTTTAATGCGCGTAAACAGAAAAAAAAAAAAAAAACAAACCCCAAACTTTGATCAAGTTATAAGCATCTGGACATTGGAATGAGAAAGCAAGAACACTCTTTTGGCTTTTATGTTTCTGCTCCTGGGTTCTGACACTGTGAAGGAGAAAACTTAGAAAGATGCATCAAGGATGGCTGATACTGGGATGCAGCAGCTGTCTGAGGGAAAGAACTGAGGTCACAAGGAAAAGCTAAAAGGTTCAGCGGACTTAATCAAGTCATAGGTGGATCTATGTTGGTAAGTCACCATCAAAAGTTACTGTAGAACATGAGAGTATGATAATTCTACGGTGGAAGTTTATCTGTTCATTTCCAGATAGAAAAACATTATGAAACTTTGCCAAAGCAAACTGTAAGTGCAAACAGACTTTTAAATTACATTAACATACTAGAAGAACATCTGGTACAAACACTGTCAACTTTCCATGCATTCTTTGCGAAGTATTTGTGGTGTTTCAGCTGCACTGGGCTTTTTTTAACAAAAAACAAAACAAAAAAAAAAACCAAAACAAACCCCTATTTTTAATGGACTATGCTCATAATTCATAAATGCTCAAAGAATGTTCTCACAAAATAAATAACACTGAATAAGCCCTCAAGAGACATTTCTCACCCCAAACACTGCTTTGCAGTGCATCTTCATGTTTAATTCCCTGATGTATGACTGTGCTGTTAGCTTTTCTGATGATGGTAGGCAAACTACCCATTACTGCTTAGCCTTGACAAATCCTCTAATCCACTGGTAAAACAGAATTAAAACATGAAATAAAACAGTAATCTGATAAACAACAGTGAGAAGTAAAACCATGAAGTACCTTCAGTAAAATTCATAAAATTCCAAGCTACAACTATGAATGACCAACACAAATTGGGCTGGTGTCCAATGAGGAACAAAGATCTGGATGGTGAAAGGCAAACCCCGTATCATCACATACTCCCAGACTGACTAGCCTAGGTAGTCTATAGTACTACTATTAGGAAGACATGATCAGAGTATTTGTTATACATTGCTGAGATAAGACTTAACAATAATTCTGACATATCTTACATTCCAGTTACTGACACAGACATTAAGATTGGCAGAGGTGGACCAATAAAATTACATTAAATTATCTCAGGGTTTTTTTTAATTATAAGAAGTCATATTGTGTCTTACAACAGTTTCTACTTCTTGCAAGTAGAAACACTGAACTTATTTTTAAAGAATGTTAATCCCAAAAGAGAAAGAATGTTTGATTTTTCTACAAATACAATGAAAATCTTAATTTCACTCTGCCACTGTTGTTTGGTGTCTATCAGACTGAGATCATGGTAAATTTCAAATTTCTATTATTTCTCCTCATAGCACTGTTGCCAGGATCCTAAAAGGTCCCTACAGAATTAAAGTGACATTTGCTGAGCCTGCAGTATGAATTCCATAGTTTGCATGAACTACCTACACCTTTCTGCTGCCAGTTCCACTTCCACATGCCAGTGCACATTAATCCCAAATTGCAATACCCTGAATATTACAGTCCATGGCCCATTCTGAACTGAACAAAACCATGATGATTCCCCAGTGTCCACAAAACTTCATACTGGACTGAAAAGACAACAATTTAATTTTTCAATTCTTGTCAGGCAAATGACAAACAAAATTTACAGATGCAGAAAATAAGGGTAATAACTAGTTACTGTTTTAAGATCATTAAGCTTCTGTTTCTCAAACACAAAACTGATCAACACTTCATCATCATAAAATTATTACAATTTCAAGCAATTTTTGGTCCATTCTTCCATGATACTTTACTGCCTCGTTTTCATACTTTTAAATAGCATGCAATATCCTGTTCAGATTGTTATTAATTTCAAAAAAACAGTTCTCCAACCTTGCTGTACTTTTAAATGGTTAAGCAGTACCAGGAAGCTCAAAAAGTAATTTAACCTGTTTTCTTTACACATTTTCTTTTGCACATTCAGATGGGAGAGAAGGAGACTTTGTAACTGTACTCATTTCAGTAAACTGACATCAGAGTTCTCACAAAGTAACAAAGATACCCTACCTTGATGGACTGACTGTAAGGTCCAATGTTAGCAGGTGCCCAGTGGGAAATGCTCTGTACATGCATGACCAGTTTTTCATCACGTAACACATCATCTGCTGCAATGTCATATTTATGTGCAAGACAGTCAATGCAAAATAGCACTCCATCAGGTAACCGGGTTTCCACACATACTCTGAAAACACAAGACAATTTCTTACTTCGAACAGAGTTTGCTTGTACTAACTTTCAGCATTTATTTTCCATGGGTTTTTTTTTGTTTGGATTCTATGTAATGAAATTTTGTCAGGAACATAAAGCAAAAGCTGCGGCATTGCAATAACCTGCTAGCATTAATATTGTTATCCTCTTTCCAAATAATGGTCACCTTCAGACTTCCAGCAAGATAATTTCCATTACCAGTGAGAAGTTAGCACCATAGTCAATGGCTCGTTTCCATTTGATCATTTTTAGGATGTGTATTACTTTATTAAAACCATATGATTTCTTTTATTAAAAAAAAAAACAACAAACAACAACACAACAAAAACCAACAACTCTTGACCACACAGCTCTGGAAATGACAAACAGGTTACACTAAGCAGCCTTTAGATTGACTGTATCATTGTCATATTCTTATCTCCACACATTTTTCACTAACTATCCTTCCACTGATTGGATTATAGGTTCAGGCTTCTAAAAAGCAGCAGCTTATTGTTCCTTTACACCCTCCTCACACCTTATCATGCAATATTGAGAATATTTTTCTGTTATACTTCAGGTTGCATGACAGACACACACTTGATGACAGGACTGGAAACCTACTTAAGCATTCATTTTAAGTATTCCTTTTTCTTTGCTTCAAGGTACACTGAGTGCCTGGATGGACAGACAGTCTGTTGCACGTGGCCAGTGAAAAAGAAGGGGGTGGGGCGAGGGAAACCAACATTTCAAAGCTTGAAAAATAATTATATTTCCAGTTCATGCATAAAAAAGCTATTTAGCTCCCAGCAGGAATCCAACAAAAAATTTACTTGTTCTCTTTACATATCATATAACATAACCTTCAAAAATTCTTCTCATCTCGCTTACTTCTTCCAAGAAAACTATTTTGCTCCCCTCCTCCCATATGCAAATACAGTATTTTTTCCTCATTACCATCACCATAAGCATGGATGAATGGATTTTTCTGCTTGGACTGGTAAATTTTCAAGACAATTTTGCAAATTTAGTGCAGATCCACACCCTTTGAGTCAGCGCTTCCAGCATATTGCTTGTGAGAACTCCCACAACTAGGTCTCTGTGCATAATGCAATGATGCAGCCATGCAAACAGCTGTATAATTTTTCTTCCTGACAGAATGCAACATAAATCTGTTTGTTCCATAAAAATAATAATAAAAAGCCATTTTCCTGCAACTTCCTAATCTTTCTACCTGCTATTTTAGTGATGGAAGACTATGTGGCTGGCTAGGTAAATGTGGAGGCTTAAAACATGCAGCACCATGAGAAATGAAGAAAGCTAAACTGGGAGAAGTTGACTCACATGGACAACTTACGATACACAGGAGTGGAAATTAACTTTGTGTAGTTTACAGCTGGGACTAGATCCCTCCTCTGAAGGCACACACAATTCACACTTCATCCCTCTGTGATTTCATAGTCCTGGACTACAATCAACATCTTGAAGAAGACTCTTCCTGCTCTTTTAGGTTCTTCTGACACCCAGACTGTGTAGTAGAATGTGATTCTATGATGATGATTATCTTTACAATACCTTTTAACTATTTGCCATGCTGTATTTAAAATTCATATACCTACACTACACTTCATATTCTGTAATAGGAGTATAAAATATAGTATTCTATACTAGAAAATTGCTAAACAGTTGATTTTAAAAATATGAACAAGACATGAGGTTTGACCTCACAGTTGACCCTGCTTTGAGCAGGGGACTGGACTAGATGATCTCCAGAGGTCCCTTTCAACCTGTATTAACCTATGGTCCAAGTTGAATTTTTCAAACTATAGCAGCTCTGCAAACTGAGCATATCATCTCAGATGCTTAGGGACATAAATTCCTATAATAAGAAATAAGCCTTTTTGACAAAGGCAATAAAGAAATTACAAACAGAAATTAGTTATAGCTTACAACCTTTTTAAAAAAAAAAACCACAAAAATTTCACAGGCTAGATGTTTGTTACCCAATTTCCAATGGAAAAAAAAAAAACAACAAAACCACACCACCACACCTAAACAACACAGGAATCACACACTGCATATGTAGACTATCAAGCTGTTTCATTATGTCAGAGGTTGACTTGGATGCAACACTGAAGATTCTATACAGCAGATCTTAAAAGACTATGATTTGGGGACCTATGAATGTGCTCTGGTTTCAGCTGAGATAATTTTCTTCTTAGTAGCTGGTGCAGTGCTGTGTTTTGGCTTCAGTCTGAGAACAGCACTGGTAATACACCAATGTTTTAATTGTTGCTAAGTAGCACCTACCCTGGTCATGGTCTTCTGAGTCTTTCATGCTCTGCCAGTGGGGTGGGGCACAAGAAGCTGAGAGGCAGCAGAGACAGGACAGCTGCTCAAAACTAGCCAAAGGGCTACTCCATACCACAGCATGTCATCCTCATTATATAAACTGGACGGAGTTATCCAGAAGGGACTGATCACCGCTTGGGTCAGGCTGGGTATCAGTGAGCAGTTGTATTGTGCATCACTGTTTCCCCTTTTAGTTTTATATCTCTCTATTCGCTATTTCCCTTATTATTAGCAGTAGTAATACTAGCATTATATTGTACTTAAGTTATCAAACTGTTCTTATTTCAACCCCCTGGTTTTATAATCTTGATTCTCCTCCCCGTCCTGCATAGGGAGGGGGAAAGGAGAGGGGTGAATGAGCAGCTGCATGGTTCCTACTTATCATCTGGGTTTAAACCACGACAGAATAAAAGTGTTAGCATCAGTAAAATAATTCCTTTTCATACTTGCATTCTTACTGAATATACAAGTGTAGCTATACCCACTAAAATCATAATCTGATGGAAACACAAGACATTAAGAACAACCACACTGGATCAAGCCAAAGATCCATCCAGTCCAGTATTCATCTTCAGTCACAGATAAGTGCAGATAAGCAGGGGAAGAAAAGGAGCAGAGTAAGCATATACTGGTAGTCTTGAAATAACTCCCAGTGTCTCATTATGCAAATCTCAGGCAACTCAGCTAATTAATCTTTTGTATTTAACAAAATTAACAGAACAAGGTGAATAAGGTTTGTCACAAGGACCTAGAAGGACCTCATCACTTTTAGGAAGACTTAATAATCATTGGTAGCTAGGTTCCAGTAATGCTTTTGACACTGTCTCCCATAACAGCCTCATACAGAAGCTGTTGATGTATGGGCTGGATGAGCAGACAGTGAGGTGGACTGAAAACTGGATGAATGGCCAGGCCCAGAAGGTGCAGATTAACTGCAAAAAGTCTTACAGGTGGCCAGTAACTAGGCGTGTACCACAAGAATCTATAGTGGGCCCAATTCTGTTCACCATCATCATTAATAATCCTGACAATGAGGCAGAGTATACCCTTGTCAAGTTTGCGGATGACATAAAACTGGAAGGAATGGCAGAGTTTTCTGTTGCCATCCACATGGATCTTGACAGGCTGGAGAAAGCAGCACACAAGTTCAACAAGGAACTTATGAAGTTCAACTCCTTCTCCTTGAAGGACACAAACCCATGGCCCAGTATATTCTCCGGGCACATTGTCTTGAAAGCAGCTTTGCAGAGAAGGATCTGGAGGCTCCTGATGGAAACAAGCTGAACATGAGCCAGCAAACAGCCCTTGTAGCAAAGAGGGACGATGATATCTTGGGCTGCATTCAGAGTAGTGTTGCCAGCAGGCAAAGGGAGGCAAACTAACAGCAACAAATAAAATCCCACCAACAGAAATGATTTTTCAGTTCAATCAAGTCAGAATAATCGAGACTTGCAGAAGACGTATTATTCTTCTGTAAATCCATATATGGGAAGCATTTATAAAACTTATGGTATATATTAAGGCAAGAATTTCCATCCCTAGTGTTTTTGACTTGAGCAGCCCTGATGTGATTACTCCAAAAAGGCAGCAACAGTCTACTTCTAAGTCTGTGAGGCACCAACACTTGGACAAAAGCTTCATAAATATGGTAAAAAGAATTCAATATATTACAGTGTATCATAAATATACTATAGCAGTAGTCTAATCCTACCTTGCTGGTGGACACAAATCAAATTCTGTCACATAAACTGAATTTATAACATTGAAATCTTTCATGCTCTTCATATACAGATGTACCAAAATAATATCCTTTGGTTTCAATCCTTCTGAAGTCATATTAGCTGCAGGATAAAAATAAACAGCTGTTAAAGACAGAATATTTTAAATGTGTGTAGAAAGACAGCATAGGCATTCTGGTTTTGTACAGCAAAACCAACTGGCAATAACCAGTTGCCTAAACCTGACTGAAGGCTTTACAAGATAATACCTTTCCCCACATAATACCCATTTTTTTCATTACATTCTTTGTCACGTTCATTTTCCAAATATAAGCAGAATACAAGTAAATTTTGTCCACCCTGTGCAGTGGCAAATTCTTGCCCCAAGAAAAAATATCACGCATTAATGCATGTAGATATGCTACAGTCCAAACTCCTTGTATCCGTAACTTTCACTACCTTGTATTTTTTTATTTTCAGTTTATGACAGCTAGTAATCTAGAAAGACCTCTGAATCACAAAAAGTACAGAACTGGAAAGGACAATAAGAGGTCTTTTAGAGCATCACCCTTTTCAAAGAGAAGATCAAACATTTATATGCTATTCCAGAGGGATGCCTGTCTAAGATGTTTTTAAAACCCCTCACTGCAATAATCTCTGCATAAACAAAGAGTTACAAATGGCAAGGCAGAAAATAGGAAGCAGAGGTGGCCACAGGAGAAATGAAAGAAAGATAAGAGGAGAGCAAAGTTCAATCACAGCTGAAAAAAAAAGATACTGGGAAGTCAAGATCATCTGGAGGTGTATGCACAGAAAATGATTAGCAGGGTGTATTACTCTTACATAGCAAATACCATAACAAGATATGTGATCAAATCTGCAGTGTGGCTCTTATGTAACTGATGAGCAATTGAAACTAAATGAAAAAAAATCTTCTCTGAATATAGAACATATATTAACAACAGTTTCATGTGACCTAACTTAAATGAGCTACGTTAATCTACATAATGTTATTCTATACATTAGCTTTCCAATGGAGAAGTGTAAGACTATAAAGACAATCTCTTTTGGCTATTGCCTTATTGATAAACAAATACTTCTCGTGTAAAACTTTTCTGCGGTTTTAAAAACAGTTCAGGAGTTGGCACACTTCTAAAAAAGGTTAATTTAGTCACACCAATACTGAGATTTGCTCTGAATGTCTCAGCTTTACTTTATCATACTGCCATTAGTGTTTGCAATCTGAAGAGGGGGGGGTTCTCACTGACAGAAAAGGAAGTGCATGCCAAGTGATATAAGTGATTATACAACAATTGTTGCAGAACTCCTATGAAATTACAGAAATTGCAGAATTCCTATGGAATTACCAGCTGATAAATTAGCACACAATAATAATTCTGTTCAGAAATATAAATGTATTTTAATGCTGCTTTATAGCAATCACCAAGTCAACACCAGCTATGTCATGAGAAGGGTTTCAACCTGCAGTTAAAAGTTTTGAAGCATTATATGAAATACTGGAGGGGAAAAAAAACCCAAACCAACCCATTTTTCCCCAGCTCTAAATTTAAAATGCACAAGCCAACAAACTGTCTATCTTGTGGACGATTAACAGTATTAGAGCAAGTTGAAGGCAAAGAGATTTGGATAAATTCATAATTTATCATTAACTAATTCATAGTTTTATTTTTTAAAATCTTCTTAAAGTAAGTGAGAGTACAATCCCCTTTTGCTATATATGAATTAGAGGAATGATGGGAATAATTTTTCCCTAGCTTGGAAGCTGAACAAAATTGATCCTCCAAAGCACTCTATCTAGTAGAAAGGCATGATGAATCAGTTACTAACCCACCATTTGGGTTCTTGATGGCAAGCTCTGCTTCCCAAGGAGAGGACTCCTACGCAGCACATGTCCAAGATGTACAGGGAAACTATATAGCCTTTCTTCTATATTTTGAGCCATTCACTGTTTCTGATAATTTATAAAACATAAGGCAAGACTCATCCTTACTTAAGAAGAACTCACTAAAAAGAACTGACCCAAAAGGCAGTATTAGCCAAAGTCCAGATTCATCTTTCTAAAACAGCTATCCAGGATTCTTAGGCTGAGAGCCACAAAATACAGTATCCAAACTATCTTCAGGAAGTAGCATTTTGGACTAAATTCTAATATAATAAAATTCTATGTAGTTCCCTTCAAGACTATGGAACTTTTTATGTTACAGCTGCACCAGAGGTGCTTCATATATAAAGCGATGTAATCTTTGTCACCTTCCAATCGTATCTAAAGAAAAATCTAACAAAAAAGTTTAAGAAAATAAATGTAAACAGCCATGTACTGGGTTCCCTTCTGCTCTGTTTCATGGAAGAATTGCATCCACTTTAACAGAACAACCATGTTTCATAACTTCTAGCAACAACTTTCCATTTCTGAATCCTTTTGGCAGCACTTATCCTCTTTAGACGTGATTAAACCAGTTAACCCATCAAAGAGTTTAAAAGGACCATGCTTATTCCATTTTCACAACACTGAAGACTGAACTGCTGTACAGATTGCATGAGTTCAGAAAAAGCCTTGTGCATATTTGCAGATCAGTTAAGTTCTTAGAAAAAAATTGATTCTTTTGCCATGACACAATCATAATTCATTCAGTCTTCATACTGACTTCGAAAAAGAGAAAAACGAAAGGAAATGTGAGAACTGACATTTTCTACCAAGGTTCAGAAAATTATCACTTTTTATCACTTTTTTTTTTTTACTGTACTACAGCTAATGCAAGTAATTTGCTGAAAGCAGTAGAATACGGTCCTTGTCAGAGAGACAATTTTTTTGACAGATGCTAAGGTAATAATATATAATATTTGTACTGGCAGACTTCCATTCAAATATGAGAACAAAATAAAACATTACACAACCCTTTTGCTTCAATTTACAGGTTATGCCCAGAAAATCTGCACTAAACATTATTGTCTTTTACTAAAAGTTTGATCGCATCCACCTTAATCATTTCCAATCAATCAAAAACTAGCTTAATGACCTTCTACAAAGTATAACTTATTTGCTTCTGATAAAAATACTAGGGGTTTTTATCATGAATATTTAGTTGCACATGCAAAAATAAGATTTTATAGAACAATACCTCATGAAATTCGTGAACAAGAGTATGAGCCTATCCATTTATATACTAAAAATTATTTATCTTTTTAGAAAAAGAAGCCTGTATAAACATGTTTTAGTTAAAAGTTATAATCAAAATCGCCCACAAACCAAAATGTGACCATTTTATATGTCAGTATCTTGTAAGAGGAAGATATTAGGGAACCTGGATTTCATGATTCCCAAGACAGCAATTTCTCCTTTACATTAAGAATATAAAGGAGATTTACTGCTACTGACCTAATCGTAGATGCCAAAATGTACATCAGCTTCCTAGAAAACTTAATTTAAAATTATGGTAGCTACAAAAGTGCTTCAGCAAGTAGACAGCATCCATAGCACACATGCACATTCACACAGAGAGTATATTGCGAGAAAGCTATATAGCAAGTTATAAAGTGAGTAAGTACTGCAGAAATAGTGTTGCTACAGTGATATGAACACTATTCTGGCATTCCAGGATCTTCAAAAGCCATTCAAATTATGACGTGTTCAATATTAAAGCTGGCAGTCCTGATATCAATGATTTCAATCAAATGCAAAATGAGATAGCAAACGGACAACCACAACATTCAAAGTTATAAAACTGTATAACAACACAGATTCTTACTTAATACCATATTAAAAGCAGTATAGTTAACAGCAGATAACGCATTAGCTGAATAAAGCACCTCGAAGAGAAGAAAATGCTTCCCTTGCTGCCTCTTGAGCATTTCTCCCTTTTGATGGAAGGAAGTGTGCAGTGATACCTGAAAACCACTGGTAACCACTCAGAGATTTTCCTGAACTTCCAAAAGTCTTAGCTATGGAAAATGAAGAACACTGATTATAATAATGAAAGATTTCAGATTAACCTAGAATATATTTTAAATTGTTTAAGTAACAAGAACTTTCACAGGAAAAAAACAAAAACAGAACAAAACAAGAAAAAACCAAAACAAACCAAACAAACCACAAAACCAATCAAAAACTGTAAAAAGATCTTGAAAAATATAATTATTACAGACAAACAGATATAAACCAAAAACTTAAAAGCAAGTGTACTGGTAACAAAGCTTCAAAATGCTACTTGACAAACCTTCCTACAACACTGCCTTCAGAATATATGCCTGCATGTAATATTTAGCTGAGAATTTCAGTACCTACTCCCTTACAATTTTTGCCGACCTTTTACAATCTCCCTGCCTGTTTTGATACAGACTTGGCAGAAGGCATGACACTGAAAAGCTAAAATTTTTGGAAGAATCTAAATGACACAGGAACAGATTTTCAAACTGAAATGCCAAATTTAAATGGAATTTAGGTGTTTAACCTGGTTCTGATCATCTTAGCAAATGCATAACATGTTTAGACATGTTTTTAACATTCCACCAGTCACTTATCCATATTCAACAGCCTAAATGCCATTCAATATCAAGTGCTTTTATAGCGTGAAAACTTTTTTAGGGAAAAGTTTACTAATCTTTGGGTGTAAGTTAACAAGTGATGCTGTGGTACTTCAAAAAGGTATCAATCTGTAAGCTTGGGTTTATCTTGCATTAATCACCTCATGTTTGAGGCATCCAGGACAAGTAGTAATATCAGGCATATAATTAGTTACTGCAGCTCACCTAACAGACAGTAATTTGCTAGGCCACTAAACTCAATCATGCATGTCACGCTGAGGTTGCTTGGGTGCGGACAGACTATACACACTATAATCCAGTTGAACAGTTGTGTTTTGTACTTAATTTTATAGTTTGCTTTCCTATCTTCAATTTTAAAAGAGTATGGGTACAGGTGCGATTAGAGTGTTTAAATAAAATTTAATCCCTCTATTCAAATTACTGATTATATAATAATTATAAATTTCATTCAAATAAACAGAACACATTAATGCATGTTTTCTGAAAGAAAGAAATAACTAATTGGGATAGGGTCCTTCTGTAACGTAATTCAAAATGCAACATTACTACAGATCTATTGATTCCTATCAGAAAACCACACTGTAGTAGGATCTCTTTTTTTCAGACTGGTTATTAAAGGATGGAACACTCCTTTCAGGACTGTTCTTAAAGTGTACCCACCGCAGCATGAAATATTCAATATTATTTGAATATTAATGAAAGCTGTGCAAAACTCACTGAAATCCAAAGAACTATGATTCAAAGACTTCCAGATGACTGGAATGTTTTTCTGTGGTTCATCCTCTTCTGATGAGGGGAAAATATCATCATCACCATTGCAGGTTACCTCACAAGAACAGCTGTTGACCATAAACGTATCTGAAGATTCCTCCTGCTTGAGACAAACATTATAAAATAAGCAAGTAAATAGCATACCAAGTAGTATGAAAACAGCACATTTTACCATTCATTCAATTTTTTGGTTCCAGCTGTAGAAAATACCATACCTCAATGGGTACATTAGAGCTTAGAATATTAGGTATATTATCAGCTTAGAACAATGCACAGAACAGCATCATTAGGGTTTACCACTATTTAGATAGCAGAAACTTGTGGAATACAACGTGATGCTGTTGATGTATTGTATGGCATAAAAATGCATGTTGAAGGAGGTGATCCTGCCCCTCTAATCTGCTCTCCTGAGACCTCAATTGGAGTACTGTGTGCAGTTCTGGTATCCTCAACATAAAAAGGACATGGAACTGTTGGAACAAATCCAGAGGAGGGCCACGAGGATGATCAGGGGACTGGAGCACCTCCCGTATGAAGACAGACTGAGGAAGTTGGAGCTGTTCAGCCTGGAGAAGAGAAGGCTGCGTGGAGACCTCATAGCAGCCTTCCAGTATCTGAAGGGGGCCTATAAGGATGCTGGGGAGGGACTCTTCATTAGGGACAACAGTGACAGGGCAAGGGGTAATGGGTTTAGACTTAAACAGGGGAAGTTCAGGTTGGATATAAGGAAGAAGTTCTTTGCTGTAAGGATGGTGAGGCACTGGAATGGGTTGCCCAGGGAGGTTGTGAATGGTCCATCCCTGGCAGTGTTCAAGATCAGGTTGGAGAGAGCCTTGGGTGACATGGTTTAGTGTGAAGTGTCCCTGCCCATGGCAGGGGGTGGAACTTGATGATCTTAAGCTCCTTTCCAACCCTAAGTATTCTATGATTCTATGATTCTAAAAATGCATATGGCGTAGTAAATAAGGAAAACAAATATGAAAACCAATGAGACTCAGGATAAGAGATAGAATACTATGAGTAAGAAATCCTATTCCACAATTACATACAGGACAACTATGATTCCTAAATTAAGTGAAAAAAAAGAACAACAGTGCAAAATTTGATAACTAACACTGTCACTAAACACTTGAAACAGTGCAAAAGACTAACAAAGTTTTAAAACTTTGTGGAACACAATGAATGCAGTCTTTCTGTTCATCTCACAAACACTATCCCTTGTATCCCTTTCATCAAACTCAGCATGGTCTGGGATGCTGAAGAGTTTTGAGATACAGAAAAGAGCATTTCCCAAGATTTATACAAAGTAATTTTTTAAAAAGGAAGGAAAATAATTCACTGTATCTTCTCTTCTTCCCAAATGCTTCCTTAGGCCTACGAAAACTACCCAGCGCATTTTTTAAAGCAAAATACACAGGCAGAGTGTGTACTGACCAGTATTCTAAAATTCCACGTGGATTATATTTTCAGCAAGTCACATAGTTACAGCATACATGCATATCTTTTATATTTTAGAGCAATAAGAACCCCTACTGTCTTCCACCTGATTTTGCCAGACAGCCTAATCTGCAGTGCATGTTGACTCTGGGATCACCAGCTTGTCTAATACTACTTGTCTTAATCTAAAATCAACATGAATTATCACAGAATTTATCCATGAACATTAACCGAACATCACTGCATGCAACAACTCCAGATTCTTCTGCTTAAAAAGTCTCAAATTTCATATAGTGTCTAAACTCTGCATTTTACTGTCAGCTAAATTCACAAAAAATAATTATAAAGCCAAATAAAGCAAGATAAAAAGTTGACAAAATACGCAGACTTTGGCAATTCTTACATATGTATTAGAGACTGCTTAGTATTCTTTTAACTTACAAATTAGTGTACTAGCTATAGAATTTCCACATGAAATGCCTATAAAAAGTTTTCTCTTGATATTAAGCAAAAAAAAAAAAGGAAAAAAAAAAAGGCAGAAAACCACAGTACACATGAGAATTCTGCAAGGAGAATTCAGCATTTACATCGGTATTTGGCTTCACCGGAGAGAAAAAGGATCCAGTTAAGTTAAAGCAGTGTATTTTGAAATTCTCCAGGAAGGCTAAATTATGAAAAGGTCATTACCTATGAGAGGAAACTCAGCTCCGCTGCCTCTAAAAGGGCTCAAGGGGAGTTTTACAAGTACTGTAAACACTAAAGCTATGTTCTAACAGGGGCTGATATTCTTTGATTGGACCTCCGTTTATTCATTCCTCCAAGAAAGGCATGAAAGTCAAGGTAATAATCTACTTCATGTGAATCAATTGTACATGAGAGGTTAAAAGAAGTCAACTAAATGTAACATAATAGTGCAAAGATAAAAACTGCAGTTTAGCACAAACATGACATGCATTTCAACATTACAACATACAAGCATCCAACACCATCTATACCACTTTCCATTCATTGAATTACACCTTCGACTACCACTGTCGGGTTGATAGATTTTGCTGTTACCCTGAGGGCTGCCTGATAGGCCCTAACCCTTAAGGTATGACTCAAAAAATAAAGGAGCAGGAACACAAACCTAATTGAAATAGATCTTAAGATGGATTATACTACAAGAACTAAGAAATGGAAAAAAAAAAAAGAAAAAGAAAATGAAGGTTCTATTTTATTTTTTTATCCATGAGATCTCACTTTAGAGAAATATAAAGACTAAATAGAAGCATGAAGTGCTACCTTTTCCTTCTTGACAATTATTGTTTTATTGAACTAGTTGCTTCCACTCGGTAATCTGTAATGTCTATCACAAAACAATCAGTTTGCATGGTAGCACAGGCATTCTCCAAGTACTAATGTAACACAGAGTTTGTACCTTTTGGTCCTATGCCCTGAGTAAGGATGCACTAACATGGTGCTGTGAATGATACTATCACATGCTGCATTGGGTTTTGTTTTCACATCACCTGGATTTTAACTTCAATATGATATAACATCCTAAGCAAAAAAGGTTAAATGGAAATGGCACAGTTCCAGCTTGCCAGTATGACTGTTTCTCGTTTAAGCTTTACAGAATTACCTTTCAAGAGCTCTGGAGCTACAGGTATCTTCTGTAGGTAGTATTACAGATCTGTAACTTCTCTCCATTCTGTAACCTGGAGGACAGAATTTACACGCTCTGCAAGTGAACATGAAAAGAGTACCTATTCCATTTTTATGTCATTTGTTCTTTCAACTATTTTTCTAAAAGTGTTTTCTGCAAAATGTGCTTCATAAAAAAATTCACCGGGATATGGTGAGACTCTCAGACTGCATCACAACTGGTTTGGTGTAACCTACAGAACTCCCTGTAGCTTTGCAATTTGTTAATACTACAAATATGCAAAATTGATGCTGTGTGAAATTTTCCTGTCATAGACACTCACATTCCTTTTTCCTAAACAAGTCAGTATTTTATAAATTGTTAAGCTTATATTAATATTGCTTCACAGATGTAGATAAAATTAAACATCTGTGTTTCCACACATAGATAAAGAAGCTGGTCAGTTGCAAAATCTAAGAAATACTAGAAATCCTACAATGCACCTTACATATACTAAAGACCATAAAAGTAATTATAGACTACTGTTGATATGGATGCCTATGATACATCACAACGATTCATTCAAGGTTGATTCCCACAATGCTCCATAAACACAGGTAATCAATCACTTTCCACAGCAGCACAGGTGCAGGCTACAGCAGAAGTATTAGGTGTGGAATCTGGCACTAGAAGAACAACAGGCTCAATGCCAGCCTAAGAAGAGTTGCCAGACTCTGTTTAGTAGTTATATTCAAATCTCATACAAACGTTAGTCTTCCATTCCTGTCGACAGCGAAAGTAATCTAAGAACTTAAAACTTAAAGTTACAGACTGCCACAAACAAATTTTCCCTTTATAATATTCTCATCACTTTAAAAACAAACAAAAAAAAAAAAAAAAAAACCAAGCTTGCTACAATGACATTTTAATTAAATCCTACAGAACCTATTTTATCACCTAACATTTTCATGTTACTTCACAGAAGCAATATATTTTCCCATTTGCTCCACTGTTTCTCCCACACCCACTGTACATTGTGATACCAACCTAATTTTGGATCAGTGCCTGCATGCATGCATATGCTTAACTATTATTCACATCACTCATGTCATTGATGTAAGTGCGTTCAGAACGAAGCTAAGCAAATGCACGAGTGCTCCAAGATCCAAAATCTCCTGTTGAAAAAGCCTTGGAGCTAGGACTTTGACTGATATAGCTAAAATTCCATGCAGTGGTCTTTTATGAAAACAACAGACTGCCTTCTTAAAGAGCTTACATTCTCCACTAGAGAAACTGCTATAAAAACCTATCATAACACAATTCTAAAACTGATAGTTCTACCACTGAGCAGCAATGAGAATACAGTGGGGCAGAGAGCTCAGAAGACATAAGGAGAGACTATGATAATCCCTTTATTCTTTGTGGTGTACCTTTATAACGGAACTACTTGAAACAAATACAATGAGAGAGATTGCATACATGTCCTTGCAGTATTTGAAGTACAACATACAGACTCATAGGAAAGTCAGTCCTTTACTCTAAGTGACTTTCAAATAAAGTCTCCTCATTGTGACAAAAGAAAAAAAACTTCTCTTTTCTCAGAGAACTGGACTGAATCTGCAGTCAAATGGAATAGGAAAGAAAATCTTTTATTTACTATCTTAGTGTCTGAAATGAATCAGTTTATAAAAAAAATGCAGTACTTGTTACAAAATTTTGAAAACATAACTACAAGGTTTATCTATATTCTTATGATGTAGAAGAGAAACCAAAGGTTACCTAGGAGAAGTATCAATGATGACAAAGTATTCAAAAAATGGCACCCACAAAACATATTTTGCAACTTGAAAATCCTGCCTGTTCCCCCTGACATCACTTACAGTGATTAATTCTACAGCTAAAGTCCTAAAAGGATATTAATTAAAATAATTCAGGCCAGAAGGAACTGGACAGAAACAGGCTACAAAATTAAATCAAGTCTAACCAGCAGAATTTTTCTTCTTTAATATATAAGGCATGTAAGTATCTCCAAAAGACCTTTTCTAACTTTTACAAGTGTTTTTAAAATCATCTCCAAACTGACCTGTGAAATAGATTTGCTGATGTTTAACAGCGGCGTAACAGCTGCACTTCTGAAATGTGTTCCACCCACATAGGTTAAGATCTTTTACAAACAGGAAGACAAATAAGCTTTACAGTATCAACATATGATAGGTAAATATAATGCAATAGTATGCTACAAGAAAGAGCAGCAGCAGGCATGATTCCCATCTTTTAAGGGCAAATGGGCTCCTTTCTTCCACCAAGTGTAGTAGAATTCCCTACTCAATTCCCTCCAATTCTGGACTATCACTAACTCTCAGTACATCAGCAGAGGTTCCAATGGCTCAAATTTCTGCTTCTGATGATTCAGACGCCAACACAACTTAAGAGTAACAGAACAGCATAATATTGGGAAAAATCAAAATATTTTGCAAGGTTGTTGTGCTGTCAGAATTAAAAAAAAATAAAAAATTGTTTCACAGTTGTATTTTCTTCTAATTCAAAATATTCAAAATTAATTTTGTATTAAATAAAAAAGGTGATACTTGATTTAAAGATTCTGGAGCATGCTTCAGAAATTTCTTCACCCTCAAGAAAAAACATCCTACAGTTTAAATGTACAAAGTGGCAGTCTTACTATCAAAGTAAAATATTGATGAAGCTAGGTATCATATTATATATATTAGATTGGTGACCTTGTTTTTTTAACATGAAGTAAATGAGGCATTCCTGAATTTTGAGCATGTGCTTTATTAGCATTATTGTTCTTTTTTTTTTTGTAAAATACCTACAAAAAAGTTATCCTTAGCTGTGTTTACGGAACTTTTAATAACATTTTAATAACACAATAGTATATTTATCTCTTTAGCCTTTTCTGTATCACTGGTAATGAAAGGAAAGAGGGTGTGTTAAAGAAAAAAAAGCTTCAATTATTATGCAAAAATACATCTTGAAGTTGCACAGTAATGTATTAAACCAGAACACTCAGTAAGATGTTATTTTCCCCCAGGCACAAGGACTCATTTTGCTGCCAAAAATAATTTAAAACAAATTTCTATGCAGGCTTTGTAGTTAAACATGAAGAGGTTTAGCTGAAGAAAATGCATTATAGAGGAGGAAAACAAGCAGAGACTAAGGTACAGTAGCTATAATTGCATAATGATTAGAACAGTAAATTCAAAACCATAAAATTAACACATGTGGCACACAACAAAGAATGAATACACAATAAAAATATGTATATATATCAGTTGAAATGATAACAAAAGTGATGTCATAATACTTACTAGAATTACACATCACTGGGCAGTCTATTAATGGTTTCAAAGTGCTTACACAATTGGCTGCTTTTGTACATTGTTCATAACGGAGTACTTTTTGCCCAATTTTCAATAATCCCTTGAAAGCCTGAAACTAAAGTTAGTTCTTCTAAAGCAGTGTTTCCCTGAAGTAATTAGTTATTGTAGGACTGGCTTTTAAGCACTGTAGGGCTTGTAAGCATCAAATAATGAGAAAAAGTACAGTACCACAGGCATCTCAATCCTGAAGGCATCTCTTTATTGTTATGCAGATAAACCATGCTAACTTAGTAAGAAGTTTTGCTCTGAAAGACTGACTGATTTTTTATATTCATTACTTCCTGAAAACCCATCTTATTTTAATGTGCCATAAGATAATCTACAGCCAAAAGATTCCAATACTTTTTCTTATAAAACAACCACTGCAGAAGACAAACTGTTTTCCTTTTAATTATACGTTAGTTTATACACCAAAACCCAGGACAAGGCACTGTAAAACTTACCCCTGAGTGTGACAGCTTTGTCTACAATGAATTTGAAATATGATTTACTGCAACGCTGCTTGAAACTGTGAGGCTTTAACCAAATCTAAAACATCTACGTAAGAAAGGGAAAAGAGCTTCTGAACAGATAAAAGTAAAATCCTGATTCTTATATAAAATTTTATGCATTTTAATATGATTTTTTTCCTGATTTATGTAAAGCTTTTATTTTTCATTTTCCCTAGTCTGTCACATTGTAGTGATGTACAGTGCATCTCAGCATCAAGTTCGCTATGAACAATAAAGTCAGTGCTCCCAAAGAAATATTAATATATTATCACTCTTCCCTACCATGCCCTGCTCCAAAATCTTCCTTTATTCAGCCTATTTGGTTTTGCTTCACATAGTTAGTTGATATCCTTTTCACAGTCTCTCACACAAATATTTAATGTTTTATTTTTGAAAGAAATCCCAAGCTAGAAATTGACAGGATGAAATACAATTTACTTTCTAAGGCAAGAATGAGGCCGTCATAGAAGAAAAGTGTACAGATATTTTATCTGTTTGGAACAATAAAAATAAAAATAAAGGGGGGGGAAAGGCATGATCTATTGAAAGCCATTCAGGAAATGTAGTCGCTCAAGAGACGTGAAATGTAAACTACCAATATAATAACATTCTATAACAATCCCTGCACCTAGAAGAGGTTCATCAATCTTCAATCTAGAAAGAAGGAGGGAGACCTATAAACACATGACTGCAACAGTAGCAGAAAAATCAAGAGATGTTCAGGAGGAAAAAAGAAATAAATCATTGCACCCAGAAAATAGTGAAAAGAAAAATAAAAAAGTGATACAAATAGAAAAATAGCTTCTGTTTTGAGCTTCTTAGCTCACATACAGGTCTGCAATACTTAAACCACTAGATATCCTATCCCTGTTCTGCTGTTTCTATGGAATCATAAGCTAAGAGAATGAATTCCAGTGAACAAATAACAATTCCTTTAAGATCTTTGACAAGGATAATCTTCTCTGCATGATTTGAAGTACTTTCATTAGATGCATCTCTCATATGGAAAAGATAAAACCCAGTACATTTAAAACTTGAGCACTTGTGGGTCAGTAATATTTTAAATCATTCACTGTACATAAGAAACAGCAAAAAAAGATGCCACCTCCCAGCAAATCAACACTGTTCATACAGTTTTCTAATACAGCTGTGTTTCACAGTGTGCCTAACTGTATTACACAGGTTACACATGTGCTTGAGCATGTAGCCTTGGCTGAGCACCTTGAGGTTTCAAGATCAAAAATACTACACATATAGTACCCCATTCATTCATTTGGCACAAGGAAGTATATGTGTTTTTTCCTTATGCTAAGTTCTGAAATTCAACTAAATATGTACATTGCTATTTGAAAGTACACCCACATAAGAACACGTAGGTTCACTCCAAACTGTGACAAAGCAACATAAAAGTAGAAAGCATGCATACAGCTTTAAAGGAAGATGACATTTGCAATCTACTTGCCTTATTCTCCAGGTGTAATTTTAAAAAATGAAGGTAGGCCACAGGTGCAAATGCATCAGCCGAATGCACAACCACCTCAGCTGAATCTCTGGAATACAAAATTCTTAGCATCAAATATTAGTACATAAATTCATACAGACAATACTTACTCGATGTGTAACACAGATTCCAATGTAACTCACTGTCAATCTATTAATTTCTTACTTAATTACGAAACAGATTTTGTATGAAACGAAGAAAAAAAAGTTTTCTATATAAAATTGTATTGTTGGACTATACTATCTTTCCTAATTTTCAATTTTCAAAAAGAACACACTATACCTCCCGTGTGAGCCAGAGCAGGCAGGAGGCAGGCACAACCACAAAACCACAGATGAAATAGAAAGAGTAAATTCATTTTTGTTACCTCACCAACTCTGGAGGATCCCCAAAGCAGCACCTGGGCAGAGGCACACAAGCAGGGACACAAGCACACTGCAGAGCTCAATCCATGCTAGAGGATCACTGAACCTGCTGTTTTCGCCTGTGTTCAGGGATTTGCGCAGGTGTAATTTACCACTGTGCTTTGATATTTCTCATAGCAGGGCAGGAATCTCAAGCATGTTCAATTGGGTGACTCTAAGTCTTTCACAGGCCTGTGTTACCTAAAAACAGATGTTTTACTTGTCCAACACACAAGGCCGAACAACAATTAGTATGATACATGTTTTTCAACACCCCAGCTGCAACTCACTTGAGCGTGTTTAAAATTCTCCTTGCTAATCCCACTTCCAGACAAGTACAGAGAGCCAGAGTTAGCTGCAGTCTATGAAAGCATAAATAACATTTTACATTCTAAAGACTAATCTGTAAAGCAATCTTTTAATTTCATCAACAGGAGATTTATTTTTTTTTCTTAGAAGTCCATTCTCTTGATTAATGCTCCAGAGATTAGTTAGTGAAGTATTAACAACATACAATGCTTCATGATGAGAAACTGACTCAACCATCTTGCATCTGATACTGAAGACTACTAGACACAACTTTTTAATGCCAAATGTATTGGTAACAACAATAAACTTCCTGTGTGCTGATTCAAGTTAGTTAATTTTAGTTTTCATTTTTACAGACACAATCTGTCACACTTTGATTCACAAGAGGCAGTATCTGTTATATCCATCTGCATGGTTTTACTACTTAGGGAAAAGGTAGCTCTAGGAAACAAACATCAGACAGTGAGAAACTCAAAACATAAGAAAAACTCAGATGCAGTACAATAAAATCTGCAAACTGTTATAGGTAAGCCTAGGGATACACAGATAATTTTCTTGAAAACACAGTTCCCTTGTCACCTTCACAGTATTCAATGAGATGATAAAGACAGATTTCTAGTAATGTCACACAAACCCCAAACAAACAGCATGGAGTACATTCCTATGACATACAGCTAACACATGTATTTGATGGGACTATCATAGATAATCTAGTTTAATATGCCAACATTTCTCAGCTGATGGGTCACAGTAGGTAGATTATTTGGTACTGAAAATAGTATTACAATACATATAAAAAGAAAATATTTTTTTCCTAAGTACTACATTTTCTGTCAGCATCTCCAAACACACATCATTATTCTAAATTTAGAGTCATAATCATCATATCTCTGAAGTCTGCTTGAAAATCTATGAAATATCTAATAATTTTACAACACTAACATTTTCACAAGAGAAATAACTAGATGATCTTAAGGCCCTTTCCAACCCTAACTATTCTATGATTCTATGATTCTAAACTAGAGGAAATCTGAGAGTAACAATCAGTGCTCTCAGTACATGATTATTTTCATGTTTACAGATTTGCTTTTAACTCTAAACTCAGAATTACAAACCTGAACATAGAGCTAATAATAAGGTATATGAATGAAAAATTATACTTCCCAAATATTTGAAATATGCCAATTTACCTGAAAATAAAAACTGAACTATTCTGTGTTTCATAAATACTAATGGGCCTTTATCATGAGTAGATGTTAGATGGCACTCACATAGGTAAGAAATACGTATTTTTTATTTGAGCAGGTGTCAATCAATTGCATTTTTAAATATCAGTGCAAGAAGGATTTGGTACCTCTTGTTATCTCTCAAATACTAAGCATAAGAAAGCTGACAAATGGATTACAGTACTCTACCTGGGAAATCAGATAAAAACCAGCTCACTCTTGCTTGAATACTTTAATTCTAAGATCTTGCTTTCACTGCTAGATCTTGTTTGTTTTCAAATATTTCACTTAATCTGATGGGTTTCCTTTGTGAGGCATATTTCTTAATGAAGATTAAGAAGGATGGTAAGAATTCAATTTAATATTCTAAAGCAAAATTTATCATATAGTCTTACATTAACAAGACTCCCACTTCTCTGTAGTAACACATCACGGCTACATTTTTCTTTTCCTGAACTAGCAGGTTTCCCCATGCTGGAGCAGGCTCCTGGCAGGAACTGCAGCCACTGGAGAGGATTCCATGCATGAGCAAGTTACCTGACAGGAACAAACAGGCTGCTCCATAGGCAACACATGCTGGAGCAGTTTGCTCCTGGAGAACTGTACCCCATGTGAAAGACCCACACTGTAGCAGCTCATGAAGGACTGTAGCCCATGAAACAGACCCAGGCTGAAGCAGGGAAAAAGCACAAAGAAAAGGAAGCAGCAGAGACACAGTGTTATGAACAGACCACAACCCCTATTCTCTCCCCTGCTCAGTGGGGAGGATTTAAAAGATTCAGGAACAAAGAGTAAAGTTAGGCCTGCGAAGAATGAGGTGGGGAGAGAAGGTAGTTTTAGTTTTGTCTTTGTTTCTAACTATCAAACTCTTTTTTTTTTTTCAATTGGCAATAATTTTTCCCAAGTTGAGTTAGGTTTGCCTATGACAGTAGTTAGTAAGCCATCACCCTGTTCTTATCTTGACCTACAAGATTTTTCACCTTATTTTCTCCCCCTACCATTCTAGTGATAGCAGCTTGGTGCTCACTTGGCTGCCAGCCAAGGTTAATCCATCACCCCTGTTTCAGTGGCAAAAGTAATCTTCAATTTCTTCTCTGGAAACTTTATCTACGAAGGACCTCTTGGAGGACTTCAGGAATTTAAGGACCTTGAAAATCCTGACAGGTTTCAACCTCTGAATTGTAATTCTTACAAACCCATTTAGGCTTCAAAAACTGTATGAGGATGTGTACCAGAACTATGGCTACCTAATATTTGGAAACTATGCTAGTACATTTAACATGATTACAAATGTCTGTTTTGATTCTGTGCATATGAGAAGCAAAAATGAAGAGTAGAAAATAAATAAAAGCTTGTAATATATGAAAAAAAATACAAAATATTTTCCTTTAGAAATTCATAAACTAATAGATTTCACATGAATGGCTCCTCAAAAGATATGTCTTTATGACATTAATATTTTAAGAGCTAAGCAGGACTAATCAAGCCAGAGACATACAATACCAGTGCAGTTATTCAATTTCCATTACTGAAATATATATTTAGAACTAGTTGAGTAACTGTTTAACAGTCTGCTGTGTCATATATCTGTTATTAAATATGCACTGATGTGCATATTTATGTGCAAATATTTGTCTTTTCCTGTAGTTTTGGTGAATTTAACTTTCATTATTATTTGGATTGTCACCAGTAGAAATACAGACAACTCAGCCAGACAACCTCTTTTTTAGGTTTTCTGAGCTGGTTGGTTGCTTATTAAACCACTGATAGACAGAAATACATTTAGCACATATTATAAAATATTCCTACCTAAACTTGTATTTGGTTGATCCCAAATAAAGAGCACAAGGTACTTTTTCTGAAAGTGTTCCTCAAATTCTATGCAACAAAAAAACAACCAACAACAACAAAAAAAGATCTTTCTACACTCCACCAACCAAGAATTTCTAATGAGATGTATCTATGCTACTAGAGCTTTGAAAAGGAGTATAGGGAAATTATGCATCCAATTACAATAAACTCACAGGTTTAATCTGTAACATAAGCAGTTCCAAAATAAATAGGAAGAATGTAAATAATCAGCCAAACACATTCAAGTGCAAAAACTGATACAAGTATATTTAGTCTGTCAGTTAAAAACTATCTTTCTGAAGCATACTTTTTGTTGCATGTGCTGCAATATAAATGCTGAATAGGCCACACAGCTGGCAATGGGTAGCGTACTCTAATGACAAATCTTCACAAAATTCTGCCTCTGACACCTACTGGAACCAATAAGAATTTGTCGATTCAATAGAAATCATATCAGGCTTTAAATGCAAGACTGAATTGTGCTCTAGCAATGATTTCACAATGTTTTCTTTTTTTTTTTGCTAGAAGAGACTGAACTGATTATATCTGGGGGCTTATTAGGAAGTTTTGTCCTTCATCCCCTGGTTTACTTGTGATAAGATGTACCCAAGCATCATAAAGGTTTTACTCTAACTTCCTGCTTAACTCTCCAACTCCCACGATTCAGCAGGTTGGTTCAAAACACATGGCTTCTACCTGGCACTCGGCTCCCCTCAGTGAATCTTCAAGATTCTCATCTGGCACATACATTCATAATCCCATCCATGAACTTAGAGTTTAAAGATTCTACATTGCTACTTTCTGAAGTTTCTTTTTACTGAAGAATTTCATAGCTTTCCTGCAAGGAGATATCTCTAGACTCAGATTATCTAGTTTTTTAGTTTACTCCAAGAACATACCTCCCAGTCAACTGTTAGCTCAGCAGACATCTGCCAGCGTAGCTGCCATCCCTTTTACCAGTTTGTCTATTGCTTTTCTTCTCCCGAATGCATGCAATGAAATGAAACTAACAGCTCTTAGTTCTCTGTTCCTCATACGGGCAGATCGCAGTCTTGCAGAAAAATTAAACAAAAGACCTTTACCATGAAAGCCTTAATCATGTCTATATGCTCCATAATCTTGACCTTCCCTAAAATAATTGAGTATCACCAACTCATTATTACTAGCCTGTTTACTAGGCTAAGAAAAGGAACAGCAGTCAAAACATCTCACTCAAAGCAAACAGGCATAGCTATTTAACAAACTAGAGTCTGTCTGCATCAAGACACAAATATTTCCCATACCCCACTCCACAGATTTTTGGCAATTTATGTCAAAGGAATAAACTACTCAGTGTAAACGAGATGGATCCACACAAAGTTTGTGTTTAAAATATTCTCTAAAAATCACAGAAAAATGTTTATCATTATCATTCTAAGCTACTAAACTTAAAACACACACACAGAGTTAATAGAACCCACAGGCTACTGATGTGGCATTTTATCAAATGTAGCTGTAATGAAAGATAAATATTACAGGCAATTCACACTTCATGAAAGAATAAAAGTGTCAGTGTGTAGCTACCAGTTTTACTGCATGCCATAATCAGCAAGTAAATGAAAGTGCAAATGTCTAAAAAGTTTATAGCCCCCTATGAAGACCTTGTCTTGTCAGGTATTGATTTAGGTTTTCAGAGGACTTTGCCAGTGTTAGACAAAGTGAGTGTTTGTGAAGTTGGAGGACATGTTTTACCTCTGCCAGCAAAAGTTGCCTCAAGCTAAATGTGAATATGTTCCCATTGCTTTAATATGAGGAGTTGGAAGAAACTGTTTCTTACACAACTATTTTCTTCTTAAATAGAGGGCAGTCCAGAGTGAATGTTTCGTATTCTCCACCTTCTCCACAAACATGGACTCCGTATTTCTCAGAAAGCTAACAAAAAAGGAAAATTAAACACAGAAGTATTACATTAAAGCAGTCTATTAAATAAATTTTGTTGAAAATTTCAGTGTGCACTTCCTAAAAGACTACCCATTACAAGGCTGAAAAAAACCCAAATATCATACAGAGGGTTATCGCTTCTTAATATTTGTATGACAATGGTCTAAAAATTACCAATGTTCTATTTTAAGTAGAACGGCCAATGTAACATTCAGATAAATGAATGAATTCCTAGTTCTTCCTCCTCAGTGGCCATGACAGGATGCTCAGATTCCTGTATTTGCCTATCTTTCCTTAGCATAGATAGTTCATTTCTGTGAGAAACTTATACTGTAAATCCTCACAAGAAGTAGCACTTCACATAGTAGCATACAACGAATACACTTTTTGGCAACAGGTTCAACAATTGCATTCTGTATTTTGTTAAAAATACATTCTTAAAAAAAGAAAAAGTGAAAAAATAGAACAAAAGTTTTCTAAGTCAAAAGTAAAACCTAGAGAGGTAGTAACGTCATTTCCTTTATAAATTGTACTGAATATAGTTTCTAAGTCAACACACACATTTATGAATATTTTTGAAGCTCTGGATATTCCACTAAAACATGTAACAACATAAACCAATCTATTCAAAATGAGAGATGTGACTATGCCCTGCTTTATAGATGAGATATGACCTGTGGAGCAGGAATTAAAGTTCTTTTGCTGGAGTTAAGGAGCGCACAATTGCCAAATAGTTCACTGTAATTCCGTATAATTGTACTGTACTGGTGGATAGTAATCAAGTACCTATACCATGCCTGAGCATGGGGACAGCTTCCATTTTTCTGCAACATAAATTCATCTGATCAGCGGATTATATCACCTTCTGAAGTGTTCCAGAACTAGCTTCTTCAAGCCAAGTCCTGTCCATGTTTTTTCAATTACTGAGGTGAGTCCATTGCTGAGGTGAGCAGCTTGAGAGAGGACGCCTTCAACATCTGAGAAGGGGAGGAAGCTCAGGGTCCAGGAGCCTCAACTCATAGTGGCAACAGCCACCGAGGGAGCCTCAGGTCCTTGACAGGACCTGCCCAGAAGCCGGCAGCTCTGCTGGTGAGCAGGGACTAACAGGGGACGGAGCCAGGAGGGGCGGCACCAGCTGTGAGTGGTTAAAAACCTGCCCAGGGAGCATGGGCGATCAGGAGTGCGGGTGATCAGGGTAGGTCGAGGCAGTTCTGGTGGGCGAGCACTCGCCCTATGACCAGGGCCGCCTCTGGCTGCCCCAGCGGTGGCCAGTATAGGCACCTAGACAGAGCCGATGAGAGGGGAGGCTGCAGCGCAGAGCTCTGAGCGTATAGTGCCTGCACTGGTCTGGTGAGGGGAGGGTGCACAATGGGCAGGGCTGCACTCGGTGCTCCCTGGTGGAGGTGCTCCTGCAGCAGGGGCTGAGCTGCGGGATGCTGTTTAATAGACTGCGAGACGTCAGGGAAGCTGAGAGGAAGCAGGAATGCTTGCTCCCGGCCCAAACTGTGCAGGGGCCTCGAGCTTCACCTCTACCTCATGGAGGAAAGAAGGAGGCCGTTAACCTGGGAAGGTGGGAACTGATAACAAAAAAAACCCACAAAAAACAAAAACCACAAACAACAACAAAAACAACCCAACAAACAAACAAACAAAAAAAAAAAACACAAAAAAAAAGGAGGAAGAGGACAATTAAAAGCAAGGGGCTTCCTCCATAATCTGATGTCCCCACCCAGAACCGCTTTGTTGTCCTGCAGGGGGCTGATGAAGA
Organism: Pezoporus flaviventris; assembly: GCF_033815535.1. NCBI lineage: Eukaryota > Metazoa > Chordata > Aves > Psittaciformes > Psittacidae > Pezoporus > Pezoporus flaviventris. The sequence continues at coordinate 19,113,890 of NW_026892584.1, read as the reverse complement.
AACATGCTCGCACCAGAAACAGCCAGCTGATGCCCTGGTAAAGAAGATCTCTACTGGTGCTGCTAGGAAAAAGCAGCGGGTCGTAGTAGTAGGGGACTCTACACTGAAAGGGACAGAGGAACCTATCTGTCAGCCTGACCCAGTCTCAAGGGAAGTGTGTTGCCTACCAGGGGCACAGATCAGGGATGTGGCAGAGAGGCTGCCTGCTCTAGTAAATCCCACGGATTATTACCCACTTCTGGTGATACATGTGGATGCTAGGGATATAGATGGCAGAAGCCCAGAGAACATAAAGAAGGACTACAGAACCCTGGGAGAGGTGGTTAGGGGCTCTGGAGCTCAGACAGTCTTTAATTATCCAGGATAAAGAGGAGAACCTTAAAAAGGCTAGCTGGATTAGCCAGGTTAATAAATGGTTAGAAAGGTGGTGCCATAGTCAGGGGTTTGGGTATCTAGAACATGGGACTCAGTTTAGTAGGCCAGGTCTACCGGGGGCTGCTGGAGCTACCTGGAGCGGTTTTGGTAGGAGGCTTGCCAGACTGGTCAAGGAAGCTTTAAACTAGATGTGTTGGGGGAGGGGGGCATCATTCCATCCCAACACACCCAGTCAGTTGCCAGCACCTATAATAAATGCTCGGAGCAATGTAGAGATATTCTAGCTGCTCCAGCCAATGAGCCGGCTTCAGTTGGAGCTCGGCTCAGATGCCTCTATACAAACACCCATAGCATGGGGAACAAACAAGAGGAATTAGAGATGTGTGCACGTCTACAGGGGTATGATATAATAGGCATCACAGAAACATGGTGGGATGGCTCCTATGACTGGAGTGTTGGAATGGAAGGTTACAGGCTTTTCAGAAAAGACAGGCCTGGGAGGCAGGAGGGGGAGTTGCCCTTTATGTTAGGGATAGGCTGGAGAGTATGGAACTCTGTCTGGGGACAGGTGAGCAGTCCACAGAGAGTTTCTGGGTCAGGGTTAAAAGGAGAACAGCGATGGGAGACATTACTGTGGGGATCTGTTACAGACCGCCTGATCAAGAGGAATCTGTGGATGAAGCACTCTATAGACAGACAGGAAAAGCCTCACGCTCACAGGCCCTTATTCTCATGGGGGCTTCAGCCACCCTGATATCTGCTGGAGGGATGGTACGGCCCAGCACAAGAAATCCAGGAGGTTCCTCAATTGTGTGGAAGACAACTTCCTTCTGCAAGTAATAGAGGAGCCGACAAGGAGAGGTGCCGTGCTTGACCTTGTGCTCATCAACAAGGGTGGGCTCGTTGGAAACGTGATGCTCCAGGTCAGCCTTAGTTGCAGCGATCATGAGATGGTCGAATTCGAGATGCTCAGGACAGTGAGAAGAGCGTGCAGCAAGCTCACTGCCCTGGACTTCAAGAGAGCAGTCTTTGGCCTCTTCAGGAACCTGCTTAGTAAGGTTCCATGCGATACGGCCCTAGAGGGCAGGGGGGCAAGACTCTTGGTTGACATTAAAGGATCACCTGCTACAAGCTCAGGAGTGTTGCATCCCAACCAGAAGGAAGTGCTGCAGGAGGGCCAGGAGACCTCCTTGGGTGGATAAGGAGCTGCTGAGGAAACTTCGAGGGAGACAAGAGTCTTATAAAAGGTGGAAGCAAGGACAGGCGGCCTGGGAAGAATACAGGAATGCTGTCCAAGAAGCTAAGGCCCAGATAGAATTAAACTTGGCTCAGGATATGAAAGATAATAGGAAGGGATTCTATAGGTACATTGCAGATAAAAGACAGACTAGGGACAACATGGGCCCTCTCCAGAAGCTCTCAGGAGAACTGGCTACACAGGATTTGGAGAAGGCTGGGGTTCTGAATGACTTCTTTGCCTCAGTCTTCACTGGCAAAGGCTCTGACCATACCACTCAAGTCTTGGAATGCAGATGCGGGGACTTTGAGAATGAAGACCTTGGGCCCACAGTAGGAAAAGATCTGGTTTGAGACCATCTTAAGAACCTGAATGTGCACAAGTCCATGGGACCTGATGAAATCCATTCACAGATCCTGAAGGAGCTGGCAAATGAAGTTGCTAAGCCACTGTCTATCATATCAGAAAAATCATGGCAGTCAGGTGAAGTTCCCAAAGACTGGAAAAAGGGAAATATAAGGAAATATAACCCCATTTTCAAGAAGGGGAAGATGGATGACCCGGGGAATTACAGATCAGTCAGTCTCACCTCTGTGCCTGGCAAAATCTTGGAGCAGGTTCTCATGGAAGGCATGCTAAGGCACATGAAAAACAACAAGGTACTTCGTTTCAGCATGGCTTCCTTAAGGGGAAATCCTGCCTGACCAATTTGGTGGCCTTCTATGATGGGGCTACAGAACTGATGGACAGGGGCAGAGCAGCTGACATGATCTACCTGGACTTGTTCAAAGCGTTCGACACTGTCCCAGATGACATCCTTGTCTCTAAATTGGAGAGACATCAATTTGAGAGGTGGACCACTCGGTGGGTGAAGAACTGGCTGGATGGCTGCACACAAAGAGTTCTGGTCAATGGCTCAATGTCCAGCTGGAGACCAGTAACGAGTAGTGTCCCTCAGGGATTGGTGTTGGGACCGGTCTTGTTTAACATCTTTGTTGCTGACATGGACAGTGGGATTGAGTGCACCCTCAGCAAGTTTGCCGATGACACCAAGCTGTGTGGTTTGGTTGATACCCTGGGGGGAAGGAATGCCATCCAGAGGGACCTTGACACACTTGTGAGGTGGGCCGATGCCAACCTCATGAAGTTTAACCATGCCAAGTATAAGGTCCTACACCTGGGTCAGAGCAATCCCAGGCACAGCTACAGGCTGGTCAGAGAAGAGATTCAGAGCAGCCCTGTGGAGAAGGACTTGAGGGTGTTGGTCGATGAGAAAATGAACATGAGCCAGCTTCAGTGTGCACTCGTAGCCCAGAAAGCCAACCGTATCCTGAACTGTATCAAAAGGAGTGTGACCAGCAGGTCGAAGGAGGTGATCCTGCTCCTCTACTCTGCTCTCATTTGGAGTATTGTGTGTAGTTCTGGTGTCTTCAACATAAAAAGGACACGGAACTGTTGGAACAAGTTCAGAGGAGGGCCACGAGGATGATCAAGGAACTGGAGCATCTTCCATATGAAGACAGGCTGAGAAAGTTGGGGCTGTTCAGCCTGGAGAAGAGAAGGCTGCATGGAGACCTCATAGCAGCTTTCCAGTATCTGAAGGTGGCCTATAAGGATGCTGAGGAGGGACTCTTCATTAGGGATTGCAGTGATAGGACAAGGGGTGGCATTTTAAAATTTAACAGGGGAAGTTTAGATTGGATATAAGGAAGAAGTTCTTTACTGGAAGGGTTGTGAGGCACTGGAATGGATTGCCCAAGGAAGTTGTGAATGCTCCATCCCTGGCAGTGTTCAAGGCCAAGTTGGACGGAGTCTTGAGTTACATGGTTTAGTGTGTGCTGCCCCTGCCCATGGCAGGGGGGTTGGAACTAGATGATCTTAAGGTCCTTTCCAACCCTAACTATTCTATGATTCTAACATTCTGCTTTAGGTAGTTCACAAGAAGCTGAACTGCAGTCCTTAGCTCCACTTCAAACACCAATGTTTACTACTGGGTATATTTATTAAATCCTATATGCTTTTTCTTAGAGGAACAGATGCCCACTTGTGGTGCTTTTCAGTCAAAGCAGCAATGCATTTCTCCACAACATACAGGAGATGGTTAGAAAAAGTCCACCTATGGGCTAGGAAATAATTCCAAATTTGTTGTTTGTGTATTTTTAGGCAATCATTCAACTGGGATATTTATACATTGTAGATTCAGTCTTTTATATGGTTACCAGCAGATTTGTGTAGCAAGTCTATCTGATATAATCAAATGATACTATATTTTTATTGTTGAAGCTGAATGTGTGGTTTGTGTTAAAGATCACTTTCAAAGTTTTTTACAGCTTTGAAGTGTTTACTTTTAATCAAATGCTTATTAAAAAATTACAGTCCTGACACAAAAGAGAACTCCTTGAACAGTGGCAAAAAGGTTTTATAGGAAAAAAATATCAAAAATAATTAATGTTGATGCAACAAGAATAGACAACCTACAAAACAGTTAGTTAAAACTTTTTATTCTTCCTCTTGTAGCTTCCCCTGAAAAACAACCCAAAACAACCCCCCCCAAAAAAAACAAAAAAATCCCACCCTAAATAAAACTATTAAAAATAAAGAAAAATCAGAAAAAATCTTTATAATTGTAATCTCACTATTCCACAGTGAATACAAGCAGTGACTGTTTCCAAGTAATTTTCAAAATTGGTAGCTCTGCTTGTAAACATCAGTGCCTAGAATAATTATTGGTAATTAACATAGAATACACAAAAGATGTGTGACTATTTCCTATCTTTCTTGTGGGAAATCCTCATTTTCAATGTAATTGGTTTCAAGATCATTCTTGACACGAATTATACAAGGTGCTAACGGATTTTCAGTTCCCACTAATGTCAACAGGAACAGAGGATATTCAGCAGCTCAGAGAAAGATTCTTAACATTCACTTAAGTCAGCAATGTTTTAAAATTTCATCAGTGATATCAAACTTAGCCTTTTAGTCACTTAGAAAATTAACATTTCTTGAAAAACAATTAGTTTGTTTTGCAAGTTGGATGCTATATTTATAACAATACAAGAGTTTAAACCCTAATCTTAATTTTACATTTGCCAAATCTGCCTTCTAGCTCAGATGAGCCAGAAAACAGTACATTCACAAATTAAACTTAACTAAAAACGTAAGCCCAATTCAAAACCCAAAAGAAATAAGTCTTCTAGACTACACAAAGTTAAACTTAAATAGACAATGAGACACAAGGTACACAGAGATGATCAACCCAAACATTACCTGAAGAACAGCTTCTTCCAACAGGAACAAAATAAAAGGATTAAAGCTGACTTTGGCATTTAAGCTTAGTAATCAAAGATAAAAGATACGAATTCAAATGCTTCCTACTGCAAGTGAAGACCTTTGTTCCCAGACAGACAGGAACATTCTTTATATAAAGAAGTACTTATCAACTTCAAAGGCAAGCATACAAATGACTAAAGGTTTTCTTATTGTCTATTAGTGGAGACAGAAGTACAGACAAATATAAAATCATACAGTGGTTAGGGTTGGAAAGGACCTTAAGATCATCTAGTTCTAACCCCCCTGCCATAGCCAGGAATGCCTCACCATAGACCATGTTGCCCAAGGCTTTGTCCAACCTGGTCTTGAACACCGCCAGGGATGGAGCATTTACCATTTCCTTGGACAACCTGATCCAGTGCCTCACCACCCTTGTAGTAAACACCTTCTTCCTTATAACCACAGTATGCATTTGCCATTTTATAAATAAAGTCTCAGGAGAATATGAGCAGCCCCTGAGATTTGGTAAATTGCCAATAATGTTTTTGATGTAAAAAGCTAGGGCTCCAGGCATATAAGAAACAGTGGGACATGAGAGCAATTTTAGTTTAGAAATTATGTAGCAACCGTTCATCAATAATTTATTAGACACCTATTATTTAGAAAAAAGCAGCAATTTAAGAAGCTTCCTTGCCACAGTGCCAATGCCCTCAGCCAGTAAAATTAATTCCTGAAAAATGTATGGGTTGCAGATCATCATTGTACTCGTAAGTTCAACCTTCTGTATGTAAAGTCATTGAAAAATTTCAAAACTAAATCAAAGCTTTTCCCACTCAATACTCCTCCATCATTTTTTGCTGCTACAGCAGCAAAACACCTCCCCTTTAGATTAATAACTATCATTTTTATTGTACACAAACTGAAGTAAATCTGAAGTCTGAAAATATATTTTTCCAAAGTTAAATAATTCAGTGAGTGAAACCAGTGTTTACTTATGGGTTGGTTTGGGTTTGTTGGGTTTTTTTTTTTTTTTGCTTGTTTCTTTGTTTTGGGTTTTTTTTGGTGGGTTTTTTTTTTGCTTTTTGGTTTTTTTTCAATTAACAGTGACATGCCTCTTGTAATGCTTAGACAAGAAATTTTTTTCTGAAAAGAAAGTGGTTACTTCATGCTCATTTTTGTATGTACAGAACACAAATTATAATAGAAGTTATTTTTTATTTTATAGCCTGTTCCTTAATGTAAGCTTTTAGTATAAAAAGTAGGAAATAAAGTCCTAATTCCTGATTTGTAGTATCAGACAAGTGAACTTTATAAACACATGCTAAAATGTAGAGCAGGATATTTCCCTGCCAATCCCAAATGACAACATTTCATACATGTTGTGTTTCAATGTAAAAAACTGTCTTTTACTCAACATTGGTATTTTTTTTGGCACTGAGCTTATGAAGATATAAACTGGTTTTCAACAAAACTGAAGAACACATAGAACACTACACAACTTATTTTAAACAGAACTGCAAAGACTCTCATAAACTTGCATACCACACTAGCAAACACAATGTAATGGAAAACTCTGCACCAGGTGAATAAACAACTATGTAACGTATCATTAGATGTCAACGGAGAACCCGAAAGAGAATCCCACAAGAACAGGGAAAAATATAAATTGGCAAAAAAATATCCAACAGCAAATTCCCAGGATTTGGTTGTGAAATTTGAAATTACTGGTTAGACAATACAACACAAATCAAAGATATAAGAGTATATACAGTTCTGGTAGTTTTGGTGATGTGTAATGTTAATAATTAATTTATTATGATGTTTGCTTTGGTATGGCCAGAATATTAAATCTTTCCTCTCTTCATTACCGAAATCTACTAATTCCTTGCTCGTATATTGTGTCTACCAGAACTTCCGATGATAAAGACTTCACTGTTTTCAAAAAGAGCATTTTTCATGTCATAAACCTAAGCATTTCTATTCTGTTTATAGTTATTGATTTGGTTTTATTAGGTTTTAAAGTCAACTAAGTATCAAGCTAAAACAATTTATTTGTACTGACTTTGATTTTCACAAGCATGCCTATGCACAAGAAACAGCTACATAAACAATCAGTTGTCAGTCTCCCCTACAGTGGCCTGATAACCAGTTCCAAGCAGGGTAAAATCGCCCCACTAGTTCTAAAGCTATGCAGTCATTGTTCAGTTTATTGTTGTATCAATACAAGATAAAACCTGCAAATGTGCCTTCAAGAAGTACTAAACCACGACAATAATGATTTCAGTGAAACCAGGTAAATAAGAATTACTTCACTTGAGCTGTCACATACCAGGAAGAATACATTTTCTCCAAAATACCAGGTAATTTTTTTTATTTTTTATTTTTTAAATGCATGATGGTGAAACCAAATGGAGACATATAACTCCTTAGTCTTATTTTAATTATGGCCTCTTAACATAACTAAAACTGCAACACTTGCTGCTACAGTTTTAAAGAAAATCAAGACTACAGATTTAAGTGAGTAGCTACCCATCTGTAGTGCCACTGAAGCTGCAACCTGAATTTTGGTAACAGAATCTTTCTGCAAATACAGGAACTGTACTTTCCTCCTTTTGGCTTATTTAACTAGTCACACATAAGTATTAATTCATCCAAATGTAACTAACCAGTATAAAACTGATATTACAGTAAAGCTGATGCTTCTGTTAAATATGTTCCACAGTAAAATGCTTATTTTTTCATGATTACAAAGTTTTATCCTTCTCTGACACTTATTAAGACTCTAAACGAATGGCTCTGACAAACAGAAACATTGCTTAAGTGATCTGCAGCAACAAACTGGGTGAAGAGCATTTAAATGTTGATGGCACTCTTAAACTACGCATTATTTACTCATGACTCCAAAGATCTTCCAAACAACCTTCCTGCGAATTTACAATCAGTAGCCATTTCTACAGTACACACAGAACATGACTTCACATGTCAGTAAATCTGCTTCTCCATAGTAATGTTACTCTTTTGCACTACACAGAATGCCAGCATCAGAGCAGGTCTATGAAGCAATCGTGGAGTGCAGTGAGTACAGCATGTTCAGGCAATGGAATACCTATGTAGCAATTAAGCTCCTGGAAGCAATCTAACCATGTTCACAAGTGGTGAACTGAAACTTGCAAAATCTGGTGCTCAGTGGTGAGAAGTGGTGAACAGTCAAGGCAAACAGCCATGTTAATACAGCTTCTGATTTACAGTTAGTTTAGTGTTTAATGAGTTCATATCACCTAATCCAAAAGCTTACTGATGCCTGAAGTGGCAAACCCATTCCCTGTTTCCTGTAGAAAATCCATCTATTTTCAGAACAGATAAATTCACTCTCTCTTCTAACTATTCTTGGATCTTACTGATATCCCTAAATTTAGCAACCATTTACTGGGTTAAGTGTATCTTTATTAAAACCACATGAGATGATACAAAGAAATATTTTATATATAGTTAGTATTAACTTATTTTTGTTTACTCTATGTCTCTGCCACTGTTTTTTTTACCCGTACTACAAGCATTTAGGAAGATATTTTTCCCCTACTTTCCTTCCCTTTTTCTGGAGCAGGAGATAATACCTCTCCTTCCATTCCCTGGTATTTTTAAACCTTTGCTGCAGTTGAGATTATCTGAAGATCTAAGTGAAGCAAGACTTACAAAAGGAGATAATGAAGTGGATTTTTCACATCAACTAGTTGATATAGCAGGGGGGAAGGATTTCTGGGCAGATTCTCCAGCTCTGAGGCAGAAGCAGCAAACCTCAAGTAAGAGCAGGCCAACAACAATCTCTACAAGTAAGACTATCTGAATGTTATGGACCTCTGTTCTTCCTCTTCAACTTTGCCAAGTACCAATTATCTATCCTCTTCTCTCCAGCCACATAAATGACTACTGAAATAAACTCAAGATATAATTCCTATTTAAATACACTATCTTTCAGCAGCAAAAGAGGTTTTTCAAGTTTCTAACAAATTCTAGTTACTTTTTCTTTCTCTTAGGCAAGTTTGCCATGACCTTAACTGCTCCAGAAAAACTGCTTACAAAGCAAGGCTGAGTGGTAACTACTCAGATTAACAAAAAAAAGTATTTTTAGGAAATTGTTTTGAGCAAATTCAGACATCTTACCCTGATAAAAGTTACAGCAAGACTATTAATAGCTAAATGTACAGGTAATCATCGGTTTTTAAACAGGCTCAAGGACAAGAAAGGAACTATGGTAAATTGGCACTGTCACAGACAATATATTAAAAACACTTTCGGACCTGTTATTCTTAAACTGTATTTAGCATGATGTTTGATTCTTCTACCTCAAACTCAAAGAAAATCCTGGTATAAAACCTGGTTCTTTCCCCCATTTCTCCCCATCTACCCCATTTCTCCCCATCTAGTTAAATATTTTTTCTTTAAATAAATCTATTTGCTCCACATACGAGCATTTTCCCTGCTTTGAAGACTACATAACCCTTTGCACAGAATTAAGTACATCCTCAGGAATAAACCTCTCAGTCCATTTTTGAAAGGCCCTATAGTATCCAGTCGGGCTGTGTAAAAATGGTATGAAACATTCATATAGGGATATCTATGGGGAAGTTTTGTGTCACCTGTCCTTGCCGTGAATGTCTCTAACTCACATGCAATTATTTAGCTTTATCATATTAACATATGAGTTAGCACTGAGCCTTAATATTAAGGGTTCTTCCTTTTAGTTTTTTTTTCATGACAGCGGCACCATTTGTGTTCTATCTCCAGAAAGAACATTTTTCTTATTGAAAGTGCATATCAGAGGCTTATATTCAATGTACAAAGATAAGCCTTGGGTTAGCACCTCATTTCTGAAAGTAACTAAGTAATTAAGCTAATTTTACTGAATTTTTTGCCCATATTACTTTTTCATTGCAACTTTACCTGTATGAGGATCCTTTAAGTAATACTCACTTCCAAAAGATGAGGCACCATTTCATCCAGAGTTTTTCCTAGATGCTTATCTGGATCTAAACCTGGAAAACAAAAACAAACAAACAAACAAAAACCAAAGTGTCAACACATTTTTATAAAGTACTGTTAGAATATCAATAAGGACTTTTTTCGGTTTTTTTCCCCCCTAGGGAAAAAAAGAAACAAAAAAGAAACAAAACCAACAAACCAAAACCACACTTCATCAGAATTTTTCCTTCTTATCCTTTCTGGGCAACTGGTTTCCCTGTTTGTGGAAAAATAAGGCCTATTACCTTTCCATTGCATGTCAACTATTGTTTTCCTTTCTTAGAAATTTCACTAACCAGTGAAGTAAACATGTATGTCCATGCTAATAAAAATATTACATGGAACTATACCTCTCAGTCAGAAGTTACCTTTGTAAATACCTACTGAATTAAAATAACAAGTTAATTTTCATATAGTTCCTGGAAATTGCTGGAAGTGTCACAGATTGTATCCCACAGTAAAAGCTTTTTTGCTAAATCATATTCTTTGTGTGTGACCCGCAGAAAAAGGTAAGAATTCAAAACGATGAAGACATAAAGAAAACTCAGACTTACAGAATGTCTTGTACTTTCTGATCTATCACAAAATAGTCTGAATTATGTCTTCATTTTGATTCATTCTTCTTGGTAAAAAAGTATGCCCTACTAACACTTGGTAATTCCTCTAACTTGTCCATCTGTGTTCCCATTTCACCTTGTTGACTTTGACTTTTGCCAACTCATGGCTGTTAAATGGTCACTTCTCAGGAATAAATCAAATAATTGGCAGAAATTAGTACTGGGATAATATACATGCAGTAATAACTGTTTCAAAAGCTGACATCACCTTCAACCAAATAAATATCCCAGTTGGATTTCACACTGGGTGGTCAAAAGGTCTTAAGATACCACGTAAATGAGAAAAACCAAATGATAACTTCTGAAAATGAAGGAACACTAGAAAAATTTCAGTGATCACATTTTGTACTACTCTGGATTCTTGTGGTTTGGGTTTTTTTTTTGCTCTGATTCCAATACTTGTCTATTTTTTCCTACTCTATTGCTTTATACAATAATGGGTATCATTAAAGAGCTGCCACCAGAATGATTCCATTTAGAAGCAATTTCTAAAGTATGTACCTTGCAAAGCACTTTAGATCATTGATGATGAAAGCTGTTATATAAATGTATGGTACACTATTACAGAAATTCGTTGCTGAGTTCAAATGATATGCCTTTTAATTTTTACAATGACTGTCTTGGTATATTTAAATTCCTGTGAAACTAAAACAAGTTAGAGTGAATAAGATCTCAAAACATTAAGAAAGTTTTTAAATATTTCATTAAAGCACATTAAAAATTCTCTTACTATCTAAGGGAATACTTTAAAAATTATTAATTATTAAAGTGAAAGAGGACTGAGGTTTTTTCCTCCCTCTATTCTTTTTTGGTATTGGTTTATTGCTCTTTATTAGCAGACTAAAATGTATGTTGCTAGATGTAAGATAAGGGATACATTAAAAACGTGAGAAGGGAAAAAGTTGTCAGAAACAGACACACTAATGTGCTATTTCTTCCACAATTTTTGATATTAATAAGGATGTACCTACTGTACTGTCCCCAATGAACACAAAATAATAATTTAAAAAATATTATAAAAATAATATACAAATACAAGTAACTGCCTATGCATACATTATGGCTAAACTCTTCAGTAATATTGCACCTACATGGAAATCTGAGAATACAATATACCCTTTCTGTTTCTCAGTAGAATTCTGTTTTTTGATAGCTTGTCTTCTTTTGAAAAATATTATTTCCTTTAGTTTCCAACAGATTTGTGTGGTTAATGAATAGAGACTCTGCTAAATAGATACTCTCATAAATACCAAGTGCAACCTGTAATTTGCAGAACCAGTAATCCGTATCTCAAATCTTTAATGCCATGCATGTATAGACTAAAATGTATGTCTACTGCTACTATTAGTGTAATAAAGTATCTATAACTATACCTACAAAACAGTTAATATGAATCTATACTTCTATTTTGTACATTTTTCTTTAAACCCCTGAGTAGATTGATTCAGGTTCTTAAAATGACTTAGACTAAAAACAGAAACAATGTATTGTTAATTCTTATTACATTCCATTTAACCACATCCTCCAGATCTTTCCTCCATGAAACTAGATGTGAAGAAAGCTGGATGGGTGGATAAATCAACAACAAGGTCCAAAGGCCTGGATGACTGTATGTAGAATTAAGAAATTAATTAGGAAGGGAACTATAATTTGCAGCACTGACATCTATCTTACTTAACTTGCATGTATCAATGGAAACCAATTACAATTCAATTAAAATATTCACTTTTATTACTTTACTGACTGACCTTGAAGTTAATGCCTGTTTTATTTAATTGCATCATCTATGAATAAATGTTAACCGTAGAATGTTATGCTCCATTATGTTCAATGCATTTTTTAACTCCCCAACTGAACTACATCAGTCAATTTATTATCTGCTGTCAAGAGAGCAAACGGAGCTTTGTTTCTCTAAGACAGACCGGTACATGATGACAGAAATATCTCAAAAGATTTGATAATACTTAACAGTGATCAGTAAAATAAATTGTGCTCTCAACTCTATTTTTGTGGCCTAGTTTTACTGTACAATCATAAGTGATAGCACAAATGGCATAATCACTTCCAAACAATTTTTACTCCATCCAAAATTCCTGATAAACCAACTGACAGGAGCAGATACTCTTTCCTGCAGTTACGCTCTGGGTTGCAGAGCCCTCGTATGCACAACCAGAAGACATGCTGTAGAGAACTCTAGCAATATCAAAAGAGATTCAGGACTTTGTCAGGGCTTTGTTCTGTAGTGAAAAAGATGCACCAAAGAACGTAACTAAAAGGCATTTCACTAGTGTTGAGTTACGCAATCGAAAATTATATTTAATGGTTCACTTCATACACATGTATTAGTGTAGCCCTCACCTGAGCGGTAACTACCTGATATTACTTGCATTTATCAAGACCATTAGAAAATCAAGTTCCATTTTCATGGAAAGGCATTCAGCTAATAAAATCCACATTCTAAAGCTTCATCTTACTAACAAAAACATGCCTTATACATGTTTAAAATTTTAAAATAGTCTTGATTTTTAAGAAAGTATTTTATTATAAAAATTTCTGGGTTTACGCCTTAGTAAAACACTGAATAAAAGAAAATAAACAATAGCTACTGGCTTTAAGAAAGGGTGGTACATAAAGTACTTCTGAAAGCCACACTTAAAAGTTTCCTTCCTTCCTTCTCCTGACTTGAGAAGTATTGTTGAGAAGATTAGTATCCTTATACCATCATTATGACAGTCAGGGACTGAGGCTTAACTTCTGATGATGGAAGACAGTATAAAGCACAATAACGTTTCTGGGAAGATCCCAATTAGCTGCTTACCAAAAGAAGAACTATTTAGATCTTTAAATAAGAAAAAAGGCAATGAAAGATTAAAGTTTTCTGGTACCAAATCTAGTCTGTTTCTCTTTCCAATTTCTGTTTTTCAGGAAGAAAATGGCATAAGGAGGTGATGGGACTTCTAAGGTATAGAAATTCAGAAATTTTGAGGGAATGCAGAAGAGTATAAAGGAGAGATGCAACCACCCATCTTAGAATGGGAACAGAGAAAGCAGGACTATTTCTGAAGGTAAAATTCTCTACTTTACTTAGAAAGAAAAATATACACATTTAAACAATACAAAATCACTGGTTTTCATGAAGCAGGATCCAACACTATTTCTTAAATTATGCAGAATCAAAAATAGCCCATGAAAAGCCTGTGCACAAAAGGATCAGTTGGTAAAGGAGGTTTACTCTGCAGGAACACAGGAATCTCAGATACTCTTTATGATGTAGAAGTATGCCTGCCACAGAGACATTAATGCAGTGTAAATTTACACCTTAAAAAGCCTTAAAGCAAACTATTCTTGGTGTCATATTTAGCTTTCATTTCTATGAAGAGCTAGGAAGTGAACTTTTTGTCTGTTAGCATAACTTGACAGGTTCATAGTTGATTCATAACTTTCACACATGAAAGGCTGTGTAACAATGGTGAACTCATCCAATTCCTTAAATTTCTTATTCCAAAACATAAAAAAAACCCAAAAACTGTAAAACCTGCTTAATTTTCATATAAAAATGAAGGAAAGTGCAAGACATAGGGGCTATTACTCCACCTCTAAAAGATTTCAGGTGAATATACTCCCATTTTATTGTATAAAAGAGCTAAATTTATGCAACATGATAATGAGCCTACTTTTTTTTTTTTTTTTTATGAGGTAACGTACATGTGGGAACTATACAGGGATGGAATCTGAAGGTATAGTAACTCTTCTCAAGATAACTGGTAAAGTTATAAAACATTAATCCTGAAGCAATTGTAGTATGTTTCTTTAGGATCACAGTTTATCTTCTTCCTCAGAAGTGCATCAAATATTTTCTAAACTAGGTTAGTCTGTTGTCATCAAATTTTAGAATACTAAGAGGTAAAAGGCTCTAAAACTATTCATACCAGCAATGTTATCTGTAAATTCTTGTGATTATTTTTTTTTTCAAACATCAATGTTATTTGCATTCCAGTTGCATCTAAGATTCAAAGCAACTTAGCTCTGCCCTTTCAGGAACAGAAACCTCAGTAAGTCTTTGAAGAAATTTAGTATTGTTTCATCAAAGAAGGCAATATTTTCACACAGATCCTTATGTTCATGGTTTAAAAAGATCATGAAATTGCTTAACAACAGCATTAAACTGCTTTTAATCAAATCCAAGACTATACAGCAAATGGTTCAGCTAACTGAAAATACTGCCTCAGTCAACTTCCTCTCAGGACTTTCAATAGACTTCAGAGACTTAAATGTTATTTCAGGTTTGGTTCATATAGTCACATATGTAGGGCTTTCATAACATAAATCTGTTTTCAGTGTTTTTAACTTGGGTTTACTGAAATATTTTTAGTAGAATTACTTTAGAGCATGATTTATTTATTAATCTATTTAATTAGAAAAGTTCAACCATTCCAGCATCATTAGCGATAGAAAAGGTACTGTTCTGTCCCTGTTAAAGAATTCTGGTATTTCCACACACAGTCCTAGTGCTATTAAGTTTTGAAGAAAAGAATTGAAATTAATTCAGTGACAGAGAATGAGGCCTGCTACAAGTGCTAAAATTTGTGTCACTCACTATATTTATCCCCATGCAAACAAGTTACGTTTGTACAACAAGTACAATCCGCATTACAAAAAAGTCACGTTCCCAAAAGGATCAACAGAGACTTCTTACAGGGGAGTTCAGTAGCTCACCTGCAAAAGGGTAAAAACCAGAGTGGAAATAAAGAATGAAATTAGGACAGGAAGTCTCCTAAAACTTCAACTCAAAGAGACCTGGAAAGCAAGAATCCAGGTCTAACTGCATATCTGTTCTATACTACATAGATATGCCTTTAAAAGTTTGAGTTTATGCTCTGTTTCAGCACAGAAGTCTGTACAGTGAATATGCATCCCTTATCAAGCATCTAATAATATTCTAGAATTAAAAAGACACCACTTCTAATTCTTGATTTTTCATTCTGTTATTTCTGGTTTTGACATCTCTTACTAAGCAATTTTTCTTCCATTAGTTTCCAGCTCTAAGTTCTCTAACTATTCTTCTGTCTCATTCACTAGAATCCTTACTTTCTTCTTTCACTTTAAATGCCTGAAAGTCCATTCTTAGCCCGATGCATCCCTTTTGCTTTTCCTTTAGATGATCTGATCTCCCCAAACTGCAAAGCCATCTTTCCACTCCTAAGCCATCCCTCTCCAATTTTGCCTGACATCTTCTTAAGAAGCACTGCATTCAAGAACTTTCAATTGCTTTTCTGTATTCATGCACATTCACTTTCCCACTCTTCCTTCTAATTTCTCTCATTAGTTACTACTGAAAATATCAATGATCTTAAGGTCCTTTCCAACCCTAACTATTCTATGATTCTATGATTTTCCAAGAACACCGTTCCCTTCCATTGCACAGATGATGTGCTCAGACAAAACTTACAAAACCACCAATTTTATCTCAGGATATGACCTGACATTAAAGCCAACTCAAATGAGTGGTAAGCTTTCTACTGAAAGTTTTGTCCTCCATATGACCATGGCATTTACACAGTAAGTTCCCAGCACATACAAAAAAGTGGTGCTTCTCTGCTGACTCATCCAGCTACAGCTACATGATCACAGGACCTGTTATGGGGCAGAAGCAAGTAGAGACTTGTGGTTTGGAAGAGTCAAATAGAAGGGGGAAGGAAAACACGCATCGAAGAGGTTGATCTATCTGTAACACTAAATTACACCCTCAGGTGCTTAACAAGGAACTGTGTGGTGCTATTTTTTTTTTTTTAATGTACTACTTTATACGTAAATCTTATGCAAAAATTAATGGAAGTCTGACCATCAATTTCAGTCAGTCAGGATTTCACTTATGTACACTGCTGTTATGCAAATAATAAAAATAATGCAGATACCTAGGTAGTTAGATTTAAATAATAAAGAAAAACTCCAGGTACCAATTTCATTATACTGAGAAGCAACATTCTAAGTTAACAGCTCATATACAAAAACATTCACTAAACTACCAGCTTTTCAGATAATTCCATGTATAGCAGGAGTATACCAATCTTCTTGACCTTGTGAGGCAAGCATCAAGATCTTCTCACAGCAAAAGAAATCCAAATATACTTACTTCAGACATCTCATTTTAGAGAAGGAACATTAGGATTTGTTGACAGACAGGAAATGGCAATAGCTCCCTAAGAACTCATTACTCCGTTTTTGGAGGGAAATAGCCTTGGTAAGCAATTAGGGCCCACACCATCTCAAAATTTAGGCTTTCATAGACCTTTTGATTTCAACTCTACCCATGGCTAACATGTACATTGTCTGGAATCATTCATTGTAGCTGGACCTACAAAACACAGATGTGGCAACAGCACACAGATGTAGGCTGAGAACCACAAGCAAATCAGCCCTGATACAAAGTTCAGCTTTTATTATTGTTCAACAGCTGAACAGCCTTATGGTTACCATTTCTCCTGTGGCCCAAAGAACAGCTCGAAGTTAGAAACATAATTAAACATGAAAGAGGGTTTTTTTATTTCAAATTAGTATTTCTGTTGCCTGATATGATAATTACAATGTTTTTCTAGGGTATTACATTTAATAATAAATCATTAAGTTGCTATAACCAAACTGGGAAGAAGCTGCAATGTATGAAGTAAATAATGCATATTAATCCCCTAAAAGATAGAAATTTGAGTTTATATTCTGATTTTGACTGAAGCATTGAAGAAGTAATTCACCCTCTCCCCTTCCGCCCATTATTTTCTCACACTAACAATGTGCACTTATAAAAACCTACTGGAGGTGAATGTTACTCTTAAAAGCTCACGAAAAACTAGAATCACTGAGGACAATATGTTTTAACTGCATAACATAAAACCAATTTCAACTATGTTTTCTTATAAATGAGAACTGAAGTTTGTCATATTTTATAAGGTATATCGGCTGGTGCTTTAGTGCTAATTCTTAACAAGATTTAGGTATAGTTAACTATATAAGTAAACTATATAAAAATCAATGCTCAGGTTTTACTGAGGTCCATACTGTGAGGAACTCAAAGACTGCTTCCAAATGTAACCTCCCTCCTCTCACTCCTACCTGAGTATTACACCTTATGCTGCAGTGGAAGAAATATGCATTGTAACAGCAGTACAAGTAAGACCAGTAAATGAAGTTACCAGATGAAAAGTTGAATCTGTTAAATGCATACTTTGCAAGTTAATTAGTATTTTAATCTATAAAATGTGTTAGGAGGCCAAGGATATAAAACCCACATTATTGTGTTATATTACACCATCTCTGTCATATTGCACAGTGCTATGATACACGTCTCACATGAGCAATGATATTACTGTAATTTCAGGCATGCACGTGTTAAATACAATCAACAACTGCTTCTATTTTAAGTATTATTGAGTAACCTTCCTGTGATTTTCTGGGAGTTCCACTGAAGAGGGGTATATTTCAAATATAAAAGTATTATTCATCATACAGGCAACTTTAGCAGCAAGAAAATGACACTGAAGATAAATATGCATAAGCAGCCTTTTTTTTTTTTTTAAAAATAGCTCAGGTTTGCTGCTAGATCACAGACTCATCATGAAAGCCTCTGAAATCTACTAAAGGAAAGCAAGCAGATTTACTTATAGATCAACAGAAGGCATGTGAAGAAGGCTTGCTAACAATACTTCTTCTGTGGGTAAAGTGAGAGCAATTGGTATCTCATCTGGAAAAGCACACTTCTCTGAGACAGAAAACTCTTGCCACTAGCAAAGTTTATGGTATTAATTTGTAATGGTGAATTTAGGGGAAATGTACTAAACTAATGCTCATTTACTTTCATAATTATGTGTTTTCTACATAAAATTACAGGCTTTTACCTTGTCAATACTGGCACTGAGTTAATGGAAAACAGTACAAGGTTGAGTGTAGAAGTATGCCAGTGCTGCTGAATGTCAGGCTTAGGTTACAGATTTGCTTGTTGCATTAACATCTGTACAATGTACTATCTAATGCATTACTCTTCAGACTCTTAAATCTGCTATTTTAAATATTTCCTTGCAGTTTAGCTTTGATTATTAACCTAAGAGGCAAAAAGTTAAACTGTATCTTATCTTCTTTGCCACTTGATATGTTAAACAGCCTTCATACCTTAAATCCACTTTAATAAGGCATGCAATTATTAAAGCATTACAGAATGGCCCCAGAGCACAAAAGCTCCATTAAATTTGCTTACATCTAATTACGTCTGCCTGAGGCAGGTGAGAAATTGACTCTGATAAGATCTTTCTTTTACCTATAGCCAAAAAAATAAAAAGAAAAAAAAAACAACCTTGGAGTGATTTTCTATCTAATTGCTATCTACAAGTATTTATGGTATTCGCTCCTTCAATGAATAGCCCACAAAGCACTCTTTGTGCACTAACTATTGCATTTTAAGTTTTTTTAAGACTGTAAAACACAAAAGACAAGCTTATCTTGCTTCAGGCATAAGATAGGTCACCAATGATGTCTACTTGTGAAATAGTTTTATCTATTATTTAAATCATACATTTTCTTTAAAAAATAATTGATGTGAAAAAGCATGTTATATGTTCTTTGTGGCCTTATTTTTTCTTCATGTCAGCATAAGCAATGAAAGCATTTTATTTTATGGAAAAATAACAAAAATACTAAAATGTACTTTACTCAGCCTGAAAACTATATTTTTTTTTTCAGTTCAAAATAAGAAATAAAAAAAAAGGGCATTATAGTAGAAAACACAGCATTCAACTCCTCTGCATTTATAACTGGCCTTCCAATTTCAGGAAAATGCTATTAAATTACACTGCTTGTTACCTACAAGTGAATGAGGGAATGTAATATTTCTAATCATCCTAGTCCCACTAGCAGCCCTAGCAGATCCTAGAGAACAGTACAGCAAGACCTTCACAGGAGTAATGTAAAAACTGGTTAGAAAGTATACCAGCTGAAGAGGAACAAATAAATAATAATTAAAAAAAATTAATGGGAAAAAAAAAGTCAGTGAATTCATTCAATCTAAAGGGATTATAATTCATTAATATTTAAGGAGAAATTACTCTGTTATAAAGCATTCCTTAAAGAAGATGGACACTAGGAATTTGATGGGAAAGTTGCCCAGATAAATCAGCCATCGGACTTCTAATGCAATATTACACAACTGTTTTTTTAAACATACATCTTTAAATCACTAATACCGCTGATGCTCTTGCATCATACCAGCCATTCTTTGGTACAATGGATTGCAAATATTTAGTCAACCAAAAAGAAAAGGTCCCTTGGTCACACTTTATGCTTAAGACCTCATTCAAAACTCTTGCATGAAAAGCTGCGTAGAGGCCCAAAATGAATATACATGTTTCTCATGCACTTCTTAGGATCATTCAGTAAGCCTTCCTATAAAACTTTATTTTACCATAGCTTTATATTCAAACACCGAACATTATCTTTCATGTTGTTTCATTATTCAAACCTCATTTTACGTATTTGACAATGAAAGGACATGTTGATTTTCTGGCCTACTAAACAACTACATCGTAAATACCTTTTTTTTTTGAAGGCTGTGATGAACTATTTCTGTTTGCTATATGCTTTACCAACTCAAAGACTGTCATTACACAAAAAGTTTTGGTCTCATATAATTACATCTTGTTTGATGTTAATTTGCTGTATTTCTATGAAAAATTTTATGGTTGCTTTATAATAATTTCTAGCCACTAGTTCGCATCATCTATAAATGGCAATACTGTGATCCACTGAATTATGCATGCATCTTTACTGCAAATCAAACCCAAACTCAAACAAATACATTACAAGAGGAATGTAACAACTAGCCAGGAAGAATTACTTTCCAGTTTTTCTGTGTCTTCTCCAAGAATGAATTGCATACAGGTAAATCGATTGGTCAGACATTATGACTTACTCAGCTATTACTTTTCCAAGGGGTTTTTTTGGTGGATTTTTGTTTTGTGTTTTTGTGGGTTTTTTGGTGGGGGTATTTTGGTTGTTTTTTGGTGGGTTGTTGTTTTTTTTTCATATTAACATTTCATATCGTAAAATACAGACCAAAATTTCTTTTCTTCTCTGTTATGTTGTGGATTTGTCCATGGGAAGTTTCAGCAGACAATATTACACAGAAACTGAATACGTACCAAAAGCTGCCACTTTTATGATTATGGCTTGAATGTTAGATGATATAATTTCTTTAAGCAGTATTTCCTGGTTCCGACGCCAAAGGTAAGCTAAAGGCTGAAGATTAAGCCTTCTGCAACTTAAAAATAAACAAAAAAATGGATAAAGCCAAGCATTATGCTTTTACACAGCATGATTCATAAAATGAAAGAAAATTAATTTCTCTCATTTCAGACCTTTAGATAATTTTTATTCTACAATTACTATTCCTAGATTTCAGTATAGACATTACATATAATATAAGAAAAAAAATTGTTCTAACTATAAATTATCTATGTAAGTAAGATGTAACTCACTAGTGTAGACGGATTTGCATGGGAACATAAGTAAAACCATGAGAAAACCTTCAGGGATGCCAATCACTTAGTATCTTTGGAAGTGATTACTTTTTATGAAACAATCACAATGAAACATTGTGATGTCCTGTCAATCTTTTCGGTGGGGTAAAAGATCTGAAACTCACTATCAACAAAAGCAATATTTTCTAAAATACCTAGTAACATGGACAGTCATTAAATGTTTAAAGTGTAAAGCAAAAGAAGAAAGGAGCTATTTCAGACTACAATTTACCTACGTAGAGTACACAAAGAAAACACCCATTCTGTGTAACCTGCTGATGTGTGTCAAGTTGGCACAGGATTAATTTCACCATTCTTACAGTTCATAAAGGACTCTATACATTTACTTCTATCATCATGTAACTAATGAACTCATGAAATTATAATTAATTTTTAACACAAGGTGGTTTTGTATTTCATGAGACATATAGTGAAAATTTTTTCAATACCCAAGTCAAATCTAGGCCTATATAACACACACAATTCCCATTACATAATCCTTTTTTTTTAAGACTCTCAAGAAGTATCACAATTCATCTATACTTAAAGAATGTGCACAGCAGAAATAACAAATGAAAGCTCCTGATTAATGATAACATATTTTAGATTTTGTGGAAGGAAGGGAAGGTATAAGGATTTTCTTGCATTTAACGTGATAATAAGTCACAGGATGTTCCTGTGTATTATAACACTCTGTTGAAAAACAGAGGTATTTGACCACAACATTGGAATTGAGTGAGCTTTCTTAACTGAGATTTCAACTGAATTGTGGAAATCGGAGATCTGAACATATTCTACTATTTTCATTTCAAAACTCTAAGCATTTTCAACAGATCCATTAACAGACCTGTATAGCAATCAAAAAATCCAGTATTGTCTTTACTAGATTTTTAGTAATGAATACATGGTTCCATGAGGGTGAGGGGAAAGATACTTAGATTAACAAATTGAATAGATTAGGTGTCATAGAACATGAGAAAATAAGCAACTGTCTCTGGTCCAGAATTTGAGTTAGAAAATAATCAAGAAAGAAAAGCACTTTCCAGAATGTATATATTAATAAGGGTTGATATTTTCTTACACATCTTCAACTCGGACTCTCTGGTAGTCAGAAAGAATGGCTCCCACAGATACACCCTCCACTCCTTCTTTGTCCTGAAAAAGAGACACGGAATATTAATGACAGCAGTATATGCTGGCCTAAGCAATAGAGATTCAGAATCTCTACTAGCAGGATCAACCAAGAATAAATCTTTTTCCCTGTGTCCAATATATGGAACTAAATGGGCTGGAATGCAGATCTTGAATGGATGAGAGCAGTGCAGCTGACCTACTACATGGTTATTACTCTAACACAATCATCTACTTGACTCATGTACCATTTTACAGAAGAAATAACCAGGGCAACTCAAAAGTACCGTATTTAACAGCTTATCCTGAAGTTTTCCTGACATACTGAAAGTTACTTCCAGCTCTTCACTATAACTGAAGTGTTAGCTACCCCACCTACAAATAAATATTTATTTGTATAAATACAACTATGTACTTATATAATTGTATTTACAATTATGAAGATTAATTAAACTATTAGCATTTGCCGTAATAGGCAGCACCAGAGGGTGTGAGATCAGGCATTTTACCCTAACACCAGAAGAAGAAAACTCGCAGGCAACTTAACATCACCTTTTAAAAACTCTGCTAGAAGAAAGTTTTCCAAGACATACTTTCTCTTTAATTTCAATTACCTAAGCCAATAGCAGTTTATTTTTTTTGTAAACACAGTGAGAATATAAACATTTGAAAATGCACTGAGCTCTTGCATTTTTAAGTTGCTTGAGTCCCAATCAACATGCTGACCTTACTTTCTTCTCCTAAAATTTGCTCCAGCTAGATTTTAACCAAGTCTTTTAACTAAGGTTGACAATAACTACATAGCATGACTTAAACTTCTGGACCTGCTAAATAGACAGCAATCCTGGGAAGCTTGCAGCAAGATTTTAATGCAAAATTTTCAACTATATACCTATATATGAACTTCAAAATCAAACCAGTCTTTGCCTGCCATGGGTCTGAATTTAAAGTTCATTTTCAGTTTCTTATCAATAGAATGATGTGGAAGGTGTTTTATTCATAATTATATTGAAGGGAAAAATTTCCCAGTTTATGTCTGTCTGGAATATTCCTTCCTACATCTATTATCTTATTTTTCACATTAATTCTCACCTCATACTTGCCCAACCAAATTCCTAAGTTATTCACACCCATCTATACTTCTGATTTAAGAGCCACTGTATTTATCAAAATTCCTAGCTACAGTAATCTAAAAATATTATCACTGTTCACAATTTATTTACTTCTACATGTCATTAATGGATATACCATTTAATGTCAAACAACACGAAAACATACAGGCTTCAGATTGATGCTTCTCCCATACCCAGAAGTAATAGTACTGATAAAAATTACTTTTAGATTATCTGTCACCTGTACATTATCCACTGCCAGCATTATCATTGCTATTACTATTATCCTGACAATATTATTTCTGCTTTTATTTCAGCTCTGTGCAACATTTCAAAGCTCTTTTCAGAATAAAGATAGATCCCAGACACTTCAATTTACTCAACTCACCCATCTAGAATTACATTTCTTAAAAAGTTAACAGTTATGTAAGTAGAGTTTTCTTTAAATAAATTTAATAAAATGATTCATGAAGCTTTCTTGTATCTTCAAGTACATCTAAAATGTTTTAAATGTATCCCTTTGTTTCATGTAGTTTTGACATGCAGTTCATCTGTACTGTTACAATTGTGCTTAAGTTGCACTCTTCAAAGTTCTTTTTAGTTAACTCTAATAACATGACAGATCAGCCTTGTTTGCTTCTATTTTTATGCAAAAAAGAATAACCCTAACATCATCCAACATGTCCAGAAACATCACCTGTGTTTCTGCCTATATGAACAATTAAATCACAAGCAATATATCCTCAAAGGTAATAATCATGAAGTGGTCCATGCACCAGATCTGACATTACAAACCAATATTAACTCATTAAATATTGGCTGTTCATGTTTCCATGTCACCACACATCTTTGTGTGTGAAGGAATGAAGCAGCCTTTACTGCTAATATATTAGCCTCACACTAATATATTAGTAAAGGAATCATGGAATCAGAATGGCTGAAGCTTCTCACTTTTGCAAGCAAACGTGAGACTCCTGCTGTGAAGTATAGAGACTACCAGAGACTAGAACAATATATGGTAATAAAGCTGTATACTTTTACAGGGAAAACAGTATTCAACTACAGAATGGAATAAGGGAAGACAAAAGCAGAAAAACACTGCAGAAAACCATCTGCATTTATATGACCATGAAGCAGATGAGGGGTTTGGGGGCGATGGCAAGGGAAGAGTAAAGCAGATTTAGCCTATGATCCAGAGAAAAACAACAAAATAAAAACCAAAACCACAAAGAACATCTGCAATCAGCTCCATAGCCTCCCAGTATTGGACATACTGAACATTCAGGTGTTTTTTCATTACTACTTCTTCATGCAAGCTATCATAATCATACAAATGATACAGCACATTTAATGACTCAAGATAGTTAAACAACTGTTGGAACAACAGACAAACTCAAAATTTAAATATCATGTAGATTACTCATAGGTTTTGTTAGGAGTGGTTGCTTTTCTTCAATTACACACATTTGTTACACAGGGGGTGGATGTGCATGTATATGAATGCGACATATATATATGCACACACACGTAAGCATGTCTGTGTGTGTATATATACACATGTATATGTACACATGTATACACTATACCTTGAAGTTAGAACAGAAGACTGTCATTGGCTGCTTGCTTACAAGCTACATTAAATCTAATTTAAATAATCATATACAATATATACATAAAGCCCTGCCTCACAATGTATTCAGCTCAGTACTTGAAGCATACATAGTACTAACTGAAACCTAGTTCTTCACTGGATTCACTGTTTGGTATTGACTTGCTGGACAATTTGCAAACAGAGAGGATTTTGTTTCATTCAGAGCTGATCGTCGCTAGCAGAGAATCAATCCCAGAATCAATGGTGTCAGGTCTAGGTTACTACAGTTCTCCTTTTAATGTGAAACCTGATCAGGCCTGGTACCATCAAAAACATGTTCAAAAAACAGCAGGCCCAGCATAGGCAGAGCAGGCTAACATCTGCAGGCTAAGTATCAAGGATTTGCACTGAACTCCAAAGCCAAGGAAGTAAATTTGGGAAAAATGAAGGAAAGATGTAAGATATCATATAAAAAGTAACAGAGAACAGAAAAATATTCAAGGAAAGTTAATATGGAAGGGTGGCTTTTTTTTTGTGTGGAATTACATCATTATTACATCTTGTTATAACCATTGATTTATTCCTTTTCATAACATTCCTGAAGAGTAATCTTCATGACTAACTTAGAACAGCAAACTTATCTCTGCAACTGTACTAAAATGTAGAATTCATGTTTAAAGCTTCATAGTTTTGAAGTTATATATGTTTTGTAAACAGTTTAATGTTTAACAATTCAAAAATGCTGCTTTATATGTATTATAATTACTTTTAGTTGTATTTTCTATCAGAAAATGGTATAAAAATTAAATGGTTTTTTGAAAGCTCCAAAACATCAGTGCCATATATTTATGGCATTTGCTTGCTGTTATGCTGTTTTCAAAAGTGGCTCTGTAATACCCATATATTCATACACTGGTTCACAGTTCAAGTAAAATATAAATAGAAATGTAACAGCAATTTACAGTAGCACATTGTGATTTCAATTTTGCCTTTTTCTTTTGTTTCAGTGACTGAAATTCAATTAAGTATAATGATGATAATTTGAGGAAATGTCTACATATGTGTTGTAGCATACAATACTGGTAGAACTATTCTACTATTAAGTAGAATATTCATTGCAGTAGTATTAGTACAGAAGTTTTCTTTAATTTGACATTTTAATGTCTATACCTGGCCCTCTCAGAGTTCAGGAGAAAAAAAAATAGTGCTAATGTTTTCAATTTAATTAGTATATTACATGCACAGTAATTATTAGTGGGAAATGTTATATTAATGAATGTGAAAGTTAGCTGTAAATTACCTTGGAGTTATTATCAATTTCTCAAGTTACTGCTCCTTAAGATAACCCTCTCCCTATGGCCCTTCCGGTAATTTTTCTTTGCCTGATAAACATGATGATTAAACAGCACACAGTGCAAACCTTTGATACTTTTTAAATTAAATTCATGCCCAGCCTGCAGGCTGTGTCTGATTTCAACTAAATGTGTCAGTTAATCAGATAAAAAAATTATCAGCAACTCAAAGAAACAGCAGCCTTAGGCTTCATCAGTGCCAGAGAAAGCTGAACAAAACAAGACATACAGACAATATCACATTATCAGTAAAGGTTACTGCTAAGCATATCACTGCACAGAACTATTTACCACCTTAATGATGTCTAACTTAAGAAATATTGCATACAATAGCCAAAACAATATCAAAGAAAGAAAAGGGAAGTCGGAGAGCCAATATATGCCCATTCATGTGAATTGCATCAAAATTTGAACAATCCCATTCAGAAAAAATGCAGAATATCCCTAAAAACTTACTGTTTACTTGAGGTTTGTAAAATATCTGAAATATAAATAGCTGAAGAATGGTTAAAATAGCTTTAATTTTTAACATTTGCTTCAGAGCTTTGCCATAAGAGTTCATTTTATGACCAAGATATAAACCAGATCATCTCTAAATGAAATTGTCTTTCCAGTTACGATCCTCCTTGAAGACTGCATGAGTAACAGAAAACTGTTACACACACTTAAATTGAAGCTTAAGGTCATTTGTGTCTAAATAATGATTATCATTCATTTGCAAAACTTCAAATTAAACCACAACATATTTGCAGGTATGTGATTGACAATATATACATCAGGAACAGGACTTTCAGGCTTCTGCAATTATTGGAGTGGAAAATCCTTAAATACAAGTTTTACTGTATAATTTGTGAAGTATTCCAAGCTCACTGATTATCATGATTTCAAACAGAGTATGTGATTTTTCTAAGCCTTGATATGCTTGTCAAAGGCAGCTGTAGGTAATCAAAGCCAGTATGGAAAACATCCCTGAGATATAGGGATATAATAACTCTACAAATTGAAAAACTTCTGTTTGGTAAGGTTCTGCAAGCTAGGTATGGATCGCAGTCTTGCAAATGACATGCCATCTGAGTATTTGCTGTCTTCCACTTTGAAGCCTAAAAGCACAATCTCATGCCTTCATTCCTTAAGAAGTTCCAAAAACAGGGGTGGAAATTAATTTAATGTGAATTCACATAAAGTCCCTATGTACACTCAGGAAGAACTTCAGGAGTCTTTGAGGGGCTTAGCTTAACTCACTTTGAAAGTAAATTACCTTTGCATAATAGTATGCATCTACACAAGGAAATAATACTATGTAACTTACACATTTTAAAAGCTTATTAACTTTTAGGAATGCCCTTCATGGGGCACAGACACACTACCACCTTTAAGCATAACTGATGGCTTCATTCAGAACACAGGGGGTATTCATTAGCTCTCAGGCACAGTTTTCAATATCTAACTGCAGTCTCATAATAACTACAATTAGTATATGGTTCTCTTGCTACCTGGAAGCACCAAAGATTCAGGGAAATGGTGCAGGGGTATGTTTGTATGCACATGAGCACATGCACACACCACTGCAAATGAAAAAGGAGAGAGAGCAAAAGAGACAGAAATACCATTCTCAAAGTCTAATCAGAGTATGTTGAAATACTGCAATTCAAAAGGCTAGAATTAAATTCTAAATAGCAGAAACAGAAAACCATTCCACTATAGCCATTCATCACACCGTAAATGCAGGTTTTCCTGATATACTGATTCTCTGTTTAGCTGCATTTACAAACTGAACAGTTCATCTTAGGAATTACACATCATTCTTAAGGAATGATTTTTTTAACGTTATCTCATATATTAATTCCTTTCATAAAATACAAGTTAAAACATCTTTTCAAATACTCTTGCACAAAATTTTTTTCTAAATAATTTTTTTCAAATGAAAATAAGTTATGCTAAACCCAATACATTTAATAAAATTGAATATAGATATACCTATCAAAAACTATAGAATACTAAAATCAAAATCAATACATTTCTAAAATTAGCTCTTGTATGCCTTAATGTAACACTAAAGTAGTTGCCTGCTTATTTTAACACACTCTAAATCATATAAGAATTTCAGATGGCATAAGTCAATTTTATTGTCACTAACATGTATGACAAGTAGGTATGTTTACGTACACTTAGCTCATTCTCGCATGTACTACAGCTGAGAACATCTTTCAAAGCTGCACTTCATATTTATGAAATCTGTTTAAGGTGCATCTATACATGTCTATACGCTCTCGCTGAATTTTAAAATAAATTACAAAAAAAAAAAACCCAACTTTTAAGAATATGGCAATTTGCTCATACTTTTCTCATGACTTAAAACTCCAAAGAACTGTACAAAGCCTTCACGTTTTAGGGAGTATCTTTGCATAATACTAAATGTTCAAAGCTTTGTAACTTTGTATTTGCAGGAAAGAGCTACTGAAAGTATTTTTAAATCACACACTTCATCAAAATTTAATTCTCAAACTTAGCATTACAGCAACTAGCCTTGACAAAATAGCATATGGAGCACCCTGTACTGGAGCAAACATATCACATTCCTTAAGAGGAATGAACTTTCAGTTAAGGTTGACAAAGATACAAATCTATTAAACACAATACTTGAACAAGTTGTGCAAATGCTGTCAAAAGCGTTCATTACTTTTTGCCTGAAACGTTGATCACATTCAGTGATTTGAAGTATTTAAATAAAAAATATGCAATGACAGACATAAAAAAAAAGTCTTAAAGACAAAGCTGAAATTTCATTATTAAGTCTGAAGAGTAACTTAGACTTCTACAAACAGCCTACTCCCAATTGCATACATGGTAACACGAACATGATGTATCTAACTAAAGTACAATGTGCAGATTTATAATATTTGCAATCATTCCTGAATTGTCACAAAAACTATAATGCTGAAGTATGTGTAAACTGACTGATTAATAAATTCAAAATTTTTAACTGCAGATGGACAATTTACAAATAATCCTGTTGCTTTTGCTTTCTTTCTTTTTTTTTTGTTCAAAGCTGTACCTTTTCTTAAAATGTCAAAGTCTAGGCTTTTATTATAAAGCAAGTATTATATCAAAGATTACTGTAGTGTTATGAGTTACTGGAATACAAAGTTAACAGACAATGGATGTATAAGAAGAAAGGCATGCCTGAGGATTAAAAGTTACCTTATTCAGTATTAATCTGACGTGAAACTTTAGGCCACTGGATGGCAAACAGAAGCCAGCTGGGAGGAAAGCTGCACAATTTTCACCTGAAAACATTCTAGGAGCATATGCTTAAACATATAAAGTATTACATATAATTATACATATTACAGTATAAACATTATATTCTAAGTCATTTTTTTCTAAAGGTTATTTGACAATTTCATCCTTCTTGTTACTTAAAAACAAGACACCTAACCCCAGTCTATATCCAATTCTATTTGCATCGTGCAACAGAGTTAGGCAGCTTGGGGCTATTATGGTACTAATAGTATACTTTCACCAACTATAGTGAAGTTACTCTTCTCGTACAGGCAGGCAAGAGAGTTAAATGCAATTTAGATTATTCTGAGCCATTGCTGTAACTAGGAAACCGCCCTGTCCTGTAAGTACGCAAGTACTTCCTGCATGAAACAATGTCACTTGTTCTGCTACATCTACACATTCATTTGCAAATTGTATCAGTCCGTAACAATTTCTGCAGGATTTCATATAAACATTTTCAAATTACTAAATCATTAAGTTGCTATTGCTCCTATGAGCAGATCAACTTGGAATGGGCTCTGAAGTACCACACAAAAAATCTCACACAAGATCTCCAACAAATATTCCAAATCTCATTTTTTTCCAGTGATAACATATTTTAGATTAACTCTCAGAAATATTTTCATTATTTGCACTGCCAGTAACCACCTAAGTTTATCATCACTCCTTCTTGCATAACAGCAGAACACAGGACCTTCTAAAAACATTAAGCTGGAGGAAAACATTCTATTTGGAGCACAGGTCTAAAAGAAAAGAGATGTCATGAATCCTCCTCTAACCTTCAAAAGAATTTTTGTTACTTCTCCAAAAGTCAACAGGGTTTGCAAGTTCTTGAAAAGTCTTAAGAATCTCAACAATGCAACACCAAAAGTTTCTTCCATCACATCAAATTAGTATGTCTGGGTTCTTCACCTTTTTTTGTCCAAGTATCCCTGATTCTAGGAATCATATGTCCAAATGGTGAGAAAATACCAATGAACAAAAACGAGTTATATAGAGGCACGCTCACAATTGTCAAATTCTTCTTCACCCTATATAAACTTAAGACAATCCTCATGAAATATTCCCTTAATTCTTAAAAAAAGAAAAAAAAAGGGGGGGGAGGAGGGGGAAACAACCCACAAAAACCCAAACACCCCAAATTTTTTACAGTGGTATACATTTTCTCCTAAGTTTTAGTAGAAGGATCCTCTTCAGATTTCAGCATTCACACAGTCCTTTTTGCCCACAGTATCACAGTATCACAGTATGCTAGAGATTGGAAGGGACCTCGAAAGATCATCTAGTCCAATCCCCCTGCCAGAGCAGGAACACCTAGATAATGTTACACAGGAATGTGTCCAGGCGAGTTTTGAATGTCTCCAGGGAAGGAGACTCCACAACCTCCCTGGGCAGCCTGTTCCAGTGTTCCGTCACCCTCACTGAGAAGTTTCTTCTCAAGTTTAAGTGGAACCCAAAAGTTACTACTGCAAAACTTCAGAGTCTGCACTGCAGTTTTTATAGTAAGAATAGAGGATTTAAACACCTTGAGCAAAAAAGAAAATTCTGCACATGCTTTGTGAAAACACTGTTAGTTTATGCTCATCTATGACATCATTTACTCTTACTGATAAAAATATTGCAACATTCGACAAAGTTTTCCACAGATTGCAATGAAGCATGAAATGCCACACTTATTTCTAGGTTTAATTCTTCTATAAAGTGCCTTTGCTTGGATTATTTTTATATCACTGTATTTAAAAAAGAAAAAAAAAAAAAGATGACAAGGTCACCTAGCATTACTAAAATGACAGCAACAATCCCAAGTCTTAAGAGAAACATTTCAAAATTATATCAAAATATGCTCTCTGACAAGCTTTAGTGAGTCTACATGAAGAATCAAACCTTCCTATTCACTGGACAGCTTAGCAGCAAGAATCAAGGGTTCTTCCCATTTTATTACCATAACAGGAATAAGTATTTTTCTATGTAATCTCAGTTCCAAGTATACATGCTGAATGAACACATTTCAGATGCTTCAGCTACTCTAGCCACATAAAGTCACAAATCTCCTAAAGCCGTCTATATCTACCTTTTGTTTAGATGAAGTAACTTGGCAGAATTATAACTTAATAATATGTTCTTAAGAATAGCATTCTCCCATTTGCAGTACAATAATTTCTACATCAGGTATTTAGAGCCTAATAATTATAATCAATTAAAAATACAAACTTTTAATGCAAGTAAGGAGCTAAAAATAAACCCCAAACAAGTACGTTACACTCAGTACAGTAGGCGCACATTACATTACCATTTTATACCTTATACCCAAAGTATACTTTTTACCTGTATATTGCATACTACAGTAAACAAGACTTTACAGAGCAGAACCTGACTGAATTTCAGGTCTTTGGGGAGAGAACAACTTATGATACAGTTCTCTGACATCAGTCCTTGAAGCTACAGGTATGTACAACTAGATTGGAATTTCTTTAATTTCTGAAAGAAGTCTCAAAAACTCCCAGTTTGGTCCAAGCTTCAAAACACCCTTTTAACAGCACTCATATTAAGAGCTTTCACTTTATTTTAATGAAAATTAAAATTGGCCTCTCTCAAAATAACTGGCAGACTACTAAATACTCTGATGTAAGCATCAATAAAAGGAAAGCATTCTGCCTCTGTAATACCAATCAATTTTCATAGGTTTCTTAATGGACAAGGAGTAGCATTCCTGAATGTAAGAAAAAAAGAAGAAAATAATAACAGATACAAATCAGTTCAAACACAGTCTCCCACAACAACTGAACTGATGTGTATCCATTACGCAAGGTGTGGAATTCTTCACTGTTCTGGGTTCAGCAGTAGCAGTCATTTTTCTCCTTCTTATTAGCTGGTGCAGTGCTGTGTTTTTGACTTTCAGCCTGGGAACAGCGCTGATAACACCGATGTTTTTAGTTGCTGCTCAGTAATGTTTACTCTGCCCAAGGCTCTGCCAGGGAGGAGGGGAAGCCGGGAGGAAGCAGAGACAGGACACCTGACCCAAACTAGCCAAAGGGGTGTTCCATGCCACAGCACATCATGCCCAGGCTATAAACCTGGGGGAGTTACCCAGAAGGCCCAGGTCACTGCTCAGGTCGGGCTGGGTGTCGGTCAGCGGGTGGAGAGCAGTTGTATTCTCTTCCCTTGTTATTTCCCTTATCATTATTATTATTGGTGGTAGCAGCAGTGGTTTGTGTTATACCTTAGTTACTGGACTGCTCTTATCTCAACCAGTGGGAGTTACATTCTTTCAATTCTCCTCCTCATCTCTGCAGAAGAGGGGGGGGAAATAAGGGGAAGAGTGAGTGAGCAGCTGCGTGGTTCTGAGTTACCAGCTGGCCTTAAACCATGACATTCAGCAACAGCCACATGACTGCCACTTCATGAAAGGAACTGGTAAATTAAATTTTCTCAGAGTAGTACAAGTACTGATGCAGATTCCCACTCTAAAGAGAACTTGGTTAGGTACCCTACGTAACATTTTTACTCAGTTCTTCAAAATATAGTTTGATAAGACTTGACTTTTTAATGGGGCAACAGAAAAAGTGTCTCTGCTGTTACATCCTGTGACCAATAGGAACTATATTCTTGAAATTAACAGTGCTGGATTCTCTCTATCTCTTAACATCCTTTAACAGGATCATTAAAGTCAAAGACAGCATCACTGTCACGTGCCCGTAATATTAACGGTCAGATACTTTCTGCAAGCTCTGCACATTAACAATATTCATTCTTTGAAACAAACTTATTTCATGAATAATGACAACAAACAGCTTAGAGAGGTTTTCAGAAGGGCTTACAATCTGTTTTATTCCTATACTTAAAACTTTTTTGTTTGCTTTTTTAATGATTTCACATCAACACTGAAAATAGGCATCTGCAGAACTGCATGAGTTAACTTTAATGCCCTCCATTATATCATGTCTCCAAGTATCCTGCATAGGCATTTAGTTCCTTTAGGAATCACACAGCATCTACTGACAGCTCTGATGAGACAATCTCCTCTCTGAGTTCAAATGCCTGTATTCACTGTTTTTACTTGCTGCCTCATCTTCTGATGCCCTTCCAAAATGTTTATGATTTAACTAGAAGGGAGAATTCCTCACCTTTCTAAATGAGCCTTGTCTTCATAAAGAATTGGAGCACATGGCTGGCACAGCACAACTATGGTACAGACAGAATGTCTTTCACAGCTAGTTGCATTAATCCCAGCATAACAGCCTCAAACTCAATGAAAAAAATCCCCAAAACCGATAGGCTTCCCTTACAACTATCTCAAGATAATTCAAATTCAAACACACACACAACAATAATAAAAGTTCTAAAGCATGTATAAAATTAATTTGGCAGGTATACCAAGCACTATTCAGTACCTGTTAAAGCACCTCTTTCAGATAAGTGAAATGCACACAAGACACACATGAAAAATAAGCGTTAACTGAAAAAGAGCAGTAATAGTAAGTACATTAATAAATTTAGTATCCAGTTTACATTACAGCTTCTTCGTTTTTAGCACTTTCACAGAAAAGGACAGTCTCCTATGTTGACCTATATTAAGAACCATCAAAACCATGGCTGGTAACATACATTGTCATTTGGTTGAGCAGTGACTACACTTCCAACTCACTTTTCAACATTTTGTAAAAAGTTGCCAGTGCTTTAAACTGTTAATGCTTGCATGAGTCTGACTCTAAGTTATCATTTCTGGTTTCACTTTAATAAAGAACAGCATAGAATTAAGTATGCATTAATTTTACCTTTTTATCTAATATGGAGAATGTATTATTTCACAGTTAATGTTTCAGCAACATGGCAGCAGTTCACTTATTCCAAGCCTTGTCTCCTCCTATGACAGTCTATGTGATCCATAAAATAAGCCACTCATTTTAATTACAAGACATGAGGCTATTTCCCACTGACAGATCCTCATTTTCTTCCCAGAACATTGCCTTTTCATTTCTAAATTACTTGTGCATAATTGTAACTAACAAGTATTCTGGGAATACAGTTCTGTCTGAATGTTCTAGAGCAAAGCAATCTGTTGATAGCAAGTACTGTTTTTTAATAAAACAGAAGTAGCCTAAGTGGTCTGGAAAGTCCTAAAGATAGCAGACTGATTTGGCCTGCATATATGATAGAGCTCAAACAGATGAAAAATGCAGTCATTTTACTGGAAGAGTGCAAATGCAATTCAAGAAGGACCAGAAACAAATCCAATCCAGGCTGATTTTATTGCTGGAGCCTTGGAACAGGGCAAGTTCCCAGTCCCTGTCAGACAGATCACATAAAAAAGGGCAAGAGTGTCAGGATGCAAGACTCCAGAGTGCAACATACTAGCTGTCAAATCATGCTTCTGGGGATAAGCAGCAGCAGCACTGAAAAGGGTGTACTAGTTAATCAGGGTTTACAACAACAAATAAATTATTTTAAGAGAACCAAAATTATCAGTGATGGAGTTTACTTGAAACTAAAGGATATCTAAGGCCTCAAAATCAGTCTGTTTTTGCTTAAGTCTATAAAAAAAAAAATCAATTCAATTCATGGAAGATAAATACTAAGCTATATAGTAGTTGTCTATTAAAGGAAAACAATGAAATCACACAGCATAGTACCAGTTCACAGTAAAATGTTTGTATTACTTGTGTAATACTGGCATAACAGTTGCATTCTATGTAACTTAGAATGAAAAACTGTATCTGTAGCAAGTCTCATAGAAAAAAAATAAATACATAATTTGCTAAAGCCAATCCTGATGTGTAATTTAAAATTAGCAAGCACTTCTGTACAATCATTAACATAGTTTTCCAATTGTGGAAAACCCTGCCATGAACACAAAGACTGTGACAAAAAGGTGTAAATATGACCCTACTAGGAAGCAATAAAATAATTCTGTATTCCTCAAGCGCTTATAAATAGAACTGCATAAAATGCTGTCTGTGTCTCACACTGGCGCTTTTGTGATTTAAAAGCAGAAAAAAAAAAAAAAACCCACAAAAAACCAAGCTGCCAGAAATCTGGCCAGACCCAATTGCTAAGCAATACAGTAGGAAGAAATACAGCGCTAATGCTGGACTATGTGATTTGTTCTCAGGGATGGGAAACTAATGAGAACTTCACTGCAGTTTTGGTATACAGCCAAGTAAATATGTTTATAAAGAAAGTCTCTAACATGTGCAAGGTCATTATATAATGAACTAGAATGAAAAAAGCAATACCTATTACAGGATGGCTGATCTTTCATTTACCACAACAACAACATTTTATTGAAAAATAATGTGGTTTTTTTTTTATTTTGTAAGATACGGACTGTAAATGCAGACGAGTTTGCAAAAAAAAAAAACCAAAAAAAAACCACACCCTTTTTCTTTTATTTGCTCTAAATCACAACCATAAATACATTTTAAAAACACTTTTAAAATAATTTGTAAAAAAAATGAATAAAAATGTAATTTCAATAGTAATAGTTCTAATTTAGTAAGGTAAATATTTAACATACAGATCATAGAATCATAGAATAGTTAGGGTTGGAAAGGACCTTAAGATCATCTAGTTCCAACCCCCCTGCCATAGGCAAGGACACCTCCCACTAAAAAACCGTATCACACAAGGCTTCACCCAACCTGGTCTTGAACACTGCCAGGGATGGAGCATTCACAGCCTCCCTGGGCAACCCGTTTCAGTGCCTCACCACCCTAACATGAAAGAATTTCCTCCTTTTATCCAATCTAAACTTCCCCTGTTTAAGGTTGAACCCATTACCCCTTGTCCTGTCACTACAGTCCCTAATGAAGAGTCCCTCCCCAGCATCCCTATAGGCCCCCTTCAGATACTGGAAGGCTGCTATGAGGTCTCCACGCAGCCTTCTCTTCTCCAGGCTCAACAGCCCCAACTTTCTCAGCCTGTCTTCATATGGAAGGTGCTCCAGAGTCTGATCATCCTCATGGCCCTCCTCTGGACTTGTTCCAACAGTTCCATGTCCTTTTTATGTTTTTATATTGCACACAATACTCCAAGTGAGATCTCACAAGAGCAGAGCAGAGGAGAGGAGCAGGATCACCTCCTTCAACCTGCTGGTCACGCTCCTTTTGACACAGCCCAGGATACGATTGGCTTTCTGGGCTGCAAGAGCACACTGCCGGCTCATGTGCATTTTCTAATTGACCAACACCCTCAAGTCCTTCTCCACAGGGCTGCTCTGAATCTATTCTCTGCTCAACCTGTAGCTGTGCCTGGGACTGCTCAGACCCAGGTGTACGACCTTGCACTTACCATGGTTAAACTTCATGAGGTTGGCATCAGCCCACCTCACAAGCATGTCAAGGTCCCTCTGGATGGCATTCCTTCCCTCCAGGGTATGAACCCACCCACACAGCTTGGTGTCATCGGCAAACTTGCTGAGGGCGCACTCAATCCCACTGTCCATGTCAGTGGCATAGACGTTGAACAAGACTGGTCCCAACACCGATCCCTGAGGGACACCACTCGTTACTGGTCTCCAGCCGGACATTGAGCCATTGACCACAACTCTTTGCATGCGGCCATCCAGCCAGTTTTTTATCCACCAAGTGGTCCACCTATCAAATTGATGTCTCTAAAGATGTAAGTCTTCAGTTATGAAAACAGGTATCTGAGCAACTTATCTCACATAAGCTGTGCAGCTGCAGTCAATGCAAGTACCTTGAGGTCTCAGACTAGCAATTTACAAAGAACAGTCACCCATCGGAGACCTTCTGTAATTTCAGGTAAGTCTCTAAAGCAAGCCTGCTATGTTCAAAGCACTCCACCTGAACCATGTGCCTAAAATTATCAAATGCAAACATATGAAATTATAAATTAATTTTATGATTGTCAGGATCTGGCAGTTTCAATTACATAAATTTTCTTTCCACAATGGCCAATTCATCCAGCACCAACAGAGATAAATCTGCTTTAAATAAAATTCTTGAACATTAAACCTACTATTAATATAGTACAAAATATGAACCAAGTGTAGTTAAAACTATATACTCACACACCATACAAAAGAATGAGTAATAACATGCTTAATCTGAGAATATATTCCAAGATCTCTCTTGTATTATATACTAGAATTATACATCATGTATTTTATTTCTTAAAACTCTGTTCATCAATGTTTCTAATTAATTCCTAGTTTATTATTATTTAATAACCAGTTTGATACATACTGAAAATAAGAGATAAGGACTGCATTCTAAAAGTTTCTGGTTTATAATTCCAAAGAATCACAACAGTAGAAACATTAATGTATACTTTTGTGAATCTTTCTGAAAGATACAAATGTGTTCATAAATTCAAATTCACAGGATTGATTTCCAGCTTACTTCTCTTGGAGTATTTTCCTTCTCTCTCTCCCCACCCCCATATAAAAATATGCTACGCAGTTTTATCCTCTCTAAATTTGGTATTCTGAATTCTACTAATACCTCATCTTTAACAAAAAAACCATGCAGATAGCCTTGGGTTTGGGAGGTTTTCATATCTCCTTGATTTTGAGGTATTTTTTAGCAGCAGGATACAAAATACACTCCTTAATCTTTTTAGTACCAGAACAAAACATCTTTTGAATCAAGATAAAATCACTACATCATGAATGTTAATGTCATTCTGTGAAAAATAACATCATATGACTAGAAAAGACCATCTCTTTAGGGAGAAATATTGTGTTAAAGTGGATTATTCTTTTAGTAGTGTAATGGAAAGGCATTCCACCTAGTCCCAGAAGAAAAATCAAAATATGTATTTAAATGGAAATATTGTGAAATGGATAGGACAAAAGAAAACCCCTCAGAACTGTAAAGAACTATGTGTATATGCACACACATACACATAAGTATACATGTATACACACAAAACCACACACAAAATTTATACTCTTTTAAAAATTTAATACTATATATATTCATGTACATAATTTGAAATTTTAAAAGATAAGTTTGTAGCTCTAGGCTTCTTTTGCAAATATCAAGATACAGTCACATTCACATTACTGGTCTTGGCCACAATTTCAAATATATACAACTCAGCTCTATGCAAAAAGTTGGGTGTATTCTTTTTAATTTTCTGCACATTTTGTGCCAGACCATATTCTAAACAGCTTTTACAAAGTGATAATGTTTCACTGACAGTGTTTTGTGTACTTCACATAAAATTAAATCTCAGACAAACCTTGAGAAAAAGAAAGCAGAAAGCTAAGCAATACAGCATGTTGCTCTTTTTGACCCACAAAGGATTATCAGTTATTTTAGAAATTATGACAGTTTTCTCAAGTCCTTAAGGAGTCTGACACTATTGGTATAGCTTTTAACACTGCATTTATGTTTATATTACAATACAATAAAACAGCAGGAGTAGGGTTCAAATTACTTGAGTACTGGATGCTTTATTGAAAAAACAGTATTACCATAAAATTTAAAAAAAAAAAAAAAAAAAAAAGACTTCTTTGAATGTGCTAAGTAATCACTGCTGCATGTGAATTATGGGATGAAATCTGGAAGACATCATCAATTGCAATGACTACTAGATCTGTCTCTTATGGAAAGCTGTGTTCATTAACAATGAACACTAATCAAATTGAATAACCAGTGGTATGTCGATACTTGAACAGTCATTGTGAAATCAGTGCTATGTTAATTCTTTATTGTTACAATACAGATGACTTCATCATTAGAGCTAATATTTACGGTTCTTTGTCAGGAATGAATAAAAAGTAGAATGTAAACAACACAATCACTCTCTTCTCCTTCCTTTCGATGCACAGTGCTACCATAAACTACAATACTAATGGCACAGTAGTTAAATTATCTGACTATATTAGCAATTTTATCATTATTCTTTCATAATATGTGAATTCACAACTACATTTTCTTATTCTCTGCCTTTATTTGCTGTTCAGCTAAACAACCTCTATTCTGAATCACTGGGGTCTTTAAAAGCTACATAGGAAAAGAGAATTCATTTTTAAAACAGTCTTGATATTTTGTAGTACTAAATTCTAGAAATGAAGGCTAAATTATGTTAATCCTCTCAGGAAAGTAGCTACACTCAAACACGGACAAACTTACTCATCACTGTCTAACCAAAAACTTCCTTATTTTCAATGGCAGAAGATAAGCTTAGCAAGACTGGCAAAAGTTGATGGTTTGAAGGAGCACTGCAAACACCACCCACTCCCCTCCATCTCCCCTCACCCCCACAGGAACCTCACTTAATGAGATGCATTCTAAAGGCTCAAAAAGATAAATCTGAACGGATTTTGTATTCAGTATTATTGACAATCACACCAGAAATCAAAGCTCAGCAGGTAAAACAGTACTAATAAAAATCCGTTTTCCATTGAGAGAGGATTCTCATCCATACGTTCATCTAACTACCCTGTTTAAAAGATTTTTTGCAAGTGGCCAATTAGAAAGATTAAATAGGTGCTTAAGACAATTTTCCAAAGATAGCAGGTACAGCAATTATCCTTGATGAATAAGGAAACAAACCCCCAAAACACAAAGTATAAAACTAGACATAGTTAGATAAGGTGGTTAATACTGTAACCACTAGACACACTCCGGAAAATAAAATATAGATAGATATTAATCCATTATAAAAGAGTTCAGCAAACTAAATCAAATTAAAAGTGATGTGTCTATTGCTTTTAAATTATGTTCACTTCCAAGTTTACCCAGAAAAATCAAAGCAAATGCTCCACCTCCTGACTTGACCTGCACGAAGTTACGCTAAGAAATACTTCGCAAGTTTTGCTGAAACTTTGAAACTCAGTCTGAATTTTACGTTAAGGGAAACCTACACAAACTGCAATGCAGGCAACCACTAACTGATATAACTGAATGTTGTTTAGTATGCTTGGTTTTGTTGTTTGGGGTTGTTTTTTTTTTTCTTTTTAATCTGTTTGATGCTACCTTCTCTCGTCTTGCATAGAAATGAAAAGTACTTTAAGAAAAACAAACTTCAATAATCTATAGGCATGAGATACCCCTGCCTTTTTCTTTCAATACTTTCCAATGGTATATTATTTTGTTTCTAGTAAAATTTACACTACTGAATAAATACTACACTTTAAAATTTTGTGTGATTCTGGAAAAGGTGCTTTCTCAACATGCACTCAGCACAATTCCTACTTTCTTTATTGATTTTATTACAAATATTTTTAGTCATTCCAGGTCAGAAAGGACCATTCTGCAATCTAATCATCTGGAACAACAGAGGCCACAAAATAACATTTTTTCCCGAGTCCAATAGCTAAAGATCAAGTTGTTAAGACAGTTGCAAACACTAGACAGCATTCTCATCTATATTGTTCTGCTTTATATGTTAGCTGAGAGCTTAATGGTCTTACCTGTCTATTAAAATGCAGTATTTTTAAGGTATCAAATTCCCATCATAAAGACTTCCTACTCCGAGCAGTTGACTGAAGAAATTATCAGGAACAGGCAATGTCCTCTACCCCATTCAGGCTGATTCACAGACACTGCGAATAACCCCCCAAAACAGGTAAAAAAACAAAAAAACAAAAAAAACAAATCTCACAAGCCTCTAAAAGGGTTTGGTTTTTTTTTAAGAGTTTTTAAGAGTTAACAGGTTTTGTTTTTTTTTAAGAGAGTACCCCAACATGCTTGTTATTGAGGTATTTGGAAAGGGCTTACCTTCATCTCCTGTCCTTACCATCATCAGGCTTTGCCCAACAAAAGCTGATTCCTCTACAAACTCTGATCAGGCAACTAAAGGCTCCCCGTGACTCTTGGTACAAGAGTACCCCGAGCTCTACTTTAAGGACCGTGGCAAGCCTGGCCAGGGATTAAAACCCCCAGCCTCTCAGGGAACCACTGGCACTGTCTTCCATGACAGCAAGGGACAGAATACTTTGTCTCTTCCAGCAGTCTTCTTGTGCAAAAGAAAGAATCCCCTCTTCTTTTTGATTACACAAACAGTGGACAGGTTCTTAGCTTAGCATACAGTTTATGCCTGATCCACTGCTTTCCTGGTCTAGTAACAAATGTATACTCTATTATAACTGACTTTATGCAAGCAGTAGTGTCATAATCTTTTATTAGTAAGAAAATGGAAAAAGTTCTGATGTAAACACTTAAGAATAAATGCAAGAAGAATTTTTAAATGTGCAATTCATCACTGCACTTCTGCCACCCATTTCCCACAGGCTTTCAAAACAGGCTTTCCCAATCTGTTTGGCCCCAACCTGACAACATGATCAGGGTGCAGACAGGATCCTGAGAAACTAGCAGGAAAAAAAACACGCTATTACCTCAGAAGAACCCACTGTTCAAGATCAGGAAGACAGAAAAAAGATTCAATTGTTCTGCTTTTATTTGTCTCACAGGAAAATTCAGTATCTAGTTTTCCTTCAGATTTGCATCAAAAACCTCTAGAAACCTTGTTCCTAAAGAATGGAGATTCTGTATTTCAGTCAGCTGACTGCAAATCAGCTTCACAACAAGGCCCGAGTATGATACTTTCTACAAAAATGTTTGGCCAAAACCTGAAAACTGCACTAAGGTTTTGCATTGAAAGTTGACATTTGAGACCATCTACCCTTGTGCAAGTATTTTAGGCAAATCTGATGCAAGTCTCCTATTTTAAAGAGGCTTAATTCTTCTGAAATAAAATTATATTCCTTATAGCAGGAACAAGTATGAACCAGGTTCTAAAACATCAGATTTATGTAAAGTCTAACTTAACCTAAATCCAGCTAAAGCTGTAAGTGGAAAACCTTCAGGAAATGCCAATACAGTATATACAAGCAGCACTGCCACAACCTGGGCTGACAAGATCATTTGCAGAGGAAGGATTCTTGCCATTCTAAGATAGAGAATTTGGGTAGCAGAAAGAAAGGGCAGCTTGAGGATCTGCCTTGAGGATGAATCATAAGATTTTTTTAGGAGGAAAATGGAAGAAAT
Source organism: Pezoporus flaviventris (assembly GCF_033815535.1). NCBI lineage: Eukaryota > Metazoa > Chordata > Aves > Psittaciformes > Psittacidae > Pezoporus > Pezoporus flaviventris. Next base: position 19,071,383 of record NW_026892584.1, on the reverse strand, counting down.
AGAAAAGCAGATGGTAATGCGCCAAAAAAAAAACCTAAACCCAAAAAGATTTAGCACAGAAAAAGAAAAATCAAAAGAATACATAGCAAAATAAAACTTTCAAGGGATTTTTCTGTAATGGCACAATGATTAAAAAGAAAATATAGAAAAAAAGCACCTTCCTCTAAAGCTTAGCATAAAACAAAATTTACAAAATGCCAAAAAGTTAAAATCCATTCTGCTTTATTTTATTAGCTTGCATAAATTTGAAATTTATTTTCAGTCTTGCAAAATCCTGACATCTCATACTGTCAAGGGGGTTGTAGCTTCAGGTTGCTCTCAGAGTGATAGCCATTACACCCTCTTAAAACCTAAAAGCAAACGTGTGCATGAGTATAAGGGAGAGGAATATTAATTTCTGTTTCTTCCAACTAAAGTGAGGCTTTCCTTCCTTAAGGAAGACGTCCTTAGTCACCACAAGTGTGAGAGAAAGAGCACATGACATGAAGGCATAGTGAATAAGAGGGACAAGCTGACACAACAGCAATGTCTTAGAGAATAAGAAAAAAATATACAGCTTGCTGAGCTGATACCAAGATTAAATGCAGGTGAATATTTAAGAATGGAGAGAGAACAGAGTAAAAATAGAGGAAAGTATGCAGAAAAATAGTATTAAGAAAAGGTGTAGGCGAGAAAATATTGTGAAGGAAAATCACCTACCCTGCCAGAGAAACAACTGTCAACTAAACTGATCCTGAACCTATTCCAAAAGCAAAGAAGAATGGCTAAGGTAGGGTCAAGTTACTGAGTAAGAAGTGAGTAAAGATTAAAGTATACCTTTTATGTCTCTCTTACAAATTCTAATACCTCCAACATTTATCTTATTTCTTCCATTCCCACCCTAGATTTGAGTAAACATTTAAAAAAAAAAAAAAATCACCATCAAAAAAACCCAAGAAAATGTGTTCATGATAAGTTATACTTTGATCACTGTTACTCTGGTCAGCTCTTTTCTTCTTTTTTAATACGAGATTTAAAAAAATGCAAAATGTTAGTTTAGATTTACAGTATAATCTAAACAGTATTTTGTTGAAAGGCATTACTACTGTATGTGCTGTTTTAATATGAAATTGATACGAAGAAAAATAAAAACACATATAGAGCATCAAAGACCCCTTTCGTACCTTCTCTGCTTAAAGCCAACAGCATTTTCTCTACCATCCGGATTCCACATTTCTAAAAATATGCATCAAAGCAAGCTGAACTGTGGATTTTCTGGTATCGCCAGTAGGTAACTGCATCACAGAAAGGAGAATGAGTATCTCCTCTTATCATCCCTCCTCACTCACTCAACTGCAGGCAGATTGTTATGGTATCCTCTGAGATTAAGAACAAACTGATTATTTAAGTTTAGAAGGCATTATTACTTGAATCAGATTCCCAAATTGTTTGTTACCTAATAAAAAAAAAGAGTAAAAGCATCTTCAGAATATGCAATGATTTTTTACTGCAGGTTCAGACATAAGCTTCTTCACTAATCAAGGTACTACAATTACTTACTACAGGGCTTTTTTTTTTTTTTAATGCAGAAATTTATGTTTCAGTTGACTGAGACTTCTAAAATTGATAATATGTATTTATGACCTGTACCCTCGGCATAAGTGATTGTGGACTGCAGTAACAAGATAAGAGGAAAAGGAAAACAGCTTTTTATTATGAGCAGAAGTATTTTGTTCACCGAAGAATCCAGCAGCCAAGGAACAGTCTTGTGAGTCTAGTCCAGCACAAACTGACTGTGTGACACAGACAGATTTAAAAAAAAAATAAAATCAACCAGATACAGACAAGGACATTACAAATGTTTACAGATGGTGGAAGGTCAGGGCTATTCACATTCATTAAGGTTTCAGTCCCCTTCTAGTTCTTGGAGGAGAAATCTGCACAATGGGCTACCCACTATTGAGCTTTCTTACCTGTTAGAGAGGAAGCATGGCCTTCCTACAAATACTTTTGACTCATCTAACAGAAGAGAAATACTTGTAACAGGCTTTCAACCTGAACTGCTACTGTTTTATTGACAGATGTCAGTTTTTAAACTGAGGAGGTTTTGTGGTCTCAATGTTTTAAATCACTGTCTCCTGTTCACAATGCATATATTTTATTATACAGTGGCACTGTGACTGTATGCTTGGAAGGAAGAGGTCAAGGATCCCAAACCCATTTTCATTTGAAGCACCAAAATTATGTGAGAATGGCCAGCATCCTCTCAGTCAAGAGTTGTTAATAAGACACAATTAACTAATCAGGTTGACTACACTTTCTATGTTTTAAAGGTACATAATGACAACAGCTCAACATTCCGTCAAACATGCCAGCTACTGAAACATACCAACAAGTAACCAAAGAGAAGGATGAGTGTTACATTTTGCTGAAATAAGAAGCTAAGCATTAGGGATAACCATTGCATAATAAAGATGTAATTGCCTACTTAAGGAAGTGAAAACTTTAATCTTCTGAACAAGGAAGAAATAACAAAATACTTGGAAGAAATCTAAATGTTGATGTATTCCATGTGGTTTCAGTTCAAAGGGGAAACAATGCTAATCCTTTCCACCCAAAAGAAATTAAGACAAGCTAATGATCAACTTTGAGACAGACTTCCATACAGGAAGCTCTCAGGCCTCCTATAATCCTAGGGTGAAATCGGTGTGCTCAGCTCGCTCCCTGGAATGTCTGTACAACAATGCACGCAGCATGGGAAATAAGCAGGAGGAGTTGGAAACCTGTGTTAAGTCAGGAGACTATGATCTGGTGGCAATTACAGAGACGTGGTGGGACAGCTCACATGACTGGAATATAGTCATGGAGGGCTATGTCCTTTTCAGGAAAGACAGGCCAGCCAGGAGGGGTGGTGGGGTTGCTCTTTATGTGCGGGAGCAGCTGCAATGCACCGAGTTCTGTCCAGGGACAGATGACGAGCGAGTTGAGAGTCTGTGGGTGAGAATTAAGGGGCAGGCTGGCAGGGGCAATACTGTTGTGGGTGTCTGTTACAGACCACCAGATCAGGGTGAGGAAGTTGACGAGGCCTTCTACAGGCAGCTGAGAGCGGCCTCACAGTCACAGGCCGTGGTCGTCGTGGGGGATTTTAACTTCCCTGATGTTTGCTGGAAGGACCACTCAGCAACCCAGCCACAGTCCAGGAGGTTCCTCCAGTGTATGGATGATAACTTCCTCCTGCAAATGGTGGATGAGCCAACCAGGAGAGGAGCGCTGCTGGATCTCATCCTCACTAACAAGGAGGGTCTGGTCAAAGCAGTAAGGGTTGAGGGCTGCCTTGGTTGCAGCGACCACGAGATGGTGGAATTCAGGATCTTGTGTGGTAGGACTAGTAGAATAGCAACCCTGGACTTTAGCAGGGCAAACTTTGGCCTTTTCAAGCAATTGCTAGGGGAAATCCCATGGGCAAGGCTGTTTGAAGGTAAAGGGCCCCAAGATAGTTGGTTGGCATTCAAGGATTGCTTTTTCTGAGCTCTAGATCGAAACATCCCGACATGTAGGAAGTCAAGGAAGAGGGCCAGGAGACCTGTGTGGCTAAATAGGGAATTGCTGGGTATGCTCAAGGGGAAGAGGAGAGTTTACAGGTCATGGAAGGAGGGGCTGGCCACTTGGGAGGAATATAAGGCTGCTGCTAGAGGATGTAGGAAGGCAGCTAGGATGACTAAGGCCTCCTTAGAATTAAACCTGGCGAGAAAGGTCAAGGACAGCAGAAAGAGCTTTTTCAAATACATGGCAGATAAAACTAACACCAGAGGCAATGTAGGCCCACTGATGAACGGGATGGGTGCCCTGGTGACAGAAGATACAGAGATGGCAGAGTTACTGAATGCCTTCTTTGTCTCTGTCTACACTGCTGCAGGGAGTCCTGAGGAGCCCTGTACCCCTGAGACCTTAGATGAAGTCAGGTCAACGGAGCGGTTTGCCTTAGTCGATGAGGAATGGGTTAGAGACCAGTTGAGCAATCTGGACATCCATAAATCCATGGGTCCAGATGGGATGCACCCGCGGGTGCTGAGGGAACTGGCGGAAGTCATTGCTAGACCACTCTCCATCATCTTTACCAAGTCTTGGGAAACGGGAGAGGTGCCTGAGGACTGGAGGAAAGCAAATGTCACTCCAGTCTTCAAAAAGGGCAAGAAGGAGGACCCGGGTAACTATAGACCGGTCAGCCTCACCTCCATCCCTGGGAAAGTGATGGAACACCTTATCCTTGGTGCCATCTTAAGGCATATCAAGGATAAGAGGGTTATGAGGGGCACTCAACATGGCTTCACTCACCAAGGGGAAATCATGCTTGACCAATCTCTTAGCCTTTTATGAGGAAATAACACGGTGGATGGATGATGGCAGAGCGGTGGATGTGGTCTACCTTGACTTCAGCAAAGCATTTGACACAGTCTCCCACAGCATCCTCACAGCTAAATTGAGGAAGTGTGGTCTGGATGATCAGGTAGTGAGGTAGACTGTGGACTGTGAACTGGCTGAAGGAGAGAAGCCAGAGAGTTGTAGTCTATGGGGCAGAGTCTAGTTGGAGGCCTGTAACTAGTGGAGAGCCTCAAGGGTCAGTACTGGGACCAGTATTATTTAATATATTCATCAACGATTTAGATAAGGGAATTGAGTGTACTATCAGCAAGTTTGCTGATGACACTAAGCTGGGAGGAGTGGCTGACACACCAGAAGGCTGTGCTGCCATCCAGCGAGACCTGGACAGGCTGGAGAGTTGGGCAGGGAATAACTTGATGAAATATAACAAAGGAAAGTGTAGAGTCCTGCATCTGGGCAGGAACAACCCCAGGTTCCAGTATAGGTTGGGGAACGACCTGTTAGAGAGCAGTGTATGGGAGAGGGACCTGGGGGTCCTAGTGGACGACAGGATGACCATGAGCCAACACTGTGCCCTTGTGGCCAAGAAGGCCAATGTCATCCTGGGGTGTATTAGAAGGGGGGTGGTTAGTAGATCGAGAGAGGTCCTCCTTCCCCTCTACTCTGCCCTGGTGAGACTGCATCTGGAATACTGTGCACATTTCTGGGCCCCTCAGTTCAAGAAGGACAGGGACCTGCTGGAGAGAGTCCAGCGCAGGGCAACAAAGATGATTAAGGGAGTGGAGCATCTCCCTTATGAGGAAAGACTGAGGGAGCTGGGTCTCTATAGTTTAGAGGAGACTGAGGGGTGACCTTATTAGTGTATATAAATATATAAAGGGGGAGTGTCACGAGGATGGAGCCAGGCTCTACTCAGTGGCAAACAATGATAGGACAAGGGGTAATGGGTACAAACTGGAACACAAGAGGTTCCACTTAAACTTGAGAAGAAACTTCTTCTCAGTGAGGGTGACAGAGCACTGGAACAGGCTGCCCAGGGAGGTTGTGGAGTCTCCTTCCCTGGAGACATTCAAAACCCGCCTGGACACATTCCTGTGTAACATTATCTAGGTGTTCCTGCTCCGGCAGGGGGATTGGACTAGACGATCTTTTGAGGTCCCTTCCAATCTCTAACATACTGTGATACTGTGATATCCATTTGGACCAAGGGAAACCATCAAACAGGAATGGACAAACCACATGGCATAATGATACCTAACTGTATTGGGTGTAAAGGTTTGGGGAGTGAGGAGGAGTTTCAGAGTTGGCCTCTGTGGGAGAAGGTCAGGGGCTGCCCTGCACTGGGCGCAGCTGCTTCCAGACAGCTCCACAATAGGCCCACCACAGGCCAAAGCTGACCTCATAAACCAAGCTTCTGGCAGACATACATTCCTAAAAGGACTGAGACATGTGGATGAGCCCACCCCAGAGCATACTATCAGGAGAACTTGGTGGCCCTGGATTTGGAGAAGACTGAGGTTCTCAATGACTTCTTTGAATCACTCTTCACTGGCAAATGCCCTGACCATGCCACCCAAGTCTTGGAGGGCAGACTCAGGAACTGTGAGAATGAAGACCTTAGGCCCACTGTAGGAAAGGATCTGGTTCAAGACCATCTTAAGATGGTCTATACTATACAAGTCCATGGGACCTGATGAAATCCCTCCGAGGGTCCTGAAAGAGCTGGCAAATGAAGTTGCTAAGCCACTGCCCATCATATTTGAAAGATCATGGCAGTCAGGTGAAGTTCCTGATGATTGGAAAAAGGGAAATATAACTCCCATTTTCAAGAAGGGGAAAATGGATGACCCGGGAAATTACAGACCAGTCAGTCTCACCTCTGTGCCTGGCAAAATCTTGGAGTAGATTCTCCTGGAAGGTATGCTAAGGCACATGCAAAACAAGGTGCTTGGTGACAGCCAGCATGGCCTCACTAAGGGGAAATCCTGCCTGACCAATTTGGTGGCCTTCTATGATGGGGCTACAGAAGTGATGGACAGGGCTAGAGCAGTTGATGTCATCTACCTAGACTCGTGCAAAGCGTTCAACACTGTCCCACATGACATCCTTGTCTCTAAACTGGAGAGACATCAATTTGATGGATGGACCACTCGGTGGATAAAGAACTGGCTGGATGGCTGCACACAAAGAGTTGTAGTCAATGGCTCAATGTCCAACTGGAGATGGTTAACGAGTGGTGTCCCTCAGGGATTGTTGCTGGGACCGGTCTTGTTCAACATCTTCGTCGCTGACGTGGACAGTTGGATTGAGTGTGCCCCCAGTAAGTTTGCTAATGACACCAAGCTGTGTGGTTCTGTTAATAGGCTGGAGGGAAGGAATGCCATCCAGAAGGACCTCAACAGGCTTGCGAGGTGGGCTGATGACGACCAACCTTATGAAGTTTAACCATGCCAAGTACAAGGTCCTACACCTGGGTCGGAGCAATCCCAGGCACAGCTACAGGTTGGGCATAGAAGAGATTAGAAGCAGCCCTGCGGAAAAGGACTTGGGGGTGTTGGTCAATGAGAAAATGAACATGAGCTGGCTTCAGTGTGCGCTGAAGCCCAGAAAGCCAATCGTATCCTGGGCTGCATCAAGAGGAGCACGACCAGCAGGTTGAAGGAGGTGATCTTGCCCCTCTACTCTGCTCTCGTGAGACCTCACTTGGAGTATTGTGTGCAGTTCTGGTGCTCTCAACATAAAAAGGACATGGAACTGTTGGAACAAGTCCAGAGGAGGGCCACGAGGATGGTCAGGGGACTGGAGCACCTCCTGTATAAAGACAGGCTGAGAAAGTTGGGGCTGTTCAGCTTGGAGAAGAGAAGGTGTTCCTGCTCCGGCAGGGGGACTGGACTAGATGATCTTTTGAGGTCCCTTCCAATCTCTAGCATACTGTGATACTGTGAAGACTTCTTATGTTTTTGCAAATTTGACCTCATGCTTAAGTTTGAAGTTGGTTTACTACTGATACAGAAAAAAGGTAATAGAGCAGGCTACTCTAATGGCCTACTAACATTCAGCGCATGCCTAATGTACACTCTAACACTACGAAGGCTACGTGCACCTCTGAGAATACATAACTGTATTATTTTACATTCCCACCACAGCAATGACCAAGGAAAGCGTATTCTGTGATGTACTATAAGCATATTAAATAATGTGGCAAACCCTCTCTTTAGTTTCTATCTCTCAGGAATATTCTGTCAGCCAAAATTCTGACAGCCTGGCAAAATAATTACAGAGAACATGAATATTCCAAGGCTGGAATGACACTGATATAACTGTACTGAGAGCAGCTGATAATAACAAAGCACTAAGAATACCTACCAACTCATGGAGCAACAACTATAAGGTAAAAGAACAAACGAATCAACTGAACAAAAATCCCCAATGAAACCCCCAAACACCTCATGAATACAAAATTCTAGCTCATGAAACCTGCTTCCTACCTATGAAATAGCAGCAGACAGTCCCTCATTTCATGTTGCAGAAATCTCTACTGCAAAGGAGACTCTAGGGTCTCAGCTTTCTCATGTGCCTGGTCTACAATGTGCATGTGTGCACACATCTGCTTTTTTTTAATCTGCACTTCAAAAATATTGGAAAAAAATAACATTTCAAGATCAAGAAATAAAAAACCTAGGTCTATCACACACCCATGCAACTTTTTTGTTTTGAACCTTTCCTTCAAATTTTTTTTTTTGTGATAGAATCTTTACTGTATTATGATTACAATCTGCTTTTTTTTACTATATTATGATTACAATCTGCTTTTCCAGTTTATTTGAAGTTCAAGATAATGCAGAGAGCAGAAAGTATGCATTTGACATTTTCAAATTCTCAGGTGCGTAAATTTGCAATACAATAAATTTATTACTACATATTCAAATAGTTTTCTAGAGTAACCACCTTTATAAAAGTGTCAATAATAACCATATCACATGAAATTGGATGGCCTGGAAAGACAGCATCAGTCATTAAGCTTTCAAAGCAATTTAAATAGGCATGGTGAAAAGTAGATTTTTTTTTTTCCAACTGATGATTGCAAATAAGTGCTCTCCTCTCTTTATGCAGTCACACATAATGGTATCACTAAAATTCAAAGAAAGTTTTTCAGGTTGTTTATTATATAAATGATTTATCACTTTTTCTTAAGGAATGAAACTGTATTTTCAGCTCAGAAGATAAGCATTCAGGAAAAGCCACCAAGTATTGAAAATTGGAAAATCAGACATTACACAACTTAACTGCTGAAGTCAGGCTGTTCCACAAAAAGTTATTTACACAATAGCATCTTTGCATCCTGAGAAACAGGGTATTTGATGTCAAAATATTAAAACCATCTCTCATAACCAATAGCACAGACTTAGTATTAAAAATAAGATCTAAGTCTTAGGGTAAATCTTCCTTTGAAAGCATTTATTGATCTTTCTTCACAGCACTGTTCACCATTTCCGTAAACCAATACTTTTGAGAATGGTGATGTAAGCAATGAATAAGTCACAACAAGTGGGTAATAAATAATGACTGACAGACTTTCCTTAAGAACACAGGACTTGTCTCCAAAAGATAATCCTGAAGGTGGCAAAAACAGTTACTGCAGCACAAAAACATCAAAACTATTAAAAATTGTAGAAGTCTAAAGAAAGTTAAGGAATGTGAAAGAAAAAAGAATTACTGGACTTTATAAACAAAGCTGTAGCAGAATGAAAACTTTAATTTTCTGAACAAGAAAGAAATAACAAAACACCTGGGGAGAAATCTAAATGTGGATGTATTCCATGTGGTTTCAGTTCAAAGGGGAAACTGAATGCTAATCCTTTCCATCCAAAAGAAATCAAGACAAGCTAATGATCAACTTCAAGAAAGACTTCTATTAGGAAGGTCACAGCTCTTCAATGGAAGTTTCTATATATACATTTTAAACAAATGTAACCAAAAGCACCATGTAACGTAAATTTATGCGTCATGTAATATAAATGTAACCAAAAGCATCATGTAACCATCATGACTACATGAACAAGAAAGACTAATAAATCAATCCCAGCAATTAGAGTAATCATCTGGCTTTGTCAAATCACAAACATTAACAGGTTAAACTCAAGTTCTACAAAATGTTGTACATCCATACACATTAATCTTTCCTTTGTGCTGGTATGCAAGGGAACAGAAAAGCTGAAGAAAGCCAAGAATGGTATTACTTTGGATTACCAAAAGAAAAAAAAAAAAAAAAAAAAAATCAAACCCCAAAACATAACAGAGAAGATGGCAAAACAGGTGCCTAAAGAACACAGAACAATCAGGTTCATTTGCCTTTAGTCCCTAACTCCTCAGTATGTACTGGCACTTCACAGTCTTTTGGAGACTATTACCTACACTTCCTACAGTTATAAAAACAGGCCATCCCAATATTTAAGATCAGCAATACTTATGCAATCAGTGTGAGAAGAACCTCTACTCAAGAGTTTCAGTTAAATTTAGAATGAAGTCATTTTGACCAAATCCAACATTACTTTTTAACCAGTAGAACAATAGTTGCTTTACTTAAAAAACATGGTTCACCTTTTAAACTTACATAACTGCTTTATGTTAATGAAATAGTATACACAGGGTATTTTCTGGATTAACCAGTGCACATTATGCCATAATAGTTGCTTCCCCCAGCAACACTTCAGTATATAAAATCCCATGGTAAAAAGTAAAGATACCATATAACTAGAGACTAGGCATTACCCATAAAACAGAGGAAAATCAAAGATGCTGCACACTACACTCCTGAAGCATCTCACTTCCTAATGTGATTTTAAATTAGTCTTCATCATAATTTATTACAGATCTCAAATACTGCAAGAAGTGGTTTGTGATGTACTATTTACTCCACCAAAATTCTTATCACTTCTTACACAACAAAATGGTCTTTGAAAGTAGAAAGCTGGTGCATTTATCAATCTACTGTTCCAAAGAACCAAGGCATGTGGGCAGTCATGTGTTTTACACAAATCATTAGAGATACAGGAATGTTTTGAATAGCTATCAAAGGTTACATCATTAAGCATAATTTACTGCAATGACTTATGATTTTCATTTCATAGAAGTGCATTAAGAGTGTGTTTTACACATACATTAACACTCCCCACCATAAAATAAAGCCATTTAACTTTTCACAGAGTGACTTTTATGATTCTGTTACAGAAGAAACTAATTGTAGTTAAAGCATTTGCTTTTTAAAAGGCTATGCTTTCTTACTGTAGTTTACAATATTTAAGTGGCAGTGTGAATGCACATGTATGTGAATGCCGGGAACATGTGTGTTCAATACTGAACCTGTCCAACAACTTTTGCAGAAAACACAGAATAAAAAGTTATTTGCATATGAAGCTATAATGAGGTAAAAGAGAAATCTAAATTGTAAATGAGTTTTGGAGACAAACCAATGCTAATGAACAACAATTACTTCAGTCACTGTGTGAATTAAAACAACATCATTAATAAAGCTTAGGTGTTCTGGCAGATCATGCAAGACCTGGTTTAAGAGAAGCAGAGAGCACAAAGCAAGCAAGTGCAAAATAATTTCAGTTTTGAAGCTCCACTTCAAGTAATAACTTCAGGAAAGCCTCCACTACTCAGAAAATCCCATCCAATTTTAGTGATTGTCCTGAACATCTGATAAAATTTCAGGTTTTCCTAGATCATTATGAGAGCTTATAAACCTAAAAGATCATTCAGAACAGTCTCTTTTGTTCCCTTTCTTGTATGTAATCAATTAGTGAAAAATAAAAATGTTTCCTTAAGAAAAAAGTGCTTTTGTTTGAGCTAAAAATAAATCTAAACATTCTGTTCCTTACCTGAATGCTCAAAGCCAGCTGTAGGTAGTAACCATGTAGGAAGAAACTAGAGGGCACTGTTGTATCAGTTTTCAAAACTTACAATGGTAACAGGGCCCAAGAACAGAAGACTGTCAGGAAAATAACTAACTAAAGAAAGAATCCGGAGTTAGAAGAGCATGCAAATGCACTAAACCTAAAACAATAATGAGAAAAAAAAAAATGAAGCTGTATTTCTGAAGGAAAATGAACTGAAAAGAAGTTCACATAACAGACTGTCAGGCTGATAGGAATACTGCAGTGCACGCATTTGGCATTTTCCTTTGTAGTACTTTCCATGGAAAATGTAACTAATCATGGCGCCCCCTTATCCTTTGCAAGCAGCAGCCTATTACTAGAGTCGCACTTATAATCAATATGAAAATGAGTGATGACTGTTATGCAATTCTTCCACAGGCAGAATTTATCAACAGAAAGAGTATCTCCATACTGTACCCTCTTAAGAGGGTGAAAGACACGTTCCATTTTATTCCTTTTCATAATGACAGTTACAAATCAATCATTTCTATTTTGAAAATGGTAAACACTGGTGCAATATAAACCAAATGAAATCCCAGTCTTTCCAGAACTACCTTTAAGTATACTGATCAGAAATACTAAGTATCTAGTTAAAAATAATGCAACATGCAACTACCGCATGCATGACATTCACATTGAAGGGGAACGTGTTAAATAAGTCAGCCTAAATAAATTTGTAATTTTATAAGAAAACAAAATTATTTTTACATGAAGAATGAGCACCAGAGATATCAAATTTGTCTTCACAAATAATTTTATTTTACTGTTCATTTATAGGAAAGCTTGCCTGCCCTTGAATGTATTTTATTAGAATTAGCCCCAATTACATTGCATTAAACACTAATTTTAAAACATATATTACCACTGCCTCATCAGTGTAAATAATATAAAGCAGCCATTTACCTCAGCACAGAACAAATAATTTTTTGTATTTTTCATTTTTAAAAATGCTTTAAAATAAGTTTTAAAAAGCATGATGAAGATGCCAAGTAAGAAATAAAAATACTGAAATGATACTACCATCCCTTTAAATAAAACTGTAGAAAGAAAGGTGTTGCTCTTTTTCATCAAAGTGGTGGCAAAACCCACAAGCAGCATGTTTTAAAGTATTACAGAAAAAAAAAACCAAACAAACAAAAAAACAACACCAAAACAACAAAACAACCAACAACGAAAAGACAAATCCATAGCACTTTATGAACACTGACTGAAATTCACATTTAGAGAGAAAAGGCTACATAGAAGGTATTTTCAAATTAAGATAGGGAGTAACTTCATAATAAATCAAAGAATAAATGTTAACAGAGAAGATGCTCAAGCAAACAAAAGATGTACCAGAAAATTGTCTACAGCTATGTGAGTGAACGAGTAAAACAAACAAAATCAAACCACAGACGGTGCCTGTGGATACTCACATCCACATGCTAAGAACTGTGATGGTAACTGTGAAGAAACTGTGTCTCTAAGCATGCGAAGACAGAGGTACTATGTGAAAGGAAACTGCTACAGAAAATGAATTTTTTTCTTTTTTTTTTTTTTTTTTAAATGCAAAACCAAGCAACACAAGTGTATTTGCCAAGCAAGACCCCAGCTCCTTCACAGACAGAGGCCTGGAATTCCCTGTGTTTCAAGCAACTTGTTACTAGAAGATGAACACAGACACTAATACGCATATCAGAAATGGGTTTCATCCAGGTTTTGCCATCTTTCACTTTCAAACAAGACCTGTATGTGCAATGTTAAGTGCGAAAGTTCACTAAATTTCAAATTCATAAAAATCACGGGTTTAGCCCAATTCTGTTTCTGAATCAGAATTATTTTAAATTTGTTGAACACACTACCCATCTAGTAGTCTGTTTAGCTCTTGGTTTTTATTGGTATTGTTTCTAGCAGTCTAGTTTTGATAAAGTCTCATCTTACTATATTGTTTCTAGGCATTAATAAAAATTTCACTATAGTTTTACTTCCATACTCCTTCGAAGTATGTATGCGCGCAGGCAGGCAGATTGCATGCATGTAAACAAAACTGTTAGATACACAGTATCAACAAAAGAAATACATACTAAGCTACTAAATACACACTATGACAGCAGGCTAAAACAGGTGAGGTTGTCAAGATACACACTCTGTGTAAAACTTAACTGCATTTTAACTCAGAATGTTGTTCATTCCTACAGTCATGCAACTGGATCCAAATGGGACTGACGCTGAGGCTGTTGAATCTATGCATGTCACTGAAATAAAATGCAAACCACAAAAAAAAGTTTTGATAGCATTTACAAAATTGGCTTAAACATCTTAATGTATTTTTCCATTGAACTACAATACTGAATGCCAAAATGTTAATAGATAATTCTCTAAATATTCAAGATATTTAACAAGATATTTGAGGTTCCTTTCTCCCCATGCAATACAGCACATTAAAACTAATTTTACAATCGTAATTTATTCAAAGCTTGATTATGAGCAATAGCTGTGAGAATAAATACAGCATTGTTGATTCATATACAAGCATTTCACTTAACTACTTTGGATAATAGCAGTGCTCCTAAAGGAGTATAAAAGCAAAGTGATTAGAAGTCATTACTGTTAATTAGCATTCACTTTACATTGATAGGGATGAACCTCTCTGTGGTGAACAAATGGAAAGCTTTTATTTGAAAGTCTGCCAAACCTGGTTAAGGTAGGCACTGAAATAAAGCATCAGTGACCAGTAAGTTGAATTCAAAACAACAATAACAAAAAGGCAAAACAAAATCTAAGGACATATCATCATCCAATTACTGGGATTCAGTTTTTTAAACAGGAAAAGGTTTGAAGGGAATGAGTAAAACTGGAAACTCATACTTCACATTCTGCAATCTCACTGATAAAAGGAGGAAATGTGTGTTTATCAAACTTGCTGTGAGTGCATGGTTCATTTGGCATCCTGTAAACAATGCCTGGCTGCCTATTTCCAAATGCATGTGAGAATCCTGCAAACCAGAACATCATATTCAGCAGGCAAGGTCACGCTAAAGATGCCCTGGAAATGGGAAATTAGGAAAACCTGGCAATCAGAGGTTTAAAGCTGACCAGAACAAGCTCTCAGGCTTGCCTACCATCTTTCACCACCAGCCTGTCTCTGCTTTTTGATATTAACGCAAGCTTGAGAGGAAGTGAAAACAACTCCACACACCTAACAGAGAAATACAGTGAGCTTTTTGTTTACATAAAGTTCTAAATTTCTCACAGTAAGAAACTACCTCAAAGATGTTGCTCAAGATCCTCTTATGGAAAAAAAATTAATTGACCCTTCCCGAACAGTTTAGATGAGACATGGAGTTCATTAAAAAATTTCCTTGATCTCATCCCATTTTAAAATTCAAACTAAAAAAAAAAAAACAAAAACAACAACAACAAAAAAAAACCACCCCCCCCCCAAAAAAAAACCAACAACAACAAAACCCACCACTCAACAAACCTTAAGCAGACCCTTTATTGTGAACGGCACAAAATACAGAATTAGTTTTACACTGCTTAAAGCACTGCCAACTATGCAAACATTTCTTACCCTTTTCCCTTAATTCCCACTCAGTGCTGATGAAGATGGTCATCCCCTAGTTGAAGGAAGGTACAGAGCTTGACTTCAGAATTAAAAGAAAAAAAATAATAATTTTGAACATGATAAATGGAAAGGGACAAATCGAAATTCTCACATATAAAAATGTACTCATTATAAAAAGTAGAAGAACCTAGTCGACGCCACATTATGAACTACAACAAACACTGTCTCAAAGAAAAAAAACAAAAACAAAAACAAACAAACAAAAAAAACGAAAACAAAAAAGAGAAGTCTTCCAGTCTTCCTTTATGAAGCAGAAGGGTTATTTATTTGTCAGTGTAGGTGGCCATCCTATACAATTTCTAAAAGCTCACATTTAACTTTCACCTCTAAGGGCAAAAAGAAATGCGCTAAGAAATATGGTCTCCAAATGTTCATCTAACCAACACGACCAACATACCATTGTTTTACCTATCACTGTTTCCTCTAACTGGGCACTGAAGAGGTTTTAGGATTTTTTTTAATACTAATGTTATAATTTCACTTGCTGTATATTAATTTTGCATTTCAAATGCTGAATTACAGATAAACTCAATATATCAAAATAACAAAGCACAGTATTCTTGATTTGCAATAATCTTAAAATATAGGGTAAAAAAACCTGAGGAGTGATTATTTTGGAAATTCAGCAAAAAGACAAATTCCTCTCCCTACCATTTAATCTTTTTCAAAAATGTAGAGAAATACACCTTTGAGGGATTTGTCTATATGCCTACAAGTAATTCAAATCATAATAGGGAAAATACCAAATTTTCTTCAACTGTGAACATAGTTTGGTGAACAGCATGCTGATGTCCTCAGACTACAATTACTGAACTCAATCAGAAATCCGTAACTAATAATATTTAGATCTTTAGGACTCCTAAGGAAATCCGCAAGCATTATTTGTACAAGTTAAGAGTATTAAGAGTATGCTATTATACTTTATCATATAAATACTACCACTGAATTCACAGGGACTACCAAGAGCTAATTAAAATGGACACATAAAAGCCAAATGACCATTTCTAAATACTTCCCTGTTTCTTTGAAATGCATTTTATAACAGTGAAGACAGTCAAGCAATGCCTGCAGTAAAATACTGCATTACATTTATGTATTTTTCCTGATGGAAGCTTCTAGACATTGGGCTGTACAAAAGCAACACAAAGTTTTTATCAGATTGAATGCGAGGATCAAGATTACCCATTGGCCACAGCAGCTAAATTCTGGAAAAGGGTGAAAGGAAGACTGCTAGCAATAACGAGGAACTGAAAGTTTTACCTTTTGTGAGGGAATTAACCCCTATCCAAAGGGCACAGAATAACCTTGTATTTCATCCATTCATCTCAAGCCCTGAACTGTTTCCTGAAGAACTTCAAGTGTTAGGGAGTTTCACTGAATAATGGTAGTGCCTAAGTTACCTCTACTCCACCTGAACGTTCCCAGCCAAAGTACTTTGTCTCAAGCAGGATAAAATCTTAAATAACATCTAAAATTACACAGCTATTGTCATTTTAACTCTCACACAGGAATACTTCCTGTCTTCAATAAACAGAAGTCTGGGTCCGTTTCAAAAATCATGATCCTGTCCTTAAAGAATAATTATTAAATACAGGAGTCACGCTATATTAATAAGTTCTTTGTTGCTGTAACAAAAAATGTTACTTATTCTTAGTGACCGATTATGTTACAAGATCACTGTTTCAGAATGCAACTGAGTTACAAGATCACTACTCCACAATGTGAGAATGAATATTTTAGAAAATAAATTTTCTTTCTCTCCCCTTCCACATTACTGAAAAAATGAAATAGTGCCACAAGCAAAAGCTGTGATTATTCAAATGTCTCATACATCCAATATAGCCAACATCACTTCTTATTTTTCAGCTGATAATCAATAGATGATACCACAATTAATAACCCTTCAGTCCTGAGACCCAGTATATTCAAGTATACTCTGGCGTTTTGTAAACTTGCAGGTTCAGAACCCAGGAAGTGCACCACAAAAAAACCTCACAGAAATAACATGTTAAAACTGAATATGCACTGAAAATCAGCTTGCATTCTTTATAGCAAGTACAAGGAGATATTCCAAAGAAACTATAACTAGAACCAAATTTTAAATAGTAATTTAAAAAACATTAATTACAAATATTATTGAAAAAGATTAAAAAGTAGCTGAAGTAAAAAAAAAACACACAAAAAAATACCACCACACACAAAAAAATGAAAAAGACAAAAACAAGGAAAAAAAAACAGAAAGGAAACAAAACCCAGAAAAACTCCACACACACCAACATTCCATCATTTTTACCAAGTTCAAGAATTCTACAAATTACTCCAGCAATGGAAACTTACCAAATAAAGGAAAAGTCTTCACAGAGCAGAGGAGATAAGGTAAGAAACTTGGAAGAGGACAGAACTGTCTACTGACACTGAAATAAATTACCAGAACTGAAATAAATTATCCTGCATTAGTCTGTATAGTCTGGAAGCTGCGACAATCACTCCCCTAACAAAAGTTTAGCCATAGTTCCATGACATACAGAAAACAATCCAACATGCAACCTACCTAACACCACTTCTGTATGTGCTTTCATGAAACATCAATGTCTTTGGACAAGATCATAGTTACATTGAAAAGGGGGAAAAGCAGTTAAATACGCCTATATTAAGACGCATGTTGTAGGAAAGTTTCATAAAAACGCCTCCATGCACCAGTCTTTCCAACCACTGAAGGGAAATAAACACAGCTTTCCACGCATTTTCTAGTAAGACCCTGAAGGATTATCCAGACAATTAAGAAAGTAGTCCTTACATGCTTTGCTGGAAAAAAATCTCCAATATACAAAGCAACAAACATGGACAAATCAGGGTGTTTGCAATGCCTAATTCAGTAACATGGACAGCAGATTAAATTATTCCATAGAGTACAAGATTTACATGTCCCAAAATAAATATTCCACTATCAGGTGAGGACTGAATAGTAAAATACATTTAGACATCAAGCATGTACTCTGATATGTTGCACAATGTATACTGAATACAGAATTTAAAGCAGGGCATTAGGCAAATATAAATTTCCTTCATATTTATCAATCATCTGGGCTTGTGACAATAAATTAGCAGGTTTATGGTCACTTGCAGTCAACACCACTTTCTGAGTCCCACAGACTACAAGAGGTCTGTTGCCTGGGTTTTCTAGCACTGCAGAGGAATATTTAACTTTTTGGAAATCTTGTTCTTGTAACATTGCTTTTAAAAAACAACAAATACTTTTGACTTCGTACTAGTTTTTCAAATACTGTTTGTTTCAATTTTTTAATAAGGAAGAACTTGCAATACAAGCATTCTTTACAAACAAAGTGAGGCATATTTTGTGATTTTGATCTAGACACACCTTTCATGTATTCTTGGGCCCAAACCATTGGACAGGAAAAAAAGAGCTACGTTAGTTTGAACAGCGTTTTGAAATTAAATCCACTCAAGGATGTGTTTTAATAAGGCTTCTGCAGAATTCCTCCCCTCTCTTCAACAGAATGCAAATTGAGTTCCCTGTTTAAAACAATTAACATCTGGGAGGAAAAAAATTCCTAAAACAAAATCCTCAGCCATTAGTAAGCCACAAAACTGCAGTTATAAAATAATGTGAAAAAGTAAAATTAGAAAGCTTTCAAAGTTACTGTTAATACACAAAGGAAATTTTTTCATATCTTTTCTTTAAAACTAGAAAAACAAATACAGGTGCTTTACGTACCACTGATAATGTTGCATCAGAATATGCAAGATTTCTATTGAAACTTTTTGCACCAGAATTTCATAGATAGGTTTAACTGTAAAGGCATGGTTATCCAAAGTCTAATATAAAAGCAGTATATTGTTAATATTTATATCTTTAAAATATCATACAGTCGAATTATTATTGCTATACAAGAAAGAAGCAGTTATTTAGTTCCAGACAACTCGATAACATCTCTTTCGACTATAGTTGTAATTATCATGTACAAACTTCCAAAGCAGAATTTGTCAAGATTTAGCATTAGGATTAATTTATGTCAGGCATCCATTTCTCCAAAGACAGAAAGAATCGAAAAGGAAGTATCATCTTAATTGCCACTAATCTGCCCATTTTTAATTAAATTGATCAGTCATTTATTATCTCACCCAGTGGCAGAAAGCTGTTAGTATGCAGCTTTAAGAGACAGCATATACCGCTCCTTCTAATCTCTAATATTACCATAGTTCAAAGATAATTTAAAACTGCTATACCATATTTCTTTCAATTTTTGTATTGCAGGATATGCACATTCCATTTAAAACCTCTGTAAAGTACTCTAAAGTACAATCATAGAATCACAGAATCATTTAGGTTGGAAAAGACCCAGAAGATTGAGTCCAACCTTTAACCTAACACTGCCACCACCACTAAACAATGTCCCTAAGTGCCACCTCCCCACATCTTTTCAATATCTCCAGGGACTGCAACACAACCACTTCCCTGGGAAGCCTGTTCCAGTGCTTGACAACCCTTTCAGTGAAGAATTTCTCACTAATACCCAGTCTAAACCTCCCCTGACACAGCTTGAGGCCACATAGCCTACATGCACTATTCTTCTACTTCATAGTCTCATACTCTGCCACAGGTGTATAATCTTAATTTTATTTAGAGAAACGTGATTTCCCTGTCAAAAATGTTTACAAGATGTAACATTTGACTCCATCATGGTTCAGAAAGCACTCTGCACTCAGTTCACAAACAACTGAACAAAGAACAAGCCTGAAGCTTTTAGGTTCATGAATCTCAATTCTCATTTCAGTGGAGGAAAGGGGGTGAGAAAATGTTTAATACCTGAATAGAAGACTAAAAATAACCTCAGCTGAAGTTTCAGAAAGCAGTCTACCAGTTTGATCAATAAAATTACACATGGATTTACTTTTTTTTTAATAGCAATTAATAAGTTTTTCAGAACACTGTATTGTTTTAGTACTGTGCACTGCAGACATCAACACACTTACCTGGAACAGACATAGCATGTTCACTTAAACTTTGTGTAAAACCTCTGGAGTCAATCCGAGGTTTTCTATTTATTTCAATGAGATCTGATTTAATTCTGGTGGAAAATAAAGAACCACAAGAAACACTTTGGAAAAGAACAGAGCATAAATTTCAAAGAGGCCCATTACCTCCCTTTAACTGGTTTTATAGCTATAAAAGGATTGATGTATGTTATTGCTATTATGTGATACAGTAGAACAAAGTTAAAAGACTACCAGAATCAAAACTACCATTTTAAAATATTCTGTAATACTTTGCAAATGATCTGCAACTTAAAAATAACAGATTCTGGTTTACAGAGCTTAAGTATACATAAATGGAAATGTCTAGATGTTACTTTGCATAGATCAATAAATGTACAAAATCCAAAACATTTCTCATTCCAGTAAGCAAGCAATGCATTCTTTCAAGTATGGAACTACATAAACATTTTACTTACAATTTTCACAATGTTGTTTTGTTTTTTTTAAGCGTATACTGAGCACTTGCTCCTGGTGTTTTTATCAAATAGGAACAAAATTTTGGTTTGAAACGGGGATTAGTATGTCTGATTTATGTTGGGGAATATAAATTAAGTTACACTTTCTATCTGCAAAGAACAAATAAATAAAACTTGTGAAAGTGTTCCATTTTTTTCTTAAAGCTTTCCTTAAATACCTAAGTGGGTAATTTATTTAAGTTCATAAATGAGTAAGTAATATAATAGTCCCCAGTTATTTAACCCTCTTCATTCAGCATACCTTAACAAGTTTCATGAGGTGGTAAAGGTCTTCAACTTCATCTTCCTGACATGCGGTATACACTCTTCCAGTATTTATACTGGTACCCTTTATGAAACCACGATAGAGTGGCAAATCTAACGCATCAGCATACAAGTCAATGGCATGGTGTCCTACTGTTTGGTACATATAGCTGTCCAATTCATCAGTCTGCCCTGCAACAGTTAAGAAGCAATCATACTGTGTCCAATATTTCAGCAATTACAGATAATCACAATACTACAAAGCACTGAGAAAACTTAAATGTTCTTATTTTCCAGTTCACAAACAGATATTTGGTTACAATACCTTCATAAACATGGAAAAGAAAATAAAAAAAAAATTCTCCACCCAACAGATGTATGGACAAGAAGACATACGTCACAAATACGTTATCTATTTGGAAATTGTGGTGTCTATTTCGTCTTTAGTATTCATCCCTGTTTCATCCAAAAATCTCAGAATGGTCCAATCCTGCTCCTATTTATATGGTAATTTTAACAGGAACGCAGCTCAGAGCACAAACCCAGATGCATTTCAACATACTTAGAGCAAGAAAGTTGGAATGCACTGCAAAACTGAGAATAAACAATAGGTTGTCAAAATTTACAATAACTTTACTGTTTATCTGGTCTTCAAGAAGAAATTATTTCTGCTTAAGTAGAATAGAAGTAAAATGCTATAATGTTTTGACAGTGCTTAATACACAAAAAGAAAAGGAAATCTGTCATAATATCCAGGTCCTTTCTACCTTCACTCCTTTTAAAAATTAAACTTGAAATTAAATCAACTGTTTGCCATTATTTTCTTAACCAGGAGAAAAATTTAACTGGATTTTCTTACACGCAGTTTGTAGCTAGCAGATAAGAAAAAAAAAAGCTAAAATGCAGACATCACAGAATAGAATTAAATCTCCAACGATATGATAAACTGTTTGCATATAAAATATTTCAAATAATTTTTCAAACATATTGCTAATGCAATACATTATTATTAGTGAAATCACCACTATTCACTATTTTAATGCTAATTTGTAATACTGGAACTTCTCTTAACTTACACAGACACATCAAGCATCTGTCCTGTATACCTATGTCGCACATTTTGCAAAGAAAATGGTCTGCAGCATTAATCAAGATAACTAATTCTTGAAGCAACAATTAGGTCATGTCACATTTGGAGCCATACAACAGATACGCTTTTGCTCAAAAAAGGCAAATCCAAACCCATAATCACAGCTAACAAAAGTAAACCAAAAGAGTTGATTTAAAACAAAACTCAGTAGTTTTCAACATAAATATGACGAGGTCTTTAAAATGATACTCAGTTCAAAATACAGTTTCTTTATTAACTGAGACTCTCCAGGCAACAGTGGTACAAGATAAAATAAAATGAATGGCATAGAATCCGCTATTGCCTGAAGCACCTCAATTAACTTTCCAAAAAATTTCCAACTACATACTTAAAAGAAGCATTTTATTTTAATGACAATATTCTACATTTCTGATGTGGATGTATTAGTTTAAAGATAACATATTTCAACATGATTAGAAATGACTATGTCTTAGCTACCCAGAAAATAAATTGTTCTTGTAGTCCCTAGCATTTGCCAGTTCCACCCATGACTCATTTATGACATTAGTTCCCTTTTTTTTCACTTTCTGTGTATCTTCCTAACATACATACGTGTGTCTATGTGGCAGGAAGTTATATATGGTCATATACATAACTATACAGTTACTAGGTACTGTACTTAATTGTTTAACATATGTTAAACAGTTAACCTATGTTAACACACATTAACGTTCACCCCTAGCAACCAGGAAACAACTCACTTCCTTTTCAAGTCTCACTTCAAGTTCAATTTATGCTCTAGTCAAACACAGAAGTACTCAGCTCACCTTCCCACCTCCCCACTGATAGACTTCCTTTTTTTTTCCACCCATTCTCTTTCATAGAAAGAAGTCTAGGTACAGCCTGTGAAGTGCTATCAGAAAACTGGACCAAACTAAATGGAAGGGAAAACACAGGAAAAAGCACATCAAGGTCCAATCCAACCCAGATCAGTTCCTCTACGCAATCCACAAATGCTGGTTAGAATAACAGAGGAAGAAACATAAGGCTAAAATGCATAAGCAACATCAAAACAGCCTGTTTTGGGCAACTGGAATGGTTTACGCCATTTTAAAGCATTTGTAGAAATAGTTTTTGTTTTGTTTGATGACATCCTCTACCACCTTTTACTATGTGTGCTACTGAATTCACACAATCCCTTTGTCTAGCACCAGGAACAGTATTCTCCCCTTTTCAAATTGTGCAAGCCTTTCTTTGCTGATCTTCATTTTCTTGCATTTTTCCTCCCACCCTGGAGGAAAAAAAAGTTCAACACATTTCCACAGCATTTTATTTTTGATACCTGTTTTAAGATTTCTAGATTGCCCTTTAATATGCAAAACTATATACCATCACATCAGAAAAAAAAACAAACAACAAAACACCACACTTAATTCAGGCACAGCTCTGCCTCCATTGTTTCTAATATATATAAAAAAGTAAAATCTTCTGTAAGAAATGTGGCTTCATACCTGTGTTTTCAGCAGGTCTTAAATTGGCCAGAGCAACAATCTGATGCCCAGCAGCAGCACACTGCATCATATTATAACAGCTGTCTTTCCCACCACTGTAGGAAAAGGAAGATAGTAGCAATTAGAAGTACAGATAAAGCTTTGGCTTGAAAATTAAACATCAGAGCTGGTTACAAAGTTTAGGGAAAAAAAAAATGAAAAGTTGCAAACCATTAGGAAAAGGATGACTTTACCATATATTTACTGAATATATTTAGTATATAGTTCCTACACAGAGTATCCATAAAACACACATCCAGTTCAGTATCTCATTACTAATCTGCGTAATTTTGGAACTGAGAGGTTCCATGAAGAACAGTCACATACACTGGAATCCGTTCACAACAAGGACTATCTTCTACTCCAAAGATGAATGACTTTGTACTCATTACTAGATAACTTGGATTAAGAAATAACAATATCTGCTCCAGAGAGTTGCCAGCATTAGCAATCTTTTTAAATGAAAACTTTCATGTTAGGAATTACATTTATCCTTCCTGGGATAGATACCTTGTTTAAGTTTTGACATTTTAAATGTACTTCCCATTTTCAAAAGCTGTAATTATTACAGGCAGTAAGTTCAATTGACACTGCATTGAACATGCAGATTTTTTACTGCATATAACTGCAAATAAAACAACTACTGCTGATTAAAAAAAAAATAGAAAAACAGAACGATATTCTTTTCTGAGGCCAAAAGATAATACTGTAACACAGAAAACATAACTAATTTTGACATTCATGCAAGATCTACTAGAACCTTTCCACTATCAGTGAGGAAAGAATCCTGCTCTCCTGGTGTGACTGAAATACAGTATATTTCATGAATCTTAATCACTATCAAATGTCACAGTCCAACAATAAAACCAAGAGTGCTCTAGAATACACATTGCTTACAAAATCCACATTCAGCCTCACAGCCTTCAAACGACAACTGAAGGTGGAGATTCTGCACAGTTTAAAAACTTGGGTACAAAACCCAAGGCACGGGCTGGCACTAGAACAAAGATCTAGACCATGTCTATAGAAATGCATGCAGCCTTAGAGTCACTGAGACATGGAAAGGAGAACAGATAGTATAATCAATCATGCTACATTAGACCATTGGTTTTCTTGAAACCACACTATTACTAACAAACTTCTTCAGTATTTCCAATGTAAAGTTCCCACTTTTATCTGGCCCACTAGGCAAGAGCTTCAAAGCATGGTACAGGAATGTAACCATATAGCTATTCACCTCAATTTCTGCTTTTATTCATGCTAAAATTCTGTATGCTGACCTTAATTTGCTGTATAACTCAAACCAAAAGTAAAAACAGTATAAATAATATGGTATCCTTTCATACCTAACAGATTTTCATAAAGTAGTTGCTTATGTTTCAGTGCTATAAAAGTAAATATAAATATGACAAGACTTCTAATTCAAGGTTCCATCCCTAGCTGACTTCATCCTCATGCATACCTACAACTTTCTTCTAACCTATATATGAACAAAAAGTAATAATAGAAAAAAAAGTCAGATGTTCATTAATTCTGGATACTGTGCTTGACAGCTTGAAAACCTACTCACTTCATAATATGAAATTTCAGGCTTAACAGAATCATGAGACAAAGGCTCTTTTCTTTCTGAATGACTTCATTTGAAAAATAAAAGCTTCCCACTAGTTCCGGTTTCAACTCCAAACACAACTTCAGACAAATAACTGTATGATAGTAATAAATGCCTATGCTGTTTGCAGCATTTCAATATTATTTTAAAATAAAAAACTAAAAGGACACTAGAATAAATCTCTTTGTTTTATTTACTTGAAAAGATTAATAAAGACCTGTTAAGATGAGGCTATATTCAAATTTCCCACACTGACCACCAATTACTCCATTTAAATTGCTCACTGGATCACATGCTACTGTACTGTTATTTATTTTCTGTGTTAGTGTTACCATGGCCCTAAAAACTGAACATACCAAGAAACAAACTAAAATGGTGCCTGCCTACAAGGCCTCCTAACTTCACTGTAAAACACATGATGGCTAAGACAAATGGAAGCCAGACAGCCCATGCTGTGGAAGGAAGGTGGACTCGGCACAGCCCCTCTTTGGCTGTTATCTAATAGATTGTAACAAAACAAAACAAAAAAAATAGAAGAGAGAAAACGCTCTAAGGAGACGAAACAGGTACTGAGGTAGCTTGGGGACGTGTCTTAATTCTCATCACAGAAAAAAAAAATCAACAAAGCATTTTTTGTAGAAAACTGTATAAACTCTAGCCACAGTCAAGGTTAGTCTTGACAATGTTGCATGTTAATAGGTAGACATATAAACAAAATACCAGAAGAAAAAAAAAGTACGGTAAACATAAAGATACGGGTCTAAAAAAGACTTCTGAGCAACAGTCCTTTCTATTGACAAGTGTAACCATTTACAGTTAAGAAAATTCTAGAAGAATTAAAGAGTTGAAAAACATGATATTTCAGGTTGAAGACTGGCTTTATAATGGCTGTGATTCAGCACAAAACACAATACAGGGCTTACCTCATAAATACCACCTTAAGGCAAGACAATCAACTTTAAGTGTGGACAACATTTTAGAAGAAAAAGAAACAAGGTAGCTTTTTTCTATAATCCTAACCTTTCCAAAAGTAAGGAGCACTTTTCAACTACTTTTTTTCCCCTCTGATCTTTAAGGCTAGCTCTGTTACAAAGATTTCAGACACTTTTATGTCTCTTTAAAACTTCTTAAAACTACTACTGAAACTAAATCCATCCTTGTAAAATTGCCCATTAAAATAGCAATCGTGTTAGAAACCTGTTTGTAGGATTTTATTTCATCCTGCCTTTTAACACATTCCTCTGCTTAAAGAATATTACAATAAATCTGCATGGCAAAAAATCGTATCTATAAAACAAGAAAAAGCACCAAATCCGATTTTCTTACTCCTCATTTAAGCAAATCTTAAAAAACAGAGATAACATTTGTTGCGTTTTTTCCTGTTTGGATGTTGTTTGGAATGATTTGCAATTGTTGCGGCCAAATCCCCATTTCAACAGGGTTTCATGTTAGACACTGCCTGACAGAATTTAATACATTAAATGGTAAGACTTCAGCAGATAGTTACTGAACCCAAAACTGAAAACATGCTGCTCATGTCCACATAATCCTTTTTACATTTACAAGTTTCCTAGCTTGTTGGAGTTTAAAATATTATTTCAGAAGAAAAGAACACACCTGTCCTAGTGTTGCCCTCTGTCTAAAAAAAAAAAACAACAAATAAACAAACATCCACAGTAGAAAAACTGCAGAAACTGACAAAAAGTGGGGGGGTTGGAGAGGAACAAATACAGCAGCCCCTCACAGATAGGACTATGTCCAACCTCAACAAGGAGCTAAAACAAAAGACACACTAGAAAAATCTTATCGGTAAGAGTTCAAGAGATTTCGCTTATAAACCGGCCCACAGCCCAGTTTCCCTGCGCTACACACGGGAAAGCTCGGAAATCGGGATAACAGGGATCAATAATTCTGCGTGGTGTTTGTTTGTCTGAACAGGGCCTAGTTGCTCCTGAGTGTCCCGGGCACATGGGGAACAGCAGAGGAGAACCTGCGGCAGCGTCACCGTGCGCGCAAGCAGAGGACGCGTCCCCAGGACGCGTCCCCTCGGCACTCACACGCAGCCAACCCTCAGGCAGCAGGCACCGCGGGCAGCCAGCTCAGAGCGAGGCACCGCCAGAGCTCCGCGACCCCGCGCAGCAACGGGCGACGGCAGGAAGCGCACAGGCGGGATGCCCAGAGAGGAGAAGTGTCCCTGCTGGCGTTGGGTGCAGCGCGACCCCTGGGCGGCTCCCCACAGGGGAGGGCTCTCAGCCTCCCCCCGCGCCTTTTGCCGCCGCAGCCTCCGCCTGCGAAACGCCCCTCGCTCACCCACACGGGAGCTCTCTCAGTCCGTTACCTGATTAAAGCCACTACTCTCATGCTGCTCAGGGGCCTCGGGGGCGGTAACGCTACTAGGGAGGTGCGTGAGAGTTGAGGAAGGCGGCGAGGGAACCCTGTCGTCCCGGGCCGAGCACTCCGCCGGCTCCTCTGTTGCTGCCGCTGGCCGCCTCCACTCAATAGGTCCTTCTCCCGGGGCAGGCCAGCGACTGCCTGAGCAACCGGGAGGCACAGCCTGCCACTACCTCTCAGTGCCGAAGGAGGCATGCAGCCGTTACAGTGGCCCTATGAGCCAGCTGAGGCGGCGAAGGCCAGACACAGCGCCAATAAAAGCAGGGTGGGGGCACAACCGCGGAGGCAGCGTGGAAGACGTCTATGGAGGGCAGGGCGACTGTACTAGGAGGGCCCGGGCTGGTCGCGCGTTGCTGGGGCTGCGGCCCGAAGCAGGCACGGGAGCGGGCTGGCTCGAAGTTCATGCTGTGTCTCCCTGCCCGCCTTTTTCTTTTTTTGCTTGCTGCGACCAGCAACGGACCTGTTCTAAACGATTGCTTTGATTTGTGTGAGGAATGGAGCCGACTGAGTAAGGTGGCCGGCTCGTTCCTTTTCCTTCGGGCTGGCGGGACCGTGGGGTGTTGTCGCAGCCCGGCTTCACCGCGGCCCGGTGGGGGTAGACCGGGGAGAGCCCGCTGTGAGTGGAGGAAGGGCTGCGGGTCTTCAGAAATCGCTATGGGCCGGTCGGAATAGCGTGGAGCCTGGTGTGGGCACTTCTTTAGCCCCTGCCCTCGGCCCTCCTGGGAACTGATGGACCCCTCCCCAGCCGCTGCAGTGTACCTCCACTGTCCGTGTCGAGAGGCTGGAGCGGGAGCCGAGCAGGGAGGAAGGAGAGAGCAGACCTGGCTGTCTCGCTGTTTACCTGCGAGCACTAAGCATCCACTTGCACACTTGGGCAGACCAAAAATCTGGTTTTGTTATGTGATCGCTGTATTGGGCCAGCTTTCTGAGCATTCTTGCTGTTACGCGTACAACAGACAGCACTGTGGAGTAGGCTGAACGCTGAAAAACTTGCCCAGGTGCCCAGTCTCTGAATACAGACACAATTTCTCTCATGTTGCAGAAGAACCCTGTGGGTTTGTTCTGCCAGTGAAACTGTATCATGAGACTATATGCCACCAGATAAAGCTGTTTCTAGGGGTGTCATGGTAGTGTTTTGAGCAGAAGTCAGAGCGCCCATCACTTTCCAAACAGGAAAACCGTGTTTCCAAAACACGGTCCCAAACAAGTACAAGAAAACCGGTGTGCTGCTGGTTCTTACCCTCGCTGGAGCCTGATGTGTAGGGTCAGCGGGGACAAGCGCAGTGCCTCAGGGTGAGCCTCCATGCTGCCCTACTCAGTGTCTTCACCTCCAGTGCCACCACTGGTGTCGATCATCCAACCTATAAATTGGCTGTGACTAAGAATGCTGATTCGTGGTTCCCATTGAATTTAGTTGTAGCAAACGGTGCAGCTAACAAAAAAGGCTTTGTTCCTCAGGGCTGGGATGAAGGGTATGCTTTATTCATTGCAAGTGTTGACTTA
Source organism: Pezoporus flaviventris (assembly GCF_033815535.1). NCBI lineage: Eukaryota > Metazoa > Chordata > Aves > Psittaciformes > Psittacidae > Pezoporus > Pezoporus flaviventris. Next base: position 19,042,553 of record NW_026892584.1, on the reverse strand, counting down.
TCAGTCCCCTGTAACATGATATTATACAATGCCATATAACAACCTGTACCAGCTGGGATTTGTCAAGCCTCTGAAAAACAAGTTTCTTGAACACAAATTGTTGGGTCTGAGGTTCCCTGAAAATGAAAAGGAGAAAAGATGAAAGAAAATACAGAAGAAAATATTCTAAGAAAAAACATTTATTCATAGCATTAAATGTGTCAAAATAAATGCCTATTGAGAGAAATATATACGATTTTTTTTATGCATGAAAGTTTGGAAAACAATTTTTTTTTTTTTTTTGGAAGATTATTTGAGTCTGCACTGGACCTGTACAGTAGGTCACTGGAAATTGTAAAATAGGTGTGGATAATTATGGGCAGATACAAAGGCGATGCCTTCCTAAATACACTTCGGAAAAGCTAAGAAGTGACAATCAAGTAGTTGTGAAGAGGTAGTAAACACAACATGGATTTTTTCTGCATAGGAATAATTACAAAGAACGCGTGGTTTAAAATATAAATCCTCAGTTCATGCTTTGGCCATCATAGTCCAGCAGTTATGAGGTAAAATATTTGACTTGCATTGGAATTACTTGCAAGACAGTTGGATTTCCTTCTAGTTTAGTGATGATGACATAATACATAATTCTTAGCTTTTTCTGCTCTTCAGAGCATCTTAGATGATCTCAAAAAGGGTTACTTAGATGTGAAATTCTGATTTTAGTAGCAGGGATTTTAGTAGGCGGTTGGGGCACCTTTTTTGGCTCAGAAAGGTGATGGAGGCCTGTTCTGAATTCAAACTGTAAATTCAGTGTACTCAGAGATTTTAGCAGAGTACTAGATTGAATTAAACAGTACCACATAGTACACGAATTAGTAGAAAATAACCACACCTCTGAGGAACTGTAAAAAAGGCAAAAGAAAGGTATTTGATTTGTTGCAAAAAAAAAGGGGGGGGGGGGATGGGACATCACCTCTATCTTTTCTGGATTTAGATGAAATTATTTTTTATTATCACAAGAAAGAATAATTCATCTAGTAGTTGTGAATACTTAAAAGATGGTCTTTTAAAATAATTAGCAATGATATGTGGGAAGTCCAAAAATCAGGTACATAAGTTATTCTGCTGTTTTGGAAAATGGAGAGGCCATAAAATCAGTAGCTTTAATCACACAGCTTTATAAAAAAATATTCAAAGACTTGTAAAGTGCTCTTCTAAGTAGCATTATTACAAGATCTGGAAAAGAGAGTAATTCTGAACTCCCCTATTTTTTCAAGGATCTATTATTATTAATCTCTTTTGATACAGTGTTGCTGTGTTTTCAGCAGATGGTTCTGTTGCGTTCAGTTTTACAGCTTTTGAAAAACAAATTTCCACTTACAAGTCAGACTCGTTTGAAGTAGAAGTTACATATGACACTGCAGGACCAAAGTCTGCTTCATTCGCTGCTGAGACTGGAATTCTTGCTTCCATTTGATGAAGACATCAGTAGTTTTTTGCACAAATAAAAAAAAAGTGGGATTTGGCTCCCAAAATTTGTGAAATATGTCAAAATTGAATTAGTAGAGTGGGGTTTCAAAACAAATCTGTATTTTACCCAAAAAGATACCCTTTTCAAATTATTTGGAATATATTCAGTGAGAAAATCTGTTCTCTCTCACTCACCTGATGAAATAGCTCTGGTGTAGTATCACTGCTCTTAAAAGGTTTTGCTATATGACACTGGACAAAAGACTACACCATTTCTCGAGCTGATTGCCTCAAGACATTCTGCTATGCTGCTGCAGCAGCTGAAACAATACAATTCACCAAAGCTGCCTTTCTTCTTGGGGAAGTACTGGCTAGTTTGTACAGAAAGCCAGCAATGTCTCAGTGCTTCTTTCTCACCCTTTTCTGCCTAGAAAGTTGAAAATAATTATAATGAATTAATATAACTGGAGGAACCTGTCAGAGGATTAAAAAAATGCAATGCAGTATCCCTAACGATCTGGAATAGTTAATTAAGTTCTCTTATAAATGAGTTCCAAAAATAACTTACTTTCAGTAAGTTATTCTGAGAAACAATCACGTTAGCATACCTGAGCTGCAGTGCCTGTTAGAAAAGGGCCAATTATCCAGTGATTGGCAGTTAAAGGTGAACTAATGACGTTCTTAATTAAAAGATTTCCTATTATAACCACCAGTAAGTAACGACTGCTGCATATATAAATCAAATATAACATTAGAAGAATATTTCCAGTTTGAAACAGAGTTTAAAGATCGTCTCCTGCTTTGCTTAGTCCAGACTTTGCCAAGTCCGAACAGGAATGTTGCGGTTTCTACGGGTTTAGCTGGCAATGTGCCACAATTGCCCCTCACTAGGGCATTCTGCTCTGACTCTCCTGCTGTCAGAGGTGTTTCCCTTGTCTAACAGGTGGCAGAATTTCTGCTACTTTAATACCCAGAGCTCTTTATGTAATACAGAAAAATGATTTTAGATTCTACAGGAGGATGTTTTGGTCTTTTTAAATAAGAAGCTGGCTGCAGAGTTCCTTTAGCTGCCTGTCATTTACAACTTCCCTGAATTTTCTTTTACTTCACAGTAAACAGGATATTGTCAACTCTTCCGTGAGATATACTGGAACTAAATTTTTGGAAAAAACTTCTGGTTTGGAAGCATTGAGATGTATTGACATAGTACTGAAATCTGAATGAAAGGAATTTCTCAGGAGGCATATCTCTCCATCCGGGTGTGGAAGGATTCAAGGTCATCCTGTGTACATTTTAAGCTCACCAGATACAAGAAGCATCACTCTGCTGTGAAACCTTGCTAACAGTGCACTATGCCCAAGATATAAGAGCCTACTAAGATTAGCATGAACACCTTGTCATGCTGTTCACCTCTTTTTAAATAGAAATAGGCATACAGTGACTTCAGGTCCATCTCTAGCCACTCCCAGATATGTCTCCGGTGATCAGTGCTGTATGTGAAGGACGACTTACTAGGCCAATGGGCTTCTTGCTTTTAAGTGTTCCATATAAACCCTACTAAATATATATGCAGCTCATCCTATAGTTTCTAGTTCAGATAAGACAAGGTTTTCCATTTTCATAGGTGATTAGACTTGTTGCTGCAGAACTGTGAAATCCAGCAACTTTGCTTTGTCCTCTATATAGCATTGAAGAAGACTCTCAAACCTGTGTTTATTAACTACAGCAACAGAAACAAAATTTTGCCTAAGATAGCATTATATATGTTCTTGACTAAAAGTCAAGTTTTTCTAACCTTTTGATGAACTTAATTTTCATTAATGTACCAATCTTCAATGAGTCAAAAGTCCAAAATTAACCTTATAAGGTTACATCTCTGTCAAAATGTCCATTCTTTTTCCATTTCCAGTAGTCACTAGTGCAAGCTGAACAAATTTTTTACTCTACTAGCTCTATTTTCAGTGCTTGAAATTTTTATTTGTAAAACCACTAACATCAATTACCTCCAAAGGAAACTGTCATGTATGATTGGCAAATTCTTTCATTTAACATTTTTCTCTTCAGCTTAATCCATGGGATTGTAATGTATTTTTCTTCATTTGAAGTCCTTCAGTACTTTCAAGGGGAAAAAGATATATGTGAGCACCACCAGACCAGCAGAAAAGCCTGTAGTACCAAAGGAGTTTCTATGCCACATTGAAATGTAGAGTAGAATTGATTGCACTGGAAATTGATTGCAATTTCCATTGATTGCAATGGAAAAGTTGAGCATGGATGTTGTATTTAGGGGTTAAAGAACTTCTGTATCCTCCTGGTTTTGATTTTGGTTTTGGGTTTTCCTGACTTTCAAAGAGAAAAAAAAATGGATTTTTTGAAACAAACGTTTTGATTTTAAAATTTACATAAGTTTTAAATACAAAACAAATGTGAGAACTATTCTAGTGTTACATTGAAACAAATGTAGATCAGGGGTGAGTTTGTGGTAAAGAAGGACATATAAAAGATTCAAAACCAAGTCCCTATTATCTAACATGGCATGCTTCCTGTGAAGCTATATTAACTGCCAATGAAGACTCTGAAGATGGAAATTTTGGAGATTTTCTATGTTGACCCTGACATATGCTATTCACTCTACCCCTTGACTTTGGACATATAATTCCTGTCATGGTCAATTAATAGGTAATAGAGCCTGCAACCATGCTGACCATTGCTTAAAATCATCCTGCACAGTAAGCCCTGAAGTGACCAAATTCAAATCTAACTGAAGGGGAAGAGGGGATTTAGGCTTTGATAAAACTAATATTCTTTTTACTTCTATATAGAAAAATGTCAGTTTCCATCATGCTATGTATTACTGAGACAAATGGTGATAGTGCTATTTCTGAAACAGGTTAAAGAAAAGTACAAAAGACTTTACCAAACTCGACATACTCTGAAATGGGGAAATTGTCTGTACAAGCATACAGTATGCATAAAAATTAGATTACACTACATTTGAAAGGCAGATGAGAGTTTAAGAGTGACAAGTGGGCAAGCGCTAAAAATAAGGGCATGTTACTTACTTTCCAACAGTGCTTTGTCTCTATGCTTTCTTTGATGTTGTTTAAGCTTTGAAGTAAAAAAATACTTTGCAAGAGTCTGAAAGATACTTCTGATTACTGTATTGCTAAGAACTGGTTTTGAACAAAAATCTCTTCTAGTTGCCCATTGCTTCTATAATGCCTGAGAAATTGGGCAAAGACAAAAACAGGACCCCTGCTTTCTGCTCTTAGTGTAAGCATTATGATTTTCAAAACCAGAGTTTTGCAGTCATTGGGTTACTGCAATAACATTACAGAATTGTTACAACTTCAGGAATAAGGGCTGAGACAAGAGACAAATTTACCATCCATCTGCAGAGATTTCCTTGAAAGGCCAGGTTGTGAACCATGGGTTCATTTTGCAGATTGGCTGGCTGTAGTCATCTGTGCCATTAACCCAGTGGATCAGCTATCCCTGGGATTTTGCTGTGTGGATGTTAATTTTAAGTTGCTAGTTGCCGTTGCCTGGTTTGTGTTGCTTATTTGTTTTCTTGGTATGGTGTTGGTTTGGATTTTTTTTTTGTAAAAGCTGAAGAGAATTTTAATAATCTCTCATCTCTCTTCGGTCACAAATTATTACCTACAGGGATCTTCTACTGATTTGTTTCACCTTTGACAACTTGCATAATTCTCTTATACCTAAGCAACCCAGCTCAGAAATAAGCATTAAAAGACCCTTGCAAATTTGCTGAGTTTTACAGGTAATACAAGATATAATAATCTGAAAAATGTGATTTGGTGATACCATTGTTACATATCTTAGCCTGAATAGACAAAGCCCTAATTAACATTCATACAATTATCTAAGTCTTTTAAAGTCCATCTGTACAGCTAGTCTTAATGATATATACATAGCATAGCAATCCCAATAAATACTAAGCACATACAATGCAAGTGTTTTTAATTTAAACCATGCAATTGATTAAGGATGGAGTGTTCTGAAACCATTGTACATGTCTGTATTTCAGTGTATGGTTATCTTAAGACTTGAACACCTTCCTGCTGAACTAGAGTCCTGCACATGTCCGGGAGCTGTTACTCCAGCAACAGCAGTATCCAAACAAGTCAGCTTTGGAAATGACTAATTTAGCCTGATATGGGTGACTTTACTGGAATATATAACCCAGCTCAGGTGTTGCAGTTACTCAACCTATTAATAAATATAAATACCAAATTTACACATTTTCAGAATTAAAAAAAAAAAGTGCTGCTCCTAACGTGCATAGCATGCATGCTTTTTATCTACCCTGCACAGAAGAGTTAATTCGGCTTTCGGCAGTCTGTAGCCTGTGAAGCAGGGAGAGTAACTCCTGGCTGGTTTATGGTTTAAAGCATGATTGAATATACTAACAGGGCTCCATGAAGTACTCATTTCAATATATGTAATGTATTTTTAAAATATTTCACCTCTATACATGTCTCATCCTCTAAATAAGTGGAGCATCTCTATTGCGCTTAAGCAGAAGCAGTAAAGCCCAAAAATACTGAGACAGCACCAGTGATCTGAATCTTGGAATTTTATTCTCTGGTCAATAACTTGTTGATCGTTGTGTGATCGTTCATGTGACTTCTGTTGCTCTTTGTTTCTGTTTCTGTCAAGTGGGGGTAGCTATTCGTTGCAGAGTAATTTGAGGTTTACAGGGGTTTACAAATGTCTAAGTTACAAAACATCATTGTGATAAGTATAAAAAAAAGTCTTTCCAGGAACATTTTAACTCAGTTGTTCCAATGATCAGTTCCTAACATTTAGATTATGGCAATTAAGGTAAATGCTTTTTGTCTGATCAAGAAGATTATTTATAATCTTAGAAATTTCTAAGACTAGGTTATTTTTGGTGTTTGTATGCAGGTTCTTCTGGGGAAGTATGCAGGGACATCACAAACAGTGTTTAAACCTCACCACGGCAACTGATTTTTCTGTGCTTTATCAATAACATATTTGCAGAACTGCCAGATGGGGAGAGAAGCTGCAGTGAGAAAATAATGGTCAGGTTTGTAGTACAACAAGAAAAAAGTATCAGACATTAGATACATGATTTTAAAAGCATGTTTTGACTAACTTGAAGCATTTCACAAACTTCTTAAATAGAAGCTTTGCATTGATCTCTCTGCAAGAATGACAAAAGGAAAAGGAAGAAAAAAATTATATAGCTAAAGCTGAAACAAAGCCTAACCAAATACAATTAATATGGAATACAAATATAGTAAATATTTGGATAGTAAATCTTGTGGTAGTATTGGAGTCAGAAGGTCACTATGAGCTTCGCAGTAAAGATTTCTAATAGGGTATACACAGTCTCTCCTTCCTCCATTATGGAGAAGATTGGTAAAAAAGCAGAGCTTTGAAAAATGTGATTCTCCCAGGCTCTTCTGTATACAACAGCATTAAAAACAAACATTTAAAGACAGCAAACTTGCAAAACCTCAGCGCATTTTTTAACCCATTTTCAGGCAGCATTAGATCAACAACAGAAATAATTGCTGTCAGTTTGTACTTTTTGACCACTAATTCTCTGTATTTCCTGCAAGAAACTTGAGTGATGCAAATGACCTTATTTTTACAGCATGCTTTTATTAAATAGTTTATTATTTTGGCAGACTAATAAAGATTTTGGTATTTGCTTTTATTTGCAATAATATTACCACCACATAAAAAAGGATTTTATGTTCTTTTTGAGGAACAAGGAGGATAAAAGTGTTGATGGATAGTGCAACTAAGGCATCAGCAATGAGCTGGAAATGAGACACATAAATATGAAAGCAGAGCTAAGAAAATAGAACTGCACCCTTGGCCTTTCTTAAAAGAACACGCACATACCATGGTTCATTCATATAGTTACAGAAACTCCTTTTGTTTTCAGTGAGTCACTGAAAATATGCAAAGACTAAAATATTACCAAGATTCTCAGTTATTTGGGATATTTCTGTAGTTAATGTGGTCATGAAATGTGTCTAAACATGTAGATAAATGTGTTGTGATGATGCTGATTTCTTCGTGGTATATTTTATTTGCAGTATAAATTTGTCCCTCTTTCTAGCTGTATCTTATCCAAAGGTGGTGAAACAATACTGGTTTTAAGTTTTCCCTTTTTTGCCCCTAGACAGAGCTAATTCTTCAAAGATCAAACAGCTGAGACCTAGTAGCCAGGTTAGACAATGACACACAAAATTTAAAAATGAAATTTATCAGTCCTCTAATCAAAAAAGCCAACATAGCATGTAATAGCATTAAACTTACAGTATCTTGAATGACGGGGTCGTTTCAGATTGAAAAAATTGTGACTAATGTATTCAATCTGCAATAATCTGAGCTCCTTGACAACTGGTGTGGTTGGATGCCAGGGGTATTCGATAGGGGTATTCGACAGTGCATAAGAGTTGCTCAGCACCTATTGTAATCTGAACCTCAATTCCTTAAGGTAAGGAACATATTCAAACAAATAGTTGGATATGCTTTAGAAATAATTATGTTCCATTGATCAAAGCTACTTAAGATCTGAATTCTATACCTCCAAAAGACATCTGATACAGAAAAATATGAACAGAGCAAATTCTACACGAAAAAAGGTGAACAGGCAAACAAAACTTCGCCTCACGGAAAATTTTTATGTTCCATTTGCCTTTTCTAAAAGGCAGTAAGTAGGAATCCTAAAGTATGAGTTTCATAGAAGAATAAATCTAACAATTAATTATATGTCAAGGCTTAAGAATCAAAAAACTGCTTATGCCCATTGCCAGTCATTCACTCCCTGTCAGTAGTAGTTCACATCTTTCCTGGGATAGCATCCAACCACAGTGGCATCTAAAATATAGCAGGCTATATTGTTACAGTTGGAGGTGAAATCGAAAGTTGCACCAAACAGAAGTGACAAATTCACATTGCTCTGTGTTGCCTAGCAATAAGAGATGAGTTTATTATGAACACTGGCTCTATCCATTGCAAAGGGGCTTTGTATTCACACCAAAATGCCACTACTTGTACAGGCAAAAGGGGCAAAAATAAAGTGGGCAGAAGGAGGAAACAGCCGTAGTAGTTGTAAACACTTTCTGTATTTCAAGATTCCTCTCTGTCTCTTAGGAACAGCTCAGGAAGGAAAAAGCAGAGCCTACCTCTAGCTGAACTCTTGAGATTGGCCAGGTAGCTTGTTACTGATCTTAATCGTTCTTTCGAATGCCCTTAGTAGTGTCAGAATATTCAAATACATAAAATCTTTAATGAGTATTCTTAAAAGCTACACAGTAGCATTGTTTTAATTGTGCAGAGCTTTCAATTTGCTTCAGCTTCCACCCCCTCCCCCCTTCTTTTTTTAATTATTTTTTTTTTTTTTAAATTTAAGGAAAAGGACAAGACTTCAGGGAGCTTTTACCCCCTCAGACACCTTGCTGTTTTCCTTTTTAACCACTGCTTATATGGGAAAACATTTATTTCTATCTTGGACATTGGACTATGTCTCTCAACATATTAAGTACCTAACTGTTCAAATAAAAAGGATTTTCAAGAAGTATTTAGGTATCATAGAAAACCTTACCTGGGTACCCACGCACATTTTTAGGCATCTAATAAATTTTAACACTCCACTCAATAGCTCTTATTAGAAAAAAAATCTCAAACGACTGATCTGTTTCTGTGCTTTTATGCCATCTGCATTTTTGACAACTGAATATTTTTGACAGCATGGTCCATTGTGCCCAAGTTCACATCATTTTCTTCCCCTTTCTCTTTTTTAAACATCACATGACTACATATATGATAAGAAAATGGTTTATATCACACATTTTGCTTTACAGACTTGGGTTCACAGCAGATTTTTTGAAGTGACAAAAGTATACAAGAAGTGTTTCTTTTATCAGGATGCACATTTATATTATAAAAACAATAGATTCATAAAATGCTGTGTAAGTCAAGTACATTGAAGTTACAAAACAGTTGTGATTTTAAGAGGCTTTTCAAACAAATACAGAAATTCAGGATGAAGTTTAGAGATGATATAATTTAGGTAAAATAGGATGAAGTCTAGATAAAAAAATTATCTCTTATATTTATGAAATAATTAACTAAAAATGCTAAGTAGAAGTCTCTCCTTAGCTTACGTGTTCACCTAGACCAATTAACTGAACCTGTGAAAGAATGAGAATTTAATTTTTATATTTTCTGTGCAAAATGCAGCTATTGTCTCAGATTCTCATTTATGCAGTAAGCTTTGCAGGTACAAAACTGAGGTACTTAACAATTTGTAAATGTTTTTGTAACTTTGGTCCTTTCTTTATTTCAGATTCAACGTGTTACAAACAAACATATTCCACCTGTTACAACAATCTGGCATATTACTTTCTTGATACGTGATGATACAATACCTCTCAGGTTTGCTGAGTAGCAAAGAGAAATGTAAGCAAATGAAAAGGTTTTCCACTTTCACAGTTTTTTTTTCTGCTTGGGGTTCTGTTTGTCTGAGAACTGTATGAATAGAAGCCATATTTTATAGTATTTCTTTAACCTCTGCCATCTGGTGTAGGTTAGTTTTTCCACTGCCAACATATCCTAGAGGCCCCAGTACCAAAATGTTTAATTTCTAAGTAAACATTTGGACTTTATAAATCCAGCTTAAAAAAATAGAGCATTATTTTTTAAAACTATATATTGTATTTGCCACTACGGATGACATTAATAACACATAGACAAATGTGTGGGTTTAAGTGCTTCTGGCCGTGACTGTTTTCTGTAGCAGAGCTCCAGAGATGTCAGGTCACCCAACATCTTTAATCACTGAGTCATGCTCAGTTATCATGAAGAAACTTGAATATACCCTATTGACATACAGTCTGAAGTTGTGTCAAGGGATTTGCACCACCATAGCCAAAACCTTCCAAATCAAGCATGGTTTCACACAGATACTACTTACCCATGCCAAAGCTTTAGCTGTTCTATTTTTCTCAATATAAACTGGCGTTACTTCACTGCAACAAGCAAGGATTGTTACTACAAAGCAATTTGGGAAAGCAGGCAACCACTTAAAAAACCAAGGAATACAATAGCAGTATCTCCAGCAACTTCCTTATGTTTGAGGGGGAAAAGAGCACCAAAAAAACCAACAAAAAAACCCAAAAAACTGTGTGTCAGAATTGTACTATCAAGAAGACAAAGTCCTTTCTAAATTTACAAAAGCATAATGTTGGATTTTGGACTAGCCAGTAAATTCCCTGATCTCAATTTGAAAGCATGCAGTAGTATTGATTGTCCCAAGCTGATTTTTAGTTGGAGAGAAAAACTGAAAAAAAAAAAACCAAAACAACCAACCTTGCTTCTGCTGAGAATGGGCAGGCATTCAGAGTTCATCTTAATCAGTATTCTTCAGAAGCAGACAGTCACTGGGGAAGAAAATAAATAGATAATAAAGATGCATAAGTAATAAAGGAGAACATTTAAAGCTGTGTATAAGCAAGATCTGAAGGGTAAACAAAAGGAAAATAACTATCTTGTTACTTAATTCTGATTTAGAAAAAGGTCTGGAAAAAAACTCAGAAACTCCCACTTCTTTCCATCTCCACCTGGTCAATTTTTTTTTTTTATTTTATTTTTTTATCTCTAAATTCCAAAATAACAGTGATAGCTTGGTTTGCCACCTTCTCCTGAAGATTTTCCTACTCCTGAAGAGTATTCAGAAACATGTTTTTGGCACACAGTGATTCCTTCAATGAAAATTTACAAAAGGTCCTTACTTCTTACTGTTTATTCATTTTCTAATTAAACAAGTGTTAAAAACAAAGAACAGTAAATAATCTAATTAACAAGTGGCTCTTTTCTGAGGACTGAGCTGTAGTACAAAAGTTACGCCCATTTAATTGAATTAATTTAGAATCTGACTAGTTTAATCAGTGCAATCTGGTAATGAAGATTCATGATATTTGTTGAATTTAAATGATAATTCTCTTGAGGCATCTGCTGAACAGTAGGGATGAGGAGGTGACGTATCAATTTTCAGCCAATCTGGGATGTGAAATTCTACATTACTTTGCAAGACCACTAATTGCATTTGTTTTAAAATGCTTAATTATAAACAGCAGCATCAGGGGAATGAAGGTCCTGTTCCTACCATGGGAATAGTGACTTCTCCTACCTGGATGGACACTTGGTTAAATTGTCTCAGAACGAGTCATCAGAATTTACAAATCAGAGCCCACACTGCAGTTGTCTTAGTCATCAGTGAAACTGATCACTGGTTTAATTTAGTCATTTTCTTATACTAGCTTACTTGGAGGCCATACATGTTTTCACTGTGCTCATTAAGCCTTCTTGTTGTGCTACTCTAGTGGCATAATAGAGTAGGTTTAGCCTTAAGAAATCAGACATGTACCACCAGTCCCTCTTTTTACCTGCCCTCTTCTACAGTTTTTCCTGCAAACATTTGGTCAGTGTATCTGAGTTTTTTTAAGGACTGATGATGCTAACATTCCTGAAGGTTGCATGAACATAACACCTCTGTGAGAAGAAAAATAAAAATCAGTCAGAGCTTCAGCAAAGACTAGAGTCAGTAGTTACGTATTTGGCCATTCATTAAATATGCCTGCCACAACGCTGTCCTGCTGTTTGCCACATTAATAGTGAAAGAATATAGAAAGAATCTGGGAATGTTTTTCATGAAATTACAGGATTTGCCATTACTATCTTAAATCTGGCTGCTAACTCACAACCTCCCCCAGAAGAGACTCTAAGGAGGAGCCTCAGACTTAACTCTAGCATACAAACTGAACTGATAGACCTAACTCCTTCTGAGGGACAGGTTCTGGGCTCTGAATTTCTTCTCTGTATTTCCTACTTAATTACAACCTTCTCAGTTTTTCAGTATAATCCTATTCAGATTTGTCTGCAACCAGTCTGCCTGCCAAGTATGGGCTAAGGGTTTCACTTGGCAGCAGAGTGCCACGTTAGGTACTGAAGTGCTTGGCTTTGTGATGCCATTGTGAGGCCTTAGGTGTTTTCAAAAGCATGGTAGTGGTTCACATATACACCATAATTGGCCCCATTAAGACCAAAACTCTACCTTTAAATTCTATATAGAAATTAATTTACCTACCAATGCCAAGTGGTGTTGAAGTAACCAGATTTATATCAGGAGTGAATTGGTTCCATGATTTAGATTGTTATATTTGCTGAGTACCGAAATCTTACCTAACAATTACAGTTATTTTATAAATGTGATAAGCATACAGGGGACACATGATCATATATCATGTATATGTTTCTTATTTTTATTAAGTGACATACATGGAGAACAAGAACAGCTACTCTAAAGATCATATATAACATATAACTATCCAGGGACAGTGAATATTAAACAATATGTGGATCTTGATAGAATTTTCATTCACAGAACATTATGGACTTCACATAGGTTTGTTTATTGTACAGTGAGTAGTCAAGTAAATTTTCAGACATTGAAAGTGTATTTTTCTATAATAGAAAATTTTAAGCAGGTTTCTTGGCATGCATTTTGTTTGTACTGTGCTTGAGGTTTTTTATGGCATTAGTGGTTTGTGTGTTTGTGCATGTTTGCATTCTGTCTGTTTATGAAGTGTTTCACTGGTACCCTTACACAGCATGTGGTTGGTCGAAGATTATTTTTCATAGCATGTGTAGTCATCACGCATTTTGCTGAAAGGCTTTTAAACTAAAGTGGGTTAAACACTGCTTATCTGGACTTGCATAAAGACACGCATGTAGGTTGTACTCCTCTTCACAAATTTGATACAAAATATACCTGCACCACTTCAGAGTTGAGAGTGTGAGTTGGTTCCAGTTTTTCCAACAATCATGGCAGTTTGGTATATTTGAGGTTCGTAATTCAATAGAATAACAATTCTATTAATAACTGGAACATTTGTATGTTTTCTTATCCTAGATGTTAAAAATAATTAACAGATTATACATTATATTATAATAATACCATGCATGTAAATATTTTTAAGTGAACTACAGAAACAAAAACAAACCTTTGACGAGGATAATTTAAATCACTTCAGTCTGTATTTGACAGATAAATATAGGCAATATTTTCAGGACCCACAGGCAGGTTTGTGAAATTAATCAGTGAATTACACTGGGTTTAGGGTGTTAGTTGATACTTTCCCTCGTGTTTTGAAAGTATAGTTTGGTCAGCATGTGTCTAACAAGACATTACAGGAATACTATTTGTAAAAAAAATAGATACTAAGTAGCTCTAGACACATACATCAGTTCAGTAAGGATTTTATGAATGCTACAGAATAAAATACTGTTGCTTTGTTTAGATGCCTCACTGCTACTTCAAGAACATAATTCTCCCCACCAATCTTGTCCTACAGTTCAAGAAACTCTGCAGAAATTACTGAGAATGTGCATGAAACTTAAAAGAAACAGAGCTGACCAATAATAAATATTTATGAAAATTGCACTTGTATGTACAATTTCATTGCTATTTTTACTAAAGTTCTTCACAGCTAATAAACTCCATGTATCAGTTCCGATTTTTTTTTGAGAATAATTTTATACATGTATACCTCTCCTCTTCCTACCAGAATAATATTAAATACTTTAATATTTCTTTTACATTGCTCAAGTATTCATTCATGAGAGCTTAAAATACATTTCATTATCTGTCTTTGAATATGTGAATAAATTCAGTTAATGTCAGTGAAAACATTTCATTTATGCTGTGCACCTTTTTTATCTACTTTCTGAATGTAAAATATTGTACTGCTGTATCATGTATAAGACCATGCTGTGCTGCACAGCTATAGTTGCTTTTTATGTATCCTGCTATAGGATACAGTGAGATAGTTGCTTTTTATGTATACTGCTATAGGATACAGTGAGACCTTTGCTTAAGAATAATTATTTAAGAGACTTTAAGTGAATTAGAAAGAAGATAGCTAGAGGTAGAATTCAGACCCTCCAGCTAATCTTTCTGCTTGTAACATGCCATACCTACGCTATTCCTGAGAAACCTAAATTCAATCCATAGAAAATAACATTTCTATGCCTCAAGACATAGGAGCCATTCATACAAAATGAGAAGTAAAATGTGTACAGAAACTTTACATCTTATGACAGTAGCAGCAGGTTCATAGTGTCAGGAAGAAAAAAAAATGATGAAAGGAAGCCAAGCCTGACAAACTGAATTGTGGCTCATCTGAGTGTTGTTGAACTTTGTTTCACTAACAAATCAGTGGTATTTTTTCCTTCTAATGAAATAATAATTTATAGTTAAATAAAGGGAAAATCATTAAAGTCCATTCCTATCACCGTAATATACTGAAGTAAATGTCTACGCACTATATAAATTCCTAGATCTTGGAAACTGTATAGGTATTCCTTAATATTTTAAATTCAGAGTAGAGAAGGGATTTTAGTAAAAGCAAAAGTTGATACAGTGGACTGAATTTTGCAATAATTTGTATGGAAATATGTATCCATGCAGAATTGATGTAAAAATCCAAATAATGACTATATAAGAAGTACCATATTTCTATGTAATAATATACAATATTTTATAGAATGGAGAACATGTATTCTATATTATTAAGTAGAGAGAGTATACATAGCATATCCATTGTATATAGTACATTCATAATAACATAATGAATATAATAACATAATGAACATAATAACAAGAGATAAGCCAAGACAGAACTATTCATCTGGGGCTTTGTTCAAATACTGGCTCATATGCTAACTGTTTACGCGTATCATATTTTGATAATATTCTTAAAAGAATATTTTTATACTGTAAAGAAGATCTATGTAATCTGGGTGTTCTTGAAAATAAAACTTAACTTTTATGTTTGTTATGGTTTAAGCCCAGCCAGTAACTCAGAACCATGCAGCCACTCACTCACTCCTCCCCTTCTTTCCCCCCCGGCTCCTGGAGGAATAGGGATGAGAATCGAAAGAATGTAAATCCCATGGGTTAAGAACAGTCCAGTAACTAAGGTATAACACAAAACTACTATTGCTACCAGCAGTAATAATAATGATAAGGAAAATAACAAGGGGCAATTTAAGTGTTTTCAATATTTTAGACTGGATATCTTTCATTCTGTGCAGTGAGAGTACTACTGGAACAACAATTTAACTTCCAGGAAAAGTTCAGCAGATCTTTTGGGGCTTAAAGCATGTAAGAAGCCAGGCACTATCCAAGTGAGCATGATGTTTACAACTCTCCAGAAAGCATTTTTAAACCCTGAGATAGTGTTTTTGATTTTGCAAACAATATTACAATTACTGTCTAAAATTTTGCTTTTAATATATGAAAACATCCAAGGGATTGAAAATGTGTTCTGCTTCATTATGTGTATTGTCTTCCGACATCATTAACCACTAAAAGTTACTTCAGTTTCAGGTGTGACTATATGCTATATAAGGAATCAAGCAGCTAGTTAATTATTCACTAAAAAAAAAACCCAAACCAACCGAATCACCCAAACAAACAAACAATTCAAAACCCACCAAAAACTGTCCTTCACACAAGAGGACACTTTTCATGATATTTCCAATGAACTGGAATTTCTGGCTTCAAATGATAATCCAAAACCTTGCGTTTTCTCTTGGAACTGGGTCAGTTTTTCTAGCCTTGATAGACTTGGCATCCTTTCTCCAAACTGAAATATGCCAGCCATAGTGCTTTTTCAGCAATATAGTTATACAGAAAATCTTTGATAAGGCCACATATGCAACATTTGCGTTAGACATCCATTAACCTGCAAGGTTATGTGGCTGTGAGTAACCCCTTCTGCCATTTGATGTTACTGAGACTTTGAAAATCTTGACCGTGAGACAGACTTCTTTTTCCCCCAGAGGCTCAACATTCTTTTTGTGCTACATTTTTCAGAAGAACTCTTTGTTTGAAGAAGCTGGGCAGGGTAAAGCTGGCAGACTGGAACACTGCCCTGATGTGTTGTGACAGACATGTAATCTGCCATTTGACCACTGGTTCACACATCAGTGTTAATGTGAATGTGACACCTCTCAGCATACTGTTAATCAGGCATTACTCTTCTGTCTAAAATGTGGAGATGTGGAGTAGACTTTTATTCTTTTTAGAAGACTATGCAAAAAAAATCTAGTGAAATGAAAATTTACAGCCATAAAGGCAAACTGATTGACAGCTGCAAATCATAGTCACAGCAACATAGATATATACATATTTATAGATCCCTAGATTTCAAAACTAAAAAGGATCATTAGAACATTCTGCTTAATCTAACACATTCTTATGCAAAACGTGCAAGGAGTCAAACATACAGTCCCATGTCAAGTGTAAGGAAACCTAGAAGATGGTCTTCCATATTCCAGAAATTAGATCAATTCAGCTTCTTTTCCTCACTAACACTTTTTTTGTCTTCTGGGTTTTGTTTTCTTTTCTCCTGGTGTTTCATCACCAAAGTGCCCAGGAGTTCATCTGCTTTCATTCAACTGAAATGCATGTACCAGATGGTGCAAATAGCCCAGTATATTTCAATCCTGTATCCATGTCAAAAAAACAGGCAGACAGCTGCAATTCTTGGTTGCTGTACCTCATGGTATCAAAGGCTGGCTAAGAAGAGTGACACTACTTGACAATGAATAAGATTTTTCAGGTCTGGCAGGGAAGTTGCTTTGGAAGCTAAAATCCCTCTTCTTCTCTGTAGGAGTTGCTTTTCATGATTAATTAATTGTGTTTACGCTAACCTACAAAGGATGTAAAGATATAAAAATAGAGTTACAGAAATGAGTCTTGTTAGGATAATTTATAGTAACCATTTCATCACCTGTCTTCAGAGTATATTACATACTTGCTTGTTAGAATTATAATAGAAATTGACCTACATTATAAAGTTCTATACAACACTCTTCAGCATACTTTTACAAGAGAACTGTTGCAATCTATTTTTGCTGTGTGAACAGACTAGACCACTGGTCTTATGTCCTGAAATTTGAATGTATCTTAAGTACTAGGGAGTGCAGTGAAGGTAACTAGCTGCTTTCATCTGGTAACAGCTGCTTAGAATTTGACCACAAGACTTTCAAAATATCTCTGTAATATAGCCTTACACCTCAAAAACCATAGCTCTAGAAAAATGATTATATGAGGTTTAGAAGAGTGGAGGGTTACATTTGTCTTGGAAAACAGAAACTGGAGTTAGTAGTTGAAAGCTGTTTGCGGCAAGGGTTAATATTCACTCTGTTGGTTTTCTTACTCCTAGGTGCTATAACTAGCACAGAGTACAAGAAGAGTTATATCTTTGTATTCATTCTTCTGTCATGTTACTGAAATAACAGAAAACTCGTGTGATACCTTTGGACAGCAATGCAGTGCTTTCTCACCCTGTCCTCTGTCATATTTACAAGAACATGTGTCCTTTCAAGACCTAGGCAAAATATTCTCCTGCTTGCTTCAGAGTTACCTGTGCATTTTTTATCTTCCCCTTGTTTACAAGCTGGGATATAAGAATTTTAAAACCTACTGGAACATTCTGGTTTCACTAATGTTAGTGTTCTGTGGGGCGATTTATAAGTGGTCCAGGAAGGGACATATAGAACTCATTTACCTGTTTAACCTCCCCATCAAGGTTTAAAGCTTTTCTCTGTATTTTTTATTTTATTGAAAATTTGTCATTGTTCATCCCCAAACAATTTAATTTTTTATTTTTTTTTACCACTGAAGAGACAGAGACCTGATTTGGAAAGCTATCTTCCTTCCTGATCAAAGAATTGCAGGGCAGAACAGAGTACCACAGAAACATTCGCATAGCTGAAAGGGCTGTCTTATAAAGAATGATAACAGTTAGTCGCACATTCATTTTGCATAGGTGTAAGTGTATCACATATATGAATATTCTTGTTGACAAATCTATTTATGTGTATGTGTATATGTATTCAGAAGCTCTGGTTTGCCTCCAGTCATTGTAGGTGACTCTTCTCATGTGCATTATAGTTACAAAAGTATAATTTTAAGCAGAGATAATACTGAAAACAATTGTTTGTTTAGCTAAAGGCAAGTAATAGGTTAGGTAAGAATCATTAAACAGGCCATAACAGCAATTTATATTCACTAGAAAGGTGTAAAAAATAGGGCAGGTGATAAATGTTATTTAATGTGATAGAAAGGAGTGATATTAAGACTAGTTGAATAAAAGTAGTGAAAGAAAGTTTAGGCTGTCTACCTGAAAAAATCTGGGGAGCAAACTAGTTGCACTAAATGACTGTATAATCTCTACGGGGAAGCATTAATAATCCAATTGCTTGAGATTTTTGAGAGGTCAAAGGATCAGCAAAATACGTGGTGGGGAAGAAGCTTGAATTGGCAGGTAGATGGATCACCTGACCTATTAGTTCTTTCCTATTGCAAACTTCTATGACTTTATGTGGGGAAAATTCCTTTTCAACCCACGCTGGCAATCTGTTTATGTTCTGAAGTATGATGATTGACATCCCTTTTAACTTTTAACCTAGAGAATGTCTCTGCAAGTGTTATTCCTACATATAAATGTCTAATGCTTTTAATAAAAAAAAAAGTCTCTCAATTAGGGGACTGTATCCATGTGCAAATGCAGAATGGAGATCACAACAGAGTCTGAGGTGTTATAGCGGCATGGGCAGAACTCCCACTCAGGAAGGATGGGACGTTGAGAAGGAAAAGGGAGCATTTGGGGCTTAAAGACTAGAGAGACAGTGGAGGCAAACAAGTGAAAATTGGATTAAAACAGTCAGAAAGAAAGGTATCATTTTTGTTGAAAGGGGGAATAAGAAAATAAGAGAAATGTGGTGGTAAAAAAATATAAGAACAGATAAGTGAGATAGGAAGGGAGAACTAATTTATGGAGTAGAAGAACAAGAAGAACAAATAACGATGTGCTCCTTTTAATATGGTGACAGAGTACTTCCTATCTGTAAGTGTTTACACTTGGTTCATCCACATGAAAGCTTTCTTTTTTTTTTTTTCAAACAGTGTAATACTTAGTAAGCATCTCTGAAGTACAGTGTGTGTATTTTTGTAACAAACAGTGTATTTCACAACTAAAACCCAGCCTATCCACCTTTCTTGTTAAAGCCCATCAAGAGATAAGAACGTGTATAAAACTATAGCACCCTAGTAGAAAGAAATGTCATATTCTGCCAGTCTTTACTTCATTTTACCCTGAATTGATGAACTGGTGATGGATGGGAAAACATCACGAAAGAAATACTTAAGAAATGCTAAACTAGCAAAACTTAATATATTTAAATAATATTACCAAAAACGTTCTTCAAATTTTATGGCATTAAACTAAAGCCCAGACTATAAAAAGACAAAATTATTACAGAGATTTCCAGTTACTCAAAAATATCTTTGTGATGTTACTTGTTCTGACTTAAAGAACTTTGTTGAAGCATCAACTTCACTTCTGTTGAGGGCTGTAAAAAAGATTGAAGCCGGGGCCTGGAATATGAACAAACAATGCTTCTAAGTTAGTGCCCCACAGAATATTTTAAAATTATTTAACACAAATCATCTCAGTGTCAACAACTCATCACAGATAAACTATCTAATTAACAGAAGCCATCATAGTATTTGAGAACTCAGTCTTGGCTCAGTTGATATACCAGAAGGGCACTCCTTGATAAGCAAAAATTATAAAGGAAGGTTTAAAAAACATTACTGCCTGAAAGTAGCTTCGTCTTAGTTTTAAATTAACCCTCTGCTAGGTTGGGGTTTTTAGTTTGTTTGGCATTTTTTTTTAATCTCTATGAGATAACAAGCACAGGTTGACCTCATATTCTTAGGTATATTCCATGCTAAGATCCTGTGAAATTGGCTATTTTGTGATGCAATATTTTTTTAGTGTCATAGACTTGAAACCATGCCAAAATGACAGCTCAGTTAACAAAAGTGTCCCCAGCTTTCGTAACCACTTCTGAGATAGTTTTATCCCACTTCCTTAAAATTGTAAAGGTTGTCAAAATCTTGAGGTTATAAAACTTTACTGCAAAACATTTTTAGGCATCAAAATGTTGACTGGTTCTTGCAGCACCAAACCTGCCACTGACTGGAATCCAGGTGCTTCATTTCCCTATATGAAGTCTGTGGGGAGAGAAAGCTGACAATGGGGTCCATAAAACCATAACATAGACTAAATGTTATCAAAATAGCTCGTGGAAAATAGCTGCAAAGAGAGATTTCTCCTAAGTCTCTGGGGGGTAATATTTACATGGTTAGATTTCAGGGAGACAATGTAGGACAATAAAATTCATTATCGTAAAACTGCTCCTGAAAGCAGTCTTTTTCACAGAGGAAATGTGCAGTAACAGTAGGTAAGAGTGAAAGACCATTTTCTTTCCATCCCACCCCAGGTAGATTGTTTACCATTCATCCAGGGTATGGCAGGCATGGGTCCAATCACCTCTTCTGCCTAATGGCTATCTGAACATGTTCCTTCCAGATAAATGATGTGGATGCTCAGCTGTAGGACAATCTGAAGTAGTCCCTCATGCTTGCTTGTAAAACAGTACTCCTGGTATGGAGTGATTGAACTCATTATGCCAGAGTGAAAAGGGAAGACATTGTGTCTTCAAAATGCCACTGATAAAATGCCAGTGTACAAAAAGCAGTGCAAGGACATTCTACTCACATCAAATAGAAGGTTTTATTTGTTAGGTTTTGAATGGTGCATATATTTTTGCTGGTCTTTTTACTCCATGAAACAATGAGAGATGTAGCCTGTGTCTCATAGTAATAGTTTTAGTTTCCTCACAAATGTTATACTATCTCTCCAGTAAATAATTTAAATTTCCCTCCCTCTTGGCTGTGATCTTTCCCCACAGTGCATATTATCCAAGAAGAACTGATATAAATTAGAAAATTTTTTCAGCTGGTTCCACAACTATCAGGTGATAGTCTCAGAGGATTTTGGTTCTTCCAGGAAACTTGCAGGACAACTGCAAAAGGGAAAGTCTTGAGTAGCATGGTAAGAAACACTAATGTATAACAGTCTGGTAATTATAGGAATTATATTTCATGTCTGAGCAAAAAAGGCTACCAGTATGAACTCTGTAATATGGAGGGGGTAAATAAGGGACACTAAACTGAAGGGTTTTCCTGAGTAACACTGCAGAACTGTTTTGGGTTTTTTTGGAACTGAAATAGATCACACTCCTGACATCAAGTGTTGCAAGAGAACAGTTTATCCTTAGTTATTAGTTCATTCCTAGAGCATTCCCATGTTTGAACAAAGCATGTTATCCACCATCTTAGCAAATAGAAATGCTGAGTTTCCAAAGTCTTTTAAAAAGAGTAAAAAATGTGATGAAAACTGAATAACCTACAAGTGTTATTCCCAATATATTATTCAGGTTTTAAACCTTGATCTGACTGAGACGTAGTGTCACATATATGGGATTATTTAGGCATCTAACTCAACTAGCTACCTTTGGAAATTTGAGCTCTAGTCTTAAAAATAAATGAACAGGAAAGTAAACAGTAATATACATATGCATTATAATAATAATAATAAAACCTGTCTTAATTTTTTCATCAAAACACTGTATAACCCAAAATTTTTAGTGGAATAATGAGAATATGAGTTGTTTTCAACTGAAAATGCTTGGAAATAAATGTTTCTATCTGTCTTTGAAAATTTTGAATGCTATGAATTTTGAAAAGATTTCTTACAGTCAATTAAATAAAAATTATTGCTTGGTTTCAATTCTGTCTAACTTGCCAGAGTTATTGAGGAAGGCTATGATAAGGAAAACAGTAAGTCATAATGATCAATTTAATGGTGTCAACATGTCATACAAAGAATCAAATGTAGAGAAATTAATTTATTGATCTTGGCTTTCACCTGGCATTACAGTAGAGGTGATGTTATTCTAGGAAAGTTTTGGTAAGGAACGTAGGAGTACTGACTTGAAAGAATCTACAGAGATCACTGAGCCTTAAATGCAGGCAGCTTTCTAATAGATCTGGAATACATGCCAGTGTAACCCTATCACCTCTAGTAAAATAGACTGAAAAAATCACAAAAGCTGTCAGCTGCTGAGGGAACATAGCTGGCAAGACCAAAACAATTGGCAGTGTGTTTGGTCTGCTCCATATACAAAGTTTTGTTAGACATTTATCATTACACAGGTTTACACAACTTGATGTATAGTTTCCTTTATGTTGTTAGAAGACTATTTTACTCAGTAATACTCCAGAGAGGCTTCTTCATGTACTGCATTCACCACATACAGAGAAGGAGCGTAAACAGATATGGTTGTATTACCAAAGTCTCTTCTGAGTAGAGAGGCACCCTATCTTCAGTACTTTCTTTCATATTTAATGAATGTAAGTTCTGTTGAAGTTAGCAGCAGTAATGATAGTGACATTCTTGTACATTCCAGAAAAGGTACATATTATCTCAGATAAGACTTGTGGAAATAAATAATTTTTTCAGTTTCCTGGCAGTTCCAGATAATGATTTCAGATCAATTCAAATTAATGGCAGCTCTTGGACTATTTTCAATGTTTAACTTGCACAAATATTGTTTCACCAGACATAGATATGCACAAAGTTGAAGTTTTCAGAGGTCTTCTCCAAGTCTAAGGAAGCTACTACATATATATCCTGCTGTCTTGAACAGTTCAAACAAGATGTAACAACCCTCATAATTTCACAACAATGTTATAATTATTAATAAATTCTAACTGACCTCAATGAATTTGTTTCTATAAAAAGAATAGCAAAATCCTAATAAAAAACCAAATAATTATACCACCACCAAGCCACAGGAACATTAGGTTTGCCTTTAATCCACCTTTGTGATGTGACAAGCTAGGTAAATCTAGTTTAAGTGAAAAGACTAATTTTGTTGAAAGATTATTCATTAAAAATGGACTTTACATTATATATTAAATGTTGATTTGGATTTACACATACTTTGCATCTACAATGAACACATGAAACAGAATGGCTGGAGTCCAAAACTGCTCTAGACCATCACTGTATTTTCCTGAATCAGACACTAGCAGCATGCTGAAACAGTCTTTCATAAAGGTTTAAAAATGGGTTGGTTTGAACCTGATAAATGTTAGAAAAAGGGCTAGCTTTCTGGGGATGGTTCTATCAAATTGGGATTAACATTTTCGACTTAGTCCCTTATGCTTCTGAAGAGGCTGACATAATTTAGTGGCTGTGAAAGTAACACCTTTGTCAGTTTCATTGTACTTCATTTCACCTTCTCATTTGCGTCTTTTAAGAATAAGATGGCTAACTGAATACAGTAATCAATGTGCCATCGATTTATATAATGCAATTGTAATCTTCTCTTTTCTATTCCGTTCTTAACACAATTTAACATCTTATTTGAACAAGTCTCTTCATTGAGCTGTCTAAAGTAATGCCTAGATGTTTTTTTCCTGGGAGGTTACAACTAATTCAGGAGACATTGTTATGTATAAATACTTTAGACTATTTCCACTAATGACTTTTAGGGAGGTCTTATCTTTGTTGAGGCTTATCTGCTACTAAGTTGTTCAACCAGTTATTTTTGCAAAATTCACCTAAAGCTCTTTACAGTTCCTTAATTTAAATGATTCAAATGAGTTTACAATTTCAGCTGCTTTTCTACATTTAGTCTTTAACCTGTTTTCAATTTCAACATACAGAGTAAATAGTACTTTTGCCAAAACTGCTTTTATGTAGTTAACTCTGTGTTTCTTATACTGGAAATAAGAATTCTGTTGCTGTTCTGTTAGCCTATGATGATCTAGTCACAATACAAACAACCATCAAATAGGATAAATACCTAAGAAATACCTAAAAAGTACTTATTATAAACCTCTGCAAACCTGACATACATAGCAGTCTAGCCATAGCTGCATGTCACAGCATTGATTTATCCTCTTAAAATTGGTCTTAATCCTAGCATACTTGCCTTAGTGTCATTACGCCTGTATTTCTGATATTATCAAATTTTTAATAGAAAAGATTTCAATAACCTTATCTGACTTTTGTTTTACTGTAGACATTTCTGCTGGTATACGTGAATTAGTTTACAACTAAGTCACCCATGTCAAAACTACACAGTAGTGACTGAAATTGTGCTGGCAATGTAGAATATCTTGAAAGGGGGTTTTATATTTTTGGCAAGCAATGTTTCACCTCATTGTCTCCTGCGAAGAACTGCTTGAACATCTCTGTAAAATTTGAAATAGTTGGAAAGATTTACAGAATTATGTTCCATGATATCTCTTCTTAAAACAAAGAACTTAAATAATAATAATACTGCAGGACAGCATTCTGATTTCTGCCATTTTCACTCCCTTTTTTTCTGTATTTTTCTAGGGCATGTACAGAGGAGTCCTAATCCATGAGCCTGTCTCTTCGGTGCAATCACAATACAAGTAAGCAGTAAACACAAGAGATGTATCTGTTACTATACCACTTTTAGGTTGCATTCTGTTTCTGTGTTTAAGAGTGTTAACTGTTACTGCGAAGCAGGTCATTGTTAAATGATTTTCAGGACAACCTAACTACCTGTAAATATATGTAGAAGCAAGTTCAATTATTTTAATTTTCTGTTTCTTCAGAATCTGGAGACAGGTGCAGTTACATATACACATGTAACTGCATTACATTGCTGGATTTCCTAGAATTTCCCTCATTAAGTATTTTTTTTTCATTAAATCTGTCCATTCAACCTTTGTATAATAGCTAAGGGTAAAGAATCTTCAGCCTTTTCAAAAGACAAATTTTCTGCTATAAACAGCATGCCATTACAACTCAACTGATTGCAAAGAATTTGGATTGCTGTGTGATTCAAGTCTTTCATTGAACTGATATCATCCACTCAACCTCAGCAATACCTTAGAGAAATACAAAGCAGAGTAACTGTCTTTTATATTATACTCACTCAGTACAAGAATAATAGAGTTGCCATGAACATTGCAGAGGTGTCACATTAGCTGCTCTGTGCTAGAGCTGAACTTAATAAAGGAAAGAGAACTTATTGTTAATTTTTTTTTTTACAAGTATGGAATACATGAACACTGCTTACAAATGAGCCTTTTTTTAGTTTTAAACACATTTCCTGAAGTAAATAGTATATTTCCCTAATTTTCATGTCTTTTGGTATGCTTCCAAAAAACTTGGAAGTGAATTAGTGTGCAATTTGCATCCAAATCTCAGCCAAGGGGATGTGGTTTATTATAATACATGGCCCTCCTAATTATTGAACAGCCCGAGAAAACTAGGCACAATGTGCATCTGTTATTGCTTGACCACACTGCCAAACATAATTTGGCAAGCACAGAAATGTACATTGAGCAGACCTACAGTCTAATTTGCATTAGTTTGTAGTAATTATATGAAAGCTATAACTGAACCAAGCTTGTCCTCTCTTTTTAGATCACACCATTCTTTTTGAAAAGAAAAGAAATCTCAAGCAAATATCCAAAATAGTTAAATAGCACACACATACACAACCCTGAGAAATTCCTTGTTTGCACAGTAGACTCTTTCAGTATTACTTAATCATCATCCAAATGTTATTTCTGTGCATTCTGTAAAATAGAAAAGCTTCCCCCCCCCCCCTCCACATTTTTATATAGGCTTTTCTGTGTTTTCCTTTCCTTTATCTCCATTCAGAAATTTTTCATCTTTTCTGCCAGATTCTAAAACCCTGTACAATTCACCCTGTAACTGGTGATTAAAGTCAATGACATTTTTTAATTCAGTTGCAAAGGAGGAAGGGGAGGAAAGTCCTGCCTTTCGTAATTTGCCTTTGTCCCTTTCCATAGTCATTTAATCCAAACTTTACTCTGACAAAAAGGAAGCATTTCATGATAAGTCATCTTGTGTCACGTTAATGCTGGACAGCAGTGGCCAAAGCCTGGGGGAGCCTGAATGTTATGGTAAAAATACCAGTAGATTTTGGCCTACAGAAGTTCCAACAGAAAATTCTTGCTTCTTCCCTTATTTTTCTAGTTAAATTACATTTTTGGATATACAGAAATATACATCCTGGCTCTATATAAGAGGTGATAGGAAATCTAAACTAAGTAGATGAGGAAATAGAGCAGAATCTCATCTACAGAAATTATAGTTTTATGACAACGGTTGTGTAAATAAAGTATTTTCATTAAGTGCAAGAGGATAGGGCATAAAAGGGATGAGAAAGAGAGCCAGATTCTATTCCCATTAATATGAATGACAAAAACTACTATTCACTCCAACAGCCAGGACCAAGCATAGAGGAAGGAGAGTTTTTTCTCCCCTTCTTTAAGTAAACACTGGCATTTTCTGCTTCAGCTGCAGGGGCTGAGAAGCAGAGGCACAGTCTTTGTTGTTGGTAAACAGCTTGACATTTCATAACATTGGACCAGTCATAGAGCTTTCAATCTAGAGTCTGAGTATGAAGAAATAACTGTATAGTAGCTATGGAGTTAGGTATTCTCAGATAATTTAGAGTAATTATTAGCTGGCATATCCAGAGTCACATACAGTTACTGTGAAATGACCATACGGAGATTATGTAAATGAGTTTCCAAGAGTGAAAATGCAATCAAGAATAAAAGTGAATAAAACCTGTGGAATATCGCTGAATGAGTGAAAACTACTTCTACACTCTGATTACCTGCTCAAATCTATTTTCATAAGCAAAAGCAAGCCTGAAATGAATTAGAGGGGAAAAGAAACCCTAATGAATCGAAGTTACTTCCAGTTACAAATGGCATTTCACAGTTGACCAAAAGACACCTAATCTGCTTTTATATAGTATGCAGAAAATAACAGTACATTTGCTTATACAATACCTGCTGCAAAACTTCATTTTCAATTTTATTTTTTAATGTAGTTCTACAATAAAATACTAACTGCATAAGAAAACAGCAAGGAATGAAAACAGAGCAAGTCTTTTTCCACATATTTCAGTGGCTGAAATAAAGCAATGGAGGAAAGAGCTGGGGGAGGGTGCTGTAAAGTAAAACTGCACTGTTTTATTAGCACCAGAAACTGCTCCATAATGAGCAGTCTATCTTTATCTAGTTTGATGGTATTTGGGGTTTTTGTTTGCTAATGGAATGATTAACTAACTAAAACCCAATTTTTTAATAGTTATTGCTGCTAATAAAAAACAAGAAGTAGATTTCGTTAAAAATGCAGGGTTGTTTTATCTTTGTTTCTTGTTTTGTTCTTTCATCGATATGAGAATACTACTCATCTTTGCACAGGCAGTGCCAGCAATAAAATTCCTCTTCTCACTGATCCCTACTGTTATTGAAACATTTTCTTGTAGATATCAGTTTTACTATAGTTCAGATATTTTGCCAGAAGACATTCTTGCACTTTACATATTACTTCTTTAATACACATAACGCAAAGTTTTCTATGCTGCAGGCTCCTTATGAAAAGGGATTTGACATGCCTGGTTTTAAGCTTCTTCTTCTAATAGTCATATTCAAGATAACTACCTGTCCTGGGTTCAGCAGTAGTAGTCGTTTTTCTCCTTCTTGGTGGCTGGTGTAGTGCAGTGTTTTGACTTTCAGCTCGGGAACAGAGCTGATAACAAGGATGTTTTGGTTTGGCCAAGGACTTTGTGAGCCTCATGCTCTGCCAGGGGGGAGGGGAAGCCGGGAGGAAGCAGAGACAGGACACCTGACCCAAACTGACCAAAGAGGTATTCCATACCACAGCACGTCATGCCCAGGATGTAACTGGGAGTTAGCCGGAAGGGCTGGGAGACTGCAGGGTTGGAGGAGGTATCGGTCGGTGCTTGGTGGGGCTGAGGGGGGGCAAGTTATCGGTCAGCTGGTGCTGAGGTGTTGTATTCTCTTCCCTTGTTATTTCCTTTATCATTATTATTATTGGTGGTAGCAGTAGTGATTTGTGTTATACCTTAGTTACTAAACTGTTCTTATCTCAACCCATGGGAGTTGCATTCTTTTTGATTCTCCTCTCCGTCCCTCTGGGAGCAGGGGGAGGGAAAGAAGGGGGGGAGTGAGTGAACGAGTTACCTGACTGGGTTTAAACCACGACACTACCAAATAAAAATCACTTGGTTTTTTGGAGCAAGAAACAAAAAGACTTCAATACACAGAAGATAGCATGAAATTAATAATTTTGAAATTAAAATCTTTTTCTCCCATTGTCTTCATTGGTTTTCCCTTATCAAAAGGCTACCAAAAGGTAGCCATATTCATCCAACTTCAGATATATCTAGAAATATGTGCTGTTTCAGAGAATGTTAGGTTTCTACTCTGAATTGCAAAGAACAGCCACTGAACTACATTCAGTTCTTACTTTGTAGTTAAACACCTTAAAATACCATGTTAAAACCACTGTTTTGGAGATACATATGCAAACCACTTCCTGTTAGTGAAAGCCTGAAGAGATATATGTGCTACACAGTACATGTATGCATTTCCCTTCAAGAAACTGATGGGCTTGTAGTGGCGCATGAACTGTGTCTGTGTATTACTGGGAAACAGATGTCATGTGAACTTCCTGCAACATGACTTCCTAGGAAGTACTCATTCTCAACTTTTGCAAGTTGCTGCACCACAGTTCTACAGTCATTTCTGGCTGCACAGTTAGACCTGGTATCATTACTTAGAAAGAGCCTTTTGAGTGAATAGGCTGGTTTAATGACATGTAGAAGACCTATTGGAACCTCCCAAAATTTTGAGCAAGGATGGCTAAGTCTAACCTCAGTTAGGGAAATCACAGCCTTGAAATGAACAGTTTGGCATGAGTGAAGGTTATCTGGCTGGGAACTGTTTTAGAAAATACGTCTCCAAACATCCTGCTGTAACAAGGGTGGCACACAGAGTGGTAGGAAAGACATGGAAAAGAGGGACTTGCATTTTAGTTATCTTCTAGGATAGCTCCTATTGTCTATCTTTTCTCTTGAAAATAATTTATTTTCAAGATTCCCAAGCAGGAGAAAACTTTCTCTTTAAACTACAACCAGTCTCTAAGGAGTAGAGCTCGTAGTCAGTAGTCACACTTGATAAGAGTATTTTTACACTGAAGGTTTATACTGAAAATGTGTATCATTGCCTACTATTACATTAGTGTCTTTATTTAACTTCTCCTGTTTACAAGCCCAGCATCAATTCTCTTAGTTACATAAGTGTAAATCCTACTTTGTTTTTTTAATGCCATCATGTAGCCTTTTTGCCATCAGCAGTAAATATTACATGTGTCAGTGAGGTTTTTGGTATACCTGTTTAGCTAAGTCTTCTTCAGAATGTGTTTAGCTGTGTCTGTGAAAGCTCAGTGACTCTACTGTGGAAGGAGTAGCAGGCTGGAATTCACTAAGTGATTCAGCTGAAGCTAGGTAAATGCAATCAAGTATGGTGCAATCAGGCTTAGCTGTGTGGAATGTAAATAAACAGATTGTGGACGTGAAGTGATGCAAATGGAATTATTTTCACTACAGTATTGCAGATAAGTATGAATATGTGGAGGGGCTAAAAATCTAAAGAACCACTTTCAGAATAGATCAGAGGAATATATTCACTCCTGCAGAGTTTCATTCTGTTCCTGATGTGTATGTCTATGTCCTAGAGATACTAATGGAAACTTGTTAATTTTAAGTCTAAAGGCATCTCTAGGTTATCCAGACTATTAGATCTTCATATAACAAAAGCACATAAAATTTTATCTTATGTTTTTTTTCTGAGCCAACTTACTTTTATCAGGTACCACACAGGCACCATCTATCTAAACTATCCAAACCCTACTGGCAAGGAAGTGCTATGCAAAATAACAAAGTATAAGTTATCAGAAAAGGGGAGTTCCCACACCTTTATCTTTAGCATTTTTTTATAGGAAAGAAAAAAAAGGTAGTTTTGGATTAAGCATGTATTTCAGGGGGAATAAAAAAAGCCATCCATTTCTGCTGAAGATATTACAGGCAATGGAGAAATTAGCACTTGCTGAGTTAATTTGTTCCAGGAGTTAGTCACTGTCAGTGTCAGGAAAACAAAATAAAACTAAAATCTTTATTTCTTAGGCTATTTTTAATTTTAGTGACTTGGTCTGCTCTTTCTGCTAGATGAAACAGCTTTTTTCATACCTGGCAATCACATATGCAAATCCGGTGTCCTTGATGCTTTTGAAGAACTAAGCAGGACCAGCTGCTTAAGTCTACTACATGAAAACAGTTTCAGCTTTGACTGTAATTAACATATTAATAGTTCATAATATAATTCATTGTAATTTCTATGAATTTTTTTTTTTTTGTGTATACATGCAAAAGTTTATACATTGTGCATACTTCCTTTGGGTTTCTCTTTTCCGGAAGCATTTCTTATAAAAACTATCGCTTTTCACAGATATGGAAGGAGATATAAAGATGTTTTCAGACTTTGTGAGTGTAGAACTGTAGAGGGAAGATTCTAATTTGGGTAGCAGGTAATTAATACAATGTTCTCTTGCAAAGGCTGTATTATCATTGTTAACCGTGTTATTTCTTTTTATGTTTTGTCAATATAATGGCAGATGTAGGCCTGAGGTTAACCTTGACTAGCTACATTAAACTGAAATTTGTCTCTTCTTGTTTTCACTAATTTATAAAAGTTTACATTGGTTGATGTAAAATACATCATTTCTCAGCAGTGAAAGACATAGCCTGAATCTTCAGACAGTGTGAAACAATAGCTCTAAGGGAAATGTAAATTGCTTGCATTCACTTCTGTGATGCTACAGTTCTGACACTGAATCCTAAAAGGTAACATTTTAAATGTTTTATCAAAATTTGGTAGGAATGCATTTCTTCAGTCTTCAGTAACACATTTCCTGTTTACTTTTTCTACAACAGGATTATCCATGAGAATGCTCTTACAGCCTAAGAAAAGTGAAATCCACTTGTTGAACGGCTTATCATGCATTTAAATATTTAATTTAATAGAATTAAATATCATGTCTGCAGGACTTCAGACTGACTACTAAACCAATGAGTATTAGACACAGAGCAACCCCATTTCTCCTGCAAGCTAAAGTACAGGCTGTAGTAGAATACATATGGCCTTGAATTGCTAGGTACGATTATAAAGTGAATTTAGAAACCTATCTTGTAGTATTCAAAACTTGTAATTTATTCCAGTGTGTCTTATAATTCTCCTAAATATGACTAAAGAAACTCAATCATATGATTTACAACATAAAGCTGACATAGCAGGGATTACATATGCACACATAATTAATAATCAGTGTACGCTGTCTTTGTATGTCACAGAATACAATATTTAATACAGATGTAATGTTGTCTTCTGTGAATATTTAAACATTATGAACTACTTGATCTATTTGCTTAACTGCTAATAAACTCACAGATTAAATTATTTACAGGAAACAGAAAGAAGGTTCACAAAAAAAAAAAAACAACCCAAAAAACAAACTAATTTTATTTTTAATGTGAATGAAAGAAAACGGTTTATCTATTCTCTTAGACTTCCATGTATCTTTTCTCTTCCTGTTTTTTGTTTATGCCATCCATTTGATACTTGGTCACCCTTTTTGCATTATGAAGCCACAATAGATACCATATGTAAAATGTCATTAAGGACTTCCCAATTTAAGATCATTGTGTATTTGTATTCCAGTGAGTCTTTAGAGAACTGAGACCCAGGAGGCTGAAATTCCTGAATTTTTCCTCAAGAAAGAAATTTATTTTCTAGTGAAATCTAAACAGAAACATTAGGATCAGATTTTAATATCAATATTGTGATATCTAGATTGAGCTCATAGCTAGAAGGCAGAAAGAGACTGCTTTCTACACATCTCTTTTCCTGTACAAAGCTATAGCATCTCACGTTTTTTTTGAAGGCTTATTTAATTCATGTTGGCATTCACCAACATTTGCTAAACATGTCACTCCTCACCAGGTGTTCTAACTGAAAGCAGAGATGGACAAAATATATTCTGCAGTCTACTAATGACAGAAGACCACTATTTTGATGAAAATGTAAAAATTATAGTTGTAAAAATATTTACAAAGTTACCTATGAAAATGAGGATGGTGAATGGAAGGGGTACCCACACTAATTTACATGATTTTGTGCAAAGTTCTTTTTCACAAACAGAATAATTTTCATGTACTGGAAGCTACATTTGCATGTTATATAATTGTTTTATCTTCTATGGTTTTTATTCAGTTTATTTAGTTTGATGATCAGTACCCATCATAGGGTAAGTATTGTGGTTACGTCTGCCTAGGAGAAATCAGCCAAGAATTCTAACAATGTACTAAATCCTCTTCTCAAAGATATAATCTGTAGAGAGCATCTACTTCATCTGACAAACATGATTTCAATTCAGGAAATAGCTCACAATCACTCTATTGCATCTGACATCAGCGGTACCCATGCACCCATTCTGTGCAAACTCCCTGCTTTTAAAGGTCTTCCCATCACTGTTATTGGTCTCACAGATGATGAAGTATGACACTCCATAAACAATGAGCTGGGCCTTTTGTAGGCTGCTTTGCTTTTTTTGGCTTCAAACTGCCACTGAATGTCAAATCAATTTGGCTCTCATTAGAACAGCTTTATATGTGCAAATGTATTTGTGTCTGGTTGCCACTTTTTTTCTATTTTTGCCTTCCTTTCCCTTTGCTTTTTTTTCCTCCTCTCTCTTGGATGATGTCATTTTTCTCTAATCAAAGCCAACACCTGTTTCTCTAAAATAGGAATCTCTGTGTAGAGCTCTTTATCACAATCTGAGTACACCCTAAATGGGCTCATTATGAATCAAGTTCCCCCAGAACAAAGAGGAAGTGCTCTGTTACAGTGACATTGTACATCATAGAGCCTGGACAAAGTCAAAAGCTGATGTAACCTTGACTTTTGACATCCCAAGAGACTGCTGTCTAGATAGTGCAAGGTGTTTAAGCCACTGTCTTTGATAAGTAGTGAAACAATAAATCTGACCCTGTGTTTAAGAACAGCTCAACTGTTACACAATGCTGTATTGTGCTTGTGGGGTTCTGGGTTTGGGGATATTATTGTTGTGTTGTTTTTCTCCTAACCAATTAAAGGGAATACAGAATTGCGATTTTGAGGATTTCTGGTTTCATAAACACAAACCTGCTTCGGCAAGCTAAATGAAGAATGCCACGCAATGAAGGGAATATGACAAAATAGGGGTGACGTAGACCTCCCAGTTATGAGTCAGTAAAGATCGGGTCTAAAAGAACACATTGCAAGTAGTCTGAAAGGCTGGAGATTAGAAGGGGAATTAGTGTGGAAAGCGGGGGATATGCTGAAAGGCTGCCATAAACCCTGTGTTGTGACGTGTGAAAGAAACATAGGCTCATTTTTCTTGCACTTAGGACCACTTTGCCTTTTATGACACTTGTCTTCTTCAAATGGAAAGATACACATTTTAGAAGGTGGGGAACCTACAGATAGAGAATAAGAGAGAGACTGGAGAGAATGCTGCTAACTATACCCCAGCTCCCTCTAAATGTGAACATTTGGCACTTGCAAAGGAAGAAGTTTTCTCTGGACACTGAAGGAGAGAAACAAAGGAGAAAGAAACAGCCTGTTCTCATCACTTGCAATAATGGGCTAAAACATCTTCAGAGGACCTCAAGCTGTCCAAGGAGGGTCCTTGCTCAGTTTGTGAGTGGACGAACTCTCCTGTATAAGGGGACTTTGAGTCAGACACTCTCCAAGGAAAATGCCTATTTTCAGAGCTGAAGAAAAGGTTTGCTTGGCTGAGATACTCAATGATTTCAACACTAATTGAAATACACTGGTAATCTGCCATCTGTGGTTTTCTTGAGTAGAAAATTTTGACTGAAGTCCAGGTCTTAGTAGATATGAGGCCACATTATAAAATCTATTCTCCTACTCGACATCATCTTTCATAGTGTCTTACTCTGTCACTGCCTTTGGATTAAGGACCACAGCAAAGTATGGAAAATGTGGGTACTTCAGTTGCCAAGTCATTTCTTGGTCTCTATTGAATCTATCTATAGTGAATATTTCATTACTGACATCTATTCTAGCCATGGGATTGTCAAAGCATTTTTTCGTGTGTAATAAATTTACATAAACACCCCACCCCAAATATAATGAAACAGAAAGGATAACAAGGACCTAAATTATATTTTAAAAAAAATTAAAAGACTTCTTGATTGATTTGCAGAGGCATAGCAAAATTCCTTCATATAGTGGCCTCATGAATGAGATGATAATATGCAAGTAAAGCATAATGATTGGCATATTAAATACAAGATCTTTGTCACCATCTGTTTCCTGATTGTGTCAGCAAGTTGGTTTTTTTTTCATAGAAGTGTGAGAATACACCATGGCCTCGAAGTATCAAAATGTCAATTATACATCACATTTTAAAGTTGGAAGCCCAGATCACAAAAAACATTTTGAAATGTCCCTGAATTCTGCTTGAAACACTGATAAATTATTACCTATCCTTCACATTTAGCCTTAGAGTACATTAGCATGATTATTGTGCTGGAAAATAAAACATTGTAGAGGCCAGGTTTACAACTTCATAGTAAATATTTAAAAAAAAAAAAATGATACAGAAGGAGACAGGGAGAGAACTAAGAATTCAAAATGAAGTGAATAGTTTCAGAACAGCTCTATCAAATACTTGCTATGTCAAGCTCAAGTACTTTAAAAAAACAGTTTTCCATTTCTGATATTTTCCATTAAAATAATATTCACTTATAAGAAAGATAGTATTCCTTTTTCTATGTTTTCACCAGTACTGACAGGAAAGAACAAATACATCCTGTTTAGTGCAATGACTCATTAGAAACTGCAGTAGAAAACCTCTGTCAAAGCCAGCTAAAATGCAGGATACTTTCCTTTAATACAACAGGTCTTGGTTTACACCCTCAGTGGTCTTATATGAGAATTCGTGGGAGATAATGTTTTTATGTCCCACATAGGATGAGGTCTACTTAGCACCATCAGCTACGAGTATCAGCAGCCCAGAGGTGAAGGCTTCTGATTCTGTTTTTTAAATATAAATACAAGTCCCTTCCAAAGCTGAAAAGGCCACTATTGTCTGAAGGTATTATTTCTACTAAGGGGAGGAAGCAGAGGGAATATGTATCATGTAAACTGATTGTTCACTCACTGAAGATACTGATAACATCACCAAATAAATGCAGTGGCCTTTAGATTTCCTTCTAGATCAATTATTATGCTAGTGAAAATAAATTAGCTATGTGTAAAATGTGATGAAGAACATAATCATGTCCAACCAATCTAGCATGAGATAAGTTGGAAGAACTGTAAGAGGCCTAAATTAAAAAGTGGCCTTCCAAACTTGTATCTAATTGGACTTTTGATGGGGCATAATGAACATATTTCTTATGGGGCATAATGAACATATTTCTTCTACCTTATAATGCCTGATTACACTAATACTAATACATGATAAGATATAAAATGCACTCTTTAATACAGGCTGCTTACATGGTATTTGCAGATAAGTTATAAATTTTTACTGTCATAAGGCAGCAATTTATAATATTCAGAACTGGTTCCAAGTGAGACTAATTCCCAAATATGGAGACTTCAAGTAACATGGCATATTACATGTTTGGGATCATTCTCTGTGCCTGTGAAACAGGAGTGCATTTCAACTCTAACTAATAATGTGAGTTCTAGTATGTATGTGTATATTAAGCATGCATGTACATGTATATTAATTAAAAAATTTGGGAAGATTCAATTTGGCTTTTCTCACTTCAGCAGTTCTCCACGAGCAATTGTGTATAGGCATCTCTTCACCTGTAATATAAACCTTCTTCCTACTTCAAAAGTTCATGTAAATGATCTGTAAAGTTTCAGCAGAGATTTGTGTATTCCTAGTGGAGCAGCATGCCTTGCCAGATACCAGTCTCTCCATTCATCAGCAAATCTTCATCATAAGCTACTGGAAAGCAGGAAAGAGTAAGAGTCAGTGTTGAAGCTGTGCAGCTGTAGTTTGATTGATAAAGTTTGTAGCCTCACTTCTTCTCAGTGAGGGTGACGGAACACTGGAACAGGCTGCCCAGGGAGGTTGTGGACTCTCCTTCCCTGGAGACATTCAAAACCCGCCTGGACACATTCCTGTGTAACATTATCTAGGTGTTCCTGCTCCGGCAGGGGGATTGGTCTAGATGATCTTTTGAGGTCCCTTTCAATCTCTAGCATACTGTGACTGTGACTGTGACTGTGAACCTACATATGCATATGAACCAGCACAGAGCAGAAAAAAATAATAAGTGAGAAAAAAGCTCTTCTGAGAGCTTTCACGTGTGTCTGTTACCAAGGTAACCCCTTCATGTATGTTTTCTGAACAGGTACCTTTTGGGGGTCTGACTCTCAGCTTGTA
This sequence comes from Pezoporus flaviventris, assembly GCF_033815535.1. Lineage (NCBI taxonomy): Eukaryota > Metazoa > Chordata > Aves > Psittaciformes > Psittacidae > Pezoporus > Pezoporus flaviventris. The sequence goes on along the minus strand of NW_026892584.1, from coordinate 19,005,687 downwards.
CAGCTCACACTGAGATGTCAACTGAAGGCAGGCAGTAGGAGTCCAACAGTAGAAACACACTATGAAAAATAACTGGTATATTACTAACAGATATCTCTGTGTATGTCTATGCTGGTGTCACTGTCTTTTCTGAAAGTGAGGTCTGAATTTGTGTGTAGTAATTAAATATTTCTGAAATTTGCCTGTGAACATCAGTCTATGTCTCAGATTCTCATAGCAGGGACCTAATGAAGTTATCAACATCCCTTTACTGTTTTTCTTTCTGTAAGTCCATTATACAATTTCTCCCTTCATCCTCTATAACATCTGTTCTAAAAACAATCTGTTTACTAACACATGAGAAATAGTTTGACTTTTTTTTTTCTTCTGGATGCCACTTTTTTTCTTCTTGACTGGTCTGTCAGGCATCCCAAATGAAACAAAAACCCCGCTTGCACCTTTTTTTTTTTTATTAAAATTTTGCTATTTAGGACTTGATCCTGAAACAAGTGACCCTAATAGAAGTCTTGTTACCAATATCCATTTATTTTTCTTTTCCCTCACATCAGGAATATGTCATAGGAAATCATATACTGTGTCCACACTTGGTGTTGAGCATAGGGTTAGGGCTATGTGGAGAACAAAAGATATGAGACCCATGAAAAGAGTGGGGCTGCAGGGAAGTTGACAAGTCATAACAGCACTGTGGGCTAAAATGGGAATCTCTTCCCCTTGGTATTTCCACTGTGGCTTCCGTATGTTACTTGACAGAAATCACTGCTAAGGTTTAGGATTCAGGCTTGATTTATGGTTTCTGTTCCTGCATCATGTAGAGGTTGGCATTCATGGCTTGGAAAAAAGTTTTCTCATATTTAAGCCACTGTACAGAATTATGAGAATTATGTGAATGTACTGTAAGTAAATGATAAATTTGTCTCCTGGCAGAAAAAGAAAATAACTTACTGTACAAATCCAAGAGCATTAAAGGACTTAGAGATCAAACAGTATAATATAATATTCTCCCGTTATGATTTCCAGGAGAAAGATACTACTGAGCTAGATAGGCTTACATACAATACTACTGCAAAAGAAAGAGTGACGTCTGATACAATATTGACACTATAATTTTGAGAAACCCATTCCGTAGTAATTTCAAGACTGAATACATGCCTTCCCTGCTGTTCTTTTTTGCTGTGATTATTTGTTTGGTTTCATTTGCTTTGTCTAGTTAGAATTTTTAGAATGGCAATGAGATGAGGTCTAAACTGAATGTAGGCATTAGGCAAGAAACCTTGTAGTATATTTCAACAACCCATATTGGATGTCATTGTTTATTTTAAACTTGAACTTAATTACTGTGAGATCCCAGGCTCTATAAAGACAATGAGTGGCATCTATAAATGCTAATATAAATCAATAAAGAGGGGGAGGTTAAGTGATTTATGTTGGAGCTGAGCCACCGTGTAATAGCTGGTGCTCATTACAGCTTCAGCAATGAATGGGAAATCAAAACATTAAAGAGTACAAACAAGAAGACTATCGTATTTTGGAGGAAGTTTGAGATACTCCATTCGTCCAGGTCACCCATTTTTATCCTTTTAAAAGGTAGGTTAAATCTTGTATTTAATAGACATCTTGCCTAAGAAAAGGCTGCTGGAGTTTTCCAATGTTCCCATGACTTTGAGTTGTTGCCAGCTTTGCCTGACAAATAACAAGCATAGCTGCCAAAACTAAACTATAATATTGCTTTAAAGAGAGTATTATAGGTACAAGTTTTAGGTATGCACTGCTTTTCATACCTATAATACAGTTGACCATATTATGAATATTTCATTTTCATTACCATATATTAGTAAAATAGGACTTCAGAATTGTTTTGTATATCTCTCTTCAAGAATATAAACAAATAATTGTACTTTTGAACATGGATTGGCACATTATGGAAGCATCAAAAGAGTCTCTGTAAGTAAGGCTGTATTGGCACTTACACTGAAGGCAGGACTAACATTTCTCTATTCAAGGTTTAATTTATTCTCTAAATTTGTCAGAACACATTTTCAGATGACAATTGCACTTTTCATATAATTTTCTTAATAACTTTGTTTTAATTAGAAGAAAAAAAGATTTTAAGTGCACTTTTCTGAACACATTTTTACTCAAAGAAAAAAAAAAAGGTAAGGAAAAAACCTGTCTCCCTTAATTTCACACAGAGAAAGTCTTAGAGAGACCTGTTCTTTGCTTACAATTTGGAGGAGGCCAGTTTTGAAGCTTTTTCTGTATAAGTGAGAGAAATTTCATTAAGACTAACCAACTGACCTGGTAGAGCTTGACTGAAAATATTGTCCTAATGTCCTTATGGCAGCTCGTGTCTGAGGACTGCTTCAATCCATTCTCTAGGTGAAGCAAGTCAATTTTTTAAACTTTAATTTGGGTCATTTCCTAGGCTGTGAGGCTTTTATTCGTTCATCCTTTTTCTCTCCAGTGACTCTTCCTCCATGACCAGTGTTTGGACCTATTTTGATATCCTTCTGGGGAAAGAATCTTTATTAAGATGGGAGTGAAAATAACTCCTGACTCGCTGAAGTAACCTTTTTGAGGAAGAGAACCTCAATGCCATGAGTTCAGACCTTCTTCTTTTTAGGTGAGAATGCAAGCTGCTTGCCAGCTCTGTTGCATTTGTTCAGTAATGTCCAGGGGGAGTTTCAGAAGTTTGTCAGCATGTTTACAGAAATCCTTATTTTTGTCTTTTTCATCAGTTTCTGTAATTCTGCTGCAAATGTTGACTCCATTCGTCAAGGGTGGTAGGCTTTCAGTTATGTCTATAGGTGTTGATACTGCATCTGGAGTTGTGCAGGAGTCAGCTGTAGAAAAAATAACGTTGAAGACACACAAAGGGTCAGGCAACTATTTTCATTAACCTGAGACTAATTGTTCTAGTCTGAAGTAGGATTTGAAGCCACAAGGTCTGTACAAACACTCCCACTCTCCCACCTATCACTCTTCAAGTTGTCTGCATAGTTCCTGAGCTTTGAGGAGCATTTTGACTAATAGTGCTTTACACAAATGAAGTGATCTCTCACTTGAAGGAATTTAAGTAACAGGCTGCTTTCCTGCTTCTAGCAACATTTTTTTTCTCATTTTAGCATCCATTTAACAACATTCTATTCTTTGCATGAAAGGATAGCTGTTTGGATATATGCAAAGATGATTTATTGTCAGGATCATTACAGTAGTGTTAAAACCAAATAAAATTCACCAACTGGCTGTTGTCTTAAACATGTGGTATCTGAGCAATATTCTGTTCAAAGCAGAGACTTTATCTTTGTTCATATAATAAAGAAATCCTCTTTACAAATTAGTTTAGCTTGGTGTATTTCAAACTGTCATGAGCATGTCAGAAATCCAAGATTAAAACATTATATTTTACTGTCCAAACCAAGAAATAAAAGAATGAAGGGGAAATATTCTAGGAATTAAAAATATTTGACTTGTTTGAATGTACTGCCCTATGCAGTTTTTTGAAACCAACAAAAAGGCAAAAACTTTTGTGGAAGAATGTAGCAAAAATGACACAGTATTTGCATTTCTGAGTTTAGACTCATTTTATTTAACCCACCTTTTCTCTCTTGATCTGCATGGGATATTTTCCAGATATTAGCTGATGATATCCAAAGGATCTTGTTCTCTTGCTATAGAATGTGGATGACTTTCAAATAAACTCCTGGAAGTGCTAACATTGTGTGGTGAAAGAACAATGCTGGAATAGAAGGGTGAAGAAGTTCGATATCCTGGCAGTTCTGCAGTCCACCAAGTCTGTTATTTCTGTTCTGTCTTTATAATGGCTATAAAATATGATCTGGGAGTATGATGTCAATGCATCCACTTTCGATAATTGATATGATGAATAATCTCAACCTTCTGACACCTTCTGTATCTCCTTACATCTCAGGAAATTTCATTCATCAACCACATTTGAAATGTTTAAGTAATCTCAGTGATGTATGGAGCACTGAAACTCCCTTGTTAGAAATCTATGCTACTAACATTCTATCAAATTAAAAAGCCACTGAGCTCTTGTGCATAAAATTATCATAAATTATCTCTGAAGGTTCATTGCTGTTTGGAATGTTTAATTGCTCACTCAGCTGAACTTCAGCAGCTCAAGATTATTAATCAATTTGTCAGAAGGTTTCTCATAATGTCGTCTTTTATGCTGCAGTTATATGCACGGAAAACCGATGTGCAAGACAATTTTATGCAGCAAGTCAACAGTAGCCATTCATACCTTTCATAATATCCTTTTTGCTTCTGATTTCTCACAGAATACTGGGAACTTGTAATTACCTAAGCCTAATTTATTTGGATGGAAAACTAGATTCTCCAAAACAATATTTATAAGAATGGAGACAGATAGTAAGAATAGGACTTTTGAAGCCTTTAATCCTGGCTTAATGTTGATTTTTCTCATCAAAGTAAATATTTCTACTAACTGCAGTAATAGTAAAGACCTTTTGAAAATGCCATAACTGAAGTGTATGCGAACAATTATTTTTCTTAACAAAAAAATACATTTTTGCTTTAAAATAGTTTTTAATGAGAAAATTTGACTTTTAGGACATACTAAACCACTGTATTTAATGTTAATTGAAATACTTTTCATTATTTGTTTTGAAAATGTCTTTATAAATTCGTCCTTTTTATACTGTTTTCTTTATTTTGTTTTACAAGTGCAGCTGTGTATGAGACCTTACAAGAGCGGTGATGATAGTATTTCTGTTTATAAATTTTTAATTGATTAAATCTTTTAGTAGTTTTATGCTGCAGCCCTACAGAAACAGAGGACTGAAAAGAGTTTGGAATGTTTTGGAGTAATATATTTCAGGATTCTTTAAGCAACTCCAGATATTTTCTCAAGATGAAAAAGCTTCCAAATAGATAGATTGGAAATATTATAAACATTATCCACTTTCTTTTACTATATGCATTTTCATCATATTATTTCCTATGCAGGTAGGTAGAGGATGAATGCTAGCATGTAGTTTCAAGTATCTATTTGATATTAGGCATCTATGCAGTATATCACACCATGGTATAACTACCAAAAACTGAAAATTAAAGAGAGTATCAGGTTTCTTGTTTGTCAAAGTTCTCTCATAAATAATATGGAATAATAAATATATTTCTGTGTCTAAGAAATGGTTCAGGTATTAGAAATATGCTGAGAGCTACCATTATTGTTTTTTTTTACAAGTCTCTTTACTGTTATCCTTCAAAGTCTTTCTTAAAACAGATTATGTCCATTAGCAGATGATAAAATGGGAAACAAAACACCAGTACAAATACATTATATCTCTATACTTTCTGACATCTGGGGATATCAAAGCACATCACAGCAAATGCATAACAACTCCTTAGTACAGTTTCATCACCATTACCAATCTCCATTACCCATCTTCATTACACAGAATTTCTAGCACCAAGAAATAAAGATTGTCATTACCTTTGGCATTGAGTCAAACCCCAAATGATATATGGAAGATTGAGCATGAAATCTTTTGAAGAAATAGGAAGAGAAGCCAGATCCTCAGGTTCCCAATAACATGTCTTAACACATGAACTATTCCTTCATCACCCTGCTCAGCAGTGATACCTTACAGATGAACAACTGAGCTGTGATTAGATAGATCACAGACTCTTCAGTATTTGTATCTTTTTTTGTTCTTTGCACTATACAAGTCTGCCATGGCATATATTAGCACTGGGAAAATATAGCTTTGAGAAATATGGAGATGAAAATGTTTAAAGTGCACTATGAATGTGGCAGATCACAACAATTCCTAGAAATTTTCAGTTCTGTAAGGTAAGAATATATACATTTTGTGTATTTTTGCTCTTCCTTCATTATCCATTCATTGATTACTTCAAATCAACGTGGAAGTGAATGTACTATTATGGATGATCCCAGACCTGCACATACCTGGATCTTGTTAACTCATGACCTTAGTGAAAATGAACTCATCAGTAAGTATCAAGACTGTTGTAACTGTTTCCATAAATAAGTTTGAGGATCAGACACCAGTTCTGTATATTACAAAGCATCTCTGGCTTTATACAGAGAAAATGAAAGTAGTGCTGTAATTAGCTCACAAATCAATGGAAACGAATGATAACTAACATAGTCTGGATGTCATGGAAAAACAAGGATGAATAGTAAAGGATAGCCTAGTAAAATAAAGAATAAGAAACATAATAAGAGAGAGTCCTCAGCTTTACTTATCTTTATAATCTTCCTGTTAGTTTTTTCTGCTATCACAGCTCCATCCCTCTTCTCATTTAACCATGAAAGCTAGAATAACTTCTATTGTAATTCAAATATTTAGACTGACTCCCTGGTGATTAAGTTTATCATTTATATCAACTTTGAGCCTAAACCATATATTTATGTAGGTGTCAGTCTTTCCATGCCCGGAGACGTGTATGTTACAAGTAAATATTGTTGGTGCAGATGATGTTTTTCCATGTGTCAGAGCATCTAAAGTAACACACTAATGCATACTTGCATATCAGAAAGTGTTAGCCTTTGATGTACATCTTCTCAGTACATGACTCATTAATTTAATAGCTCCATTATGTTAGTCCAGGTGTGACATATACCTTAGTGTATGCATGAAAGTTTGCTATGAAAAGTTTACTTGATGTATTTAAAATCTTAAAATTTTATTGGTCATCAATTCATATATAGTTTTAGACATTAATGAGATTATTTATTTATTCTAGAAACTGAAATCTTGAACACCATATTTTAACTTAGGACAATCATTTATTTCACTGTCCATTTGAGTCAATCTCATTATTATGTACTTGTCCATGTGTATACCAATGAGCAATGACTTTCATTGAGAAAGAATAAGTAGTGACCACACAAAAATCAGTTCCAAAGAATTCGGTTCTCGGTGTCTTTTGAAACACTGTATCTCTATGCACCCTCAGAAGGCTCAGAAGAAATTGTCTATGCAGTTGATTTCTGAAGCTTGAACTTGCATGGTCCCAGACTCTCTTTGAAACTCTTACACTTGCCTTATAGTAGTACTGCATGATGGCTAAAAGGTAGCAGCTGCCTCACTGGCAGCTAAACAAAGCTAACAGAGTAGATCAGTTTCCAGCAGTAGTTATTTTAGATTTCTACGTTTAAGAGAATTAGCAAAAATAACTTGCATCTCCTATCATGGTGAAAGAGACCAGATTAATTCAGATCTCTCTGGATGATCCATGAAAAGACATAAATCAAACATTACATTTATTTTTTTTTTTTTTTTCTGGGACATGGCAAACATTACCCTTCTAAAAGCTGCAGGGACGTTATAGCGGTTTTCCATTGACACATCTTTTCTCTTTCATTCCTTTAAAATGCCTATAGCAGATAAAAATGGTCATTCCTTCATCAGATGTCCTTGGGAGGGAGTGTAGGTGAAAGAAAACTTTGCATATAGAAGAATTCTACTGGGTAATAAATCTCATGTCTGAAAGTATGGTTCTAAGAATCCTCCCGGTGATTTACAAACCCCTTCAGAAGGATGCTGATGTGAAGGGTGAGCAGGCACAGGTTATTTCTGACTGCATTCATCCCTATATCCAAAAACATTTCAACAAGCCATATTAACTTACGTGCTTAAGAACACAGAATTTTTCTTGGGTTTCTATAATGGTACTGCAGGCTACCCCTGCTAATCTTGACAGGTCGAATAGCGGTCAGTCATGAATGGTTAGCATCAGGCTGTTTAGACAGCTGGGGACATTTTCATCAAAAACTAAACCAAATATAATTGGTGGGTGAGATTCTTTCCAGAGCTTATGCTTCTTGCAAATAACATGTCTTAACAGCTAGGGATGAAGTGACAGATGGAAGTGCAGATCTTCTCACACTGATGAGGTTCCACTGTATTCATACCACCAAATTAGCAGGAACTGCATGGATGGATGAATGTGTCGCCTTTGTGGCTTCTACCACTTCTCTTCTACATATCTTATAATAGGTCATACAAAGGTGGTCCATGCCACTAGAAGTGAAAGTTAATCATATCCTTTGAGATTCCAAACCAACTCTTCTCACTGCCAGAAAGTACAACAGTGATCTCTGTGCAAAACTGATCCTGATAAGAGGCCAACCAATTGAAAATCATGCTTTAAAGCTGATTATGCCTGTTTAAGAGATACAAATAGCATGCCGGATGAACAGAAAAGCAGACAGGCTGTACCTATCTTTGTTTCCAGCTTCCACAGCTGGACAGAAACAATATGGTGCCAGTACCATTTCCTGCAGAGCTACCAACAGCACACCTTCAAGCCCTGTAGCATTCATAATGTACCTTATAGGTCTGCTGTTCTTTTCTGGCACTTCAGTATGTTGTATCAGTATATAATACTCTGCTGATAATGACTATATGGAATTTTCTGTCATCTCTGATACTCTCTAAAAGCTCTCTAAACTCTGCAATGAATAAAGGACTCAATCCTATAAAAGGATGAATTTTCTTAAACATAATTCCATTTACATTTTTTGAAAGAAGAAAATTGGCCAGGAGCACTAGTTGGACAAGTGCTCTATTGAGATCTTGATATTGTTCCACATAATAAGACATTAGTGTGGAAAGACTCCAAGCTTTCTTCTGCTGCTTATGTTATTTCAGTGGTACTTCCTTTGATTTACCCAAGGAATGTTTTGTTTCAGTTAATGTTTATGATTGGCTTCATGACCTAAGCAGCACAGAGAATGTATTGAAATATATTCTCATTGTTTGTGGGTGTTCAGTCTAATTATGTCATCCATAAAAATAAACAGTTTTGCATGTGTGCCAGAAATCAAGTTTTTATCACTGCAATTCAGAACTACATTTTCTTTCAGTTCAAGATCATTAGAAACCAAACCGAGGCAAAAATTGTTTATAAAATTTCATTAAGCCGAATTAAAAATTCTTATATGTATTGTACATATTTTAATAATATAAAAAAATTTCTTTCCTTTTCCCTAAAAAAGGGGATATATTTTTTAAAGAAATCAGATTAATACACCTAATAAAATAAATGGATCCTTTACAGGGCAGAATTGAACAAGCTTCTCTTTCTTACAAATAAGTGCTCATGCTTAATACCTCTGTCATTCTGGGAGAGGTGTCTTTTTACCATAGAATCCTGGAATAGTTAGTGTTGGAAAGGACCTTAAGATCATCGAGTTCCAACCCCCCTGCAATGGGCAGGGACACCTCACACTAAAGCATGTCACCCAAGGCTCTCTCCAACCTGGCATTGGACGCCACCAGAGATGGAGATTTCACAGCTTCCTTGGGCAACCCATTCCAGTGCCTCACCACCCTTACAGTAAAGAACTTCTTCCTTATATCCAATCTAAACTTCCCCTGTTTAAGTTTTAACCTGTTACCCCTTGTCCTGTCACTACAGTCCCTAACGAAGAGTCCCTCCCCAGCATCCTTGTAGGCCCCCTTCAGATGCTGGAAGGCTGCGACAGTCTGAGCAGTCTCAACTTTCTCAGCCTGTCTTCATACGGGAGGTGCTCCAGTCCCCAATCATCCTTGTGGCCCTTCTCTGAACTTGTTCCAACAGTTCCATGTTCTTTTTATGTTGAGGACACCAGAACTGTACACAATACTTCAAGTGAGGTCTCACAACAGCAGAGGGGCAGGATTTTATGCTGGTACAGGGAGACCTCTCTGTATTGATGGTCTCACTCAAGTACAAAGTACAGGATTAATGTTATGTGATGACTTGGATATAAGATATGTATTTTTTGGTTCTCAAAACTTTTTTAACATAAAAATAGGAGATGGGTGTGGGACGTCCCACCACTGACATGCTTGATCACTGACACACTTGACTAATATGGAGCAAAATAAACTTCTAGAAGTATAAAAATAGCTATCTTCACTGCTAAATAGTTTTGGGAATTTTTTAAGAGACTGGAAGGTATGATTACATTTATAAACCTCAACATTTCTTATATCTGGTTGGTTGTGTTAATGTCATTTTTCATACCCAAGAAATATACCCAACTGAAGATGAATGTTAAACAAAGAAGAGGAAAAAGAAAATAATTTTATTCAGTGTAAGATTCTTCTGCTGCTAGCTAAGTAAATAATTTCTTTACACAATATATTTCCAGCTTCTATTCAGTCTGTCTATATCACATGGCCAATTTCTTAAATTTGTATTAAGAAAAACATCCTAGGGAAAGAACTGCAGAAGTACAGTAACAGTCTTGGGCATCTGCAGTGAACAAAAGAAGAGAGGTGTTGAAGCTTGAAAATCCTTGAAAACAAGAAAGCTTTTAGCCTAATACAACATAATGTGGCATTCTGCAGATGGATTAATATTAGCGAGGTAGCCAGAATAAGTAAAATGTTAAAGAGTTCTCTGTTAATACATGAGACAAGTATGGTTGTCAAGAAGGACAGAAAGAGGAAATTATTTAAAATGAAATAATCTGAATTAAGAAATTATATTTTCAAAACGTGTAGACAATATGTAGGCAAGGGTAGAATTCTGATGACAACTGTGACTGATTATATAGAAAGACAGCAAACTTCAGTAAATGTACTCTCCTAACCTGGTGTGTATGCCAATGTGAAATATATTAAAACCAACAGCAATAACAGAATCAGAAAGACAAAATGAAATTGTGACTTGTCAATCTCCAGTTCTAGGAAAGCTTTAAAACACAACATTGCAAAGGCAATTTTATTTTAGCAATATTTTTACTTATGTATGGATTCATCCTTATATGGAACTTGATTTACAATTTTGTTTTCAAAGATCAGAATAACAGAATTGCAACATAATATAGACAACAGAAAACAATCTTTCATCTATCTTCTTCATTGAAAGATATTTATGTAACATTTAGTGATGTTGTAGGTGCAAATTTAAGTCTAAATTAAAAAATGGGGCTTATTCTTTGTTTGTTTCATTGGCTGGTTGGTTGTTTTTTTTTTTACCTTGAGCACAAATAAAACCTACTGTGAAAAAATCACAGGTTTTCTCCTGAACACCACTAAATCCCAAAGTATGTTGCCTTTTGACAATTGTGAACATGCTCTTAAACTTGACAGAAGAGATAATTACATTTCTGTTTTATCCACTGAAGCACTTTACTTTAAAAATAGCAAAATATATGTTAATTCTGTTCTTTTACTGTCACAAAGTGCATGAAGGTATCATGAAAACAACATATTTCTGAATGTTATCTGAGTTGCACTTTGAGTAACAGCTATATACTTACTATCTATGCCATTTTACTGTTGCCTTCATCCAACTGGTTCCTCCAGGCACAATCACAACACAAATATTATCTGTTATTAATGTACATAAGTGATAAAGTGATAGTAATGAGCAGTGATACATATACATGCATACTATGCATATGCACATTGCATTCTATTTGGAAAGCTCCAATTTAATGCTAAAATGCAACCACCTCAGTGGTGAAAGTCAACAGCTATTTAAATACAAAAACAATTTAAACAGGAATTGAAGATTATTATATGCAACTGAAAGAGTAGGTGGAACTACAGTTCAATCAATGGCACAGTTCTGTTCTAGGAAAAAAAAGCTAACTCTTAGGTTATATTGCCATTGCGCTTTTCCCTTTGTAGATATACAATGAAAAATGCCCTTGGCAATAATTAAGTATCTTTATATCAGTCTGACTCAGAGACAGGACAGTATTTTTAAATAGCTATGTCTCTGTTCATAAATTACACTTTATACATACTGTCTCACCATAAAAATTACAAAAATTTCATTGCTTGATAATTTGGTTTTTACATATATTTGGGTAAGAAGGTATTTGTTTTTATTGAAGGTTTTTGTTTGTTTGTTTATTACCATTGCTTTTTGAAAAAGACCGTAACAAATGTCAGTCTGAATTCTCTCTGAAATGGTTTTCATTTTTTGGCTTACACAAGCAGAAAAAAAAAAAAAGGAAGCTTTTGTTGAACAGATATAACTGAAAAAAGATTAACATGTTAGATTCCTTTTAATCAAAAATAATTTTTATTTCATAATTTTAATTCCAACAGGTCTGACTGTGGCCAGTAGTTTGGCAGTTGCAAAAAGTTACAAATCATCAGTAACAATAGTTGTTCAAAGTACACTAAGTGATTAGAAAATGAAAAACACGTATTGAAGATTAAGTCCTGTTAAGTAATGTATGGGAAGTGTTGCTTTTTGGAGCCTTGTTTTAATGATTTCAAAGGAATATTTTGGAGGGCAATCCAGCTTGCCTAAGAAGTGTTAATTAGTTTTGAAGTTAAACTCCACAGCCACATGGCTTTTGTTAATTTATTTTATGTATTTTGATGAAAAACAACAACATAAAACCCCCACGATTTAAATGTGGCCAGCCTGTCTTTTGGTGAGATTCACATAAGTGTAACACATAAAGAATTCAGGAGAAATCCTAACCCCACTGGTGAAAATGTTTCCACTGTGTTCAACAGTGTCAGGATTTCATCCCTGATACTTGCAATATGACGATTAGCAGATTTTTGTGATACATAGGTAGATGTGCCCTTAGTCTGTTTTTCAGTTGTAATTCTGTCTAGTTTGTTACTTACAATTATATGGCAACACAGTAACTTCTGAGTCACTCAGGGTATAATTAAGCACAGGAAGAAGGGAGGAGCTGTTAAAGTCTTCTCTCAGCAGCCAGTATAGCTTGCAAACTTGAATTAATCTCAGTCTCTTTAAGAAGATGTTGATCCAGGGTGTTCATTCGGAACTTCTTTGTAGATACATGAGCATGTTTGAAATAAGAACTTGACACTTCAGAAATTATTTCTTTTTCTTTGCATTTTAGAGCTTTCAAAATCCAGACTTACTTGCAATGCTGCTTAAAGAACAAGGCTGAAGAGATAATCCAATGCTTGAAAATGCTACTTGCTTCCACTCCGTATCAGAATTAAAAAGAATGGCTTTTTTCTCACAACTTTTACATAGATGAAAGGAACAAGACAGATTTCCTTTAGCTTCAGGAAAATTTGATCCTAGAAAGCAACTCCAAACAAAATCTAAGTTCTCAGGTTCAACAATAATTCTACCATGAACTGTTAAAATTACTTTACTTGTAATACTAGTGTACGTGGCACAGAATTTGACACCATAGCTGTTGTGCTAAGGAATACAGGTTAACCTGATGTAAGGGTAGTATTTTAACCTGGGAGGTTATTTCAAATTATTCAGCCATAACTGAAAAAGCAATTTAGTCTTCATTATGTTCTTGTTAGGAAAGCAACTACCGGAAAACATTAGACACAGTAATTGCTAACCCGGCTCAGACTTGGAGCCTGTTTGGTCTGAGAAGCTATTTGCACTGTTTTATCAGTCATATGAAAGAAGAACTTTATGCAGGTGGAGGACTTAAGATCTTGTACAGAAGCTGTTTTAAACCCTGAAAAATTGCTTAAAATGCCTTTTTTTTGTTGTTGTTTGTTTGTTTGTTTTTTTTACATTATACAGCCATTTGTTCTTATTGTCTGTAAAAATGCCCTCTCCTTTTTTAAATCAAGTTTCTTCTGGTAGTGGTTTCCCTAACCTACCTATAGATATACCAGTCAAGAGTACTGGTTTTCAGGTTTGCCATGTTAGTTCTGGTGAATGGTATCACTCACTAAATTACATTGTTTTTCAAATTCTTGACTCCATTCATTTGCAAGCTGAACCACTTAGTTTGAAAGTGTCAGTGAGTGGTAAGAGATATGGAACCATAAGTGACCCCAGGGTGACTATGCCCTTGCCTATTGGCTCTGTGCCACAGGGTCTGGACACAGTGGGGCCCCTTAGCAGACCCCAGCACTGGGGGTCCTGCTCGTGCACTCCAGGACATGACCAACCACTGCTTGTTCACTTTCTGTGAAAAGTAAAACATTTGAATGCTTGCCATGTTAGGAAAAGTCAGGTCTTACGCATTGCTAACACAGTCCATCTGATCTTCGGTATAGGTATGTAGATGCAAGAACAGAAACCATTTGAAGTATGTAGTTGTCAGGTACCTGCAATATTAAACATTGGTAAAGTAAAAGTATAAGCAAAAAATCCTTTCTCAGGATAACTCCAGTATGTAAAACTGCTCATCTGGTTAACTTCAAAATTTCTGAGACTACTGAGACTTTGCAATAATAATTGATACTGAAGCAACTGAAATAAAATACTTTTGAGATTGCATTTCTAATACTAATTGGATGTCTTACGGATAACTGATTTTTGAATGTCAGTATATGTTGTCTGGTTTTTTTTTAATCTGATTATTTGGTCATAATTCAATATAGAATAAGGTCTTCTAAATTTGGATGAAACTACGGAAGACACTGACAGTGAGTACCAGAAGGATAAGCTTATAAAAGTTTTCTGCTATACTTTAAAATGGAGACCATACTAAGGTTACATTTGTAAATATTTTAGAAGAGGAAGTATGATTAATCTGAATGATATAATTAAAATCATTGTAAATGCTTGTCAGATCCAACTAAATGAAATGTTTCTAATAATTATAATAATTTAAAATATACTCATTTGTATTGTTTTAAACATCTATGTTGTATACCATTCACATTTGTAATATAGTAGTGGTAACTTTCAATATGAATCAGTGGCCTTCATTTTTGTATACAGCATTTCCGTATCTCTTTTGCTCTTTCTCTCTCCTTTGCTTCCTCCCCCCTCACCCATCGCAGCTCTTGTGATATTTGTTGGTGATGATATGAGTTTCTTTCAAACTGGTTGTCCTGGGTTAGGCTGTAACAGTGGTTCTGAGTTGCCAGCAGGTGTTAAACCACAACACCTGTGGTTCTATGCTCCTACCAAATGAGGACATATTCTCAGAGACCCCAGGCACACCACAGAAATTCCCTGTGGTAGAGACTGCTCACAGCTACTCTGCAGTATGTTGCAATGCTGCAGCACAGTGAGGGATCCCACTATCTGTTTTCTCATACAAGAAGGGGCCCAGTTCCCACCATACACAGAAGTTTGTAACTCTGCTGACTACTGCTTAGTTACTCTTAATCTGTAGATGGGAATACATAAGAAGTTGGTTCCATCTTTGAAGGCCACTTCCAACCCAAGCCATTCTAGAATTACATGATCTTCTGATGAGATGAATACAAGCACAGAAGTGTAGCGATTCCACTAAAAGGTAGTTTCTGATGGGGATATAGCAATACAGCATGTTGTAGTGTAACAGTGAGCAATAATGAACAATTCTGAAGGTATATGGACTAACTTTAGAGTGAAAAGAGTGAAAAGTAGCCTGGTCAGGGGCACACAAAGTGCTAATGAACTGCCTGAGGGAGAACTTCTTGAGAACTTAACTACTGACTTCTGAAGTTCTTCAAACAGCACAGAACAAGTCTGGGTACTGCCAGAGAATGTTTCCCAGGTAATTGAACAACAGGAATAAGACAGAGCATGGCCTGGGCTTTCCTTTTACATTCTGAAATCAAGATTTCACTCAAAGAATAAATAACAAAGGTGATCCCAGAAAAAGAGATACAGCCCTACAAAACTGGCTGTCTGCTACCAGATGTCAGCTGTTGTCTGTTTTGTTGCTTGTTATTTGATCAGCAACATCATTCAGGAGAGAGTTTATGCCTTAGTGACTACCTTTAGGGAAGTCACGCAGAGATAAAACCTCTATTCTTCATGTCCAGAAAACGTCTTTCTTGTTAAAGCAGAGAAATGCTGTGGAAAGTTTCAGTAAGATTCATCTTACCTAAGTTTAGCCTTCACATATGTCAGAAATGAAAATATTTCTTTGTTAAGGTAAGGCCAGACAATTCAGTAAACTCTTTATGTTAGTCCCTGGCACAGAGCATTTAGTGACTCAGCTGTAGCAACACTACAGTTAAAAGAAGCAAACAGTTCTCTACTGTAAATTTGGGCCTGTCTGCCCCAAGTATCCAGCTGCTAAATGAAGTTTACATTAATAAAATGTTTGCCCCTACCCAAGGGCTTCCTGAGTAGCCTGTATAAAGAACTCCGGAAAAATGAAGAGTAGATTTGTTCCTAGCAGGCAGGAAGGAAGTTGTCAGGCGGAAAGAGGATATGGACCTGTTTGCATGCAAGGGTCAGTATTTGGTTGCTGGATATTTCCTCTGTGTCCACACGACAAGAAAACCCTTAGTTTCCTGCACTGGACAAATAGCAGGAAAGGGTGTGAGAGTTATTGAATGACATTGTCATCTTATAGTCTCATCAGTGAGGAAGGCTGCTTATCAAAACTGCTAGCAAAGAACTGAATTTCTGGACTAGACATAAGCAGCTGAAATTGCTAAGGGCTTCTTACTTAATTTCTTTAGCTCAATTCAGTTAGCATGCTGTGCCATTCTTTTCTATAAATTCATTAGTTTCTGACAGCTTTTTATTCATCAAATTACTTAAACTGGGTATGGAAAATACCTACGGAATTGTAAAATATCTACAGAATCAAACCTTAATAATTGTGTTCTAAACAGGGATGTGAAAGACTTCAAAGGCCAAAAGTTTTAAGAATCAGTCTCTTTGGAGTTTTTCTTCTGTTGATGTTTGGGCTTTTTTTTTTTTTAAATTAAAACTGTTAAGACATTGAAGACTGGCAGTAATCTACCCATTTGCTTGTTTGTGTTGAAAAGATGAGTGTACTGATCACCAGCCAATAAATAAAACATATCTGGAAATGTTCAGTCTCATGTTAAATACTTAAAAACTTGACTTATTCCACTCAGGTCAGAGAGGTTATTTGTGCTAGTCCAAATTTTTCTGTGCTTGTAGTAAAGATCATATGATTAAACCTGCAAAAAAAGTGGTTAAACTGTCTCTCAATATTAATTTAACTGTGCAAATGATTTTCTGCAGAATTTCATTCACAATCCTTCTGTCTGCCCTGTTCAAACCCTTCAGTTTTGTTTGGGTTGGTTTTGGTTATTTTTTTTACATACCTATTTATAAAAGACGTTCAACTGTAAAATACAAAGACTTGGAACAGTACAGAATTTGCTTCTGAGGCAAATCATCAAAGAAGAGATCCAAAGCTGTCTGGATCTGCTACATTTTTTATTTCAGACTTTCTAACCTCATCAAGTAAGAATGGTGGGAATATGTGTGTAACATGAAGCTATAATTCTGATTTGAGTTGTTGCACACAATAGACAGGGCAAGCTAATATCAATTTTATATCATTTAAATAAAAAATTGATATAACTCTTAATAGAGCACAAACACAACATTTCCTTGTGGTATTGGACAGTCATTTGTATTTGCTGAATGCTAACTTACAGAGCTGGGATGGAGGTGGCTGTGGAACATAACACAATGTACTCCTTAAATGTGTTTTCACACACATACATGTACACACATATGCGTATTTATAGCATTAATCTACATAATGGCAAACAGACTTCAGAAAGTTGCAGGAGGGTCATTCATTTACAGCAGATGAGGCAAGGCAGGAACATGATGAATTGGTTTGTAGGCCCTGAACTGCAGGGAACTCTGGGCTACACAGGGGATCTAGTTCAAAAGAAAAAAAAAAAAAGGAGAAAAGGATGATGGAACAAAATATATTCCTTTCTTTGTTGTCTGATGCAGTGTTTTCTCTGACACATACCATTTAACTGAGAAATGTTCCTGCACAATCATAACTTTTAATGTGCATGGTATGATAAACATTGCATTTGCACCACTTCATCACTTCCACCACTACTGCAATAATAAACAAGTTCTCTTCAGTTATTTTGTGTTAACTAATCTGACATCACATGTACTTTACAATTACATATATGGCCAGCATCATTTGTACCTTAGACAGTCTTAAATATTGATAGCATGGTATGTGACGGAATTATTTCACTAAGTAATATTAAGAAGACATGTTGTTTTGTTTTATCATTTATACCATAAGATGTCCTGTTCCTTTCTGCCACAAAGATACTAGGCAAGCTAGTTAATAAGGATTTAATTCATAGCTAAATATAAGGATTTCATTTACAGAACAAATCTTTCACAGCATAGAATTTCCCTAAACCTCATCATGTTTAACTGCCATTCAGGGCAAATAAATTAACTTTTATCTTAGATTAATAAAAAGAAAAAGCTGTACTGAGTAAAGTAGATGTACAGTACTTTCTATGAGAACGCCATAGCACAGGTGGTGATTCATTCAAGTGTAAATCTCCACAGAGAGAATGAGTTCTGAAGTCTTTTAGAAAAGAGGAAGAACTTGAGAATGCAGGGGGAAATATCTTACTCTTTTATATCTACCATCTTGAATCATATCAGTGTGTTTCCTCCCTACCTTCACAAAGTCAGTGGCGAAACAGAAGACCTGGTATATCAAAGAGTCATTGCAACTTTAAAATTGCACATGCTTCCTTTCCAAGCTGATAGCCTCCAAAGCATCAGAGACAGGCACAATGTTATCTTCACTGCTACTCTGAAAATTTAATGTGGCTTTTTCATAATGGCTGGATAGGAAAAAATGTATTGGCTAAGGGAGAGATTCTTCCAGCTCTGTTTTGAAAAAAATTGCAACAGATCAAAATCAAGGTAACCCCTGCAGCTAGCCCTGATCCTTTGGAAACCGACATAAATCACACCAATTTTGTTGTGTTATGATTTATCTTAAGTAGAAAGGCAACTGTGTCTTTCCAGACTAAGTTGTGATTATAAGAACTCTTCCCAGGGCTTCAAGAAAATGACTTGAAGGGGGGGGGGGAGGGCATTGAGGGAAAAAAGGGGAAAGGGGAGAGGAAAGATAAAAAAAAAAGAAAAAGGAAGAAAGAAAAAAAAGAAAGAAAGAAAAAGAAAGAAAAGAAAGGAAGAAAAGAAAAAGAAAGAAAGAAAGAAAGAAAGAAAGAAAGAAAGAAAGAAAGAAAGAAAGAAAGAAAGAAAGAAAGAAAGAAAGAAAGAGAAAGAAAAGAAAGAATTAACCATCTTAAAAGCAGAAAAGATCTGCGCATAAATGCCACAAGCTGATAAGAACAGCAACTTGACAAAGAAGAAAATCAGCCACATTACAGAAATAATTTTTGCAGACCAAAAATATGTAAAGAGGAAAAGCTTGGCCTGCTGGAAAAAAATATAAAGCTCTCCCCAGGAAATGAGTAACAGCTCATGGACTGTTCTTGTTCCAGGGCTGTACCTTGAACTTTATGAATCTCATTTGCTTGGAATGGTGAGTAGAGTCTTAGCATTATTAACAGTATTACAACATACTAATTCTGATAACCAAAAAGAAAATTCTAGACCAGTGAAAGAGCTCAGTTTTCTTAACATAAGCACTGTGACTACTCATTAGTTAAGTAAAATAATTTGTGTTTTCAATGGACCTTCCCAGAAAAATTAAGTTCTCCCAATTTCTCTGTCATTTTCCTCATACAATAAAACATCTAATTGTTCCTATTCTACAGATGAAGAAACTGAGGCACAGAGACTTGTTTTACAAAAATGCAGGCATTTGGGAATTGGAAACCAGGCTTAGAACCTGAGTTCCCTTGTTTCTAGTAAAAAAGTCTATCCAGTGGGCCACACTTCTTCCTATAGTTGACACTCTACACAGCTGCTATACAATGTCAGTTGGGGTTTTATTTTTCATTAGTTTGCATGCCATCTGTCCTGTGAGTGAAAAACAAGAAGCTATTTAAACATTCCTCTCCACTGATCTCTTTCCTTCCTTCCGTCCACCAATGGGCTGCGGAACAGAGTGGTTTTTAAAATTACAGTTTACATAGATGCATGGATATGCACACAACTTAGGACAATGTCCCTTAAGAATCATGTGAGCACTTTGAAAAAATGCCTTTTTCAAGTAAAATATGGTCAGGTTAGGAAACCAATCACATTATACAGTATTGCATTACTCTATATACTCATGCAATATGCCACTCACTCTTTTTCTGCCTGCTCCCTTACTTTCTTTTTCTCCCTCTCTCCCTCACTGTCTGTATATCTCTCTCTCTCTCCATTCCGGCTCCTCTCCCTCTCAGTAAGCATATTTGCTTTATTGAGTCAATGAATGTGGCAAAAGACATGCAAAACAACTATTGGATCACAGAATCCTGTCCCCTTGCCACTGCAGGATATACCTGTAATCCCTACACAGCAACAGGATCTGATATACTTAACCTCGGAGTTTGTCAGACAAGCTGTGGCCATTATTGCTATGAAAATTTGTGTATCATTTCCTTGCTGCTTATCTTTTATTTCTGTAGTAGGTTAGGGACTGAAGATGTTAAGAAAAGGAGATACATATCCATGCCTTATCATGGCCACCAGACAAAATAGGTAAGGTGAATACAGCTGAGCTGTGAATATATACTGCTTTTTTGCTGACTTTTCTATAGCGGCTGTAAGCTGTAGCAAAGAATAGAATAGTGAGCTATGGGTAAAATCTGTAAAAACTCTTCCTCATACGCTTTGGGCCTTTTTCTCCTGCTGTACACAGGCAGCCCTAAGTGTATTGAGGAAAGGTGAGTAATTTTCCAGTGGAGACCAAAGACAAACATAAGGCAGGTGCAAAGTACAAACCTTGATGCATACTGAATGTGGATGGAGTGCAACCCAATGTGTCTTGGGAGAGGGTTTACAAAACTTTCAAGTACTCAGAGAGACAGGTAAATGGGTGCAGCCAAAAGGAAAAGCTGTTGTAGCTGTGTATTCTTAAAGAGGGTATAAGGGTGCACATTGATCCTGGTATATCACTTAGGAGCTACTGACGGAAGAGACTGCCTTTTGTTTAATCAAGATAGTATGTTTTCAGTACAGCCTTGTCCAAGACCTGTCTTCTACTTTGAAAGCTGTTTTCTGCTTTTTGGAAATACCTGGCTTTTGCTGGATACTTGGCAAAATCTGACTTTCTACAGGCATTTGGCTAAAAATGTACATTAAAAAAAATCTACATTTAAAGGGGAAAAAAAGGGTCCTACATGTCCTGGGTTTGTTTAAATTCATGATCTTCTGAGAGTTTCTTTTCAATGCCTGACGAGCTGTTATCGATATATGACTGATAGAGGTTTATGTTATCAGTGACTGATTCTCAGGGAGCTGAACCTCTGCAGCTCATACTGACTTTCATGCTGCTTGGGACATATCAAATCCTTATGAATCTTGATTTACCTTTAGAATCATGTAATTCGTGTTAACAGTTCTCGCATATTCTGTAGCAGTGGGATATGGAGTGACTCTCTGGACTTCCAACTTCTAAATTTGTTTCAGTAAGAACTTCTGGTTTCATTAAGATCTTTTGATTTCTTTCAAATATAGCATGATAACCAAATATATTTTTCAGCTATTGGTATAAATAAACAATACTAAGAAGCCATGTAATTAGTATTGTTCCCAATTATCAGAAGACATTGTGTACTCCAGTTTACCATATTCCCTTTAGCTGGCTCTGTGATCTGCCAGATCTCATAGAAATACCTGTTGTTAGCTGTGATGTAAGTTTTTTTATTATATTCTAAGCATATATTTTACTGTAATGTCCTGTATTATGAGTTCGGATTGCTTCTGGAAGTAATTACAGTTTATTTATTATATCCTTGGTTCCAAACAGAAATATTACATATGATGAGAACTTTTCAGAGCTTGTGAACCAATTTGATTCTGTTCTGGCTTTTCAAATACTGTTAGTTGTGAGGAGCAACCCCTACGGCCATTTAAAGGGAAGGTGAAACGGAAATAATTTTAGGGTTTTTTGTAGGACATTTTTCACAGTGGGGTCTCCAACAATTTCATTTTCTTAAGTTTATGCCAATACCTTCAGCCAAACCATAAAGCTTTTGTCTGACTTTAGTGCTGATCTCTGAAGAGAAAATTTTTGGCTGACAAGGAAGACAATTTAAAACTTCACAAAATTTGCTTGTCTGGAAGGTTGCACTAGGGGGAAACAGTCTAGACATCAAACCCATCTTGTCGGGACTGGTTTTTCTTCCCAGGCTCTACTTGTGGCCTTTTTTCTACTTCCCATTTTTTGAGGCTTTAATCTTCCTTTCAGGTCAAGTGACCATGCATTATCCTGTGTCTTTCCCAGTCTTCTTCTAAGTGTGGCATCTATGAGACTACGCCTTACTCACACTTATTTTTGAGAGCTTTTTACAATATACTTAATCCTCTTCTTCCATTTCTAGTTTACATAAGCAAATTTATGTGTTTCCTTTATCTCCTTCAAGGGTGAATATATTGCAGAGGAAACCTCCCAAAATAAATCATAACTGAATCATTTCAGTTTAGCTGCTAGAATCTTGGGTGGCCCTGTGGTTTGCATGTCAAGATATTCGCACATCCTTAGTATGATAAGAGATGTACAAACAGCTACACCCACACTACCCAGGGATGATTCACTTTACGGAAAGGAGGGGACGTTCCCGCAGCTGTCCTCCTGAGGGGGATGTACAACAGAAAAACACATTTAATCACCACAGAAGTTCTGCTAGTGGAAGTTGCAAGAGGGCATCTGGATTGGTGTGTCCCCTGGCTGCCCTGACCACATCCCATTACACACAGTACTGTGCTCTTTAAGCGGCTGTCCTAGCAGTTTCTGTTGCCTCAGTATTATTGGTTGTAAGGTATTTCTGCTGCTGAAGGCCATCTCAAGGAAAGCTCCTTTCACTTCCCGCTCTCAGATGTTTGGCACAGACCCAAAAAGTATATGGTTGCCCTGCTAATTAGAAGATGCTCAGATGTGACTAGTGCTGTTTACTGTGCATCCAGTTCTTGATGAACCAATGAATGCAAATGATAGCAAAAACACAGTAAAGATGTGACAGGGATAATTCCCTTGATGAAGACTTGACAGATATGTAAAGAACTCTAAAACATTAAATTTAAAATAATTAGGCTCTTTGATTAAACAAACAATCAATCAAATTGCTCTTTTATTTTATTCTTTCTTTCAAAAATAGCACTTTTAAACAGCAGATTATTTGGGGTTTTGTAGCCTTACCAATAACATATATTGAAGAGTGTTTTAACTCAGTTAATTCTGACAAATAGTACAACTGGGAGGCAAGTTTTAAAGATGGAAAAATAAATCCTCATTAAAAACCAAAATGGCACTTAGACTCCCAACCGATTTCAAGGTGACAGTGCCAAATCTTTTACCTTCTTCCAGCTCTTTGTTTTTCTGTTCATTCCACATCACAGAGCAACTATAGCAATGTTAAATGGATAAGGCCAGAGCCCATTTAGGAGTGAATGAGCTACAATTTACAGCTTGTGGGTCATCTCCCCTATAAATCCCAAGATCTGCTTTTGAATATAGAGAAATAGAGGAGAGAAAACTGAGGAACATTCTCTCATAACAGCATTCTTTCTGTTACAAAGGTAAAAATATAGATGCAACCCACACTGCTTTGGTGTGGATTTGAAGTCATGGAATTGAATTAATAACATTTATTGTTAACTTTTTTTGCCATTGCTGGGAAAAAGTAGTGACTAGGTGATGAACCTGAATTTTGGCAGAGACTTGTGGGGTTATTGTCTGTGTTCACTATAAACTGTGGCTTCTGTTCTCTTCGCAGTGCCTCTCCTACTAAAGGAACTGTGTAACTGTAAGGAATCTGCCTAGGAGCCATAAGTCTTTAGAGGCAAGTCTTCTATTGTGTACTTTTATAAGCAAAGTAGAGAGTTTGGTCTCTTAACAAAAGCTCCGTCGTACTCTGAAGAAATTTCTCAGGCACACAGACTGCATGGGAATCTGGCTCTAGTTTCAGTTAGGTTTTTCTATTGCTTAAACTTAAGCAAATCCTAGGATCAGGTTACTGATTCTTTTTTCTTTTAAAAAATACTGTATTTTACTTCACTAAATTTTGCACCTGAAATGCTTGTGCAACTGATCTCTGAAAGAAAATAAAAAATCACAACTTCTGTGATCACAGAAAGCATGAAGAGTTTGGAATAAAAATGCTATTCAAAATGAGAGGAATACCTTGACTCAGAGAGCCAATTCACCAACCGCATAGTACTCAATAAAGCCAAATTTATCAATGGAAAATTATACTAATGTTATGAGCCATGAACTTTCATATTTAACACAACATCAAATTGTGTCACTCTTTTCATGCTGTGTGAACTGAATGGAAAAATATAGTAAAGGGTTACAGTTATTATAATAATTATGTGTATAGCAGATAATATTTGCAACTGCATGCTCAGAAAAGCAGGTAGCAACCATAACCCACAATTAGGTGTTTAGATGTGAACTTTAACTAAGGCTTGTGTGATCAGAGTTAGAATTTGAATTATGCTACTGAGTGTATGCAGACAAGACACAATCTATATTTATTCTCTTAAACATTGCTGATGAGATCAGATGAGATTAGATTATGGACATCCCTGAAGCACCAAGTTTTAAAAATGTTGTTTTCATACACAGCCAGATCTGGCAGTCTCCCAAACAGACCCCATCCCTCTCAAGATAAAGAGAGCCTTGAGGCTCTGACAAAGTCCTACTGTCCTGGGAGAAGATCTGCAGATCCAGAGATGGTCAGCAAGAGATATAAAAGTTCAGAAATAGGATTAAAGTGCATATTGCTTAGTGCAAGTCTGTGGGAAATACTAATTTACAGTTGGAGATCTAGCAATCCTCTGGTGTGTACCCTCTTCTCTTGAGCCATTTTTCAGTTTGGGGAGCTTGGTTGCTTTGGCCCCTTTTTGGTCAAAGCAGCAGCAAATGTTAGGACAAGAAAATTTTGCCTTTCTTCTGTCCCCCCACTGTCAGCAGGGGTGGTGATTAGAGCATCTTCTCCCTTTTTCTTATGTACATTTAGGATTTTATTGCCACTAGGTAGAAAAACTGAAAATAAAACATTAAGGTAAACACCAAACATAAGAAGAAATCCTTATTCCTGTAAAGGAATGAAGGAGTGAAAAATTGATTGCCTTCCCATTTTGACCACTTTTCCCCTTGGAAGCTCTAGGGATTTGTTCAGAAACCTGTGATTTTGGGTACACTGACCTTTCTCAGTTAACTTGGATTGGTGAAATGCTATTAAAGAAAAAAATAAAAAATCCCAGGTAGTTATAAAAATGTGACTGTGCTGTAGCACTAAGACTTTCTAAACAAATAAGCACTAGGAGTTCTGATGCAGCAATTTCATCTTGTAATGCTGGGTGTGCTTTCAGGGCAAAGGAGAGTAAGCAAGGCTACAGCCTGCAGGGGCTGCTGTCATGCAAGAATAATTACACTAGGATGGAACAAACAATCAAACTGTAAGGACAGATGTTGTTTGGCTTTGTTTCATGTTAAGGGCTAAGTTTATGTTCCACATTAATAGAAACAGTATCTTTTTGTGGAAGTCTTGGGATGCTTTCCAGAACTGAGTAAGAACTAAGGCATATACTTTTCAACATGTTGGGATCTCCTATCTGAGAGGATGTCCTGTTTACATTTTGTGCTCTAGCTAAGTGATTACGCTGCAGAAGTGCTCCAGAAATGAGGTGAAATATAAGAGGGGAAGATGGCTTGAAATGGATTTTCACACAAGTTTGAAAAATGACACTTTACATGACCCCTGTCATCAAAACATTTGGGATTAGTCCTACAAAGGTATATATTTAACAAGAATAAGCACTCAGAAGGGAGAGGCCTTGGCACCTATGGAATGTATTTTGGATGGTTTGAAACTTTTTTCTTATCTTCTTTTCAGAAAGAAAATAGGGAGCGGCTGATAATGTGGCTCACAGCTAGTCTCATTTATTAAAATGACCTGTGTGGGTAATCAAACACTGATGAATCAAATCTAGCATAAACCAATAGTTAGGAATAACAAAGTTAATAAAGCAAGAGGGATAGATTCTCATTTATATCATCCCTTTGTGACTTAAAGGCTTTCTATATCAGAATGGCAATATATTACACAGATTTACACAGAATTTACATTATATGATATGAAAGGCAACAGAAAATCAAGTTTACAGTTTTATGGTTGTAATTAATTTTTGCATGAAGATGGCAATTATTTTTTTTTTTTGTAGGAGGCAGAAATAATTTGTAATCAAATGGGGAGACACAGTGGCAAGTTCAGATTATTTTAAATTGATTTTAAAATTAGCAGGATTCTAAAGAAATGTTCTTTTTCTAAATATCAGTGTGTTGTGCTTTCTCTAGCTGAGGTGTAGATCAGGGGTGTTGTAATATTATATAGTTGTGACTCTGTGATGTCTCTTAAAGTTCACAATTCTCTTTTGCCTGGTAAACAGGTCTTCAAACAGTGACTATTATGTTTTGTGATGGAAAAACTGAGATATAAATCACAGAAAGGCTAAAAAACCCCATGTTGATTTAACACACCTTATTAATTTATTTTTATATTCAACTATATTACTAGAAAGTGGAAACCCTTTTCATGAGCCCAGTCAAATTGCTTGGTTTTTAGGTAATGCATAAATGGAAAGAAAAGAATGCTTCCTGCTATCCACCCCCAAACAAAAAGAAATTCAATTCTGAACGCAGGCAAAACATAGTAGACTAATGGAAAACTACCTAATAGATGATAATAGGAAATATGGTATGTAGTGCTTCTGCACACCCACAGCTTAAATGCTGTCAAGATTTGGTAGACTTCCAGGAAAAAGAAAAATCTAAGGCAGAGTTTGATAAAGTGTTAGTTCTTAAATGTGTATGGGGAGCTTTTCAACCCTGTCCAAGGGATACTGATGGGCACACTTCTGTTCTCACTGTGACCTCCTGAAGCTAACTAAAATTAACAAATATCATTCCACCATTTGAGACTAGCCCTCTGTCTCCTGTATAGATAGACATATAGATGCAAACCTTATCGGAATTTTTATATTAGGAATGTTATCCAGGGCCAAATCCTGGAATTGTTATTCATCTGGCTTCCACTTGACCTGATGCTTCTCACATTTGTTTTTGTAGCATATTATCTTAAAAGTCCTTGTGTATAATAACAGGCAAAATGACATCCAAATGCAGTCCATTGATACAAAACGGTTTGAGCGCTGAATAAAGTAAAAAAGGACTTTTTGTGGGAATTATCCCAAAAGAATAAGTGATGGGACTGCTTAAAATAATTTCAGTGTAGCTGTTATACACAAAGAACCTTCCTAATACATCAGTCACATTTATTTCTAATTAAAAATTTTAGAAATCTCTCTGAGCTTTTATGTGGTGCCCATCATCCCTTCTTCTGAGAAAATGAGAATAGCTCATTGTATGTACTATAAGGTCTACCAGTGTTATCTCTGAAATATGGGAACTAGTGGTATAATAAAATACACGGCAGAACTCTGAAAGCCCTTGATTCTATATTTACATCTCTGAACAAGCTCACTTTGACTCATAGCTCCTTAATTAGAGGCATAGCCGTTTTCTTTTCTGTAGGGCATTTTTTTACCCTCACAATACAAGCATACATTTGGTAACTCATACCAGCAATTAGCCTCATCTGCTATGTAAATGAGTGTAATTGCAATCAAATACTTTAGTGGGCCTAAAGGGAAAACATGCAATCATTACAAAGTAGGAGTACATGGTAAAGAGACTTTTAGGAGTGGTAGCAGAAGTGCTTTCTCCCTGTGGTGACTATGGTACTTTCCATTGTTAGTTATTTCTTCAGGAGTTTAGAACCTGGTTCAAAGGGTATTTTTTCTGTTTTTGAGTGAGAATTGTGGAAACCACAGTACAAAGAATGACATTGCTGATGAAGAAAAGAGAAATTATCTCCAGGGTGTTCACAGGATTTTGTGGGGAACATCTGAGCACCACAAAACAGGATACCAAAAACAACACTGGGAAGTTCATGGACTGGTTTTATTGTCAAAGATTTGTTGAGATCAATGGCTATGACAGTTTTACACCACCTAAATAACTGCGTCATTGAATGTGTCTACATTATTTTCTGTCTTCCACAAGAGCTGTCACTAGCATACTGCCTTCAGCCTGTCTGGATGGTATTTTATGGTTAGCAAACATAGCATAGAGATACTATTACTATACAACTCCTTGAGCGTGGACTTGACGTTTGAACAAACTGCAAAGCTGATCTTGAGTTGTGTCCTCTGAAATGGTAATACAGATGCATTGTCAGATATATTTTGATGGTGTAAATATGACTCAAACTTGTCATTTGCATATCCTGTCTACATAATTTTGCATCTGAGTTAATAAGTTTCCATTGCCAAATCCACATTTTGAAATGTAATTATTTATCTCAAATTTCTTCCATTAGTTTGGGGTAATGGAATGATCTGTTAAATCTGAGTTGCCTGAAATTTGTTAAAGGCCTGCAGTGAGGCATCTATATTTATTATGTGCAAATGCCTGAATAGAGCTGAGGCAGCCTGAATCCAGAAGATTATAAAAATGTTTCATCTCCTAAGCAGAATTTCACCTCCTTTGTTTATAGAACTTCACTGAGTTACTCATTCTGGCATTAAAAGTTCCAAAGTGTGCATGGAAATATTTACGTTTTCTTAGTTGGCACAGCAGCAAATATTTCCATGAGTGCTGGCTTTATCACTGCATTAAAAACAAACAAACAAACAAATGAAAAACCCTAATAAGACATTTGACCTGCCATTTTGTTCACAAATTATATTCAGTTTTGATCAAAATTAAGCACTGCAGATGCTGATCCTTCTTACTGCATTAGGTAAGAGATGACTGGAAGGAGAGGTCAGAACTGATTTTCATCTATAAAGTATCATAAGCAAACAATCTATTCATGGCCTGAATGAACCTTTTTCTTTTCTTTTTTACAGCCATTATTCCTTCATTTAAGTATAGGCCTATATTTCTGATTAAGGAAATCTGTGTTAGAGAGAACCAAGGGCAGGTGCTGCTGCCTAAAGAAGAGCGGTCAGCAGCCCAACATGATAACAAGGCCGGCAGAGGCAGTGGCCTCTCTGACAAGAGTCCTGTCCCATAGCACCAAGGTGAGGCAAATAAGGCAGGCCTACTGATCGTAAGCAGACTCAGATTGGAGTCCAGATCTCCAGACAAGTCCACTGTAATAAGGCACATCAGAGGTCAGGCCAAGAAGTCAATTCATGGGTTGGGGTCAGAATCCAGTTCCACAGGATCCAGATCAACAGCTGAAAGGAAGCCCTGTCATGAGCCAACTGTGACAACCTCTTCTTAGAACCATCTCCTAACCAAAGGATGTAGGAACTTTTGCTGCAGCTTCTTCCAGCTTTTTATCAAAGATCTTCAAGGTTAGCTGGGACTTCTCAGACAGATCTCCTTTCAGAGAGCTGGCCTTGAGTAGTCCTAGGAAGGGTTGGTGTGCTCTGGGCTCTGACAGTCTTCTAGACTGAAAGGTTACTTTACCTACGAGAGCATTTCAAGGCCATTCTGTATGAGTAGACACCTATCTATAAAATATCAGCAGAATAGTGAGAAGAACACATCAACTTCAATTCAGGCTAGACAAGACAGAAACAAGGTACCAAGAACAGGAGTACCTTTAAATGGAAGCAGGTACTGCCTGAATTTATCATCTTGTTGAGTCATATTACCCATGAATCAAAACCCTGGTTGCATATTTACCCACTGGTCCGCTGAAATTTTTCTCTGAACTCTTTTTCAGTGAAAAAAAAATTCACTGAAAGTTTTTGAAATTATATATATAAAGTAATTTAGTTTCATGTCAGACAAAGTAGTTGTGTCTATCCCTCTTTCAGGATGACCTCAGAGCCTCAAGTGCAGTACACATTAGCTTCACTTACAGACTATAAGGAATAAAAATAAATTAAAGGAAGTCTTGATTGTAATTTAGTGTTCCAAAGTTCCCACAGTGTTCCAAAGTACCAAAGTGTTCCAAATTTCCCACAGAATACTTAATGTGATTCTGTTCTGTAATGAGAAATAAACTACTTGGCATGGGTATTCCTTGAGTAATACCTTTTTCATATGCATGAAAGAATCATGATCGGTGACAAAATACTGTTACTGAAGTTTACGTTTTCTTATTTGGTAGGGCAATCTCACTTCAATAAAATATAATTTTCTAAATTCAAAGGTATTTTATTTGGTAAGCTTTGAATATGATAATCTGCTCATATAAACTTTTACACTATCTTTCACATGGAGTAATTTTTTTTTGTTCATTATCTAGAAGTAATGAATGAGTAGTTATGGAGTATTTGGGGGGATGGGATTTCCAGAGTCACAAATACAACAATTCTAGTTGGGTGGTGTTGTATTTTACCTCTTCCACTTAGAAATCTATTTTAGAGCTTCCGATCATGGAAAAGTGATGACTGAAATGCCTTCTATTGTTGATGTGTATCACTCGGTTTAGGAAAGTTTATGCTGTTATCATCTTAAAAGGATGTAAATGTCCTGTCAAATAATATAATTATCATTGCCTGTTTCACAAAAATACCTGGAGTTTCATCACTGAGGGTGGCTATCATTGTAGAAACTGGTTTCAAACTTGTTTAGTGATAATTTAGCTAAGAACTGTTCTTTACTAGGATCTAGTACTCCAAAGCATCCTATATTCCACATAAGTAATTTTGGTGGTTGTTACAGCTTTTAAGGTGAACATGCGGATTAAAGACAGGCTTTCACAATTTAGTATGCAACACATTCTTTCAGTTACTCATGTATTTGTCTGGATAGAAAGTAGGAACAGAATGCACTTTGCAGAGCACTATATACATTTTTATGATGGAAAGAATTCCTTAGAATCATAATACTTGTTTCAAGCCAATAAAATTAAATTCAGAAAAGTAGCAGGACTGCTTTAGGACTCAGAATTCAAAAGTGATGAAACAAAGGCTAGGGTTCAATATACTGCTTTGATGAGTAGTTTTAGCAGTTGTTTTCTAACCCAGGGATCTTTGAATTTAAGATCTTTCTCTTTTTAATGTTATTCTAATTGCAGACACAACTCATCTTTAGAATTGAACATTTTCTGTAAAATTTGAGTTTTAAGAGTGGTGAAGAAATGAAAATTGAATGTCAATGTGTTGATTTGGGTCTGTGGAACATAATTTAAAGAAACTGGAATTCAGGCCACCGCCTATATTACAGTTTTTAGAACAGGATTTGTGGAGAAATGTCAGCTATAAGCCCTGTGCTTAAAATGTGTGTTCTGTGTGAACTCATATTCACTTTAGCCGTGTGGAGCACAGACTTTTTCTTCCAGCCAGCTGTAATATTCAGTCTGTTTGTAACCTCCTTGTAAGTTGAATTGTTTCAGCCTTTTCCCTGCCGACAGCAAAACATAAACATGAGGCACATTAAAATGGAAACAGGATCCTGGTCCTTTCTGCTTCTCAGTTTTATTTAGCAGTGGCCTTTAACCCTCATTAAGATACTTTGGAAAGTTTGGGACTCCTTTTTTTTTGTGTAGCTCATTGTGGGAATATTTAGGGTTTTTATGCTGTTCTTCTATTAAAATGCTTTTGGACAGCTGTGTAAAAATATAAAACCCACACATTTTTTTATTCTATAAAAAAAGCCTGTAGATAGTATTTCACAGCATATGATCTGGTCATTAGTTATCCCATAAAGATAAGGCAAACACTGACACCCACATTTTAGTCAGGAGGAGTATCAATGCGCATCGAAGTTTTATCCAGAGCAAAACATACAATAATATACATACTAATGGGTGCTAGCCCAAATCTATATATTAATGCACGGAAAATATCAGAAAAAGTTGTTTTATCTATGAGAATATGACTCAGATTCATGAATACAATAGTTACGTGTAGGAATTTGTTTAACAATTTGCAATATGCATCATTAACTAACTGGTTATGTCCTCTGATCTGTTTGCCTTAAGAGGTTCCCGACCTGCTGATAAATGCTTCTGACAAAATATATGCTTCAGAAACATGCAGAGATGTGCTAAATATTATACAAGGTCCAGCACTGAAAATTTTGCCAAAGGAAGTTTTAAATATCTAATGTCTGCTATTTCCAAACTTTCAATAGAAAATTCTTTCTCTTAAATAAAATAAGATATTCTTCCTCTAATTTAAATGCATGGAAGAGGGGCTATAATGAAATATACGTATTAGTTGTGTATTTTTGGAAACTGTATTTCAGATTCCATTTATGAAGTAAAATAAACTAATTGAAAAGGAAAATATTCTAATTTTTCTTTGACTTTAAGAAAATATTTTCCCAAGGGTTTATAATTTCTCCATGATGTTTATTCTAGTAAAATAGCTAGCATATTTATTTCTCTATTTGTCATTCACTGGAATTCTGAATTGCCACTCTATTTTTTAATCCTGCTAAAAAAATCTCATTTTGAAAAATGTGCCATTTTATGCCACATTTTCAGAAAAGTAATGCATTCAAAATATCTCCCTGCAGTTTTCAATTTGATTTGTTTTTTTATCCAGTTATTTTCCTTTGTCCTTTATCCTTTTCCTTTCTAATGCCAAAAAGGACAAAAGTAATATGAAAAGAGAAAGCTGTGAAAAAAATTAATGCAAAAACCCGCAAAACATCTTTGAGCTTCCATTTACATATCAGATGGATGGGTTATTCCAGATTCCATTCCAAAACAAACTTTTAGAAGGAGTCATTTATATTAATGTAAACCGCTTTACTTTCCTAATTTCTAAGACTGTAAGATACCTTCCACAGATGCTGTGCTTTGTCAGATGGAGTTTGGTGATATTTGTTTGAGGTGATGAAAATTCAGTTAATCCTTGATAATATGCTTGAACAGCTAAAAGATTTATTGTTAGAAATAAATGTGCTTCTCATTTCCTTCTTGAGACCTTTTGGTTTCAGTACCTAGTTATTAGTTCTTATATTTGTCTTATTTAGTGTGATGAAATGAAGGAAAAACATGCTCTGTCATATCTTTATTTTGAAGTTGAAATCGTTGAATTAGAGTTTTTAATCTGATTAGCTTTTGCTGCTTCTTTTCTGAAGATAAATCAACAGCATGCACTCAGCTAGTCTGATTACACTAAAATCAGGAGTCAACTTGATCC
Source organism: Pezoporus flaviventris (assembly GCF_033815535.1). Taxonomy (NCBI): domain Eukaryota; kingdom Metazoa; phylum Chordata; class Aves; order Psittaciformes; family Psittacidae; genus Pezoporus; species Pezoporus flaviventris. The sequence goes on along the minus strand of NW_026892584.1, from coordinate 18,972,738 downwards.
TACAGGTCTAAGTTTGCAGAATTAAGCACTTTGTTAAGCAGCTTTTGAAAGCTGTTGTCCATTGGCCACAGTACATGTTTTCACTAATGAGATACAGCCTTCCAGATTTAGTACAGATCATCATAATCCATAAATTTTATATCCATTAATGGTAGCATTTTCACTTTTAATCTTTACTAATATTTCATGGCAAAGATATAATTCTTTATCAATGATTTTATGGGTTAAAACTAGTTCAAAAAAGGAAAAATCAAAAAACCTCTGCAATGCTGCAGTTAGAAAGTGACCTTGTCAAAGTAAGGCATTCCTGCTTCAATTAAATTCAAAGTCAGTTGGTCCCACAGGTAATGCTTACATGTATGATGTTATCAATTATAAGCATACTTTGCAAATGTAGTTTAAAAAAAAAAATAATTTATGCTATGCTAGTTTTTAGAAAAAAAAAGGAAGACTTTGCCTTTATATTAGTAGCCATTTATAAGGTCATTTTGGAGTGTACTGTTACATAAAACATGAGGTCAGCAGGTAAGGCTAATTAAATTTTAGTAGGAGCAAAAGTCACCAAAAGGTTTTTACTTTCATCCTACCCAGTCTAAAATAGTGATACAATATGCCATTAATAGCCTTGGAACTACTAATTATTTCAACATGACTGGCAGTATCAGTGCTGTCAATTTAATTTAATGCCCTCCTGAGGATGAATGATCACTTCTATTATTTTGTAGTTTCAGGAAAAAAAAAAAAACAAAACCAAAAAAAGCCAAGCAAAATAAACTGAAACATGGAAAGAATAGTTCAGAGAAAGTACCTGTTGCAGTCCTGGTTGAGAAATTTTATTTGGAAGTTTTCCATCAGAAAGTGCAGTTTGTCTGATTTCAAGTAATTTCAGAGGAAAATATCATGTTCACATGGGTTTTCTTGGAAACAAGCCAACATATTTCCCTTTTACAATTTTATTTAAAACAATTTATTGAATAATTTTAATCCATTTTAAGTTTACACCGTATTAGAGAAAATATTGTTGAAAATTCCACATTACACTGCTTTTGTGTTAATGAGAAAAAAAAAACTTGGGGCTAGGTGATCTTGAGGTTCTTTCCAGCCCTATCTATTCTATGACTCTATGATTCTATGAATTGGACTTTTATGTTCCGTAAGAATTTTAAAATTTGGGAATGTTGTTCAAATTTGGATCAGGGAAAAAACACGAAATATTGGTGTTTACCCTGAATCTGGTAGTTTATTTTTCCACCAGCATATTCAATATGTCATCATATTGTACAGGACCATTCAACATTAAAAAAAATATGTACTAGGTTTACAGTTATGTGCAGCACATAGAAGCCATGTGAAATACTCCTGTTACATGCAGTAGTGTATCGGTACTTCTAAAGCCTAACTGTGCTGAGAAGTCAAGTTCAGTCTTTAATCACTAATCAAGCTGTTTCTCAGAAAATTATATCCCGGCCATTATAGGAATACATAATTTTTATTCATCAGAATAGCCTTTAACATTCAGGAGAAAATTCAGCACTGAAAATTCCATCTTGATATTTCTAAATCTGTAGTTATCTTAGTGTAAAAGATTTTCTCTCAAGTGGACTTACAACTTTCAAAGAGGTGACGTGTAAGAGTATGACAAACCATTAATTGGGTTGACACCCAAGATTTATAAAAAAAAGGTGACTTAAAAGAAGTTATATTCTCACAGTGCTACAGCACAGTTTTTTAAAAACATATTTGAACTATAATTGACTATAATTTCTAATGAAAGTGGTGACCAATAATTTTTTCTTTGTTCTGGTTTTGTGTTAGTAGATCTTGCTTCATGAGTGTGAGCTCTGGGATTGTTTCTTGGTAGGCTGAGATTTCTGCTTGAAATGGGAGATTTCATTTCTCTCTTCTGTTTGTGTTCTGATTTGAAAAAACCCAAGAAGTTAATGGTTTCAATAAAGACTTTTTTTTCCCCAATCTGCAAGTAGAATTCCTGACAAGTATGGTAATGAATCTCATTGTAGGGATTTTTTATCTACTTTTCCTGTTTGTACAAAAACAAATTTAAAGCATTTTTATTTGTGGATTCAACCATTTGGACCCTGTTTGGTTTAGAAAAGGCATGCATTTTGATGCGTTATCCAAATTTGCTATCCAAATGATTTATGGGAGAGACTCTTGTATGTTCAGTAAAACAGAATTGACAAGATTCTGATTTCTCAGTGAGATTCTGAGAATATTAACACAAATCCTAATTATAAGAAAACCAAGATGGGGAAAAAGGATCTGGTTTAAGGTACAATGAAACGTCAGCTATATTTACTGGGAAGATCTTTCCTAAATAGCTTACACTAGATGGAGGTGAAAGAAAGGAGGAATCCAATTCTTCCTTTTCCAATAGAATAACTACAGACCCACCCACCCCTGTAGACATCAGAAGGATTAACAGGATACCTGAACCACCTACAGAAGGGATGACTGGTTACTTTACATGCTCTTTGATAGCACGTTGTGAGGATTTTTTAGCTGCTGGATTTCCACTGTAGATTTAAAGCACAGTCAATTGTTTATAGCAGAGATGTTTTGAATTCCCAGGGAATCGCAGGAGGAAGAAAGTGCTTTGAGTTCTAGTTCAATACCTGATTTGATCATTTTCCCTAATATTCCTCAGCTCACCCCTTACTACCCACGCACACTGTGAGATTCCTAGACATGCTGCTTAATACAGAAGTCCAGCAAAGCAAGCAAAGAAACTGTCACAGAACCATCTGGCCATTTCTTAATGTGCAATAGAAAACTATCACAATGAGAAGGCTTGCCTTCTTTCAGTGATGCAATGGACATCAGGAGCTGGTAATTATCACTGCTTTAAAGCAGAGTATAGTTTCTGTTGCCAGTACAGGCCCTTCTGATTTCACAATACAGAAGCTCTTAATTTGACTACAATCCTCTATATTAATTTTCATAATAGGAAATATATATTTTTAATCTAAGATACTTTCATACCAAAATAAAGTTGTACTATCTTTATTTCAGGTGATATTTTTCTCCCCTTCCTTTCTTACATTGATGCAAATGATTCAGTAAAAGCTAATGTTTGATAAAATCTTATTCATGAAATCTAACAATGCTTTGACATTCTTGTTCACTAAAGCCAGCATAAATTTTACCATAGACTTCTGTTATTCTGGGATTTCACACAAAGGGCATGTTCTTTTCAGAGAACCTTATCATATTGCTTGAGGTGAAAATTTTGATTGTCCTGTGAACAAGGTATCTCAGCTGGTGAGGCCCTTTTGTAAATCTATATTTTTAAGAGCTGTGTCTAGTCATCTGATCCTGAGGAGGATCTTTAAACTGAAGAATGAGTATCTACCAACCTACTGTCAAAACAAAACAAAACAAAACAAAACAAAACAAAACAAAACAAAACAAAACATGACAAAGAACCATTTGATCCATTAGTTACTGAAGTCAGTCCTTTCTTTGAGGTTAATGATCAGTGGATCAGGCTATCAGAAAAATGGAAACATGGGTTCTACCTTTGTGCTTTCTCTTCTTTCAAGCATTTCAAGTTGTCTGAGATTCCTATTTGCATGACAAGTATCATCATCATCATCATCATCATGGCTTGACTAAGTGAACGACTTGGGAAGGGCTTTGCCCACGCTTACTACAAGCATGCTGATGACTAAAAAGGCCAATGTGGGATAGGCAAATCTGGTTGCAAAAAGGAGAGTGAAAGGTCTCCTTGGGTGCTATAGGCAGGGCGTGATTCTTTCTACGTTGTCTTTTCTCCTCGAGACTAATTCTGTGTGAGTTCTCAAAGGAGACAACGGTGCTATGGAGCGACCAATGTCCTGAACCACCTGCATGCAGGGTTGGGTCTGTGACTTCCAGTGCCCCTTATCACCTGCTGTTTCATCTCTTGCCTGTCACTACAGGGTTTTGCAAGTGTGGGTAAACCCTTTGGGTCTGTGCGGTGGATTTTTTAGGTGAGGCACAGAGTGCATGAAACTGGCCTCACCCTTTACACCTGGGGTTTATCTGCCAGGGCCTAGCGAGCTTGGATGGTGACAGCAAAGTCCTCAGGTCATAGGTTTGATTAGTGTGTCCTTCTCCTAGATGGATGGCCTTACAGAGCTAAACGAGCTCCATCTGCCCCGGTTTGAAGTTAGAGTTGTCCTTCTCCTAGGATGGTTGCCCAAAGGCTAGTGAGCCCATGCTGCCCATGGACACACTTTGTCTGACCCTTCAGTTGATATCTGTCTGGCATGGGAGACCCTGCCAGAGGCGTATGCCACCACCAGCATAGCTCCCAACCTCACAAGGGCACAAAAAGGGCTCTTTCTCCACAAGAAGGGGGTGTCTGTGAAAGAGATGACAAATATACATATCTGTCTATAAGTATTCCCTCCTCTGGTTCTTTGACTAGTCTGGAGCTCAACATGGAGAAATCAATAGTGAGAAAAAATGCATAGTATTTCTCAGTTTTTCAGTGTGTCTTTTATAAAGTCTCTATAACATTCAAATTTCCCTTCTTTTTGGTAAAAATAGCTAATAGTTTATCATCAGTGACTAATGAAGACATCGTTTCATAAAACTGCTAATGTCAAGAGGAGAGAACAAAAAAATTCATTCTGCAACTCTTAAATAAAAAATACAGCTACAGTTATGACAACAGTGCAACTAATAGTAGAAGACTTATGTGGGGTTTTTTTTGGTCAAATTCAGCTTATTTGGCATATGGGAATACTTTTCAGTCATGAAGACATGGGAGCGTCCTTCTCTGTAACTGTAGAACAAGCATGATGAATTTTAAGTTACTACATGTGTAACATGAGGTAGCATTACTAATCTGGTAGCACGTTTTCATGATTGTACATAGTGAAGATGACTGGGCAAGTAGTTTGTGATTTGATGCAGCTTCTGGCAAAGTGAATGAATGCCAAGATTGCCAAAGCATCAGAAGAAACATTTTTAATTTAAGTATGCATGCTGAGATGCAGCTGTGCCAATACATGCATATTTATTGGATCTGGCCAGGAGGCAAGCACGCAGCTAATTAAACCATAGTAGTGCTGGCAAAGGTTTGATTCTAAAGGCCTGGGCTGTCATAGACTTAGCTGAGATGATTTTGATGGATGTAGGAGCAATTTAAAAATAAAATAACCCTAGGCAATATTAAACTTGGATACTTTGATAACCTGGTTGATTGTTTTCAGAGAGATGAGGATAGGCTTTGGCATTACAGAATCACAGAATCCTAAGGGTTGGAAGGGACCTCAAAAGATCATCTAGTCCAACCCCCCTGCAAGAGCAGGATAACTTAGAGTACACAGGAACTTGTCCAGGCAGGCCTTGAATATCTCCAATGTAGGAGACTCCACAACCCCCCTGGGCAACCTGTTCCAGTGCTCTGTCACTCTCACAGTAAAGAAATTTTTCCTGATGTTCACATGGAACCTCCTATATATTCACATGGAACCTCTATATTAGGCATAGCATAGCTCAAGAAAATCATACACTTTCCATACACTTCCATATTTTAATTTGGGTAGCTACTAGGCATTGCTGGGGATGTATTGCTATAACCAAATCAAGCTTAAGAAATAGCTTAGTGAGACACATAAGCTGAAATATAAACAGGACCCAGACATCTTTCAAGACGCTAATGAAGGGTCTGTTTACAACTGTTTCTTCTCATTAACCAGAACATAACATGATTAATCCAGTTTCAGAAAGTCCATCTCTGTGGAAGCAAAGGTACAGTAAGATTTCTATCCATTCACTTCCTTGTGGGTTTTTTGCAAGAAGATGGACATTGTGATATTTTGTTTTGTTTTCTGAAAGGCATGCCTGTGCACTAGAAACCACACTGAGACCCTGCTTACCCCTGGGTAGGCCAGTAGTTAACTGTCAGCTGCTATTCACTTTCAGAGCCAAATTTTAAACAAGTGGAAGTTTACATGAAAATAATTTAGCCTTCTTGTAATTTATATGAATTTTGAAGAATCTTTATTATTCAAGGTATGCAGTAAAAGCACCATCTTTAAAATTAAAATTTATAATACATTTATTGGTGGCTCTGTAACATTTGAAGGTAGGCAGCATTACCGACATCAAGCTTTGAAAAAGTCTGTTCTCATATAATTCCTAATCACAGGACTGACATAAAATTCATTAAATTTAAAAATAAATGCATAAAAATAAGGCTTTGTTAAGATTACTTTTGCATTTCAGCCTTAGGGTACAAATATTTTAGGTTTAGTCCATGACCATGGGGGCAAGTGGTGCCATTAACAAAATAAATAAATGAAAACTGAATTCAGACATGATGATATGGCTATAGAAACAAGAATTTTAAGAAATGTATAAAATATTCCAAGACTGACAGTAAAATCAAGACAGCTGGAAGAGGTACCCACTTCAGTGGGATATTTTACCTCTTCTCTTGGGATCTTATTCTACACCCTTCTTCCATGAGTATAGTTAACAAATGGGTAATTGAATTTTTGATCCCCCTTGAGCTTGCTATAAGGAAGTGTCCTATCTACTCCATGCCAGTCTGTGTTGGGATCAATTTACTGCAATGGAATTTAGCTGAGAGAAGGAAGAGAGAAGGCAGGAAGAAATGGCTGATCATAAATTAAACAAACAAACAAATCTCTGTAGCCTACTATAACCCAAAGCAAGACTGAGCATGATTTTTTTCTTTCTGCTTGCCTATGTGAGGTGTGTTTTTTTTTTAAAGACTTTACAGCTTAATATGCACAGTCAGACAAACAGTTCCTTTACACAGTAGGTTATTCTGAACAAAAATGTTGATTAAACAGAGAAAATCAAACTGAGCACCAGTAGCATTCCTTTCTGGTCCCAGACTCCCAGATTGTTTATTTAGTGTCACCCATAGTCTGTCATGACTGACCTAAAACTATCAGAAACAGCCACAATTGCAGCCAAGCATAAACAAAAATCCGAACTGAAGGTGCAAGGGGACTGCTGTTCTAGAGATAAGGAGATAAGATCTATTGCTGTAATAGCCCTTGATTCTGATGACCAAAGGAAAAAAAAACACAACAGAAAAAATAAACTAAACCTCACAGAAAACCAAAACCACCACCCCCTCCCCCAAAAAAAAAGCACACAAAAAACCCTGAAACCTAAAAAAAAAAACAGAAAAAAAAAACAGGAAAAAGAACAACCCAACAAGCAAACATGAAATATACAGATAATTTTGTGTTTATTTATACATAAAAGGAGGGAAGCAAATTGTTTACAAAGAGAAAAGCATATAGGGAATAGGGTTTCATTATATGTCAGTGTTTCTCAACAGTTTATAAAACATGATCTTGTGAAACTAGAGGTTTGCTTGTGGTCTTCTCTGTTTGCTTAATGACATTTTGTAAAGTGCTAAAAATCACATGGAGATAGCAGAGAGAGAAAGAGAATCTGCCAGATGGTTATCTGTTGGTAGAGTGTTTTTCACCCTTCCTTCCACCTGCAGCACAAAAGCCTTGGTTTTACACTGAAGACAGATTTGCATTAGAAGATACTACATATGAATAAAAGTCTGATATATTGTGCTTCAGGTATGTGAAAGATGTGTAAATTGCTGGTGACACAGGTAATGAAGGTGACTTGTGCATGACAAAAACTGACCTGTTATTTAAAAGATGTGATTTTCAGATAATCTTCACCTTTCATTGCAGTCAGATTCCCCGAATTTATAGGGTTTTCACTAAAAATTGGGAGGACTAGGAAAAATTTAAAACAAGCTTTAAAGATTTTGGTGTATAAAAACTGCTTTTGCTGTGGGAAAAACTGCTTGCGCTCCTCTCAGAATCATGCAAAGGGCTGGCTCGCTTGGTCATTTTAAAGGTAATTTTCATGTCTTTAGCTTTAGGGTTACAAATCCTTTTTAATTCTCAGTATATTACAAAGTTTCACTTATTATTGTTTGCATAAATGCTAACTTAGTGGGACTTTGCACTTTACAAAAATTTTACTTCAGTAAGAAATACTTAGAATTTTTAGTCTGCTAAGCAGGTTAAAGGAGGGAAGAAGAAAAACCAGATGACTCTACTAGCTTCTTTTATTTTCAAAATGTAGAAAATCTATAGTTTATTGTCAAATATCTGTCCTGAGGTATTTTATAAATACCCTTTTTTAAAAAAAAGATTTTATGTGACCCATATGTCTTAAACAGTTCTGAGAATATGCCTTGTTGATTTTTACCATTAAAAAAACCCTTAGATATGTCACAGCTGAAGTCTTTTACATTTCCTCTCTATTTTCCATGAATTCTTTCATTACTTCTCTTTACCAGGCAGCACTGGCTATTCAGTAACATGACATGGAAACTCATACACAGAAAGGAAGCCGAGCATTGTTATGAATGATAACTTCTCATAAATTGATAAGTGATTTAAACGTAGATTTTTAGGACATGCTTTATTCAAAAGAACTATTCAGTAACTATAAAACAATATTAATTTTCACTGATAATCCTTTCTAAAAATGCATAGGTATTAGTTGGGGTCTGTTACCACAGTGGCACAGGGAATCACCATCTACCTGACCTTTCTCTTTGACTGGAAGAACTTCAGTGTTGTTCTGTGTTCTGATTATGAGAAATGCAGAAATAGGAATTAAGCATGTTCCTAAAAATCCTTAACCTGTTATCCTAGTTTAAAATTAGTAAAACTTCTCCTTGGAAATAATAAAGGTGGGGTACATCACATTTGCTTGTTAATTTTTCCTCCTTTGCTTGCCAATTACATATATAGCCCTGCAAAGTAATATCTTGACTCTGGCCTTTACAACAGAATGCAGAGAGGGACTATGATCTTCACAAAAAAAAAGTGGATATGGGGAAGATGTCAGAACTTTCAAATTCGCATTTTGTACTTTCCTGGTCAGTAAGAACTTTCCAGAAAACTCCCTTAAAAAGCCCCCAACATGCACATATGGGGAAGGTATGCCCAGAGATATATTTCTTATGAAAGGAGCTTGCAAGTGTTTTGAGATCCTTAGCTGGAATGTGTTACGGAAGTGATAAGTACTTATCTGTTCTTACATATTTAATTCTATGGGAAGATATATACCTGTTTGGAATTTGTTTATTATATTTCATATATACAAAATGAAACAATCTTTATAATTGACACTGTAGATAATGTTTTGGGGGTCTGCTGCTAACTCTCCAATGATAGTCTGCTATTACTTGTTTTTTAATGACCCAGAGCTAGATCCTGCTTACACTTGGTGAATTGAATGAGGAAAGAGGAGAATTTCTACCAGTGAGAAACTCCAGTACACAAACCTATGTAGGTCGGATATCAAGCAAGTATCTGCAAACTGACTGAAGGAAGAATGTCATTCTCTCAGAATGACATTACACCTATAACTGGCAGCAGTTTAGCTCACACAAGCAGATTTTTGCAGAAAAAATACCAGTCTTTCTGGGTTACTGACCAAGGCCAAGGTTGGTTTTAGATTTGAGTTGCATGTGAAAGCTCAAAAGTAATTTAGCTGTCAAAGTACTTAACATGAATACATCCACTTTAATACAATGGGACTACCTGGAAGAGCATGTATACATTTCAAATTACTTCCAAGAAACTCAAGACTCATCAGTCTTTCTACTGTTAAAAAATATTCTACATCCAGGAAAGGCAAATGCTTTCTGAGGGTAAAAAGGCATTGCTACAGTTTTCCAAAGGAGAAAATGTGAACCTTTGCTGTTCTAGGTTTTAACTTTGCCACTTCAGTGTGCCGTATTCTCAACACAGACATTTGTGAAGCTAGAAAGAATCCCAGAAGGAGAAGACATTAGAACAAATGCAAAGCTCAGTGTCTGTGCAGAGGTGAAATAAAAGCTTTCAACAATGTAGAATCACAGTTCTATACTGTGGCTGAAAGTTGTTCACCCTTGAAAGCTTTCCAGCGGTCAGGCTGAAATATGTATCTTGGTCAGTAACTACTGAGCAAGTGTCAGTAGCATTAAAATTGCCAACACATTTCAGAATTTTTTTTGTCTTTCTTAACATGGACAAGCATTTTTACTGAGGTTTATTTTACTAAATAGCTAATGCTGGGAATACCATGTAACTATATGTTGGCAATTGACTATACACTGATTTATTCTAAGGCCTCCGAGTCAGTACTCAGTTGCAAATACTTTGGGATAATAAGCAGCTATAATAGCTATGCCCTATCATTTTTCAGTGCAGCTTTTGGTAAACTTATTTAGAATGACTTTATTCACTGTTTAGTGATCTCATTGTCCTACCTAAAATGTATGATTCATTTCTGCCAGAATAGTGTTGTACATGCGTGTGTTCTTTGACAGTTTTTAAAAATCTTTAGTATCTATGAGTTTCTGTGACTTTTAAAGAACATGTTGTCCAAAAAGCAGGTTGCTACTCATTTTGTGCTCATGCTTCTCCTTGGTTTCAGCTGGTTTATTGCAACAAAGCCTAAAAAAAACCAGCATTCTAATGGTGCAAATACTTTTAATGATTGTTGAAATTGCTAGAGACAAGTAAAGCAATAGCAAATGGAAAAGGAAGGAGCCCATTATATACTCTTTTGATTAAGATAGATATTATGAAATACTACATACCTGAAAATTGGAATTATGTTGTCTATGTCTCAGTTTTTCTTTGTTTCCATCTTTACAACATGTTCATGTTGTATGTTCTTGTTAAAGCAAGAATTTTGTTCTGAGAGTTATATTCAAATTCCACCTTTGGACAGCTTCATAATTATATTCCAACTTTCAGTCAACTCTGGTTTTGTTTGACAGTGGAAATTTATTCCCTGCTGGGGTTAATAACAAAATTTGTTTTTCTTTGAGTATAGTCTCCACCATGCAATGCTAGAGGAAGAGTGGCTGGAATGCTGCCCAGCAGAAAAGGACCACGGGGTGCTGATTGACAGCTGGCTGAACAAGAGCCAGCTTGTGCCCAGGCAGCCAAGAAAGCCAACAGCATCCTGGCCTGTATCAGTAGTAGTGTGGCCAGCAGAACTAGGGAAGACAACATCCTGCTGTACTTGGAACTGTTGAGGCTGCACCTCAAGTACTGTGTTCAGTTCATGGCCCCTCACTACATGAGAGATATTGAGGTGCTGGAGTGGGTCCAGAGAAGGGCAACAAAGATGGCCTAGAGCACAAGTCTTATGAGGAACAGCTGAGGGAACTGGGGTTGTTTAGTCTGGAGAAGGAAAGGCTCAGGGGAGCAAGGTGGTGGCTCTTCTCCCAGGTAGCAAGTGCTAGGATGAGAGGTAACAGCCTCAAGCATCAGGAGAGGTTTAGACTGGATATTAAGAAAAATTTCTTCACCAAAATGGTAGTTGGGCATTGGAACAGGCTGCCCAGGGAAGTGGTGGAATCATCGTCCCTGGAAGTGTTCAAAACTCATGTAAACAAGGCCCTCAGTGACACACATTTTAGTGGTGGACTTGGCAGTCCTGAGGTTGGACTTGATGTTCCTAAAGGTCTTTTCCAACCTAGCTGGTTCTATCATTCCATTATTCTATATGCCTGAAGAATTTCTGAGGATGGAAGCCCGAATAACCCAAAACTGTTCATACTGATATTGCCTTTGTTTTGATTGCAGCTGGCAATTGAGCAGAGCATGTCAAATATTGTTCCTCTTTCTTCTATTCTAGTACCCATGGATAGCAGTGCCCACAACATCTATTCCTGGTCAGTGTTTTTCAAAATAATTTTCTTTAATTTCTACCTTCATCTGGTTTTTGTACTCTTGTTATTTCAAATCTCATTACAGCTGAGTTTATTCAGTTCTTTAAAAAGTTAAAATCTTTCACATTATGGCTTTTCCATTCCTCACTATTTTTTTACTTCTAATTACTGTGACAGGTTCATGAATGTTGGTGGCTTTATGTTTGCATATCTTTATGAGAGGTTTCTTTCCACATGTTTTTCGTTGGGGTTTGTTTTTTTTTTTTCATGTTCCTGTTTTTCACTGTTCAGTACAAATATAATTTCTAGCATCACAACAGACAATGTATAATGTTAGACTAAATAACTGGGTAATGTAACACTTCTCACAGTAAATGCTCTGCCTTCTTTCCTTGACATTCTCAATTTTTGCTTCTTGTCTGTAACTAAAAATACTGATCTATTTCAGTCACTACTGACTGTCAAGCCTGTATTATTTTAAATATAGATAACCCTTAAAGTCTGCATCCAAAGCCTCAGTTTAAAGTAATCTTGTAATCTTTGAACTTTTGAAAAGTAGGATGAAAAGCCAAATTCAGCTGTCATCCAGAATGTACATTAACAAAGTGTTTAACCATGTTCTTACCTCAAACAAGTGACTTGGTGCCTGGGTCATGACTTAGCTTCAAAGTAGCTTGTTGAGTTGAAGCTTTAAGATCTGTAGCTTAAGAAGAAATCCACTCTTTATCCAGTTTCTACTAGACTTGTAACAATATGAATGTATACTAGAACCCACCATTTTTAAAAAAAACATTCTTCAACTAATGTGGTACGTTTACTGATCTCTGTAGGAACTGCTACCTGATATGTGTCCTTCTCCCATTCTTCTGTTCTACTTTATCAATTTTGTGTGGGTATTCATCCATGTGTATATGCAAACATGCATGTTTCCTGAAAACAAAATTAATTTTCTTGAAGTTACTTTTAAGTAGCAGGTTTAATTTTGATAATACAAGTCAGATTCTGGTCTTGATAGACTAACCTCTAACAACATATTCATCTTCAACTTTTTTTGACCCTGTTTGTTCCAGAAATTATGCTCTTCCAAACTAAAACTTGGAAATTGCATGCAATTTCAGAAGTTTTTGAAGTTTAATTGAAAATCTTATACATACAGTATACAGTAATTTGTTGGAAAAGGAGCCACACCAAAATCCTTCTGCTTTCCATAAAAGAAAATAATTCCAATATAATTAATCACTTATTTATTTAAAGGAACTTACGTAGGTGAATCATATTTAAAACTTCATGCAAATGATAAACAACAAAATCTCTGATACCAACCTCTGATTCAAATGGAAGTTTGTTTGTTGTTTTTTTTTTCATTGCCATACAATACTAATAAAGTCCATGGTTGTTAAATTTTGGAATTTTCTCAGAAAGGCTCTTTTTTGATAAAGAGTTAGACTAAAATTGACATATTTTAGAAATAAACCAGTGTGTTTTTCAAAGTTTCCTTCTTCTCCCCTTGCAACTCACTGTATAAACATACCTATAAAATTCACACCAAACAGTAAGAATGATTTTTTTAAATATCATTCAACATCATATGAAGCTCTTTCTTTCCTAGCATGTCAAAATTTCATTCAGTCTGCAGTTGTGGTAAATATTTCTCTTCCTTTCTACTCCCTCCCTTTTCCAAATCTTGAGTGTTTTCTATGATTCTGTGTCATTGTGAGTAAAATGTCAATATGTGTAATGACACAGCACAGTGAAAACACATATTTTCATATTCATGTAAACTCATGTAATTGTAAATTAGGCTGTGCCACCCGCTATCATAACATACTTCATGTGAAAAGATGCTAAATTTACTTGACCTACTTTCATCTTCATGTTTAAGAAACAGGGTATAAGAAGTAAACAAAGTAGTTGTGCCTCATGCAGGGGATGATTATTGTTTGAATTTATGATTCATGCCTTGAGCAAAATTTTGTCTGTGGCCTCATTTGCAACCATAATTTACAACTTTACTAGGGATATACTGTGTATTTGGGAGGTTATATATTAGACATGCTTTGTACTGGAACATTTTTCTAGCTTTGGGTGTAGCATTTTCTATGTTTCTGGTAGCTATAAAATTTCTTGGCATAACATTTATTGTAGTGAATATGGATTTTTTTTTTAATTGAAATTCCCCTTTGGAATGTCCTATTATATTTACATCAATGCACTTGTTACAGCTAAATCAAACTAGTATTTAAAGTTGTTAATTCTATGAACAACGAGTCATAAATGTAAGAATTTACTTTTTCTGTATTTCTAACCACAGTGTTCAGCTTTTAGTAATGAGTGTCTCATTTAGTTAAATTAGTGTTTTAACCCAAGTCCAATATAGTTATACATTTCTGGAATCCAGTAAAGTAATCTTTTCTGATAAAGATGATAATTACAGTATTTTTCTGGTATATGGTAAATTAGGTTGAATTGCCTTAGGTCTGTTTGGCTAACACCATTGAAGGATGATGCTTTGGAGAAAAAATAAGATACAGCAAGGTAATAGATTGCTTAGTATGTGCAGAGTATAATCATGCACTGCAAAGAAACGGTCAGTATGAAATGGACTTTTCTCTCTTTAATGTTTATGAATCTATTATTCTCTTTGGATTGTTGTTTACTGTGATATTCCTGGGAGTCGTCTGATCAAGTCACAACTAATAGAGTCATAGATGATATGTCTGATATTTTTTCTTTTTGTAATGCATGTTTCTTTCCAAATCCAGATTGTTTACAGATAAGCTCTATTTTTGAGTCATAGAAATACTGTACTAACCCAGGAGTGCAATAATTTCCCCTTTGTGTTTTGTCTTTCAGAAGGCAGAAATTTCTAACCATACTCTGAGGAACAAGTTGTTTTTTTTTTTAATTAGCTGTGAGACATCCATAGAAATCTATGTTCCTGGAAGACTCCACATGGATCCTGCCATCTCCAGCAAAGAGACACAAGGCCTGACTGTGTCCTGGACTTTATGGGTTCAGTCTGCCCCTTCACATACTTCCTGAAAGAGTGGTGTGCCGGAGCTTCCATTGAGATCCTTTTCTTTGACTGAGTCATGGTAGTGAAATGTAGTGAAATCAAGGTATGTTGTATTCAGAATCTGCTCACTCTATCACCATTCTTGCAATTTTTTCATTCTTCCATTAAAACTATGGACTCCCAACTTCATAAAAGCTTCAGAAGACCTTAGTGCTGTTTTGATGCCTGAAGAGAATGCAGTGAAGAGCTCTCCTTATACCCTGTCCCGGTTTTAGTACACTTTAAGCCTCAGAAGAAAAGCAGAGTATCTAGTATCTAATGAAAAATGAAAGCCAAGACTCCTTTTCCTCTTGTACTCATTCCAGCCATCCACTCCATTGCTGTGGAACTAAACATGGTAGATCCATGGTGATGGCAAAAGTGGAGATGATGACCCCATTTCTTATTCTCAAAGGGGAATTAAGGATGAACTAGTTTGTCCATCCTCACTGTGCTCTTAAAGAGAATTGAAAATTAGCAAGTCTCATCAAACTCCTGTTACTCAAAGAAAATGATACATGAGAAAGTAAACTACTGTTGACCAGATTTAAAGTCTAAAGGAATATGCCAAACCACTTCTCAAAGACAGGATCATTTCACCTACTTGTGAAGGTAAAATTCAAGAATATTAAGAGGGAGAAAATTACTGAATGATAGGAAGCTGCCATCATAATATGCGCTGCTCAGTGCTTGAACATTGTAACTGTCAAGATGATTTCATTATGAAAAAGGGAGTAATTTAACATTATTTAAAATTCACAATATGCACATATTGAACGGGAGTGTATGTAGAATATAAAACCATATTCTAGCATAAATGAACCTTTAATCATAGGAGTAATATTGTTTTTAATAGGATAACTCTTATTCTCACATTTATACATATGCATAATAAGTAAAAAGCTACTAAAGAATACGTTTAAAAATAACAATATTACTTTCATGAAATTATAAATGAAGATTTTCTTGCCTCCTGCTCAGTTTGTGGGACTGGTCCCCCAGTCCATATTGTCTACCAACATCAGTTTTTTTCTGTTGGCTATATCAGGATCTTTCCTTTGGTACACAGGTTGTATGAAAAGAAATGAGAACAAGATTTAGTTTAATTAGGATTTTTCCCAAGTACGAAAGATTTAATACTGCTATAGAAAGTTTGGTCATAAGTGCTCAGATGGAAAAGGTGGAAAATGTGGGGAATTTTGGGAAATTGTAAACCTGGCTACTTTTAAGACTGATGCTTGAGATGTACAGGTAGACTGAAAACACTGAAATGAGGACACAGAGGAGCCGAAAGAAAACACAGAAACTTGTATGCAATTCATTATCTACCAAAGTTATCTTCTCAGACTTCTGTCTCAACTTCTCTTCACACCGCATCCTTGGGGCCAGCTGCATGCTAGCTGTCCTTCTAAAGTGCAGGCCCAAAGCACAGATGGTGAATGATGTGGTTTGCCATAACTATGGGAGATGACTCTGGCCTCTTTTCGTTTCATGTTGTTTCTCCTGTCCTCTCCACAGGTGCTGATTTTTAAGACCTCACCTGGACATGGCAGATATTATCTTGATTTACCTGTGTTCTGGTACAACACATAAGGAGTTACAGTTGTTTTGGTAGGGTGCTCCAAAAAACCCTGTAGGTTCTCCAAGGAGCTACAGATGGCAAATAATGGCTGTCAGAAATTCTACCTTTTTCTGGACCCTGAGTGCCAGCACCACTTCTGTCTATTTTGATTCCTGTCAGGGTGCTTCTTCTGCGTTTCATTCAGTGGTTGTAATATAAAGTGCAGAGACAACTTTTGGAGTAGAGTGGCACCTAGGATTTGCTCATCCTTCTGTGATCTTCAGACCCTCCATGGCTGCATAGATAGCCATGTTCTGACTTTCCCAATGTTCTGACTTGCCCTCTACAGTGGTCTACTCAACTTGCTTTATTTGCTCCATAACAGCATAGTATTAGCAGATACTTATTTTATTCTATTTTATTATGTTTGGTTTATTTTATTTTATTTGATTTCATTTTATTTTATTTTATACAGTTGGGAAGTAAATCTCTTAAGGGCATACCTTCCTCCAGCTAGGTGAATGTAGCTTCTTAGAGAGGACTGTAACATTGAAAAGGGAGAAAACTTTGCAAAAGTGACAATAAAATATCAATATTGATTTATTATATGAAAATTTTATATTGTATATTAGAAACACCGATGAAAAGGCCAATTATAGGTGTAATTACAGATGCGTATTTCCAAAAAGATTTTAGAAATACATTTTCTAGACTATTCATGGCATTTTAGTAGTAAGTGCTAATATTAAGAGAATGACATGAAGATATCTGTAGTCATTAGGTCTAATCACCCATGTTTCTCCCATAGCATAGGAAAATTGTGCCAGTATCTTAAAAATGACAGGTTTAAATGTCTGCAATAGAAGTGTTATTTTTTTTTTTATTTCAAGCAAGTATTTCTGCTGTTACTGCTTCACTGTAACAGTATTTTCACTGTTACATAATTACCTCAATTTGAAGGGAAAAAAAAAAGCATATCATGGTCTATTGCTCCTTGTGTGCACTTTAAGGCAAAAAAAAAACTTTCTGTATGAAAAACTGCTTAGCTTTAATTGAGCAAAAGGATTCATATGGGGTCTCGACTTGCAGCTCATAATTTCTGTAGACAGGTTAGGTTGCTGGATGATGATCCTAATTAAATTATATAAAAGCATTGAACTAGATAAACCAAACTGGCTGCTCCATCAGCTCACCAGGTGAATTAACCATGCACAGGAGGCTGAATTTGTTCATACATTCCTGCTCCTTTTTGCCCATAGAGTATTCCTCTAGCAGCTCTGAAAGGTGTTGTTGTCACGTTTGGTCTATAGGTGGCAGCATTGTCAGGTTTTGTGGCGGCTACGGCTCCTCAAGAATTCTGTGCTCTCCTCAAACCCCCCAACCTGCTATCAGGTCTGGGTTAACATCATTACATACTCACATCATGTGAAATAGAATTCATTTTCCTCTTTCTTTGCCTTCTTCTTTTCTTTTCTTTTCTTTTCTTTTCTTTTCTTTTCTTTTCTTTTCTTTTCTTTTCTTTTCTTTTCTTTTCTTTTCTTTTCTTTTCTTTTCTTTTCTTTTCTTTTCTTTTCTTTTCTTTTCTTTTCTCTTTTCTTTTTCCTTTTTCTTTTTTCTTTACTTTTTTCTTTTCTTTTTTCTTTACTTTTCTTTTTCCTTTCCTTTCCTTTTCTTTTTCCTTTCTTTCCTTTCCTTTCCTTTCCTTTCCTTTCCTTTCCTTTCCTTTCCTTTCCTTTCCTTTCCTTTCCTCTTTCCTTTCCTTTCCTTTCCTTTCCTTTCCTTTCCTTTCCTTTCCTTTCCTTTCCTTTCCTTTCCTTTCCTTTCCTTTCCTTTCCTTTCCTTTCCTTTCCTTTCCTCTCCTCTCCTCTCCTCTCCTCTCCTCTCCTCTCCTTCCTTCTTTGCTTCTTTGCTTCTTCCCTTCCCTTCTCCTTCCCAGCCTGTTCCCTTCTTCCCTTTTCCTTTCCTTTTTTTCCCTTTTCCCTTTCTCTTTCCCTTTTACTTTTTCCCTTTTCCCTTTCCCTTTTTTCCCCTTTCCCTTTCTCTTTCCTTTTCTTTTTCCCTTTTCTTTTTACTTTTTCCCAGTCGTTGGCTGATTCTTGTTTGCACTGGTCTTTTGGGAAGCTATCAAAAAGGGAAAAAATGTCTACATTTCATAATGCTTTATGTAGGGTTTGTGGTGTTTTGTTCTTTTTTCCTCAAATATCCTGCCATTGAGGCATTCCCCCCCCCCCCCTTTTTTTTTTAATACTTAACTGATCTGTATTTATGTCAATTCTAAAAGTTTCTGGAACTATTTATATGAGCATTGGGCATTGAAAAGATTTGACAGTGCTACCTTTTGAGTATGTGTATTTTATGACATATTATTTTCATTACATTGCACTTTCTATATAACCTTTTGTGATGTCAGAAATAAAGACATCATGAGGTCATACTTTTCCTACTCCTCATTCCGTTTTCCTTTTCTTCCTTTATTTCCCCAAGGGAAAGAAATTCCAAAGTAGAATTTGAAAAAAATTGTTTAAGTATTACTGAAATACAAACCAAATTTGTATCCTTAATAAATATAATTAGCTGTATATATTACATTTTCAAGAGCTAGTTACTGGTGCTGGGACCAGCTCTTTAAATAAAATAGGACCTCAGTAGTCTCTGGGGAGAACATGCATAAAGCAAAGTAAATGATTTTCCGTCAACACTAAGTAGACAGGTGCTTACATTGAACAGCATTCTAATATGTCTCTGAATATTTATGTCTTCTTTTTCAAATGCATTGCCCATGAATGTCACAGCTGTCAAACGTCTGTACACAAGAAGATAAAAAATGAAATTAATAAAAGGCAGATCAACATTTCATTTGTTTAGGCCACTTTTTCCTATTGCATTTTACAGAGGTTAACAATGTTGAGATGCTTGGGTATACTGGTATATTCTAAGGTGCTGTTGTATTCTGCGTAGGCATAGGTATACTTCCCATTATTTAACCTAAAAAAAAATCAATGTAAATAATGATTAAAAGTGCTATGGGTTGTTCCTTTATTGTCTGTACATTTGCTTCACAGATAGGGACCCTGGAAAGACAACTTTGGCTCTCTTTCAGTGATACCATAACTAAAAGGGTTTTTAGTGGGGCAAATTCTGGACCAAACCGTGCAAGGACAGGTAAGTCATCACTGCTGCCTGAAAACAGTTAATAGAGAATAGATTTAAATTTAAAATAGTTCTAAAAGTCTGAAAGATATACATATTAATGTAAGAGTTATTGTTCATGGCTATCTGTGGAAAGAATACTTTGAAAGAATTTGAAAGATCTTAATGTTAACATAGGTCCCGTTTATTACAGGATGGTGCTGAGACAATGAGAGGAAAAACTTTCCCTAATGGACCTAAATCAGCATTATTCACCTTGTATGCAATTTAAGTAGACTTTCATATGGGTGGTGTTTCAGTGTATCTCTGCCCCACTCACTGAGACATTTTAAAAACTCCTGAAGTTCAGTGGCTATTTCAGGGCAGGCTAATTGTTGCTCACATGCTCACATATAGGTGCCAGAGGTTAGGTACTGCCTCCTCTTAATCTGTATTCCTTGGTAAATACTTTGCTGTAAGGTTTCAGGGTAACTTTAACAGCCTCAAGACTTTCTCACAATCTCCTTCATGAGCTCAGAAGACAGACCATTTCCCTGTCAAAACAGTTCAACCTATCTTTCAAACTGACTGAATACAAGCTACCAGAGGTCAAAGGACAATGCACAATGTTCCCAAAAATTTAAATGACACATAGAGGTTTGTCTCATTACTGGCAAAACAGTAAGTCAGAATCATAGAATCACAGAATGGTTTGAGTTGGAAAGGACTTTAATGATCATCTAGTTCCAATCCCCATGCCATGGCCAGGGATAAAAGTCTCAATACAGCTGTTAAGACTAATAATAGGTTTCCCTCAATACAGCTGTTAAGACTAATAATAGGTTCCCCTAATGTCCAGAGTTTCTATGATATATGGACATCACACACTCTGAAGCCTCTGCACAACAGAAAGTGCAGATAGAGTGTAGATTGGCATGTGCTTGAAGTGCCTAATCTTTAATGATGCACGCAACCATACTGAAAGCTGTGTTATGCTTTCATGGTAAGTTTTCTGTCAGGCACAAAACTGCTTTTTGTCAGCTGTTATCCCTCTCAGAAAATTTGTCCTGAGCAACTATCAGTGAAGGAGATATTTAGCACTCAGTACTGAGTGAACCAGTAGAGAGTAACAGGGATGAGGACACCAGGGCTGGTGTTCAGTTGGCTAGGAGTTTTCAGATGAACAGATGCTTGAGGGAAAATGCCAATCAGTCACAGTGTTTCATAAAAACATATCTCTCAACAGATTCCAGCAAAATGAGGTCTGATTTTCCTGGAAGCTGTAGTGGAACATCCTGTACCTGGAAATACCTGGAAACCTCAAGATTTTGCATGCATTTCCCATAGAGACACAATGCTTGCTCCCCATTCCAGCTACAGGTCCTCAGAGGAAATGATGTTTGGAAACATTTACATCATGAACTACACGGGTTTCCAAATTATGTTTATATTCCTGCTGTTTTATTTCCAGAAAACAGGTAGAAGGATCCTTGGATTCTCCTTAAAAATTGCTTAGGTGACAAGAGAGCAGATGTCTGTGATTTCAGGATATGACTAGCATTTGTTCCATCTTTAAAAGGTTCAGAAGATAATGGAGATTTTTGAGATCCACATATTTAGCTGGTTAGTAAGAAATAATTTAGAAGAAACTATGGTCTTGTTGAAATAAGCATGGAAATACTGTACTGCTTGGTTCTTTCTGGCATCGCAATTCTCAGAATGTGTTGTTTCTTTTGCTGCTGCAAATAAAGTCAGTGCAGAAATGCATAGAACTGAGAGCAGAAGATACATTCATCTAGTAAGAATTTGGGGTTTCTTTTATCTTATCTGGTGTTATGGTTTAGAAAATGAAAATTATATGGTGTGGTCAGTAAGATAACTGAAATAGAACCAAGAGTTAAAATCCATTCCGGAAGTATGTATGGCACAATAAATCTCCATTTTGAGCGAAGAAAGAATATTTTATAGTGATAGCTGCTTCAAAACTTTTGAATTACTCATGTTTTTCACTTAGGAGTTGCTCAATCAAAATCTTATTTTATGATATATGTTTGATTTACATGTTTATGTTGTGGTTGCATCCTAACATATTTTGGATCTGGTGACATGCTATATCTAATAGCAACACACATGGAGTGTGTTTGCTGCTAAAACATGAAGGTTCTGAAATGTATTATCTCTCACTTTTTGCTTTAAAATATGCAATTGTGTTTACAAATTTCAGCAAATATAGAACTAGTTGGTCCTATGTAGCCTAGTGTAAATTTGAATGAAAGTTTCTAAAGACAGATACTACAAATAATATAAAACAAATAAAGAACAAGTAAGGATAAAAATCTTTCAAATCCTGATTCACATATATAGTCTTTTAACAGGCAACTCATCCCCTGAAATCAGTAGGAACTATGTGGAGTTTGCGGGATTAAACACCAATTTTCTTCTTTCCTTAGGATATTTTGTGCAGTCAGATTGCTATCAATCTGAACTACATGTATTGCATTAGCAACACAATAAATAAACTCCATGCTTCACTGTTAAGAAATAGAGTTTTCCTGAAACACTGAGATAACACATATAGTTTCAGAACTGGTCCACATTTGCAGCATATGTTGTGAAACTGCTGTGTTTGTATCTTTGGGATTTACTGTGGTGCTTACTCAAAAATAAGCATAGATATCCATGGAATACTGAATTTAGGCTTAA
Organism: Pezoporus flaviventris; assembly: GCF_033815535.1. NCBI lineage: Eukaryota > Metazoa > Chordata > Aves > Psittaciformes > Psittacidae > Pezoporus > Pezoporus flaviventris. The sequence continues at coordinate 18,950,586 of NW_026892584.1, read as the reverse complement.
AAGCATAACTAAGGGGAGAAACATCTCGGTAAGAAAAGATGAGCCTAGCAATTCAAAATGCTTTGAATAAAAGGGCTGCTTTTCTTCAAAGAATACATTCCCAACAACATCTTAAAGTATGTACCATAAATTTGTCTTTTTCTCTGAAACTTATTCTTTTGTACCTAGCAAACTGTTCATTGACATCAGATCAGAGAACAATATATATAGATTAGTACTGCCTTAGGTTGCAGAGAAAAAAGTTAGTTTCAAATTTCTCTCTGTGTCTGATTTCCTTCCCCTCAATACACATTGAAAATAGGTTCTGACATCTTCAATGCAATTTTTTTGTTTTGTTTTGGTTTTAAAATATTGACTTTCTAAGTAGCACTTAAAAGAGAAAGAACTGTTTACTGAGTTACTTTCCATATGTTTAGCATGAATTCTGTACTACAAAGCTAATACTGTGAAGAGTTATTTCCAAGCCCATAAACTCCATTGTTAGTCTGGGCCTGAATATCTGTTGAGTAGCAGTTCTTTTCCACTTCTGACCACAATCAGCAATTAACTCCAGGCCTCCAGAAGGGGAATGCTAGGTGTTAGCTGATTGCATTTCCTTAGCATCCTTCTGCTTTCCTGACATCAGGCCACATGGCCGCAGTAACCACATCTTGTGTCTCAACACAATGGCTTCAACCTGAAAGAGGAGAGGTTCAGATTAAACATTAGGAAAAAAACAAATTTTGTGAGGGTGGTAAGGCACTGGCACAGGTTGCCCAGAAAAGCTGCTGATGTCTCATCACTGGCAGTGTTCAAGGCCAGGCTGGATAGGGCTTGGAGCAACCTCGTCTAGTGGCAGGTGTCCCTGCCCATGGCAATGGGGTTGGAACTAGATGACCTTTAAGGTCCAGTCCAACCCAAAACATCCTATGATTTTACTATTCTACAAAAATTTATATTTACTGAAGTTGAGTGATACTTCACCATTAATTTCAACAGATTTTGCATGCTTAGAGCTTAAGTCATGTAGATAACTCCAGTGGACCATTTAGGCTTTATTTATCTACATGTCAGACTAGTTGATGTTTCAGCCCTCCATTAACACCATCAAGTACAGGGGAAATTGTATATTTCAACTGGGCCACAGTGCAAATGTTGTCTCACCTTCCAAATTAGTCCTCAGTCCCTTGCCATATATTGCTGCTGATTCCATAAAATTGCACATAATCCATTGAGAATACTTCATTATCCAGTGAAATCATATCTAGATTGAAATTCCATTGATTTAAATAACAGATTAACTGCTAATTCCAAATATGCTGGTCACAAATGTTTCAGTGGACCATAAAATTGAAAAAGGGATTACTTTGAGTCAAATGCAATGTTTAACTTAACAACAAAAGTGTTGTTTAAATCATAATTATTCTTTTAACAAATTTATTTTGCAAATAATTGGGCAAAAATGAGGCTGGGTTTTGGTTTTTTTTTTCATCCATGTGGACTTTAAACAACTTTTCGGATAAAAAAATGTCATTAGCTCTACTGAAAAGATGGGGCCTGTTATGTCATGAGCTCTATTTAGAACATAGGTTCTGGTAATGTAGAAATCTTTGATAGTTCTGGACAGGACATGAAAGAAGAATGATGAACGGAATTGAAACTGCAGGATGCAGGGAGGGAGAGAGTAAGTAACAAAGTAAGTACATAAACTGGAATTTGTACAGGTCCCTAGAACTAGAAAATGCCAAAATGCTACTTACCAAGATATTTCAAATAAAAAATAAATAAATAAATAAATAAAAAATTGTAAAATTTTCTACACTTGTGCAGCAGGAAATCTTCAATCTTTAGCATTCACTCTGACCTTCTGTTTCCCCCTGAGCTAAGTAACTTCCTTCTCTTTCAAAGGAATGCTTTAAATTAGTCTATTCCTGAAAGAGAACAATGCCTTTTCCTGGAAATCTTTAGCCTTTTTCCCTACCATATTGACTTTCCTGTTTAGAAACAGCTTACTAATGAGCACGAATTCCTCCCCCCCCCCCCCCCCCATTAAAAGTCCACTTAGTTTTGTTTCCAGTTTTCAAGAAAAATACATAAATTCAATGCATTTCTACTTATAGTGCTTTTATAGTAAAACTTCACTATACTATCTAAAGATATATTGGACCAATTACAGTCAACCATTATACTGTAATGTTACAATAATATTACAACCTAGTCTATTATATGCAGTGCAGAAATAAGTCTGCTGGCGTATACTCTTTCTTAATCTTGGGCAATCCCAAGCACAACTACAGGCCAGGCAGAGAACAGATTCAGACCTGTCCTGAGGAGGACTGGGGAGTACTGGTTGACGAGATGCTCAACATGAGTTGCATCAAAAGGAGTGTGACCAGCAGGTTGAGGGAGGTGATTCTGCCCCTCTACTTCACTTACATGAAACTGCACCTGGAGTCATGCAGTCACCTCTGGGGCCCCCAACACAAGAGGGATGTGGACCTCCTTGAGCAAGTCTGGAGGAGGGCCATGAAGATGATCAGATGGCTGAAGGACCTCTGCTATGAAGACAGGCTGAGAGAGTTGGGCTGACTCAGCCTGAAGAACAGAAAGCACAGGGGAGACTTTATAACAGCCTTCCAATATCTAAAGGGGGCCTACAAGAAACCTGGAGAGGGATTTTTTACAAGGACATGTAGAGACAGGACAATGGGGGATGGTTTTAAACTGAAAGAGGACAGATTTAGATTAGATATTATGAAGAAATTCTTTATTATGAGGGTGGTGAGGCACTGGTACAGGTTGCCCAGAGAAGCTGTGGATACCCCAACCCTGAAAGTGTTCAAGGCCAGGTTGGAGAGGGCTTTGAGAAACCTGGTCTAGTGGAAGGTGTCCCTGCCATAGCAGGGGGGGTGGAGCTGAGTGATCTTTAACGTCATTCCAACCCAAACCATTCTATGATTTGAGAGATTCAAATGATTCTGCGATTAATGGATTTTATCCTACTAGTGTGTACTAAGTTCTGAAATTTCCAGTACTATTGCTAACTCTAGAGTAAATTACATCCATCCTACTTCAAAACCCAAGTGTTTCTAGGAAGTTTCAATGACTATACAAAATAGAGGTTTTATTTCAAGGCTTAGCTGTTTATGTGCATTAAATTAAGTGTCAGAGTCTGCTGAGGCTCTTTCATTCAATAAATGAATGAAGAATACTTGTGTAGAGGTTACCCACAATGCAAACAGGTCCATAAACAACTTTTGAACTAGAATTTTCTCCACCAGAACTCCTCTATATAACGAAAGTGCTCAGAATATCAGTTCTTGAACACTTCTTTATTAAGCTGCCTTGGTTAGGTAACAGAAATTGTCCCATGGTCTTTGGGTCAGGGCTCTAAACCCCTTTTTTATAAGGCTCTTAATCTCAGGTGCTTTGAGGAAATGGAATACTCAGAAAAAAAGGCTATTTACTTAAAGGGAAAAAAAGAGAATATTGTTCTGGAGATAACAATATACAAGAACAATGGAAAGAAGAGTGTTTTGAGATACTAGCTTCTTCTTCCTGTGTGTTGTGGTTTAAACCTTAGCCAGACAGCTTGTTCACTCACTCCCAGTGAGCGGTTCTGGGCTGGAAGCAATCGAGGCCCCCCGTGGGGGCTCTCCCCTTTCCTGCTCCCTGAGGGATGGGGAGGAGAAGCAAAAGAGTGCAACTCCCACGGGTTGAGACAAGAACAGTCCAGCAAAGAATGTACAACACAAATCACCACCGCTACCACCAACGACAACAATGATAAGAGAAAATAACAAGGGAAGAGAATACAATACCACCTGCTGAGAAACAAGTCTGACCATGAAGACCCTGTATCCTTCTGGGTAACTCCCAGTTACCCCCCACCCCAGGCATGACATGCTGTGGTATGGAATACCTCTTTGGCTAGCCTGGGTCAGGTGTCCCGTCTCTGCTTCCTCCTGGCTTCCCCTCCTCCCTGTCAGAGCCTGAGACTCACAAAGTTCTTGCTCAGAGTAAACATTACTTAGCAACATCTGAAAACATCGGTATTATCAGCACTGTTCCCAGGCTGAAAGTCAAAACACAGCACTCCACCAGCTACCAAGACGGAGAAAACTTGACTGCTGCTGCTAAACCCAGGACACTGTGTAATGACTGGGGGTGGGGGAGATGGGAGGTACTGCAAAGTGGCTTGTGGCATTTTTAAAACCTAGGAAGTTGCAAAGGAGATGGCAGAGCTCTTCCACCACAAGAGGATTAGCTATGGAAAAGGGGAATGCACCTGTCAGAAGAAGCAAGATTCTATAGGTTCATGCATGTGTCACTGGAACAATAGAAGACCTGGCACTACTTATATGACAGTAATATGCCAGCAATATATGTCATAGAATCATAGAATAGTTAGGGTTGGAAAGGACCTTAAGATCATCAAGTTGCAACTCCCCTGTAACGGCAAGGGACACCTCACACAAAACCATATCACCCAAGACCTCATCCAGCCTGGTCTTGAACACTGCCAGGGATGGAGCATTCACAACCTCCCTGGGCAACCCATTCCAGTGCCTCACCACCCTCACAGGAAAGAATTTCCTCCTTATATCCAATCTAAACTTCCCCTGTTTAAGTTTTAACCCATTACCCCTTGTCCTATCACTACGGTCCCTAATGAAGAGTCCCTCCCCAGCATCCTTATAGGCCCCCTTCAGATACTGGAAGGCTGCTATGAGGTCTCCATGTAGCCTTCTCTTCTCCAGGCTGAACAGCCCCAGCTTCCTCAGCCTGTCTTCATATGGGAGGTGCTCCAGTCCCCCGATCATCCTCATGGCCCTCCTCTGAACTTGTTCCAACAGTTCCATGTCCTTTTTATGTTGAGGACACCAGAACTGCACACAATACTCCAGGTGAGGTCTCAGAAGGGCAGAGTAGAGGGGCAGGATCACCTCCTTCGACCTGCTGGTCATGCTGCTTTTGATGCAGCCCTTTCTGGGGGCTTTCTGGGCTGCAAGCGCACACTGCCTGCTCATGTTCATTTTCTCATTGACCAACACCCCCAAGTCCTTCTCTGCAGGGCTGCTCTGAATCTCTTCTCTGCCCTACCTGTAGCTGTGCCTGGGATTGTACCAACCCAGGTGTAGGACCTTGCACTTGGCATGGTTAAACTTCATGAGGTTGGCATCAGCCCACCTCACAAGCGTGTCAAGGTCCCTCTGGATGGCATTCCTTCCCTCCAGCGCATCAACCAAACCACACAGCTTGGTGTCATTGGCAAACTTGCTGAGGGTGCACTCAATCCCACTGTCCATGTCAGCAACGAAGATGCTAAACAAGACCGGTCCCAACACCGATCCCTGAGGGACATCACTCATTACTGGTCTCCAGCTGGACATTGAGCCATTGACCACAACTTTTTGTGGCAGCCATCCAGCCAGTTCTTTATCCACTGAGTGGTCCATCCATCAAATTGATGTCTCTCCAATTTAGAGACAAGAATGTCATGTGGGACAGTATCAAACGCTTTGCACAAGTCCAGGTTGATGACATCAACTGCTCTACCCCTGTCCATCACTTCTGTAGCCCCATCATAGAAGGCCACCAGATTGGTCAGGCAGGATTTCCCCTCTAGTAAAGCCATGCTGGCTGTCACCAAGCACCTTGTTGATTTTCATGTGCCTTAGCATGCCTTCCAGGAGAATCTGCTCCAAGATTTTGCCAGGCACAGAGGTGAGACTGACTGGTCTGTAATTTCCCGGGTCATCCATTTTCCCCTTCTTGAAACTGGGGGTTATATTTCCTTTTTTCCAGTCATCGGGAACTTCACCTGACTGCCATGATTTTTCAAATATGACGGACAGTGGCTTAGCAACTTCACTTGCCAGCTCCTTCAGGACTCACAGATGGATCTCATCAGGACCCATGGACTTGTGCACATTCAGATTTTCAAGATGGTCTCGAACCAGATCCTCTCCTACAGTGGGCCCAAGGTCTTCATTCTCACAGTCCCTGAATCTGCCTTCCAAGACTTGGGTGGTGTGGTCAGAGCATTTGCCTGTGAAGACTGAGGCAAAGAAGACATTCAGAACCTCAGCCTTCTCCAAATCCTGTGTGACCAGTTCTCCCGAGAGCTTCCTGAGGGGGCCTATGTTCTCCTTAATCTGTTTTTTATTTGCTATGTACCTGTAGAATCCCTTCCTGTTATCTTTCACATCCCTAGCCAAGTTTAATTCTAACTGGGCCTTAGCTTTCCTAAGCTGGTCCCCACCTTCCCGGACAACATCCCTCTACTCTTCCCAGGCCACCTGTCCTTGCTTCCACTTTTTATAAGCCTCTTTTTTCATTTGAACGTTCTTCAGCAGCTCCTTATCCACCCAAGGAGATCTCGTGGCCCTCCTGCTGCACTTCCTTCTGGTTGGGATGCAACACTCCTGAGCTTGTAGCAGGTGATCCTTGAATATCAACCAAGAGTCTTTGGCCCCCCTGCCCTCTAGGGCTATATCCCATGGAACCTTACTAAGCAGGTTTCTGAAGAGGCCAAAGTCTGCTCTCTTGAAGTCCAGGGCAGTGAGCTTGCTGCACACTCTTTTCACTGTCCTGAGGATCTCAAATTCAACCATCTCATGATTGCTGCATCCAAGGCTGCCCTGGAGCGTCATATTTCCAACCAGCCCTTCCCTGTTGGTGAGCACGAGGTCAAGTATGGCACCTCTCCTTGTCGGCTCCTCTATTACTTGCAGAAGGAAGTTGTCTTCTACACAATCGAGGAACCTCCTGGATTGCTTGTGCCGGTCAGTACCATCATTCCAACAGATGTCAGGGTGTTTGAAGTCACCCATGAGAACAAGGGCCTGTGAGCGTGAGGCTTTTCCTATCTGTCTATAGAGTGCTTCATCCGCAGGTTCTCCTTGATCAGGTGGTCTGTAAGAGATCCCCACAGTAATGTCTCCCATAGCTATAATTCCTTTAACCCTGACCCACAAACTCTCTGTTAACTGCTCACCTGTCCCCAGACAGAGTTCCATACTCTCCAGCCTATCCCTAACATAAAGGGCAACTCCCCCTCCTGCCTGCCAGGCCTGTCTTTTCTGAAAAGCCTGTAACCTTCCATTCCAACACTCCAGTCATAGGAACCATCCCACCATGTTTCTGTGATGCCTGTTATATCATACCCCTGTAGACATGCACACATCTCTTCATTACTCTTGTTTGTTCCCCATGCTACGGGCATTTGTATAGAGGCATCTGAGCCGAGCTCCAGCTGAAGCCGGCTCATTGGCTGGAGCGGCTGGAATATCTCTACATTGCTCCAAGCATTTATTATAGGTGCTGGCAACTGACTGGGTGTGTTGGAATGGAATGATGCCCCCTCCCCCAACACATCTAGTTTAAAGCTTCCTTGACCAGTCTGGCAAGCCTCCTACCAAAACTGCTCTTTCCCTTATCAGACCAGCTCCACCAGCCCCCACTAGACCTGGTCTACAAGCTTGGGTCCCGTGTTCAAGACACCCAAACCCCTGACTATGACACCATCCTTTTAACCAGTTATTAACCTGGCTAATCCTCCTAGCCTTTTTTAGGTCCTCCCCTGTATCCTGGAGAATTGATGAAAAGACTATCTGAGCTCCAGAGCCCCTAACCACCTCCCCCAGGGCTCTGTACTCCTTTATGTTCCCCAGGCTACTACTATCTATATCCCTAGCATCCAGATGTATCACCAGAAGTGGGTAATAATCCGTGGGACTTTAGGCTAGAGCAGGCAGCCTCTCTGCCACATCCCTGATCCGTGCCCCCGGTAGGCAGCACACCTCCCTTGAGACAGGGTCTGGCCGGCAGACGGGTGCTTCTGTCCCTTTCAGTGTAGAGTCTCCTACTACTACAACCCACTGCTTTTTCCTGGCAGCACCAGTAGAGATCTTTACCAGGGCATCAGCCGGCTCTTTCTAGCTCAAGTGCGTCTCCTCATCAGCCCCCTGCAGGACAGCAAAGCGGTTCTGCATGGGGACAATTGATTTAGGGGGAAGCCCCTTGCTTTTGATTGTCCTTTTCCTCCTTTTTTTTTTTTTTTTGTTGGTTTTATTTTTTTTTTGTCACTAATTCCCAGCTTCCTGGGTTAACGGCCTCCTTCTTTCCTTCATGAGGTAGAGGTGAAGCTCGAGGCCCCTGCACAGTTTGGGCCGGGAGCAAGCATTCCTGCTTCCTCTCAGCTTCCCTGACATCTCGCAGTCTATTAACAGCATCTCGCAGCTCAGCCCCTGCTGCAGGAGCACCTCCACCAGGGAGCACCGAGTGCAGCCCTGCCCATTGTGCACCCTCCCCTCAGGAGACCAGTGCAGGCACTCTCTACACCCCGAGCTCTGCACTGCAGCCTCCCCTCTCACCGGCTCTGTCTGGGTGCCTACGCTGGCCACCGCCGGGGCAGCCAGAGCAGAGCTCCCGGACCGGGCCCTGATCATGCGACGAGTGCTCACCACCACGCCCGCCTGCCCGCACAAACTGGCCTCCTCGCCGCGCTCCTGGTCGCTCGCGCTCCCTGGGGCAGGTTTTTACCCAGTCAGGGCTGGTGCCGCCCCTCCTGGCTCCGTCCCCTGTTAGTCCCTGCTCGCCAGCAGAGCTGCCGGCTCCTGGGCAGGTCCTGTCGAGGACTTGAGGCTCCCTCCGTGGCTGTTGCCGCCCTGAGTTGAGGGTCCTGGACGCTGATCTCCCCCGCTCCGGTGTGGAAGGCGTCCTCTCATTGTCATTACAATTTTAATTGTCATTACAATTATATTTGATTCATTTTGGATAAAACTAATACTTGATGCAATAATTAAACAAATAAAATCCAACAACCCCATAGTCACCAGCCATGCAGATGTTTTCAGTGGGACTTAATTCCTTCATTCATTGAATATGTGGGTATCCAACCTTTATCAATCTACATGTGCTTAAAAAAAACCCTTTGAAAGTAGCTAATAAAAAGAGACCATAAAGGATTTGTGGTTACTTTTCTAAGAAGTAATGCCTCTCATTTACTTTTATATGTTGCCTGTTACTTCAAAATGTTTGACAGATTATAAAAAAATGCCATGTTTAGCACTGTTCAAACTGAGTCACCCTTGCTTAGGCAGGACGTTTTCTTTTTTCACATAGAAGTCTAAGGAGAGCAAAAGGACCGGGCATTTTTGGCTGAGTTTGCTGGCAGAAATTTTCTAATTGAAATGATGTAGAAACTTTATTGTCTACACTGAAAAAAAAAAGGAATTGTGCTCATAATACCTTAATTCAGTTTTGCACACTGCATTTCCCATGGCATTCAACATACCCACTTTTGAAAGCAATGACCTGAGTTAGACAAGATGTAAACTTCTATTTTCATCAACAACCTGGATGAGGGAACTGAATGTACCCTCAGCAAGTTTGCTGATGATACTAAACTGGGAGGAGTGGCTGACACACCAGAGGGCTGTGTTGCCGTTCAGCGAGACCTGGACAGGCTGGAAAGCTGGGCGGGGAGAAACTTGATGAAATTCAACAAGGGCAAGTGTAGAGTCTTGCATCTGGGGAAGAACAACCCCATGTACCAGTACAGGTTGGGGGTTGACCTGCTGGGCTGTAGTGAAGGGGAAAGGGACCTGGGGGTCCTGGTGGATAGGAGGATGGCCGTGAGCCAGCAATGTGCCCTTGTGGCCAAGAAGGCCAATGGCATCCTAGGGTGCATTAGAAAGGGTGTGGTTAGTAGGTCAAGAGAGGTTCTCCTCCCCCTCTACTCTGCCTTGGTGAGGCCGCATCTGGAATATTGTGTCCAGTTCTGGGCCCCTCAGTTCAAGAAGGACAGGGAATTGCTTGAAAGAGTCCAGTGCAGAGCCACAAAGATGATTAAGGGAGTTGAGCATCTCCCTTATGAGGAGAGGCTGAGGGAGCTGAGTCTCTTTAGCTTGGAGAAGGGGAGACTGAGGGGTGACCTCATCAATGTTTACAAATATGTAAAGGGTGAGTGTCAGGATGATGGAGCTAGGTTTTTTTCAGTCATGTCCAGTGATAGGACAAGGGGCAATGGGTGTAAACTGGAGCATAGGAGGTTCCATGTGAACATCAGGAAAAATTTCTTTACTGTGAGAGTGACAGAGCACTGGAATGGGCTGCCCAGGGGGGTTGTGGAGTCTCCTACGTTGGAGATATTCAAGGCCTGCCTGGACAAGTTCCTGTGTGATGTACTCTAGGTTACCTTGCTCTTGCAGGGGGGTTGGACTAGATGATCTTTTGAGGTCCCTTCTAACCCTTGGGATTCTGTGATTCTATTTCCAGAGAATCTCAATATTTTTATTTGCAATTATGTAACCTCCATACCAGACTGTCTGTGAAACGTTGCGTTCAATCCACATCAGAAGCTCCTAGATTAACTTTTTTTTTTTTTTTTCCTAAGGGGTAGGGTGGGGGGAAGAAAGAAAAGAGCAGAATTAATAAGAAGGGTCATGAAAGTATGAAAGCAAAGTTTATTTTCTCCTCTCACTATAAACCAGATAGACTGAAGTCTCCTTTTTTTTCAGAAACTGTAATGTAATTTGCTTGTTTCCTAAGTTCCAGCCAGGGCATTGCCATAATTCAACTCTGCTTTTCTGAATGCTTCCCTTTCTCCACCAGAATAATCTTTCATTTTTTTTAAAAAGGAGACATTATATGTTTCCTCTGTTCCAGTTCTGCAAAACTGATTTTTAATTAATTTCTTATAAAAGATTTTGGTTTTATATTATTGGTTCTTTAATGTAGAAAATCTTCATGTTGAGGATGTTTTATATATTCATGTCACTGATTTATTACATTTGAGTTTTTAACTTTATGAATTGCTGCAGAAATATACTTTTCCACATCCTGAGAATTTGCTATGTGAATACCTTTATTGATTTATGGTTTAGTACCTAATTAAGTGTGCTCTGAACAGCTGGAAAAATTCTCATTTTCAGGACAGGAGATATGCAGTGCACATTGAAGAAGAAAAGCTAAGCTGCTTTTATTTATCTCAGATTGAGTGTGCCCTCAGCAAGTTTGCCGATGACACCAAGCTGTGTGGATCGGTTGATACACTGGAGGGAAGGAATGCCATCCAGAGGGACCTTGACACGCTTGTGAGGTGGGTTGATGCCGACCAACCTCATGAAGTTTAACCATGCCAAATGCAAGGGCCTACACTGGGGTTGGAGCAATCCCAGGCACAGCTACAGGTAGGGCAGAGAATAGATTCAGAGCAGCCCTGTGGAGAAGGACTCGGGGGTGTTGGTCCGTGAGAAATTTAACATGAGCCAGCTTCAGTGTGCATATCCTGCCAACCGTATCCTGGGCTACATCAAAAGCAGCGTGACCAGCAGGTCGAAGGAGGTGATCCTGCCCCTCTACTCTGCTCTTGTGAGACCTCACCTGGAGTATTGTGTGCAGTTCTGGTGTCCTCAACATAAAAAGGACACGCAACTCTTGGAACAAGTCCAGAGGAGGGCCATGAGGATGATCAGGGGCCTGGAGCACCTTCTGTATGAAGATAGGCTGAGAAAGTTGGGGCTGTTCAGCCTGGAGAAGAGAAGGCTGCGTGGAGACCTCATAGCAGCCTTCCAGTATCTGAAGGGGGCCTATAAGGATGCTGGGGAGGGATTCTTCATGAAGAACTGTAGTGATAGGACAAGGGGTAACAGGTTAAAACTTAAACAGGGGAAGTTTAGATCGGATATAAGTAGGAAATTCTTTCCTGTGAGGGTGGTGAGGCAGTGGAATGGGCTGCCCAAAGAAGTTGTGAATGCTCCATGCCTGGTGGTGTTCAAGGCCAGGTTGGAGACAGCCTTGGGTGACATGGTTTTGTGTGAGGTGTCCCTTGCCGTTACAGGGGAGTTGCAACTTGATGATCTTAAGGTCCTTTCCAACCCTAACTATTCTATGATTTTATGATTCTATGACCTTCTCAGAATCAAAACCTACCAGAATCCAGTGTGACATATATTTTCTTTTAAATGTTACATGTATTAAGTTATTGTTACAGAGAGCATCCAACTGCTTATTCAAGTAACACAAGTAATTGTCACAATTATGTTTGTACTGTATTTTCAGAAAAAATATTGACATTACACTGCTGTATGTTAAGTGAATTCTTGGGATTTTTCTTTATATATTAAGAAGAGAAATAATTAATCTAAAGAGAGACTTCTTTAAGGACCTTTAGTAAATAAAAGTAATAGTAGCAGCAAGTAAGTACACGCACAAAATACAAGAAAGCAAAGTATCAGAAGATCTGATCAAAAAACACATCTGTGTCAGTAGTCAGATGATTATTATCTTCAATAAATTAGAATTCTGGCCCTATCTTTATGTAATATAGATATCTTCCTCTTTCAAGCTCATTCAGTAAACTGGATTTATGAAAAGAAATTTAGCATATGTAGTCTTGAACTTGTGTTAGGGTCCTCAAGTTTTTCTCATGATAAACAGAAAATTTCAAATAACATTTGAAATTTGCAAACATTTTGACAATTTTACATTAGTCACAGTGAAGAAAAATACACCTCAAATGGAAATTGTAGGAATTTTCCGGTCCTTCCATGTTTCCAAATGTCTTCACAAGTGCATAGTCTTTAGTTAAGTGCTAAATTTCAGAATGTATTTCTAAAATTTTTTCCATTTTTATACCTTATGTTTCATTCTTTATAAAGTTTATTTTTTCCAGAGTTCAGGCTCAGGTACTACCTTGTCTCTACTGCCTTCTCAGTAGTACTGTCTTTCTTCCTACTAGGACCTATTTGTGTCCTATCCTGCATGTATTCACCTAAACCACAGGGATATGGGATATCATTGGGGCATTTCATTAAAGAAGATATGACTAAAATGAACAAAATATTTGCAAAGCAGTCCACTGCCTTGTGCAGTTGTGGTTTTTTTTTTTGTTTGCTTGTTTTTTTTTGGGGGGGGAACTGTGTTTCCCATGGTATTTTTTTATATGTGTTCTACCATCAGACATTTTCTGCAGTAAAATACCGATAATGATTTTTCTCTGGCAACTTTCAATCTTTCCCTTGGCTAAAATTTATCACCACTCACATTGTTCAACACTTACTTCCTAGTTAGTGCAAAAAAACAGTATTTCATATTTACACATTAAATCTGATTTTCTATTACATACCTGTATATGTTTTATTCAGCATTCTATGAAATATTTGTGGGTTTTTTTTTGTGTTGCCTTTATTAGTGTCTTCAGTGATCACAGTATCACAGTATCACAGTATGCTAGAGATTGGAAGGGACCTCAGAAGATCGTCTAGTCCAATCCCCCTGCCAGAGCAGGAACACCTAGATAATGTTACACAGGAATGTGTCCAGGCGGGTTTTGAATGTCTCCAGGGAAGGAGACTCCACAACCTCCCTGGGCAGCCTGTTCCAGTGTTCCGTCACCCTCACTGAGAAGAAGTTTCTTCTCAAGTTTAAGTGGAACCTCTTGTGTTCCAGTTTGTACCCATTACCCCTTGTCCTATCATTGTTTGCCACTGAGTAGAGCCTGGCTCCATCCTCGTGACACTCCCCCTTTATATATTTATATACACTAATAAGGTCACCCCTCAGTCTCCTCTTCTCTAAACTATAGAGACCCAGCTCCCTCAGTCTTTCCTCATAAGGGAGATGCTCCACTCCCTTAATCATCTTTGTTGCCCTGCGCTGGACTCTCTCCAGCAGGTCCCTGTCCTTCTTGAACTGAGGGGCCCAGAACTGGACACAATATTCCAGATGCAGTCTCACCAGAGCAGAGTAGAGGGGAAGGAGGACCTCTCTCAATCTACTAACCACCCCCCTTCTAATACACCCCAGGATGCCATTGGCCTTCTTAGCCACAAGGGCACAGTGTTGGCTCATGGTCATCCTGTCGTCCACTAGGACCCCCAGGTCCCTCTCCCCTACACTGCTCTCTAACAGGTCATTCCCCAACCTATACTGGAACCTGGGGTTGTTCCTGCCCAGATGCAGGACTCTACACTTTCCCTTGTTATATTTCATCAAGTTATTCCCTGCCCAACTCTCCATCCTGTCCAGGTCTCGCTGGATGGCAGCACAGCCTTCTAGCGTGTCAGCCACTCCTCCCAGCTTAGTGTCATCAGCAAACTTGCTGATAGTACACTCAATTCCCTTATCTAAATCATTGATGAATATATTAAATAATACTGGTCCCAGTACTGACCCTTGAGGCACTCCACTAGTTACAGGCCTCCAACTAGACTCTGCCCCATAGAGTACAACTCTCTGGCTTCTCTCCTTCAGCCAGTTCACAGTCCACCTCACTACCTGATCATCCAGACCACACTTCCTCAATTTAGCTGTGAGGATGCTGTGGGAGACTGTGTCAAATGCTTTGCTGAAGTCAAGGTAGACCACATCCACCGCTCTGCCATCATCCATCCACCATGTTATTTCCTCATAAAAGGCTAAGAGATTGGTCAAGCATGATTTCCCCTTGGTGAAGCCATGTTGACTGCCCCTCATAACCCTCTTATCCTTGATATGCCTTAAGACGGCACCAAGGATAAGGTGTTCCATCACTTTCCCAGGGATGGAGGTGAGGCTGACCGGTCTATAGTTACCCGGGTCCTCTTTCTTGCCCTTTTTGAAGACTGGAGTGATATTTGCTTTCCTCAGTCCTCAGGCACCTCTCCCATTTCCCTGTTATCTCTGTTATATTCTTCTTATTGTTTTTTAAAGTGAAATTAAGATGTCTTCTTAGGCAACCTCTATAGTTTCTTAACTATAATATGCTTATCATTAAAAAAACCAATAACTTTGTGAAACATAATCTTGTATAGTCATATATGAGTTCATTATCCTTGTTAGACATCATGATGCTATCTCTCCATCTTTTTTGTGTGAGTGTGCATGTGCATCACTATGTTACTATTTGCTAATCATTTTTATGCTCTAAACAACACTCATCTGCTATATATCCCATATGAAACTTAAGTCATGTCTTCAAAGAACTCTAATAAATCATTAAAGCAATTATTTATGTAATTCAGTAAACTTTCTTATAAATATGTGTAGCCCACTTGTATTGTAGCTTTCAAGAAGTTGCTTTACAAGTAACATTTATTCAAATTGGAAGAAACAGGACCAAACATTAAAAATACGTTACCATATTAAATCTGTGCACCAAACTGGTGTTTCCAAAATCTAACTCTAAGCTATTAATTCTATGTTTATCAATACTTATTTGTATACTGTTTTTCTGAGAATAGAGAATAGTTCATTTTATCTTACTCAGTACTATCTAAAAATTAAAGATCAATTGAACATAATAAATGGAAACTTATTCCAAACATCTGATATAGATGCATGCTGTGAATACTTGTGAACCATGCACCTTATGCATAGCAAAAGTGAACTGTAGGAAATCTGTATACGTAGCTGTCGTGGTTTAAGCCCAGCCATAAATCAGACCATGCAGTCCCTGTCTCACTCCTCCCCTTCCCCACCACCCCCCCCCCCCCCCCCCCCCCCCGGAGGGATGGGGAGGAGAATCGAAAGAATGTAACTCCCATGGGTTGAGATAAGAACAGTCCAGTAACTAAGGTATAGCACAAACCACTGCTGCTGCCACCAATAATAATAATGATAAGGGAAATAACAAGGGAAAAGAATACAACCCGTCATCACCTGCCGACCGATACCCAGCCCGACCAAGCACTGATCTAGCCCTTCCAGGTAACTGCCCCCGCTTCTACATCCTGGGCATGACATGCTGTGGTATGGGAATACCTCTTTGGCTAGTTTGGGTCAGGTGTCCTGTCTCTGCTTCCTTCGAACTTCCCCTCCTCCCTGGCATAGCATGAGACTCACAAAGTCCTTGGTCAGACTAAACATTACTTAGCAACAACTAAAAACATCGGTGTTATCAGTGCTGTTCCCAGGCCGAAAGTCAAAACCACAGCACTGCACCAGCTACTAAGAAGGAGAAAAAATGACTGCTGCTGCTGAACCCAGGACAGTTGCCTAAAAATAAGTACATAAAACAAATATAAAAGTAACAAAACACAAGAGATTCCTCATTTTCATTATATTTAGTCCTCTAGGGTATAAAGCTATTTTAAGTGTAATGCACTGACCTGTATTTTTAAGTGACCAAAATGAATTCTGTTTTGTTAGCCACTCTTTGGTACTAGAATTGAGCTATTGCTTAAAAGTTTATATGCTTCTTTTATTTATTAAAGATTATTAAAGTTTATTAAAGATTAATATTCAGTTGACAATTACTGTGAGATCACACTTCATAATTCTCTGAGATCTGTTAGTTACTTATAATAATGTGAAACTTGATTCTAGTCTTGAATATTTTCTAATTTCTTAGTTGTGATAAGAAAAGTTGAATTAATAAATCTAGGAATCATCTTCAAAAACAGTTTTCTAAAATTGTACTGTTTGGTGAAATTGGGATGGATGACTTATCACCATTTATTTATTCTTGGGATTCCAAGTTGTCATAGTAATTTCTTTATGTTCAACTGATTTCAATGGGATTTATGTCTCCTGAAAAGCTGGCCTCATGTATGTGACTTACAAGTATATGAATATGCGATCATAGTAAAAACATCTCAGTATAGGAGGATAGATTAAAAGGTTGTAAAGACATGTATTCCAAAGAATATGAAACAGAAGTAAAAAAAACCAGATAGCTTTTTAGATAAATCCCATTTCACCATGTAAGAAAGATTATCCAAGAACAATCATATAATTTGAAAATCCTCAAGAGGTGAGCATTAAATTTAAAAAACAATTTATGTCCTACGAGAGAGGTTGACATCTATAGATGGCATTGAAACTTTAGAGTATATTTTGTCCTGGAGAATGAAGAATGAAAACCCATTCTAGAGAGTAGCTAGCTGACTAAACGCTGTACTTTGCAACCTATAAAAAGTTTTAAATGTCATATAAACAAGGTCTTTCAATAAATAAGTTAATAAAATAACTTTTTCTCTGATTTCTTTAACCCTAAAGACTATAAAGTTTCAGCTGAGCAATGCAATACTGGTCAGAGGAGATGTGCTTTGAACTTCTGCTTGCCTCAATAGAAGAACGAACAGGACATTATTCCTTTAAGAATGTTCAGTGTCTTTGTTGGGTGACATGGTTTTCCATTTGCAAAAAAATGAAGTGGGGAGGGAGAGAGAACATCTATGAAAACAAAGGAAGATTTATGCCTCACCAGTGGCAGCTGTAGAAGACACAGGATCTGTTAGGAAGACTGTATTATCAGACTCACCAAGGGAGATAAGAAAGAGAGTTACAGCACTGTGTCCACTTTTCCTGTTCATAGGAGGGCAATGAGACATGCTTTGATGCCTCTTCAGGCTAATGATGCCTTGGTAGGCTTTCTAGATCTGCCTGCAAGGGAAGGTCCTTGCTTGATTTCAGATTTCAGTTAGGTGCCTCTGGACAGGCACAAAATAAGCAAGAGTGGTCTGTGAGGTGCTGTCTCTGAGGATAAGACATATTTGTAGCATAGGAGTTTTGTATATGCATATTTTTTTAATATATTTTCATATATTTGATGTAACTATAGTGCACCCTTCTAGATGTTTCTGCTAGACAAGCAAGGTTGTCTAGCTCTTGCTGTGCATTATGAGAAGACTGCTGTCTTACTATAGTAACTTTTAAAAGTCTGGAAATGCTGGAGAAGCAGCTGGGCTCTGTATTCCTTATGCTTTTCACAGAAGATAGATAGAGTTGGGATGGTGCCTATACTAAAGAGTCCTTTGGCCTCTGACCACTAGAATACATTACCGTTTCCTGACCATTAATTTTTAATGAGGCCCCCTTTACTGACCACGAATTACATAGAGTCAAATGTAAGATACAGGGCACCAATAATTATTTTTTTTAATAGGAGACATTAAGATAGGTAATTAATTAACATCTCTCTCCCTTATACAGTACCAGCTGAGACAGAATTTAAACTAACTGGCAGAAAAATTTGACACATGCATAGACAAGTCATGTAACACAGGATATGGTGGATGTTATGAGGTTATTTTCCTACAAGTGCATACAAATACCTCCCTTATGAGCTCTTGGTTTAAAATCTCTCTAAACTGCCACACAGGATTATGGGCATATAACTGCAGTCTACCAGGAGAGTGCTTTCTGTTCTCTTTTGTGGGGGTGCTTCTGGCCAATCCTAGGCACATACTTACAGTGCGCACTTTGAAGTCTGTATTCAAACCTTTTAATAATTTCATATCTAAAGCACTGCTAGAGAAACATACCAAATAATGTGTTGTAACCATTGATCTTACTACTAGATGAGGTAGCTCTAATCAACAAGAAACAAGGCTGAAATCACCAGAAACTATAGATGTGTCCACAAAGAAAAAGCATGTGTTTCCACTTAGTACTTTACTGCTTTTCAAAATAGACATCCAGTGCTTACTAATTTTCTGGGATCCTTCTTTCTAAGAGATAATGTTAGTGTTCACCACTCTAAGAATCTTGCTAGGTTAGATGAAAATCCTTAATTGGAGACATGTATAAATTACAATAGCAAGTAGAGAGGAACACTAACATTGCTGATTTTGTACCATACAGTGCTCACTACATTTCCTCTGAAGGACCGTTGCACATTGCTTGGCTATGGAAGGCCTGATGAGGTAGGCCAGTATAAAGAAGTCTGCATGGCTTAGAGGCTTTATTACTCAGGAGTGACAACCAGACTACCTGATGCTATTCCCAGCTACTTTGGACATCTCAACATGACCCATATCTTCAACTAACAATAATCCTCTTTCACCAGAAGACATTCACTCAGACTTTATATACTTCCATACAAAAATCTAAATAAATTACAATAACATTTATAAAAGTACTAATTTTCTGCTTCTTGTATTCTTGTATTAAAGAATTCTTGATTATAAAACATTTTAATTCTCATATAGAGATCATTTCCTTATTTTATACAACTGTGTAGGAAAATATATGCAGAAAGCCTTGATATTTATCTTTTACTTGAGAATACTATACTGATGTTCTTGGAGAAAAGATGCTCACCACTTACCTCCTTTTCATTATGAAGCTAGATTACCAACAAATAATATATTTTTCTCTGGATTTATATTGATTCACCCTGCTGTGAATACAAATTATAAGATATGACATTAAGATAATAGGACAAGAAAGAAAAAAAAAGAGAAATTTTCTTTATTTGCAAATCTGGAGCATTAATTGTGTTCCTGTGAGGAAATCTGAATGAAGCTTCTGCTAAGCAAATTAGATATAAACTGAAGGTGAGGGCAAAAAGGTTGCCACAGCAAGGGAGCATCGAGTGACAGGCACTGGGACCTCCGATGCATGGCTTGTAGAGCAGATGTTCACAAGGATGCAGTGATTATTGAACTAGTAATAAAAAAGCATCAGCTTACAGGCAGCCACGATGGATGCTGGTAATTATAAAGCATCCCCTGGGAGGAAAATGACACAAGTCAGCAGCATCTCTGCAATCACAGGGGCATAATTAAAGCTCTAGTAACAGTTGTTAATAGGGTGCAAATGAAACAGGGGGAAAATTTGAATGCAGTCTTTTTCTTTTTTAAAGAGACGGCAAAGCACAATGTAATTACAGAGACTGCATGCTTTTTAATTTCATGATACAGTAAAACAAAGACCTTTAATGTATTTTATGCGTGCATATATGCGCCACATCAAATAAAGCAAAAGTGATTTAGTCTTTGTGTGGCATGATGGGGAGAACAGATTTTTTAACCAGAATGTTTATATTTTAATTTTCAAACTGGGCAAAACACAAATATATAAGGAAAATGTAATATGTATAAATATTTGGCCATTTCATCCACACAGGAGAGGTACAGTGACAGTGTGTATGGCTAGCTAGTGCTATTGGTGCTATTGCATACACAATAATATTAAGACATTAGCAAGGTAGGTCATAATATCTTTTATTAAACCCACTTGAAAGAGCAGACAAATTCCTAATTTCTATACTGTTCAGGTATTTTTCACACATTTAGATCATATTTTTTACATCCAAAAGTGGAACAGAGTATGACTGGTTAGGCTTAATGATCTATGAATGGTTTATGTGTTCAACATCTAGCACGCTTAGGATTTAGACATCAGTTTCAGTAGAAATCCTTATGAAGTGTTAGCTACATAAAAGGTGCAAAATCTGTCTTTTGTAGACAATAAAGACCAGTCATCACACTTTGGCACAGAGTGATAAAAAGTGTCTTTGGTCTAAATCTTTCAAAACTCAAGTGTTCTCATCTAACACTATAATTAGTCAAAAACCACACAGCAGCATTTCTCCAAAATTTTTGAGTTTGCAAGTTTTTGGAGCCTCTCTAATCCTCCCATTTTGAGTGGTTTTCAAACTTTGTTTTCACATAATTGATGTCTTTACTGGTGTACCACTTTTGCAGAATTCATCCAGATTCACCTCAAGAAGCATAGTATTCTAAGACTTTCATACTATACTTGATTGCCTTCCTGGGTGTGACTTATGTCGTTCTCATTGTCATTTGCATTTTTGTTTCTTTCATTCTCCTTCAGGATGTTTGCCAGTAGTCAGTGCTCTTATCTTTTCCCTTACAGATGAACTGACATACAGCACCATATTTTAGTAATCTCTTCAAGCTCAATCAATTAGCTAATATTCAAGGGTTTTTCTGATATTTCTGTTTCCATCAGGATATGTTGATGAGAACTTTGTTAAAAATCCTCAGAAAAAATTGTTTTTTGTGAACACAAGATAAACAAACACAAAAAAAAGTTTTAATATTCTGAACCTTCTTCTACAGCAGGAACAAGCTTGCTTAAAAGATACTCTTCTTTTATGAGTGTTTTATGAGGGCCAGATCTGCACTTTCTCCTCTTGCAGTGTCAACATTATTTTGCTTCCTGGTTTCTTAAAAACACATTTACCTATAACTACAAAACCAAATCCCAGCCTACCCATTGTTTTTTAATCACTGGATGATTTATTTCATTACTACCAAAAGACTGGACATACTGGCTCATAACTGAATTTTGGTTTTGCAATCATTAAACAAAACAGAATTTCACTTGCTCTTTATTAAGAGTAGATAAAGTTTTCAGTCAGAACTGTGATTGATGGCTGCCATTAGCATCTGCAGCGTATCGATTTTAAGTTGGCATTAGTAAACATTGATAACTACCAATGTATTCTATTAAACAAACAGCTAATAATAATTGTAGCAGACTACCAGTATGTTTAATGTAAAATATTCATGTAGTGAAGGAGACCTGAAGATAATTCAATAGGATGTCAAATGTTGCACACGAAATTAAAAAACCCACCAACTATGTTTTGCTAGGATGGTACCACTTAAATGATCAAGGTGTTAAAAATTATGAAATTAATTATATTCCAATGCACCACTGACAGATCTTCAGAAGAATAACAGAATTTACTACTCACAATTTCCCATTGTGCTGGCTTTGGCTGGGATAGAGTTAATTTTCGTCATAGTAGCTAGTATGGGGCTATGTTTGGTTTTTTTTCTGAAAACAACGTTAATAGTACAGGGATGTTTTCATTACTGCTGAGCAGCACTTATACAGGGTCAAGGCCTTTTCTGCTCCTCACTCTACCCCACCAGCAAGTAGGCTGCGGGAGCACAAAAGGTTGGGAGAGGACACAGCTGGGACAGCTGACCCCAACTGACCAAAGGAATATCCCATACCATATGGCATCATCCTCATCATATAAAGTTGGAAAGGGAAGAAAGAAGGGGGTGATGTTTGGAGTTATGGAGTTTGTCTTCAATTTCACTTTCATTTGGCTATACGCTAAAGGTAAGAAATTCCTGTTTGTAATCCTTTGTCAGTTCTAAGCCACACAGCCAAAAATTTTGATAATAACAGCTAGAATAAAATTTTAAAATTACATATTGTTGTTAACATTTGCAAATAGAAGAACTTGCCTTCAAATCCAAATAGATTTTTAAAAGTGTAATAATAGGTGTGGAAATATTTTCACACAGGACTATATACCCAAAATCCAAAACTGGTAAACAATAAATAGAAAGAACAAGGGGGTGAAGACTAATGATTCAAATCTTTTATATACTTACCTTAGATGCAGAATATGGAATTGATTACATTTTGAATTACATTACCCTTAATAAAGAAAAACAAGTCCTAGACATATATTCATCTTCTCAACGTGTAAGCAATGCTTGCATTGCATCACTGCATCTGATAGGATGCATAAGCTCTATTGTCTAAAGATTAAAAATCCAAGAAACAAAGCCCCACTATAGCTACTGGAATAGTACTTTAAAACTGAAAATCTTAACTGAGAACTTATTTCCTGTTACATACATATGTAGTAATCATTCTTTAATTTCAGTAGTGTTTCACCAATATCAGACTGATCTTGATGACAGCAGAATGAAGACCATTATCCCTTGAACAGCAAAACTGAAATGTCATGAACTCCAACAACTTTACAGTATGACTATTGTCCTGGGTTCAGCAGTAGCAGTCATTTTTCTCCTTCTTGGTAGCTGGCGCAGTGTTGTGTTTTTGACTTTCAGCCTGAGAACGGCATTGATAACACTGATGTTTTTTAGTTGCTGCTCAGTAATGTTTACTGTGACCAAAGACTTTCTGAGTCTCATGCTCTGCCAGGGAAGAGGGGAAGCGGGAAGGAAGCAAAGACAGGACACCTGACCCAAACTGACCAAAGGTGTGTTCCATACCACAGCACATCGTGCCTAGGATATAAACGGGGGGCACTTAGCCAGAAGGGCTAGACCACTGCTTGGGTCATGCTGGGTATCTGTCAGAGAGGGGTGAGCGGTTATATTCTCTTCCCTTGTTATTTCCCTTATCATTATTATTATTGGTGGTAGCAGCAGTGGTTTGTGTTATACCTTAGTTACTGGGCTGCTCTTATCTCAACCCATGGGAGTTACATTCTTTCAATTCTCTTCCCCATCCCTCCAGGAGAGGGGGAGAGGATGGGGAGGGAGTGAGCGAGCAGCTGCGTGGCTGAGTTGCCAAATGGGCTTAAACCGTGACAACTATTTTCAGACATGATGCTAGATATTAATAAGGTTTCATCCCTCTAATACCATTTTCTACCTACTTCTGTACAATACTTCTAATGCCACTTGCCAATGGCAGAATTACCCACTTCCAGAAAACTGTGCAATCACTAACAGTGAAATAATGGACTCTATATACTGGAAATTCAATCACTGTAAAAAGTCTACCATAAAGAGAATTGCCTACATACTTGGGAAAAAATTTGTTTGCCCTACACCAAAGTCAAAGAAAGCCAGCTAACAGTAATTACATTTATTCCTTACACACAAACACATAAAGAAATTTGGACTACTGATTTCACAAACACCAACATGAATTGTACTTACACTCTTGAGCTGCAAACTGAGAGATACTGCCATCAGATGTTTCAAAATATTATTCAAATATGAGTTGATTACTTTGGTTTATATAATACATTTTTAACTGAATCCAGAAAATTCAGAGATTTAGATACATATTTCTTCTGTAGAATAATTAATGAGTTTGAGAGCCACGAAGATGATGAAGGGACTGGAGCACCTTCTGTATGAAGATAGGCTGAGAAAGTTGGGGCTGTTCATCCTGGAGAAGAGAAGGCTGTGTGGAGACCTCATAGCAGCCTTCCAGTATCTGAAGGGGGCCTACAAGGATGCTGGGGAGGGACTTCATCAGGGATTGTAGTGACAGGACAAGGGGTAACAGGTTAAAATTTAAACAGGGGAAGTTTAGATTGGATATAAGGAAGAAGTTCTTTACTGTAAGGGTGGTGAGGCACTGGAATGGGTTGCCCAAGGAAGTTGTGAATGCTCCATGCCTGGTGGTGTTCAAGGCCAGGTTGGAGACAGCCTTAGGTGACATGGTTTAGTGTGAGGTGTCCTTGGCCATTGCAGGGGGATTGGAACCTGATGATTTTAAAGTCCTGTCCAAGCCTAACCTTTCTATGATTCTATAATGATCATCCTGTTCTTCAGGCAGCTCAAACATATTTCTATTGAACAGATAATCTTAAATGCAATAAGATTTTTTCTAGATACAATTTTATTCTTCCAGTATAAAAATTCTCACTAGCTAATAAAATACTACTGCTAATAATACACTAATTTTTCTGCAGTCTACATGGCCTAATTTCTGTCTATTTCCTTCCCTCTAGGAAAAGGAAATAACAGGAAGATAACTTCTTCATCATGGAGAAGTTCATATAACTTTCTGAGTCCATATAACCATTGAACATTCATATTCAAGTAGATCAAGCTAAAAACAGTTCCTTCACAGGCAGCATTTGATCTGTTCTTGCTGGCTTTCTGTCTTTCCAAGGTGATGATGACTGTGCTATAGATTTTGCCTCTTTCTTTGATTTGCCATTCTGTAAATCCAGGCTTTTGGCAAGTCAGATTTTTAATCTGCAGGCAGGCTGGGAACAATGAGCAGTCCTATATTTTCTCCTGAGATTTTAGGGCTCTGCTTTCAGAATTTTTGTTGTATTATCACAGAGAGGAACATCTTGTCTAGAGAATTTTAGCTCCTATTGCCTACTTAAGCAGTAATCTGTCCTGTTTAGGGATAGCTGATGACTCTGCACACAAAGAGTTTACATTGTGCTGTTGGTTGAGATTAAATCTCGTCTTTGTCATAATTGGCCTTGTGTATTCATTAATAATAATTAATTAAGTATTCATTGATAATAATTAATTTTTTACACCATTTATTGAGATTTTCAGCAGAAAAATGCAGGTCTATATTTGTACAATTTATACAAATATGTATGTACTACAAATATATTCAGTGGCTGAATGCCACTGGCATTCAGCTTTTTACTATATCTTTAGTTTCAAAGTAGCTATCAGATACTAGGCTAATGTTATGGTCTCTATTAGTCCAAATGGTAGCTAGCCAAATTGGCATTTTGTTGCATTGTTATTATTATTGCTACCAGTAGCTTCACGTGGCATCTGGTACCTCTATAGAGAAAATGTGTCCAGTCCAGGAGATTCTTTTGCAAGAACTTATATATTACTAACTTTTTTGGTGGTAATTTCTTGTAGTTTGCTATACTTCACATTCTTTCACTGGAATTACTATGATTAATTAATCATTAAGTCAATTTGTCCCACAGCTGGTTTGCTTATCTCCAACTGCTTTGAGGTTATACTTGCTACTTCTAGAAATATTGCAGTTATCACATACAATTCCTGGGCTTGGATTCCTTTAAGATAACAGTGTTCAGCTGGTTTCATTTTAGCACAGACTTTTATGACAAATTTGGGTACAGTTTTATAAGTAATAACATTATGATTCTGGGAAATACTGGTAAGAAAATGGTATTTCTGCAGTTAGTTGAACTATGTAAAAGTATAACAAAGGATTTCCCCTTAAGGGTTAATATTAGCTATCATCAGTATTTTGTCTCATAATATTATTTTGCTTGGTGTAGCTAGTGTAGAGTAGTATCTGAGTTAACAGGGTAACTTTATAGTAACTTCATAGTAACTTAAAAAAAAATGTGGAATGCAACACATTAAAAAATGCTTACTTTATGTCTGTGTGACTTCATTCAAGTGTTTTGTGCATTTTGGAGTGCTCTATGGCAAATACATTAAGAGATACTTGATTTTGATCACCACCAGTGAAGCAGCAGTACTCTTCCTGGCCCTTCACCTTATTGTTATAGCAGAGAGAGTCTGTATTGATTGGTGATTGTAAGCATTATACAGTGACAAACTTTTATATTTTAAAAATATTTCACCTTCTACTAGTATATCTCCTTTTTTTTTTTTTTCTCTAATGAACTGTAAATCTAAGGAAAATTTAACTTCTAGACTTCCAATTAACCAGAAACAGTAAAAATTTTCAAGTCTATCAAAATGTTTACTTGGTATCTTCAGTCAGTTTAAAAGGTAGGAATATTCATTCTGACATGGTCTGAAGTCTGCAGTGATTTTATTGTTTTGCCTAATGCTTAGTCACAACGGAAGCCCTTTGCAACTCCTACTTCATAGAAATTCTTGGCGCAACAGTTCTGATTTTAACATCAAATTATCTCCAATTTGTTTTGTTTGATTTCCCTCTTGTGAATGGCTTTGTGCTTCAGATAGCTCCGTTTCTGTATGTTAACCTGCAGCAGGAGGGCAGATATCACAGGGTGACTTTAGTACCTGTACTTTCTCCTCTCTGATAGAACTAGTTCACATGCCAGTTTTAAATAGCCTCCCCAAAATGCATAATGGCCACCCACCCACTGAGATCTAAGTCAGCCCTTGCTCACTTGGAGGTTGGCCAAAACTGCACTGCTGTGATGCAGAGCGTGTCACACTGCTTCTCCCTCTGATGTGGAAATGGAACTTTAACAGTCAGCAAATCTCCTTAATTTAAGTCTCTCAGTTGAGGGATATCAGTTGGAATCTTCACTTAAAATACCAGCATCCAGGAATAACAGCAGAAAGCCCCTTTCTAGTTCTCTAACCCTTGTTTAAACTTCCAAAGGTGAGCAAAGGATGGAAGCAATAACAATAGGAACAGTTGGTTTGTGCAGGAAGAAAATGCATTCCTCATTAACTCATTTTCAATGAACAGACAGCATCTCCCTATATATCTGACTCCTCAAGCCTCTAACGTACTAATCTGTATTTCTGAAACACTTATTGCTGTAGTTTTGCAAATAGCAAAAACTTTCTAATATTTGTGCTAATGTATTATGTCTAACATTTATGATTCTTTAAATTCCTTATATTTAATCAGATATAGAATGTTCTCACTGCCTATTGTGTCACAATAAGAATGCATATTGTGTTTATACACACAAATGTGCATATTCATATTATGCACATGCATATGCATATGCATGTTACATTAAATGTGGGTAAAATTTGGACATGATCTTGTAGAGATATAATGAACTTCAAATTTATAATTAATTTAAATTATAAACAGATTATAAACAGAACAAGGTGAGGCATGACAAAAAGTGAATGAAGAGACAAAGGGATAAATGAGGTTAGAGTCAGCAAATTGGCAGTTGCAGTGTTATTACTGCTTGTTTGCAGGTTTAGTGAGACAGAGAAATACTAATGGAGGCAAAGAGAGAACTGATTCACCGGGTTCTTTTCTAACACAATTCCCTCCAAAGTTGGCTCTTCTCCCTTTCTAGTGGAAGTGTGTCCACTAGACGTGGACATACATGTTTTCATGTCTGAAAAGAGCAACAGAATTTACTTTGTGTCACATACAAGAAGTAAGTAGCTTGTTCACAGAAGCAGTTTGCAACTGACAGCTTGCCAGGCTAGACATGGTGACTGCTGCACCTCTTTGGAGACCTGCCATAACAGCCAGGCAGTATGGAAGTGAACAGTGCAGAGCACAGCAGTGCACATGTATGTTGAAATGCTTCAAATATGCAGATGTGTGTAGGCAGATGACCACAAAGTGGGGATGTAACTGCAGAGGAAAAGCCTCCATTTAGGTTTTGGTTCAGTTTGTTTGTTGTTTTTTTTGGGGGGTTGTTTGTGTTTTTTTTTCCCTAAAGCAGAGTCCCAGCAGAAGTAGTATTTGGGAATGCTTAGCATACTTTCAGAAATGAATATGTATTCCTAAGAGAGTATTTCCTATCTGCCCTAGGACAGATTTTAAATACCTTGCAGTACTTGCTATAAACATTGCTGCTACGTGACAACTCTTGTTGTGATCAGGTCTTTAACCCACACAGAAATAAGACTGCCTGGTTAGAGCATAAATGGGTTGGTGCTACCTCCACACTGGAGGAATGATTAATAAAGCAATGATTTGCATGAGATGGTATGGGGACAACAAATGCCACTGCTATAATCAAGAACATGATTCAGTAGCCAACTAACACTGACAGAAAATTACTTTGATACTGCTGTGCCCTGAAGATGAAAAAAAAAAGAAAAGCTAGATATTCAGGATCCAATATGTGCTATTGTGAAGGATGTAGTGCTTTCTGAGTCAATAGGAAGCCAACCAACAGATTACTGAAAGAAAACTTAATTTCACCCTTCACTTTGTCACTGACTGGTCATATCACAGAATCATTTGTAAAGTTTCAGTTCACCTGTGCACAAAACAGAGATGATGATTATATCACATTTTATTGCTATTTGTTTTGCAATAAAAATTCCCAAGATTAATTTTGTTCAAAACTAATGGCAGCTTAATTTGATTTTTCATATTTTTTCTTTAAATTGCAACTTTGTGAAAGCAGTCACAGAACACAGTTTGTCATACACACACAGAGTTTTCAGCATAGGCAATTAAGCAATCAATCCACCTTAATCTACATCTTCTGTGAATAAAATATTTGGCTGAAAAGGTTTGAAAAACTTTGAAATACAGGGATGAATTCTGAGAAGCTAGGGACCAGGTTAGGAAAGTTAAGGCCCAGTTAGAATTAAACTTGGCTAGGGATGTGAAAGATAACAGGAAAGGATTCTACAGATACATTGCAAATAAAAGACAGACTAGGGAAAACATGGGCCCTCTCCAAAAGCTATCAGGAGAACTGGCTACCCTGGATTTGGAAAAGGCTGAGGTTCTGAATGACTTCTTTGCCTCAGTCTTCACAGGCAAATGCTCTGACCACACCACCCGAATCTTGGAAGGCAGATGCAGGGACTGTGAGAATGAAGACCTTAGGCCCACTGTAGGAAAGGATCTGGTTGGAGACCATCATAAGAACCTGAATGTGCACAAGTCCATGGGTCCTGATGAAATCCATCCGCGGGTCCTGAAGGAGCTGGCAAATGAAGTTGCGAAGCCACTGGCCATCATATTTGAAAAATCATGGCAGTCAGGTGAAGTTCCCGATGACTGGAAAAAGCGAAATATAACCCCCATTTTAAAGAAGGGGAAAATGGATGACCCGGGGAATTTCAGACCAGTCAGTCTCACCTCTGTGTCTGGCAAAATCTTGGAGCAGATTCTCCTGGAAGTCATGCTAAGGCACATGAAAGTCAACAAGGTGCTTGGTGACAGCCAGCATGGCTTCACTAAGAGAAAATCCTGCCTGACCAATTTGGTGGCCTTCTATGATGGGGTTACAGAACTGACAGACAGGGGTAGAGCAGTTGATGTCAACTACCTGGACTTGTGCAAAGCGTTTGACACTGTTTCACACGACATCCTTCTCTCTAAATTGGAGAGACATCAATTTGATGGATGGACCACTCAGTGGATAAAGAACTGGCTGGATGGCCACACGCAGAGAGTTGTGGTCAATGGCTCAATGTCCAACTGGAGACCAGTAATGAGTGATGTCCCTCAGGGGTTAGTGTTGGGACCAATCTTGTTCAGCATCTTTGCCTTTGACATGGACAGTGGGATTGAGTGCACCCTCAGCAAGTTTGCCGATGACACCAAGCTGTGTGGTTCGGTTGATACCCTGGAGGGAAGGAATGCCATCCAGAGGGACCTTGACACGCTTGTGAGGTGGGCTGATGCCAACCTCATGAAGTTTAACCATGCCAAGTGCAAGGTCCTGCACCTGGATCGTAGCAATTGCATGCACAGCTACAGGTAGGGCAGAGAAGAGATTCAGGGCAGCCAGAGATTCAGAGCAAAGTCCAAAGTTTTAACTAATACAGTTAGCATAGTGTGAAAAAAGGGTCTTGTTTACCAGGAACAGAATCATATGTATATTACTGTCTGGTGGCTCACCGCAATACTTCAAGAGAATTAATATTTTTAAGGAAGCAATCAAGGCAAAGTTTAAAATTATGTGTTTATATATCTGTAGACAAACAATTTTTGTGGGGATAAGTATTACCACCAGTACTTTCTCATGCACCATTTTCTAAATGATTTCATGTTGGTTTTAGTGAGGTTTTACTGTCAAAAAGCAGCTTTCATCACCAGGCTGGGGCTCTCTGTTCAGCATTTTTAGAGCAGTCAGGAGTGAGGGTATGCAACTCCCATGCCCACATTAATGAATTGCCATTTGCCTGTGTTCTGCTATCCATTACTCCCTATGCAGCAACAGATCATATACTGATAGTAAATCAGATCTAGTATGTTTTCCTAATTTTAGTTTTGGGCTAATCTATCTAATGGTAAAAACATCTGGTCCAGTTTTGCTTATATTCTGATCTGTACAGCCGGAACTTTATCACCAAGGGAACAGTGGAGTCACACAAGGTCAAGTTCTGTACCTGCATGAAGCTAATGTGGAATATATGTGAATAATTAGGAATTACTATGCATTATGCATCATGGGTATCACTGTGACTACCACAAAAATTTCAACAATAAAGTTGTAAAATTTATAATGGGAAATTACTTTTTGTTCTGTACTTAATCTGCTGAGATAGCTATGCTGAAAGACGACTCTAGTCCCGTGAAAAAAATACGAAAAATTAAATCCCTTACAGAATGCTTTCATTTCTGTTCTCATTTGAATTTTTCAGTACTTCCCCCTTTTTTTTTTTTAAGTATATTTCAACATTCAGGAGAATTTTGATCAACTTGATGGAAACTATAGTTTTAAATTCTGTGGCTCTTTCTCTGCTGTCAAAACAGCTAATTCACTTCTTTGTTTCTCTCGTTTTATAAAACTGAGAGTATTTTAGGGTCATCTTGAGGCAATATGAGAGACAATAAAACAAAATTCTTATAGCCTGGAGCTATAAAAAAGCCTTTCCCAAATCATCAGTATGTTAGGGGACTTCTGCTCCCTAAAGTAACGTGACTGTTTATGCACTCCTGGCTTTTTTTTTCACTTGGCCTTAAGAAGAATATGTAAAAAGCAACATTGCGTTAGTCAGAAGGAATTAATTATTGAAATCAATTATTGTTCCTTTCAGACTACTGAAATCAGTCCACAATGACTTGGTGTAAAAAATAGTTGTCTCATTTGCTTTGTGAAGGTAAAATCAAATAAATCAAAAAGAGTGAGCTTCTGGCATGAGATTTCTTCTTCCTTCTACCACAATAGATTTTTTTTGGCTTTTATTGTCCTTTATGCTTTGCGGCTGGAGGAGATAGTCGCATTGGCTTTAGGCAGGAAGAAGTTCCACTTTGGCCATCTACACTTTAAAAGACGCTATTTTTAACCTGAAAAACCATATGAAACGAGATTTTCTTCTGCTTAGTACGACTTCAGCATTCAAAGGCTTGGAATCTGGAAAACAACACAGCTACAGTTTGGGTTGCATGCAAACGTAGTGGGAATAAGAGAGAAAGCTATAAACCAAGCAAGATTTCTCACACGACACAGGATGCCCCAGGCCAGGCATCCAACATCTGATTTATACCAAACCAGAATAAGGGCCTTTGTATCTTACTAAGGTCACTATTTTTTTGTTGTTGTTGTGATTAAAGTTATTTCTATCTTGTTTCTTTTGCAGTAAAAAAAACCTTTAAGTGAAAGAGAAAATTCTTTTTCCAGCTGTATTTTCTAACATATTCACTGGGAAGACTATGAAGCAACCATGATTTTCAAGTTTTCTCTCTAAAGTAGGTTATACTACTGTCTTTTTAGTTACCATCTTGCTTAGTTTTTAGTTCCCTAGAGTAGAGTGCATGCCTGTCTAATGTTATGCTTTAGTCCTTACACAAAACTTTTTCTGAATATCTAACTTTTCTGAGAAAGGTGACTCTACATTTAGAGGCTGTTCCCAGAATGGGTATTTCCTGACACCTGAAGGCTCTTTGTGAGCAACAGATGGCTTCTTCAAAGATGTGTCATAGAGGGCAACAGACAGAACTTCCTGCAGGTACCAAAATACCTCTGTGAGCAATGTTGGTTTGGGGTTTTTAGATTTCCCCCTAGAACTCGAACTTGCCACAAAGGACAAGAGGTAACAGCACACATGCTGCCTCCTTGTAAAATTCAGGGAAAGATCTGACCTCTCCTAACAGCTGTTCTTCCAATCTCAGGATGCTATGTGCTGATTTAGGTGCTTTGACTTATTAGACATGATAATGGAGGAACCCTATTATACACACATACATACTGACAACAATATGTATTTTTACTAAGTATTTACAAAAGCTGTTATTCAATTTAATAGTGTGGGCCAATGGGTCTGAAATCTCAGAAATGCCTGCCTCTCTTGAGTAGTCTAATATACAAAATTTGTTTTTTATTTATGGGTTCCTTTCTTCATAAACATATCAATATGTTGATATATAAGAATCATGGATCATGTCCTTTGGTAGTTCAGATTGGCATAGCTCCACTGGAACCAGTGGTTCTATATTAATTATGACTATAATTGCAATGGAAGGTACTGTACTGTGTACCTTAAATTGCAACTTTGACAGATGACATATGCTGCATGCGTGATAGATTACTTAAAGCTAGCCTAATCTGGCATGTCCTGGGTTCAGCAGTAGCAGTCATTTTTTCTCTTTCTTAGTAGCTGGTGCAGTCTGTGTTTTTGACTTTCAGCCTGGAAACAGCACTGATAACAGTCTGATAACACTGGCCTCACCACTACTTCCTGCTAGGCATGCTAACAGTGCTAACTTAAGCAAATAAATACATTGCATTCAGCAGCTCTTGGCCTACAACAAGTGATGTACCATGTGGAAATGAAGATTCTGTTCACACACTTACAAAACAGACTGAGTGTTAAGAGTGCCAACAATATCAAACGACATCTTAGACTGTGAGGTTCGTGAATCTGATGGTAGACCAACTTCTACTTCACTCTATAGGAGCTAATGCCTGACTGAGAATATTATACAAATACAAAGTTGCAATTTAGTCTCTCCCTATAATCATTTCCTGGGGAGATTAATGTTGGTACCTCTCCTCACTCTGAAACCATAGTTATCAATGCTCTTAAGTCACGATTTTTTTAATTATATAAACCTAAATACAGCTGATTAAAGTTGGAGAAGTTTCTATTTTTATTTACAGAAAATTTGATAGATGACAACATTTAACTGCAAAATGAGAATTTATCTATCTTCTTCAGCTGATAGAAAAGTATATTGTTTTTTTGACCAATTGTTTCAAAGAACACTGGTTCTCAAATTGATGGTCATTTTTTGTTTTATGCAGTATGTGAAACATGTTATTCATTTAATGATACAAGAGTCAGTTTAAAAATACAGTATTGACTGAGTCTTGCTGAGTGAAAAGCTGTCGTATTCATGTATTCTCAAATAGTCTTACATATGACTTGGCAACAAAAAGCGTGTATACTTTGTGGATGTAAAAGTTTGATTTTCTGGTGTGGGCTGCTGACCCTGGTAGGGGACAGAATTATGGTCAGCCCTATACAAGTGCACAAATTACTGAAAACTCAAAATTATCCTACATGGAATACGTGACAAGACGTAAAATTTTCGTTTTTAGTCTCTTACATGTAGTCTTTTGAAAGTAGGAAAATATCACAAAAGGAAAGCAATGCCAAAAAAAATATATCACTGGCCTCTCCTAAAGAAAGCTTACAAATGTCAAGAGATACTCACTATGCTTTGAGGTAACAAAAGAGTGACCTAAACTGCACTCATAAGAAGGAAGGCAAGGAATCAAAAAAGAATACTGTTAATTCTTCATGTTTATTTATAATAATCTTCATGTCCTAACCTTTTTTGCTCTGGTCTTTCTGCTTGCTTTCCTTTTATCTGCTTTCTACAGGTTTTTTTTCAGTGTCTCTGGGTGAAATTCCATTTCATTATGATTTCCATTTCTTAATGATGTCTTTAAACCTTAACTATAGCAACCTATAAAAAAATCTCAAATTCTATTTTGCTGTTTCCTAACAAAATTTAAAACTATTATTAAAAAAAAAAAAATTATTGTATCTTGACAAAACCTCCTTTATTTTTGCTAACTCTTGAGAACTTGTCTTGTAATAAATAAAAGGAAATAATGATGCTTAAGAAGTTTCTTCTGGGAGTACATTCCAATCCAGAAAACACACATTTTACCTGGAAGGAAGGGATTTAAATGCAAGGTCAGTTTTTATTCTCTGTATTGTCAGTGCTATGATTATAGTGCATATGTTACTTCACAAATAGTCTTTGCCATTTGTGAACTAACTGTTCTCTAAAATCAATAAGCATGTGCAGCTACTTGCCATTAAAATAAATCAGTACTACCATTCAGATTGATGTCACATCCAATTGTTAAATATCAAGTAAGATGTCACCTGGTTTTCATTGTGTTTTCATTGTGTTTTACCTTTCAAAAACAGATTTCAATCACTGAATTGTTGAAACCTTCTTAATTATTTCTGATACTCTGAAGTGGAATTAGGATCTCTTTGGGGGGTATAAATGACTGTCCCTTGTCCTGAGAGAGTATTAAGTCTTAATATAAATGGCCTGCAACTACTGATGATTTTAAAATTAACATCACTAAAAAATATTATGTTATGAAGAAAGACTAGAGAAATGCATTTGGATATTACTACTTGTTTTGTAGATATTAACCAGTAGAATTAGCTAATATCTTAGTGCTTTAGTTTTGAAAATATGCAGGTTGGTTATTCCTAGATATGACTTATTTCTAGTAGGATTAATTTGGAAAAATCTCATAAATGCACTTTCATGGTTGTCTAATTGCTGTGTATGTGAGACAAATGAGACAAATTCTGCTTCATTTATTTCATGATAAATGCAGAAAAATTAAAATTATTTCAGAGGAAATGATTTTCAACTCTAATGGCCAGAGAAGTTCTTCATTTCTTACATGAAAAAGAAAAGAACTAAGATACTAAAATTAGCATGTGGGATTTAATCCTCTCACTTTGACCCAGGAAAATGTAAATTATATATGACATAAAATAGACATAAGAAAACATGCATTTCTTGAGGACAGCAAAAAGTGATAGGGCTGTTACTCTTGCTAGGGCTGGTGTAGTGTGTGGAATGATTGGGGTTCCACCCTGGCAAACCCTTATGAAAAGAGAGGTCCCTGTTTAGCCTTCCCCACCTCTTGAGTTGCACTAGCTAACTTTAGGATTTCTAACTGAATGAGGATTATGAAGGATTCCTGCTTTATCCTGCCTCTAGGTAGTCTTTTATCCTCAGTGTTCATTAAATGAATTCCTCTAATGGACTGTGTCAGATGTTGTCCTCCACACTGGTGCCACTTTGTTTTGATTTGATGCCACATTCATAATAAAGCAAGATTTGCTGAAGATTTGAATTTCAGGTTTGAGGGTTTTTTTACTAAGCGTGCTTTTTATAAGGACTTTATATTCTGGGTAAGAGTTGTATATGATTCTTGTAATTTTTATTTGCAGCAAACTTGGTATTTAAATGTCAGAGATAATTAAAAATGTCTCCCCAGTAGCAAAAATATAGTTAATCTATTATTTATTGTATCCATCTCAATATGAGAAGATCTCAAATAAATGAATTTGAATAATAAATGGAATTGCATTTCATTTAACACTTCAGAGTAGTGTTTGGATCTCCTTTAATGACTCTTTGACTGACATTTGTACATCTACATTTCCCCAAATGCTAAAATACTCTACTAACTTTACAGGTTCATTTACCTTGCTCACTCTATACATTGGGAAGTCACCTGTATAATGTTGTATAAACTCACCTCTGAAATAAAACATCATTCAGAAAGTGGCTCACTTATACCTCCAAACCGAAAATAAATCATATATCTCATAGAATCACTACTGGAGTCTTGCATCACCTGAATGCAAATGTCCAGTGGGAATTTGGGTACAGAGAATCTTGTATAAATTGCCATGAGAATTTTTGCTAACTTGTTACTTTGAGGCTCAGAAGAAGAACTGAAATTTCTGATGAGCAGAGTACCACGCCACATTGCACTTTCTTTGTTTCATACACTGCAGATACCATGAAGAAGAGGTCATAAAGCTAAATCCCTAAAACTCCTGAAAAAAAGAAATAAAAGCTGAGTGGCCATGTTATTTGGGTGGTGAAGTAGCTGAAAATTTGAAAGAAAAGGCGATAGAACTGTTACCTAACTATAACATTTATGTTCTTCCAGCTTGACTTTTCATCTTGAAACTTTCTGAAAATACTTCACCAATAACAGAAATACAGTCCAAAGCTTATACTTTGCAAATGTAGTTTTATGATGTTAAGTAGTAGATGACAGCCTCGGGCTTTCTTTGAAGCTCATAGGAAATAGTTCCCTGAGTCATATAAATTATTCAGGAGATTTTAGCCTATTTCATCAATGAGGTGTCCTCACAGAGCCTGCAGAGCATTCAATATTTCAATGACAAAAATATTTGATTTTTCTTTTTACAGATTTTTTTGGTAGTGGAAACATACTCCCATGATATCCAGCAAGGCTTCAACCTCGCTATTGCGCTACAAGTTAATCTTGACCAGCTCTTTGCCTTGTTCTTTCCCTTGACTCCATTTTCCCATGGGAATTTAATTTTATTCCAGCTAATGAAAATGAAACCAAACCTGAATTTTCTGTCTGAAATAGCACCATGGTTTATTAATGTCTTCAACTGAAGCTTTCTATGTAATTCTACAGCAAATAGTAGAGTTGCATGCAAACACATTGCTGTCTCTAGGGAAAATTTAGATAGATAAAACCTATTCCTTGGATGTGTTTCTCTTCAGAAACTAAGGTACATGAAGAAATTCATTACTTGGGTTATGTGGCTGGTCATATTGATAACTCCATTTAAGTCAAATCACCCGGTAGACTTTATAAGAAATTTCATTTCAAATGTAATTTTAAAGATTATTTCTCATTGAGCCATCTTTAAGTCAGATTACCACTTGCTCAAAAGCTCATTTCAATACATTGTAATATGGTATATAGACTATCCTTCATGAAAAATGGGTAGTTTTCCCTTAAAGCAGCACATACACAATCATACAAAACCTCTCCAATCCTGAGTGACTTTGTTTCCAAGCTAAGTTTACATGCAGTAGAAATACAATATTTTTATTTGCAATTGCCACTACTAACCAATCAGCATTAACGAATACATATACAGCATTTTAGGGCATATTGAATATTCTTTACATTTCATGTTTTTCACATTTTAATTTTATTTGTTCTTGTTTAGTTTATTATCTATATTGTAATTTCTTTGCTTTTTCAATCACAATAGGTTCCCTGTTTTATGTGTATTTTAAATTTCTCTGGTCTTGGTAAATAGTCTAAACTGCTTACAGTCTTCATTCTGGTTTGATTTCTTGGCATTTTTTTATTCAGTTGGTTTATTTTTTTTACTATGTGTGCTTCTTCCTCAGATGCTTTGATTCAATTAATTTATTAATTTAGTTTTAATTAATTAATTTCATTAGAGAACAACTGTTTTGAAGGCATCCCAAGTCATATTAATGTTGGACTGCCCACTGTAATTAAAATCAATCTACAGTCCTTAATGAAGTGATTCCTATCTCAACTAGAAATACTAGATCAATGAGTAGCCATGATTTAGTTCCTAAAATGAGAAAGAACTTCATGCTCTTTCATTTCCATAGCTAGTACAACAGTGGTAAGAATAAACTTTATTTTCAGCCTTACAAACCAAGGTTACTAAAATATTAATGACTAATCAGGATATGTTTCAAAGACAAAAACATAACAGGGTGAAAAAAGTGGTTGTGCAAAGGCTTGATCTTTCTTCAACAAAAGGAATCCCTGAATCAGTGGTCATAGACCACTGACATACATCAACCATTATGTGTATGATACCACAATCCCAGATTTTCTGAGATTATTCAAAATTTGCATTTATTTCACCAAAATAAGGAGTTAGGATTTGTTTCCATTTGTTTAATGTATTTTATTATAGCACAGTCTCTGAAAGAATTGCAGTTTAGTAAGTTAAGAGGGAGCTGGGACATTTTTTGGCTTGGTATATAAACATTGTGAAGATATAAAGTCTCTATTTTCAGGTTGCCTGTTTCTACCTAATATACAGTTTAAATAACAAATGTTTAAATATTTTGAGTATAGTTTTTGCTTTAGTAAATGATAATAAACAGTTCTTCAATCAACACATTTATCTAACTGAAATGTAGTTCGATCTTCAAGATATTTTGGCAGACATATAATCCTTACATAACTTAAAAAATATGGGATTGGATAGATTTAGATACCAACCCTTTCCAAAAAATGATTTTCTGGGCTGGTCTTAAAGCTACCCTGAACAACTTTCTCCAGTGTATTACTCATTAACTATCACTAAAGTGGTTTTCAATCACTCTACTTGACAGGTTTAAGAGTATTGGTCCTTGCTGTGTCCTTGCTTACTAAAAAACAAGAAAAAAGTAAGAATTTCTTACAAACTTCTCTTTCTATTACAGTAAGCAAAAGATCAGACACCAAAAATATTTCAGAATTCCAGCCTACTGAGCTACATTACTTCCTTATATTGTGTTATGACCAACTCTACAGACTTACAAAGATCCTTTTGATTCAAGTCTGCATAAATTAATAATATGCCAATTGTTAAAACATATGTTGAATTTTATTATGCTGGGCACATTCTGTTTTTTTTCTACTTTCAGCTTTATTGTGATTTCTTGACTTCACATTGCTGTGCCAGGTTCTCAAAACTATTTGTGAAAATGTCTTCAATTGATTCTAGAATAAAAAGAGCCACAGAAGAGGAGACTAAATACCCACTTAGCTGAGAACAGTCTCAGATAGCAGCCAGTAACCAGTGCTTATGAAAAGACTGTATGCTCAGGCAAATACAGAGTGGTATTTTCAATCCATTTCTGGTGACAAGAATCAAGAAAACAGAGGCTGTACCCAAATACAATTTAGGAGAACTTATTGTCAAAAATCCCCACTTATATTCAGCAGAGTGTACACACATTTCATAGAATCATAGAATAGTTAGGGTTGGAAAGGACCTTAAGATCATCAGTTTTCAATCCCCCTGCAATGGCCAGGGACACCTCACACTAAACCATGTCACCCAAGGCTCTCTCCAACCTGGCCTTAATCACCACCAGGCATAGAGCATTCACAACTTCTTTGGGCAGCCCATTCCAGTGCCTCACCACCCTCTCAGGAAAGAACTTCCTCCTTACATCCAATCTAAACTCCCCCTGTTTAAGTTTTAATCCACTAGCCTTTGTCCTATCACTGCAGTCCCTAAGGAAGAGTCCCTCCCCAGCATTCTTATAGGCCCCCTTCAGATACTGGAAGGCTGCTATGAAGTCTCCATGCAGCCTTCTCTTCTCCAGGCTGAACAGCCCCAACTTTCTCAGCCTGTCTTCATACAGAAGGTTCTCCAGGCCCCTGATCATCCTCATGGCCCTTCTGTGGACTTGTTCCAAAAGTTCCATGTCCTTTTTATGTTGAGGACACCAGAACTGCACACAATACTCCAAATGAGGTCTCAGGAGAGCAGAGTAGAGGGGCAGGATCACCTCCTTCGACCTGCTGGTCAAGCTGCTTTTGATGCAGACCAGGATATGGTTGGCTTTCTGGGCTGTGAGAGCACATTGTCGGCTCATGTTAAATTTCTCATGGACCAACACCCCCCAAGTCCTTCTCCACAGGGCTGCTCTGAATCTCTTCTCTGACCAACCTGTATCTGTGCATGCGATTGCTCTGACCCCGGTGTAGGACCTTGCATTTGGCATGGTTAAACTTCATAAGGTTGGTCGGCATCAGCCCACCTCACAAGCTTGTCAAGGTCCCTCTGGATGGCATTCCTTCCCTCCAGTGTATCAACCGAACCACACAGCTTGGTGTCATCGGCAAACTTGCTGAGGGTGCACTCAATCCCACTGTCCATGTCAGCGATGAAGATGTTAAACAAGACCGGTCCCAACACCGATCCCCGAGGGACACCACTCGTTACTGGTCTCCAGCAGGACATTGAGCCATTCACCACAATTGTTTGCGTGCAGCCATCCAGATAGTTCTTTATCTATCAAGTGATCTATCAAATGGATGTCTGTCCAGTTTAGAGACAAGGTTGTCATGCGGGACAGTGTTGAATGCTTTGCACAAGTCCAGGTAGGTGACGCCAACTGCTCTATCCCCATCCATCAGTTCTGTTGCCCCATCATAGAAGGACACTAAATTGGTCAGGCAGGTCAGGTCAAATTGGTCAAGTCATAAAACTTGTTTTAAACACACTGTCACCCTTTTTCCAAAATACAGGTTCCTCCCCTACCTGGTTTTTCCCTCTGTGAAAACATAAGTCTCATCAAGTTTGCTGCTCTTCTATGTACTTTTTCCAAGTCGTAATGTATCTTTCTTGATACTGGGGGACTGAACTGCTTTCACTGTTCAAGCAGGTGTTTAAATACTCTGATGCTTTGGGCTCCAGCCTGTATACACTTAGTCATTGTGTACCCAGGCAATAGAGTCAGACTTTAATGATTTGCAAAAGCCCAAATTTATTAAGAGCTTGAAGACAAAGGAGAGTCACATTTCAACCAGGAGTTATAAGGCTATGTCATGATAAATGCTATATTCAGTCAATGCTTTTATGCTAATTAAGTCTAGCATGTTGACTCGCATGTTTAAAGTTAAGTCAAAAATAAGTACTTTACTGGACTGAGTCCCAGAAGCCTGCCTCCTTGAAAGAGTCCACAGAGGGTCATCAGCAAAATTTCACTGCTAGTATAAAAGCTGCCTATACATTCCAGTGAAAACTGCTTGATCTATCCTCAACCTAGTGTATTCAGCTTTATCACTTGGAAACTTTCCTAAAATATTTTTTCACCAATTATTCAGATATTATTTACTTAAATGCCCTGCCACTGTTATCCCCTTTTCTTATAAAGTTTAGCTAGCTATAGTTGACATCTTACTTTTGTTCTTTCAAGTTACAAACAATTATTTTCCTTTGTCATCCATTTAGTTCTTTAAATAAATATCTAAAGTTTTTATCTTTTAATTTAATATTTACCATTTTAATTATTTTCCTTCTCAAGTACATGCCTACACTCTAGATTTACTTATAACCTTCCTTTCAGCACTGTGTATAATATCGTGTTATCTCTCATTGTCTCTTGGGGAACAGTACATTTTTTACGTATCTGAAAACGTATCTTTTACATATCTGAAGCCAAAGTGTTTTCGATCTAATCTTCAGGGTCAGAAATAGAGCAAAGAAATCCCCTGTTCTTGCAGGTTTTATAGCTCACCTGCAAGATACAGTATAGAGTATTTCTCCCCACAGATCTAACTGATATACATTAGAAGAAAACAAGGGCTAACCTAAAGATATACTTTCTCATTACTGTTGATACCTATGAAACTACACAAGGAATAATGCGCCTGGTAAATCTAAAGACTAATATAGTTTGCGCTTTCAGTGAGATATAGTGAAGTAACAAGTCAACTTTTTAGGGTTAGAAGCGTCTTGAGCTTTCTTTTTTTAATCAGACTATTGACTTTCTCCTAACATTGATTGTCTAAAACTTGGTAACTGCCACTTTTCACCTTCATAAAAAAGGACGCACTGCAGCCTGAATAAAACATCTTGAAGTTCACAGAACTCCATGTAAAAATTAGAAATCTGCCAGTACTGGTGGACAGCAAAAAAAAAAAAGGGATCTTGCAAAATACAGTAGTCTGTGGTGTAACTTACCACTGCATCTTGTGGATATACTCATTAAGATGCTTAGGAACTTTGTGACTATTACGCAAAGGTTACAAGATAAACTATCAAGACCCAAGCTAGTAGTAATGAACAGAAATACAGGATGTTATGTAAAAGTTCTCATGCATGCTGTGTTTCTCCTGTGGGAGTAGAAAAATGATGAAAAGTAGTATCAACAAAGCCTTTCCTCTGCAGAGGAGAGAGTAATGCAGTTTGAGTCCTGATTTGGGAACATGA
Source organism: Pezoporus flaviventris (assembly GCF_033815535.1). Lineage (NCBI taxonomy): Eukaryota > Metazoa > Chordata > Aves > Psittaciformes > Psittacidae > Pezoporus > Pezoporus flaviventris. Next base: position 18,908,812 of record NW_026892584.1, on the reverse strand, counting down.
TACAAAATTTTTTGAAACAAAGTTACAAAATTAAGTGAGAATTCAATGCTTTTAAATTGAAATATATTACAGTATCACAGTATCACAGTATGCTAGAGATTGGAAGGGACCTCAAAAAATCACCTAGTCCAATCCCCCTGCTGGAGCAGGAACACCTAGATAATGTTACACAGGAATGTGTCCAGGCGGGTTTTGAATGTCTCCAGGGAAGGAGACTCCACAACCTCCCTGGGCAGCCTGTTCCAGTGTTCTGTCACCCTCACTGAGAAGAAGTTTCTTCTCAAGTTTAAGTGGAACCTCTTGTGTTCCAGTTTGTACCCATTACCCCTTGTCCTATCATTGTTTGCCACTGAGTAGAGCCTGGCTCCATCCTCATGACACTCCCCCTTTATATATTTATATACACTAATAAGGTCACCCCTCAGTCTCCTCTTCTCTAAACTATAGAGACCCAGCTCCCTCAGTCTTTCCTCATAAGGGAGATGCTCCACTCCCTTAATCATCTTTGTTGCCCTGCGCTGGACTCACTCCAGCAGGTCCCTGTCCTTCTTGAACTGAGGGGCCCAGAACTGGACACAATATTCCAGATGCAGTCTCACCAGGGCAGAGTAGAGGGGAAGGAGGACCTCTCTCGATCTACTAACCACCCCCCTTCTAATACACCCCAGGATGCCATTGGCCTTCTTGGCCACAAGGGCACAGTGTTGGCTCATGATCATCCTGTCGTCCACTAGGACCCCCAGGTCCCTCTCCCCTACACTGCTCTCTAACAGGTCATTCCCCAACCTATACTGGAACCTGGGGTTGTCCCTGCCCAGATGCAGGACTCTACACTTTCCCTTGTTATATTTCATCATGTTATTCCCTGCCCAACTCTCCAGCCTGTCCAGGTCTCGCTGGATGGCAGCACAGCCTTCTGGCGTGTCAGCCACTCCTCCCAGCTTAGTGTCATCAGCAAACTTGCTGATAGTACACTCAATTCCCTCATCTAAATCGTTGATGAATATATTAAATAATACTGGTCCCAGTACTGACCCTTGAGGCACTCCACTAGTTACAGGCCTCCAACTAGACTCCGCCCCATAGAGTACAACTCTCTGGCTTCTCTCCTTCAGCCAGTTCACAGTCCACCTCACTACCTGATCATCCAGACCACACTTCCTCAATTTAGCTGTGAGGATGCTGTGGGAGACTGTGTCAAATGCTTTGCTGAAGTCAAGGTAGACCACATCCACCGCTCTGCCATCATCCATCCACCGTGTTATTTCCTCATAAAAGGCTAAGAGATTGGTCAAGCATGATTTCCCCTTGGTGAAGCCATGTTGACTGCCCCTCATAACCCTCTTATCCTTGATATGCCTTAAGATGGCACCAAGGATAAGGTGTTCCATCACTTTCCCAGGGATGGAGGTGAGGCTGACCGGTTTATAGTTACCAAAGTCCTCTTTCTCGCCCTTTTTGAAGACTGGAATGACATTTGCTTTCCTCAGTCCTCAGGCACCTCTCCCGTTTCCCAAGACTTGGTAAAGATGATGGAGAGTGGTCTAGCAATGACTTCCGCCAGTTCCCTCAGCACCCGCGGGTGCATCCCATCTGGACCCATGGATTTATGGATGTCCAGATTGCTCAACTGGTCTCTAACCCATTCCTCATCGACTAAGGCAAACCGCTCCGTCGACCTGACTTCGTCTAAGGTCTCAGGGGTACAGGGCTCTTCAGGACTGCCTGCAGCAGAGTAGACAGAGACAAAGAAGGCATTCAGTAACTCTGCCATCTCTGTATCTTCTGTCACCAGGGCACCCATCCCATTCATCAGTGGGCCTACATTGCCTCTGGTGTTAGTTTTGTCTGCCATGTATTTGAAAAAGCTCTTTTTTCTGTCCTTGACCCTTCTCGCCAGGTTTAATTCTAAGGAGGCCTTAGTCATCCTAGCTGCCTTCCTACATCCTCTAGCAGCAGCCTTATATTCCTCCCAAGTGGCCAGCCCCTCCTTCCATGACCTGTAAACTCTCCTCTTCCACTTGAGCATACCCAGCAATTCCCTATTTAGCCACGCAGGTCTCCTGGCCCTCTTCCTTGACTTCCTACGTGTCAGGATGCTCCGATCTTGAAGGATTGATCAACACCTCTCTCTCTGCAATCAGTTCCTCCGTTTTTTGATGCAGTTTTCTATTTTGCCTTTCTTGGATCATGATATTTTTCTGGCCTCTTGATATTCACCAGACCATCTTGAATTTTACCACAATTACAAAACTACTTCTTTCTTTAACTACGAGAATAAAGAGGGCAGCACTTCAGAAGTGCTTTAAGCCCAGTAATGTACAGCTGGTTTTAATTCTTTTTATGACTACCATTCAGTTACAAAAACCCACAGGAGGAGGTGTTTTTAGCCTTTCTTTAAGATCAAAAGATGCACCTCAAAATTACTTAGAATCAATTCCAACTTAATGAAAAAAGGGAGGAAAAACATCCCTTCATGAGAAACTCTCAGATTCTACAATGACTCTAGAAAGTCCTAGTCCTCCTTTCTATACACTATGTCTCTTATGCTAACTTTATTAGCTACCTTCATTTGCTTTACTTCATGAAAAAACACTCACAGACTATAATAACTTTAGAAGCATAGGATAGTACTAGGGAGAAGAAAAGGGATTTATTTGGTCCTGTGGAAGTCCAACACCAGCAGAAAATTTTTACTTGCAAAAATAACCTCTTCTGAAAAAAAACAAAAAAAACCCAAAAAAGCACAAACCACCAAACAAAAAAACAAACCAAAAAATGGCTTGAAACAAGAAGAAGGAACTGTTCTTGGAAAATTATAAAATATGCGTGCAATCAGAGGGAATTCTAAGATTGAGTGGAAACATGCCATTCATCTTTCGCTGCAATTAGGGTTAGACTGATACAATCGCTTGGTCTTAAAGCAAAAAGTATTAGTTTAAGCAATGAAATTAGAGGACTGGGACGTTTTCCAGGGATTAAGAAATGACTGGGATGAGCTAATAAACAGAAATGTGGTAAAAAGCAAACCCATATAGTAATGAGTCCTCAATAAATTTCTTACAATAGTGGTATTGTGTTGTTCTAAACTGTAAACTAGGGGAGAAATTATTTTTTCCCATCGACACTTAATTTCTTTTGTAAAAACAGTGGATTAATCTTTGTGATTAGCTCTGAGAGTCAGAAAAAAATTAAATTTCATGTTTCAGATGAAGAAACAAACATGCTTAAGTGATGAGTAAGTTTTTGGGTTTTATTTTCAGGAAGCTGATCTTGTATATGTTGACAAGGGAATTCTGGTAGTATATCACAGTACATCCCGTCCCAGTTCTTTTGGGTTTGTTTCTTTTCTTTTCTTTTTTTAAATTGACTTAAATTTTCAGATTATGTAATTCAGTTATTTCAGGACCTTTCTTAATTATTTGCTGCTCTAGGGATAAATGGAAAAGCTAACCATATCACCTTGGAATATCTCAGTCATTATATAACACCAACAGGTGCAGTACAGGTGCAGTATAAAAACGAGCTGAATAGATATTATGAGTTAGGATAATTCAGATAACTACTGGTATGTTGGAACCACTGTAACCATAAAACTTATATGGAAAAAAACTTTGGTAGAGAAAAATATATATTTACAGTTCTTTTGGTACATCAGTTGGGCACCTTTATTTTGAAACAATGGAGAATCAGTACATGGTAATGAGATGCCTAGAAGATAGAAAGTGCCAATTTACACAAGGAAAAGAAGAAGATGAAAGGGAGGTGTAGTCTATTGAAAAGAATTCACATGCATTAAAACAAAGAATACAGAGGGACTGTCAGACTGCACTGATCAGCTGAGACAGATAGAAATTAATTATATTTTGTTTAAGGAGCTGCCTCTGCAGCCTTGGTCGATTTTAAAAAGCACATTAGAGGATTTTTCAAACTGGCTTTCCAATTACCTTGGATGGCAGGCAAAGTGCTTTGAAACAGAATTTATTTTAAATTAGTAACTGCAACCAATTCTGACTGACAGTGTTTTCAGAATTCTACTACTGGTCAATGTAATTCTAAAGGGTACACCAAAAGGAGCTTTCTTTTCTTTCAAAGATCAGGAAGCTGAGTATATCAGGGAGAAACTAGAGACATTATTATCTAAGGCAGACTGAATGAAGAAGAAGAAAAGAAGAAAGGGTTTGCCTGATAAGAAATTATCTTTGCTTACAAAATTAAATATGGGCTCTTCCGAGCACAAATATAGTGTGCCTGGAAAATATACCACTGCTGACATTAGAAAGTCTCCTGAGGTTTTTTTTGTTGGACCTCATGGTATATGTGACACCCAGGAAAGTATAAATCATCCATCCGAATTGCTAGGCACCAGACTCCTGCCTTTGCGATAACTGTGCAGAGAATGATAGTGCAATGCTTTCATTGTTTTTTCATTGGTTGACCAGGGCAGCTTTTTTAGCTTGTAGGAAAACTATATAGATGACCTTCTGTAGTGAAATAAAATATTTCTGCTTCAAACATTTTGATAATTTTACAATGATCTTTGACTAACTGAATTCTCAATAGGCTTATATTTTCTGATAAAGCTCAAACTTTCATAAATTTTATCACAATAAAAACACTGATTCCTTGAAATTGAAGGTGTTCCCTTAGAGTGGTGTCAATAGAAAACCTCAACAAAATCCAAGGACTCATGAAAAGAAAGTTCTTCAACAAAGTTTTAGGATAATTTACAAGTAACAGAAGAATGTAGTAGCCTATTTTTTGCATGACAGGTTTCAATAGATATATATTTTTATGAAATACATACGGTGTGATTTGTTGCTAAGTTGTGTTGCTGTCACTGACGCCTCTTCCTTAGCAAAAAGGTCAACAGAATTTTGTAGCAGCAGGCTATCATCTATTATGTTTATGTCATTTTAGATACGTATTGTGCGATCTCTAGATGCTGGAATAAACCATGTTATAATTTAAATTTCATCAGGTTATTTTTTAAAAACCAAAAAGTGAAACATAGATCATATCACAGTATTGAGTGTACTGCATTCAATTCAGCAGTTGCCAATATGTTGCAGCCTTTTCTACTCTGGTAGAAAATAGGCTGTCCACAGAAAGAATTTGCTAAGGATCAGGGTGTAGAATTAAAATGTTCAGTGCTGGTGTCATTACCTATATGGGTTATCACCTGCTTTATTAGGCAAAAGGAATCACATCTCAGCTGTCATATATTGGCACAAATTTTTCTTCACTGTTCACAAGTATCCAATTGCCAATGCCTATGCTGATACTGTTAGTTTTCCTTTAATCTTTAATCTGGACAGGCTGGAGAGTTGGGCAGGGAATAACTTGATGAAATATAACAAGGGAAAGTGTAGAGTCCTGCATCTCGGCAGGAACAACCCCAGGTTCCAGTATAGGTTGGGAAACGACCTGTTAGAGAGCAGTGTAGGGGAGAGGGACCTGGGGGTCCTAGTGGACGACAGGATGATCATGAGCCAACACTGTGCCCTTGTGGCTAAGAAGGCCAATGGCATCCTGGGGTGTATTAGAAGGGGGGTGGTTAGTAGGTCGAGAGAGGTCCTCCTTCCCCTCTACTCTGCCCTGGTGAGACTGCATCTGGAATATTGTGTCCAGTTCTGGGCCCCTCAGTTCAAGAAGGACAGGGACCTGCTGGAGGGAGTCCAGCGCAGGGCAACAAAGATGATTAAGGGAGTGGAGCATCTCCCTTATGAGGAAAGACTGAGGGAGCTGGGTCTCTATAGTTTAGAGAAGAGGAGACTGAGGGGTGACCTTATTAGTGTATATAAATATATAAAGGGGGAGTGTCATGAGGATGGAGCCAGGCTCTACTCAGTGGCAAACAATGATAGGACAAGGGGTAATGGGTACAAACTGGAACACAAGAGGTTCCACTTAAACTTGAGAAGAAACTTCTTCTCTGTGAGGGTGACAGAACACTGGAACAGGCTGCCCAGGGAGGTTGTGGAGTCTCCTTCCCTGGAGACATTCAAAACCCGCCTGGACACATTCCTGTGTAACATTATCTAGGTGTTCCTGCTCCGGCAGGGGGATTGGACTATATGATCTTCTGAGGTCCCTTCCAATCTCTAGCATACTGTGATACTGTGTGTGATACTGTGTAATCTTCCATACAATGATAAATAAGCTCTGTTCATTCAATGAGACATAACTGCAGGAAAAAAATAACACCACCTCTAACCCCAAGTTTTCAGAAATCACAAGTGAATTTCCAACCTTTTGAGAATAACTGAAGTTTGTAAAAGCAGTGTAATGTTATCAGATAGATCTACGCTATGCACATATGCTTTAGAAATTCTCAGAGGCTTGAAGTTTAAGGTAACAGGTACGACATTTAGTCAACTAGATATTTGTCCATTACCCCTTGGACAATGATTCCATTAGCACTTTTGTGTTTTCTAGTGTAAGCAACATAACTTTTGCCTACTCCTCCTCTTTTGTGAATATGCAGCAGTTCATTCTTTCACTTGTGGACTTTATTTAGTGTTTTGCTTGCGCTTGCCATCATCTTCCTATAACTTTACACTTTCTGACTTTATCATTATATTCTCTTTCACACTAAAACTTTAATTAGTCTCAGTTCCCACTAGCTTTTTTCTTCTGGATCATTCTTCCCTACACATTTCTTAGTGCATTTCATTCCTCCACGTTTTTTTCCCTTACAATTCACTTATCAGTTTTAAAGCCATGGGTATCCATAATGGCTGATCATTACCCAACTTCTGTACTGCTGAAAGCAATACTAAGAAACTCATAGTTCTTACCTCCCAAGCTACAAGAAAATGTATCATTAACACAGAAATACTGCTAATATTAAATTAGAAAGACATTAATGAGTATTCTGTAAGCAAGTTCATAACAGAGTCTAATGTTTACATCAACATCTTCATGTGTGAGTCTCATGAAGAGTACCCTAATTTCATTTATTGAAATGAACAATTTATTTTCATTTATTGAAATAATAAAATTTAAATTAATGTATTCACTGAAATTGAATGTGTAAACATTGAATAGTGTCTGCTGACAGAAGAATAGACAGATGTAAGGTGCCTTATTTAATCTCTTACAAATCTATTTCCAGGCAAATGCAATCATTATTGACTATGTCTTTGAGTGCCATACAATAATGCCTTACAACAATGACTGCAGCTGTGTTACCAGCACTGACTTATGTTGATGAGCTTCATATCACACAGTCAGATACAGGGCTGAGGGACACACAACTAAACAGTTCATTAAATCCTTAAACATCAGGAGATCTAGATTTCAGTCTTGACCCAGTTTTGCTCAAGACAATCTATAGATTCTTCTACTATGAATTGAAGCAAGTCTTTCACTTGTTGATTTTGTAACTTTTTGCAAGGCAGTAACAAATACCAAGTAAGAATTGAGTGAGTTGCTCAACCTCCATTTTCCCACGCTACTCCAAAAGTTAACACAAAAATAACAAGACCTGACTTCTCTGAAGAACAGCTAGCAAATACCTTAGAGGTTTCAATGAGGGTTTAGAAAACTAAATGCAGTTTGTACTGTAGTGCATCATGACCATTAAATCTGCAGATGCCACCAAATATACTAAGAAAAAACACTCAAGACTAATTAGGAGGGAGGTGGTTCTTACTTACATCCATTTTTCTTTGGAGCTAGCAAAGGAAGTTTAAAAAATGTATCACAGTGAATAGAAGTGTCCTGGGTTCAACAGTAGCACTCATGTTTCTCCTTTGTGGTAGCTGGTGCAGTGCTGTGTTTTGACTTCCAGCCCGGGAACAGTGCTGGTGATACCAATGTTTTCAGTTGTTGCTAAGTGATGTTTACTCTGACCAAGGATTTTGTGAGGCTCATGCTCACATGGAAGCAACCACCAGGTGGCTGGAAACATACGCTGTGTCCCATGCCACTGCCCGGAACACTATCCTGGGCCCGGAGAAACAGATTTTGTGGCGACACGGCACCCCAGAGAGAACTGAGTCAGATAATGGGACTCATTTCCAGAATAACCTTATAGATATTTGGGCCAAAGAGCATGGCATTGAGTGGGTATATCACATCCCCTACCATGCACCAGCCTCTGGGAAAATCGAACGGTACAATGGGCTGTTAAAAACTACACTGAGAGCAATGGGTGGAGGAACTTTCAAGCATTGGGATACCAAAGGCCACCTGGTTGGTCAACACCAGAGGATCTGCCAACAGGGCCGGCCCAGCCCAGTCAGAACTTTTACATATTGTAGAGGGGGACAAAGCTCCCGTGGTGTGTATGAAGAATTTGCTGGGGAAGACAGTCTGGGTTATACCTGCTTCAGGTAAAGGCAAACCCACTCGTGGGATTGCTTTTGGTCAGGGACCTGGATATACTTGGTGGGTAATGCGGGAAGATGGGGAAGTCCGATGTATACCTCAAGGGGATTTGATTTTAGGGGAAAACAGCCAGTGAACTCAATTGTATGCTGTTGCCTGCTGTGTAATACTTTTATAGCTCATCAACTAGATGTCTCCAGGTCACCAGCGACTAGCCCTGACTTCCCTCCAACCATCATCCCAACAGAGAGTGAACTTTGATAGAACCGGATGAGTTCTGCAGTTAAGGAACGACCAGCATCAGCAGGCAGCGATCCAATACTGCACACAGCCTTTCCTGCCCTGAAAGATTGTTACAAGAGATGGAACCTGACATCATGGACCAAATGGACTCGGCAGCATTATAGGGATTGGTCCATGCACTAAGAAAATGATCTTTTTCTCTTGGTCTGTATGTATATGGATGTATATATGTGGGAGAGCAATGGCATGTTGAAAATGTGCGATCTGAGCATGATGTGAACGGGATGGAATAAGGGGTGGATAATGTCCTGGGTAGCAGTCATGTTTCTCCTTCGTGGTAGCTGGTGCAGTGCTGTATTTTGACTTCCAGCCTGGGAACAGTGTTGGTGATACCGATGTTTTTGGTTGTTGCTAAGTGATGTTTACCCTGACCAAGGACTTTGTGAGGCTCATGCTCTGCCAGGGAGGAGGGGAAGCCGTGAGGAAGCAGAGACGGGGCGCCTGACCCAGGCTAGCCAAGGAGGTATTCCATACCGCAGCATGTCATGCCCGGGGTGGGGGGTAACTGGGAGTTACCCGGAATGACACGGGCTTCCAGGTGGGACTCGTTTCCTGGCCGGTGGTATTGTGTTCTCTTCCCTGGTTATTTTCTCTTATCATTGTTATGGTTGGTGGTAGCAGTGGTGATTTCTGTTGTACATTGGTTGCTGGACTGTTCTTGTCTCAACCCATGGCAGTTGCACTCTTTCGATCCTCCTCCCCGTTCCTCCGGGAGTGGGGAAGGGGAGAGCCCCGGGGGGGGGGGGGGTGGCCCTTGATTGCTCTCAGCCCGGCACCACTCACTGGGAGTGAGTGAACAAGCTGTCTGGCTAGGGTTTAAACCACAACAGTTCTTTTTTGGCCCCCAACGTGGGGCATGAGGGGTTGAGATAACGACAGATATGACCGGATTAAGTCACTCGTCGCAATGCTGATTTATTGGCTCTCAAGGTTTTTGTCTCATTGTTCTTTATGGTAATGACTTATAATACAATAGAATCATTGATCATGAAACTGATCTGGCTTATGTTCCCAGTGTGGCCACCACCTTTATACTTTGGGAGGTATATAATAGAAGTGCTTAGCAATTACGCATCTTTTTTCTCCTTCTCAGGTGCTCAACCTGCGAAGAAGGCATCCTTTTACCCTCCCAGTCCTCCCCCCAGACCATTTACATTTGAGAGTGTGCATGTACAGTCGCTACTCAAACCACAGTGATAATCACTGCAGCCAAATCAGAGGACCAATTTGTACCAATATCTGTTGCCCCTGTATGCAACAGAAAAAGCAAAAAAGAGGCAAGAAGGGTGAAGCAAGATGAAGAAACACTGTATTCACCACCCGGTCTAGCATCTGATCAGGAGTCATCATCACATGACGAAGAAGAAGAGGTGACTTATTGACCTCGGACCTCAACCAAGCTATGGAATATGTGAGAAGATTTTACCCGTAAACCAGGGGAGCACATCATCACCTGGTTACTCCGGTGCTGGGACAATGGGGCTTATGGTCACAAACTAGAAGGTACAGAAGCCAAGCAGCTGGGATCACTTGCTAGAGAATGGGGAATTGACAAAGCAATTGCAAGGCAGAAAAATTCCCTCAGTTGTTGGTTGTTCTGGTGTTCCTCAGTGGCCCGACTCTTGGGTACATGGGCATCTACATGACGTATCTTCACCACCAGGTTCTGCACCCGGGCAGCAATATCTTTTCACAGTGCAGCAGCCCAGATGGGTTTACCTCTGCGTTGCCAGTTGCTCTGCTTCCATTGCTTCAACCACCCCCACAGGGCATCTGCCACCATCCATGAGTCAGTATAGAGGTAAAGTACTGGCCACTTTTCTCTTTCAGCAATGTCCAGGGCCAGCTGGATGGCTTTCACCTTGGCAAATTGACTCGATTCACCCTCTCCTTCAGCAGTTTCTGCAACTTGTCATCCAGGACTACATATGGCTGCCTTCTAAATAAAAATTAAAAAATATATAGCTAGAAAATTTTGCCTTACAAACCTCAAAAATATTTCAGTAAATAAAGCTGAACATTCATTAAAATAGTAATTCACATTATGAATTATAAATTCAGTGATCAGTAAATACGGCACTTTGTGATGAGAAAAACAGGTTTAGGTTTTCATCTATCCACATTTAGACACAGTAACTTTACATTTACAGAGCCAACTAAGGGGAATTTTTGGATCTAGGCATTAGCCATTGGGTTCAGATTTTCATGACTTTACCAGAAGAATGTCAGCATATTCTTCTAAACTTGCCTGGTTTATTATGCTTTGCAAAAACATTATGTGTTATTATTCTGACAAAAACTGAAATTAGCATTTACTTTTGTCCTTTGTCATTTCAGTTGGAAATACTTGCTCTTACTGAAAGGCAGCATAGTCTAATTAGTAAAGCACCATAGAAAGAAGATGTGTTTCTCACTCCAGAATGATCACTGATCAGAATCTTGTTCAATTATGTCATTTGTCTTATCATCCTTAACTGTGCAAGGTGATGAATTGTATATTTGTACTGTACTACAGTACAACATCATAGATTATCAGTTCTATCTGCATACTAGAAACAATGATGCTGTGCTGTAGATTATATCATTGTCTAACACAATAACATCTTGCGGACTTATTTAGGAAGAAAAAGTCTTCTGAATCTTCCACAGTCCTTTCATATACAGAAATATCTGCAGCGTTTCTCTGAACATTGCAAGTAAAAACATTTCCTTTCTTACCAATTCTAAGAAGCAGACAATATTTCATTTATCTTTTCTCATACCTACCTCTTGGGCTTTCCAGGGCTTTTTGATTTCTTTCTCAGGTAGGCAAAAGTTGCAACTAAACACTTCCCTAATTCCTGCATCTGCATAGAACATAGAATGGGTTGGGTTGGAATGGATCTTAAAGATCACCTAGTTCCAACCCAACTAGAGAATGTTTAAATGCCCCTTCCAAACCAAAATATTCTACAATTCTACGATAGTTTTTTTGTTCGGTTTGATTTTTTTAATTGGTTGGTTAGTTGGTTTGTTTGGTCTTGTTTTGTTTTGAGGGTTTTTTAATTTTTTTTTCATACGGTTGACAGTTTCAGTGTCTGTGATTGCTTTTAGATCAAAGACATACTTCATGACCATTATTAAAATCTTTTCCCACAACTGTAGCAATCTTTCTTCTCAATACTGCTAAAATACACAAAACATTTTAGTAAGATGCGAACTCCCAACACATTGCTATAGTCAGAAAGGCTAGTGTAACCTGGGATAGTGCACAATGAAATGATGAACAGAAGTAAAAGCATACTTCCCTGGGTTTGAATGCTGTACTACTGGCTACTGCAAATCACAACTACTTCTGAAGACCAGAATCCAATCTGAGGAAGGGCCATGAGAACATTTAAAAGGTTTTTGAAAGTGATTTACAAATGAAGATTCAATGATGTCAATCTAATATCAAAGTTAATGGTTAACTTATGACTTCATAACTATTCTTTATCTATAAAAAATCTATATGGGAAGTAGAAATCTAACATGAGCTCATATGAACATGGCAAACAAGTATAAAGGCAGTCAACAGGTAAAATTTCAATAGAAATTCTAGCTTATAGTAAATCATGTCTAAACAGAGTGGTTACCCATGGGAATTATTTGTCAAGTGCATAAGTGGAGTCCTTATCACAGTAAATATTTTAGCCATGGTACAGGTTTTTTTTTTCTGTATATTTCATCCTAATTTATGCAGTAATTATTCAGGAAGGTCCTAAATCCCGTATTATGCAGGAGGACTAATCAGATGGTCTAATATCTCTGGCTTTCAGAATACATTATCTAACTAACAGTTATTCTGAAGCTGTGAAGAGTCTAAATACTTGTTTCCCTTAACAGCAGTTATACAAATTTCCCTTTTGAGTGCACATATAATTTTTTCAGTAGTTTTCATTACAAGCATAGATACGTAAAATACACACTTGGGTTAATCTGTGTTTACACTAGCAAACTATTAGATTGAGATTGTGAAAGCCTAAATGAAGCAATTGCTTGCTTCTTTTACAACAAACATAAAGACAACAGCAATTTAAGTAGCTGCTAGGTGTATTTAAGAAAAAAAAAACAAAGAAATTAGCTGCATGTAACAATAAATAACCTTATCTGACATTTTTTCTTTTAACTCCCTGGTAGCTTTCACCTTAAAAAAAAGTCACATATAAGAAAGTCAGAAGAGAGTTTTGTTTTTTTTTCCTTTTGTTACTTATACTCTGATCATTTGAAAGAAGTAATTTGGTCTCACTGGACTTCAAAAGATTTTTCTGATTGCTGGGCAGCATCCTACACACCACTTGCTTCCTAATCCGTAGTCACCCACTTTTTTTTTGTTGTTGTTGTTGTAGGAGTACCAGCATTACCATGGAGCACCTTCTACTCTCTGACTTTGATGTTCTCTCCATTGTTCCCTTCTCACTCTTTTTCTAGTTGTCGTGGTTTTAATCCTAGCCAGACAGCTTGTTCACTCACTCCCAGTGAGTGGTGCTAGGCTGAGAGCAACCGAGGGCCTCCCCGGGGCTCTCCCCTTCCCCACTCCCAGAGGGATGGGGAGGAGGATCGAAAGAGTGCAACTCCCATGGGTTGAGACAAGCAACCAATGTACCACACAAATCACCACCACTACTACCAACAACAGCAATGATATGAGAAAATAACAAGGGAAGAGAATACAATACCACCCGCCAAGAAAAGAGTCCGACCCAGAAGCCCGTGTCCTTCCAGGTAACTCCCAGTTACCCCCCCACCCCCCCCACCCCGGGCATGACGTGCTGTGGTATGGAATAACTCTTTGGTATCCCAATGCTTGAAAGTTCCCCCACCCATTGCTCTCAGTGTAGTTTTTAACAGCCCATTGTACCGTTCGATTTTCCCAGAGGCTGGTGCATGGTAGGGGATGTGATATACCCACTCAATGCCATGCTCTTTGGCCCAAATATCTATAAGGTTATTCTGGAAATGAGTCCCATTGTCTGACTCAGTTCTCTCTGCGGTGCCATGTCGCCACAAAATCTGTTTCTCCGGGCCCAGGATAGTGTTCCGGGCAGTGGCATGGGGCACAGCGTATGTTTCCAGCCACCCGGTGGTTGCTTCCACCATGGTAAGCACATGGTGCTTGCCTTGGCGGGATGTCGGCAGTGTGACATAGTCAATCTGCCAGGCCTCCCCATATTTATACTTCAACCATCGTCCTCCATACCAAAGAGGCTTTAACTGCTTGGCTTGTTTAATTGCAGCACATGTTTCACACTCATGAATAACCTGGGCAATAGTGTCCATTGTTAAGTCCACCCCTCGGTCACGGGCCCATCTATATGTTGCATCTCTGCCCTGATGGCCTGAAGTGTCATGGGCCCACCGGGCCAAAAATAATTCACCTTTATGTTGCCAATCTAAGTCCATCTGAGCCACTTCAATCTTAGCCGCTTTATCCACTTGTTGGTTGTTCTGGTGTTCCTCAGTGGCCCGACTCTTGGGTACATGGGCATCTACATGACGTACCTTCACCACCAGGTTCTGCACCAGGGCAGCAATATCTTTCCACAGTGCAGCAGCCCTGATGGGTTTACCTCTGCGTTGCCAGTTGCTCTGCTTCCATTGCTTCAACCACCCCCACAGGGCATCTGCCACCATCCATGAGTCAGTATAGAGACAAAGTACTGGCCGCTTTTCTCATTCAGCAATGTCCAGGGCCAGCTGGATGGCTTTCACCTCGGCAAACTGACTCGATTCACCCTCTCCGTCAGCAGTTTCTGCAACTTGTCGTCCAGGACTCCATACAGCTGCCTTCCATCTCCGATGCTTTCCCACAATACGGCAGGACCTTTCAGTAAACAAGGCATACTGCTTTTCACTTTCTGACAGTTTATTATATGGTGGGGCCTCTTCAGCGCGCACCACCTCCTCCTCTGGTGACATTCCGAAATCTTTGCCCTCTGGCCAGTCCATGATGACTTCTAGAATGCCTGGACGACTGAGATTTCCTATTCGAGTTTGTTGTGTAATTAGTGCAGCCCATTTACTCCATGTAGCATCAGTTGCATGATGTGTAGAGGAGACCCTGCCTTTGAACATCCAGCCCAGCACGGGCAACCGGGGTGCCAGGAGGAGCTGTGCTTCAGTGCCAATCACTTCCAAAGCAGCTCGAACCCCTTCATAGGCTGCCAGTATCTCTTTCTCAGTTGGGGTATAGCTGGCCTCAGATCCTTTGTATCCCCGACTCCAAAAGCCGAGGGGTCCACCTTGAGCCTCCCCTGGAGCTTTCTGCCAGAGGCTGCAGGTAGGACCATTCAGTGTACAGTACATTTTTTACACCTGGCCCGGTCCAGACAGGTCCAAGGGCTGCTGCATGAACTATCTCGCATTTAATTTGCTCAAAGGTTTGCTGTTGCTCAGGGCCCCATTTAAAATCATTCCTCTTCTGGGTCACATGATAGAGAGGGCTTACGATTGAACTGTAATTTGGGATGTGTGTTCTCCAGAACCCCACTGCACCAAGAAAGCTTGCGTTTCTTTCTTATTAGTTGGTGGAGACGTTGCTGTTATCTTGTTGATCACATCTGTGGGGATCTGTCTATGTCCATCTTGCCATTTTGTTCCCCAAAATTGAATCTCCTGTGCAGGTCCCTTGACCTTACTCCGTTTTATGGCAAAATCGGCTTTCAGCAGGATTTGGATTATTTTCCTCCCTTTCTCAAAGACTTCTTCCGCTGTATCGCCCCACACAATAATGTCATCAATGTATTGCAGGTGTTCTGGAGCTTGCCCCTGTTCCAGTGCAGTCTGGATCAGTTCGTGGCAAATGGTAGGGCTGTGTTTCCACCCCTGGGGCAGTCGGTTCCAAGTGAACTGGACACCCCTCCAAGTAAAAGCAAACTGTGGCCTGCACTCTGCTGCCAAAGGAATTGAGAAAATGCATTGGCAATATCAGTCGTGGCATACCACTTGGCTGCCTTTGACTCCAGTTCATACTGCAGCTCTAGCATGTCCGGTACGGCAGCACTCTATGGTGGTGTGACTTCATTTAGGCCTCGATAGTCTACTGTTAGTCTCCATTCTCCATTAGACTTTCGCACTGGCCATATGGGGCTACTAAAGGGGAGTGGGTCTTGCTGATCACTCCCTGACTCTCCAGTCTACGGATCAGCTGATGGATGGGAATCAGGGAGTCTCGGTTGGTGCGATATTGCCGCCGGTGCACTGTTGTGGTCGCAATTGGCACTTGTTGTTCTTCAACATTCAGCAGCCCTGCAGCAGAAGGATCTTCTGAGAGACCAGGCAAGGTGGACAGCTGCTCAATTTCCTCAGTCTCCAAAGCAGCAATACCAAAAGCCCACCAGTACCCTTTTGGGTCTTTGAAGTACCCTCTCTTGAGGTAGTCTATGCCGAGGATACATGGAGCCTCTGGACCAGCCACAATAGGGTGCTTTTGCCATTCCCTCCCAGTCAGGCTGATTTCAGCCTCCAGCACAGTCAACTCTTGGGATCCTCCTGTTACTCCAGAAATATAGATGGGTTCCACCCCTTGACAGCTTGATGGCATCAGGGTACACTGTGCACCGGTATCTACTAGAGCCTTATACTTCTGTGGGACTGATGTGCCAGGCCATCTGATCCACACAGTCCAGGAAATCCGATTGTCCCCTACCTCCACCTGGCTGGAGGCAGGGCCCCTCTAATGGTCATCACAGCGTTGGACACTTAAGTCGTGGTGAAAGGGATTATTCTTCGTTATCACAGGAGCTGGAGTAAAATCAGCTCTTCCACTCCATCTGGGAAACTGCTCACCAGAGACTGAAGCCGTAGCTCTCATGTGACAATCAGTCTTGGCCCTTGCTCCCCTCTTCAGTTCACTCACCCATTCCTCCAAAGCTAAAGTAGGTTTTCCATCCCACTTTGTCATGTCTTCTCCGTGATCCAGCAGGTAAAACCGTAGGGTAGCCCGTGGCGTATACCCCCTGTATCTCCTCTCTAGAACAATAGGACGCCTTTTGTTAATAGCTGAGACGTGTGTTGCTACACATGAGGAGCTGGATAAATCAGATAGATCGTCCCTCAATTGTTTGAGGTCCTGGGACACTTTTTCCACAGCTGAGATGATGGAAGGGGTGAGATCATCTTCGAACTCTCGGAGTTTATGAACCATTTCATCCACTGTTAGTGGTACTATGTCATTCCAGGTTACTGTTGCCAATGAATGGGCATACGATGACGGTGCATTCCGTGTAAGTTTTTGCCACATGGGTTGTGTACATTCAACTTCATCTGGATCTATAGGTGTATCCCCGTTATTCGGCTTGATGTGATAGATCATCTCTACGATGGCCAATTCCCTCAGAGACTGGATGCCTTTGTCTAATGTAGTCCACTTGGCCGAACGACTCATAACATCATCCTTGTACGGAAACCTTTCTTTCAAAGCTGCCAAGAGCTGCCTACAAAGACTGAGGGACTTTTTCTCTCTTGCAATTGCTTTGTCAATTCCCCATTCTCTAGCAAGTGATCCCAGCTGCTTGGCTTCTGTACCTTCTAGTTTGTGACCATAAGCCCCATTGTCCCAGCACCGGAGTAACCAGGTGATGATGTGCTCCCCTGGTTTATGGGTGAAATCTTTTTGCATATTCCATAGCTCGGTTGAGGTCCGAGGTTGAGAAGTTACCTCTTCTTCTTCGTCATGTGATGATGACTCCTGATCAGATGCTAGACCGGGTGGTGAATACATTGTTTCTTCATCTTGCTTCACCCTTCTTGCCTCTTTTTTGCTTTTTCTGTTGCGTACAGGGGCAACTGATGTTGGTACAAATTGGTCCTCTGATTTGGCTGCAGTGATTATCACTGTGGTTTGAGTAGCGACTGTACATGTTGCTGGGGGTGGTGCAGCTGCTGTGCTTGGAGCTGGGGTAGCTGCGCTGTCTATTGCAGTCGAAGTTTGAGCAGCTGCTGTACTTGCCGCTGGGGTAGCTGCGCTGTTCATTGCAGACAAAGTTTGAGTAGTGTCCTGGGTTCAGCAGTAGCAGTCATGTTTTTCCTTTGTGTTAACTGGTGCAGTGCTGTGTTTTGACTTCTAGCTTGAGAACAGTGTTGGTGAAGCCGATGTTTTCGGACGGGACCAGATGTAAAAAATGTGCTGTACACTGCAGCTGGGGAGAACGGTCCTACCTGGAGCCTCTGGCAGAAAGCTCCAGGGGAGACTCGAGGTCGACCCCTCGGCTTTTGGAGTCGGGGATATAAAGGATCTGAGGCCAGCTATACCCCAACTGAGAAAGAGATGCTGGCAGCCTATGAAGGGGTTCGAGCTGCCTCGGAAGTGATTGGCACTGAAGCACAGCTCCTCCTGGCACCCCGGCCTCTGGGAAAATCGAACGGAACAATGGGCTGTTAAAGACTACACTGAGAGCAATGGGTGGGGGAACTTTCAAGCATTGGGATACACACTTACCAAAGGCCACCTGGTTGGTCAACACCAGAGGATCTGCCAACAGGGCCGGCCCAGCCCAGTCAGAACTTTTACATATTGTAGAGGGGGACAAAGTTCCCGTGGTGCATATGAAGAATTTGCTGGGGAAGACAGTCTGGGTTATTCCTGCTTCAGGTAAAGGCAAACCCACTCGTGGGATTGCTTTTGCTCAGGGACCTGGATATTCTTGGTGGGTAATGCGGGAAGATGGGGAAGTCCGATGTATACCTCAAGGGGATTTGATTTTAAGGGAAAACAGCCAGTGAACTCAATTGTATGCTGTTGCCTGCTGTGTAATGCTTTTATAGCCCATCAACTAGATGTCTCCAGGTCACCAGCGACTAGCCCTGACTTCCCTCCAGCCATCATCCCAACAGAGAATGAACTTTGAACATCATGGACCGAATGGACTCGGCAGCGTTATAGGGATTGGTCCATGCACTAAGAAAATGATTTTTTCCTCTTGGTCTGTACGTATATGGATGTATATATGTGGGAGAGCGATGGTGTATTGAAAATGTGGGATCTGAGCGCGACGTGAATGGTATGGAATAAGGGGTGGATAATGTCCTGGGTTCAGCAGTAGCAGTCATGTTTTTCCTTTGTGTTAACTGGTGCAGTACTGTGTTTTGACTTCTAGCTTGAGAACAGTGTTGGTGAAGCCGATGTTTTCGGTTGTTGCTAAGTGATGTTTACCCTGACCAAGGACTCTGTGAGGCTCATGCTCTGCCAGGGAGGAGGGGAAGCTGTGAGGAAGCAGAGACGGGGCACCTGACCCGGGCTAGCCAGGGAGGTATTCCATACCACAGCACGTCATCCCCGGGGTGAGGGGTAACTGGGAGTTACCCGGAAGGACAGGGGCTTCCGGGTGGAACTCGTTTTCTTGGCCGGTGGTATCGTATTCTCTTCCCTTGTTATTTTCCCTTATCATTGTTTTAGCTGATAGTAGCGGTGGTGATTTGTTGCTGGACTGTTCTTGTCTCAACCCGTAGGAGTTGCACTCTCTCGATCCTCCTCCCCGTTCCTCCGGGAGCGGGGAAGGGGAGAGCCCCGGTGCGGGGGGGGGGGGGGGGAGAGACGGACATGGACCTCGATTGTTGCCAGCTTGGCACCACTCACTGGGAGTGAGTGAACAAGTTACCTGACTGGGTTTAAACCACGACAAGTAGTGACTGTACTTGTCGCTGGGGGTGGTGAAGCTGCTGTGCTTGGAGCTGGAGTAGCTCCGCTGACTGTTGCTTTGCCCTCAGATCCAGTGACATTTTTTTCCTTTTGAAGGTGCTGGATAATGTTGAACAAGGCCCTGTAAGCATAGGCCAAGCCCCAGCACGTTGCCGTGATTTGTCCATCTCTGGTATGGCCAGAATGACCACACACCTCATTTAAGTGTTTTACTAATTCTTCTGGATTTTGCAGTTGTTCGGTAGTGAAATTCCAAAGTACTGGAGGGGCCCACTGACCTAGATACTTGCCCATACTATCCCACACACCCTGCCACTCATGACTGTCCAGCCTCAGGAAAATCTCTTGGTCCTCCTACATCGTCGTTTGACCCCAGACAAGACCCAAACCTGACTCTGCTTAACTCTTGAAATCAGTCCTGGGCAAAGCACACTCTGTATGCGTGCCAACATGGTGATCCCCATCACGATCAGCAAACAAGTCTCAACAACATTAAAAGGCCATTCAAAAACTTCAAAACTCTCAAATGTAAATGGTCTGGGGGGAGGACTGAGAGGGTAAAAGGATGTCTTCTTCACAGGTTGAGCACCTGAGAAGGAGAAAAAAGATGCGTAATTGCTAAGCACTTCTATTATATACCTCCCAAAGTATAAAGGTGGTGGCCACACTGGGAACATAAGCCAGATCAGTTTCATGATCAATGATTCTATTGTATTATAAGTCATTACCATAAAGAACAATGAGACAAAAACCTTGAGAGCCAATAATTCAGCATTGCGACGAGTGACTTAATCCGGTCATATCTGTCGTTATCTCAACCCCTCATGCCCCACGTTGGGGGCCAAAAAAGAACTGTTGTGGTTTAAACCCTAGCCAGACAGCTTGTTCACTCACTCCCCCCCCCCCCCCCCCCCCCGGGGCTCTCCCCTTCCCCACTCCCGGAGGAACGGGGAGGAGGATCGAAAGGGTGCAACTGCCACGGGTTGAGACAAGAACAGTCCAGCAACCAATGAACAACAGAAATCACCACTGCTACCACCAACCATAACAATGATAAGAGAAAATAACAAGGGAAGAGAACACAATACCACCGGCCAGGAAACGAGTCCCACCTGGAAGCCCGTGTCGTTCCGGGTAACTCCCAGTTACCCCCCACCCCGGGCATGACATGCTGTGGTATGGAATACCTCCTTGGCTAGCCTGGGTCAGGCACCCCGTCTCTGCTTCCTCACGGCTTCCCCTCCTCCCTGGCAGAGCATGAGCCTCACAAAGTCCTTGGTCAGGGTAAACATCACTTAGCAACAACCAAAAACATCGGTATCACCAACACTGTTCCCAGGCTGGAAGTCAAAATACAGCACTGCACCAGCTACCACGAAGGAGAAACATGACTGCTACCCAGGACATTATCCACCCCTTATTCCATCCCGTTCACATCATGCTCAGATCGCACATTTTCAACATGCCATTGCTCTCCCACATATATACATCCATATACATACAGACCAAGAGAAAAAGATCATTTTCTTAGTGCATGGACCAATCCCTATAATGCTGCCGAGTCCATTTGGTCCATGATGTCAGGTTCCATCTCTTGTAACAATCTTTCAGGGCAGGAAAGGCTGTGTGCAGTATTGGATCGCTGCCTGCTGATGCTGATCGTTCCTTAACTGCAGAACTCATCCGGTTCTATCAAAGTTCACTCTCTGTTGGGATGATGGTTGGAGGGAAGTCAGGGCTAGTCGCTGGTGACCTGGAGACATCTAGTTGATGAGCTATAAAAGTATTACACAGCAGGCAACAGCATACAATTGAGTTCACTGGCTGTTTTCCCCTAAAATCAAATCCCCTTGAGGTATACATCGGACTTCCCCATCTTCCCGCATTACCCACCAAGTATATCCAGGTCCCTGAGCAAAAGCAATCCCACGAGTGGGTTTGCCTTTACCTGAAGCAGGAATAACCCAGACTGTCTTCCCCAGCAAATTCTTCATACACACCACGGGAGCTTTGTCCCCCTCTACAATATGTAAAAGTTCTGACTGGGCTGGGCCGGCCCTGTTGGCAGATCCTCTGGTGTTGACCAGCCAGGTGGCCTTTGGTATCCCAATGCTTGAAAGTTCCTCCACCCATTGCTCTCAGTGTAGTTTTTAACAGCCCATTGTACCGTTCGATTTTCCCAGAGGCTGGTGCATGGTAGGGGATGTGATATACCCACTCAATGCCATGCTCTTTGGCCCAAATATCTATAAGGTTATTCCGGAAATGAGTCCCATTATCTGACTCAGTTCTCTCTGGGGTGCCGTGTCGCCACAAAATCTGTTTCTCCGGGCCCAGGATAGTGTTCCGGGCAGTGGCATGGGACACAGCGTATGTTTCCAGCCACCTGGTGGTTGCTTCCATGTGAGCATGAGCCTCACAAAATCCTTGGTCAGAGTAAACATCACTTAGCAACAACTGAAAACATTGGTATCACCAGCACTGTTCCCGGGCTGGAAGTCAAAACACAGCACTGCACCAGCTACCACAAAGGAGAAACATGAGTGCTACTGTTGAACCCAGGACACTTCTATTCACTGTGATACATTTTTTAAACTTCCTTTGCTAGCTCCAAAGAAAAATGGATGTAAGTAAGAACCACCTCCCTCCTAATTAGTCTTGAGTGTTTTTTCTTAGTATATTTGGTGGCATCTGCAGATTTAATGGTCATGATGCACTACAGTACAAACTGCATTTAGTAAAACCAACTGTTTTTCCATAACATTAACTAAAGGACAATTTTGTCAACTCTGTTTTATAGAACAATTTCAGTAAAAGAAAAAATTTCTTTGTATTAGGCAGAAACACCCATACCTAGTTTCTTTTTATTAATACAGGTATATATAAAATTACCAATACTGGTCACTAATCATCGGCTTTTCTAATGGGTATTTTTGAACCCATATTTATTTGAGTAAATATGTTTCTGCTAAGATCAAGAATGAAAAATGACTCATGTTCTGCATGACATGGCTCAGTACTTTGAATTAAATGATTGCAACTATCAATAGCTATTTTGTAAAGACAGCTGTTACTGCATCTGATTGAATGACTATGTAGTACTTTTAATAATTCTAAACTTAATTTAGTTTTTTTTTAAATGGAAAACAACGATAAACATTAAAAGTGCAGAATTTTTTTTTGTATGATTCTTCAGCTTCCTCTCTACTTCCTTTTTAGGCAGTTATTCTGACCAATAGATTTGCCTGTTTGTATCCTATGAATTTATTCCACTATTTTTTATGGTACACACAAAAGTATGCTAGCAGCATAGGATTTATTGTCACTTGTGAACTTTGCCAGCTTATTAGATATGCAACAGTGAATGGTGACATTACTTTGAATAAAGTCATAGGAACTACAATAATCAGATCAAACTCAAATGGATCAAACCCACACTTTTTTTTTTTAGATTTTGCAATAAACATAGTAAAAGCAGCAGACTGCTGCAATGCCACAGGATAGTACAGATTCGTCTAGTTCTGTTTCTTAGCACCAATTAAGATACGAACAAAAACATATAATGAAACATATGTAATCCAGCAGACTATAGACATTGCTGGACTTCTGGTTACAGAACATTGTAGAGAAAAGGATGGTGGCAGACCAGTGGAGTCCTGTCCTTTCTCACTTGTGGGGCAGTTGTCTTCTTAAAAACAGAAAACAAGATATTTTTTCAGCATCAGTCAAACAGACAAGTAAGACTTTGCATTCATGTTTGTACAGGGAGTGCTTGAAGAGGAATAGTCAGACTCAAGGAGAAATGTATCCATTGCAACCTTATGTTTGGTATTTATTTCTGGGAAAACACTGAACAAGACAATGCAACTTCTGATCTTTTTTAGAATTTCTTTAATCCAGATTACACTTAGCACGGCAAAAGCAGCTGCAACATCAAAACTTAAAAGACAACTATGTATTTATAGCCATCTAGAAATATTGAAAAAATCATTTTCCAATAGTCTTGAGAAGACATTCAGACAGAAATTTATTCTACTCAAAAGTGTTGTGCAATAATTAATTCGCAAAATATTTGTAATCTGAAGCAATGATAGAAAGGTAAGATAATTTTGGTTTACAAGTAATTTATGATTTAAAACCTATAGTAATTCTTTATGATGTACAAAGATGGGTCACAGGGATTTATTTTCTCTATAGCGTTTCCTACTTTTACCTTCAGGACCAAAGGAATGTTGTCTAGTCTTTCCCATTTCACAGGGATCAAAGAAAGAAGTGGAGGCTCTTATAGAAATAATGACAAAACTGAATTCAATGGGACTAGCTTTTTTCCATCTGTCTTCATGAAAATCACTTACCTTCCAAATTTTATTGTTGAAAAATACAGTGGAAAGAAATAGGATGGAAAAAGAAGGATCTTGACATTATTTTCTTACTTTGTCTATGTCTAAATAATACAAAAATACATTTTATGCAGAGATATAAAAAAGAAGATAAAAAATATTACTTGAAAGTCCTATAAGATGCATTCTTTCTGCATGCAACCCTTGTTAATTTGCATAATGTTCTTTTGGCTGATCTAACAGACAATGCAGCCAATTAGATATTTTTCCACAAGCTTCAAAAGCCATTCCAGCAGACATCTAGCAAACTATTATCTACAGAAAATGTACTGATTTTTTTTTAATTTCTCAATATACAATATATAGAGAGATACACACTTTTCTCCATTTTTACCAACAGCCCTACACAACTGTTGTTTTAATGTAGAAGACTGATCTTAAAGAAGCAATAATATTAACCCAATCCTCATGAGTACTCAATATTTTATCCCTGATACTTTTCTGAGATAAAAATCAAAGTGTACACAGATCTGAGTCTTTAGCATTTTTAACTTTATTTTCAATGTTAAACAACAGTTTGATCATCTGAATGCAACAACTGTTTGATGCAATTTTTCTTTTTTGGAAGCTTACTTTTACGAAAGCTAGGTCTGGCTGGGTAATCCTTGAGTGTGATAACAGGGTTTTGTTGCAGAAGGACAAGGAGTGAGAAAAGGTTGCCGTGCACAACTGAAGTCTGCATGTTCTGACTTTTCTGAATAGATATAAATCATACACTGAAGTGTCACCGAATGAGTAACGCACATGCTTTCCATATCCAGTCAAACTTTAAGAGAATGAAATATGTTTACTTGTATCAACTCGTCCCAGTAGACAGCGATCCACATCACAAGAAACACTTAGCTGAGTCCATTTGGCAGTTGCTGCTCAGCAGGGGCCTTGTAATGAAATAACATGTAATAACATATCTCTCATCCCCAGAGAGAATGTCCCTGCGGATCAAGGTTGGGGTCATTTCAAGGGCAAGGTCAGTTAGCTTGTGTTGTAGCTGCTATTGCCACATCAAATTGCTTTTCTTTTCTTTTTTTTCTTTTTTATTTTTAATGGAGAAAATTCATTTTATAAACTATTTTCTAGCTTTTAACTCTCTCAAAAAATTCTTTGCCCTGTCTCCCTGCAAAACATCTGTAATATTGAAGCAGGATGTTATCATAGAAAATTGAATATCCTATGAAAATGGATTAATGTTTCATATTTGTTATTTACTAAACTCATCCTAACGTATAAGTCTTTGATCTCTTTGTAAATTACTACATAAAGCTTTTCCCTGTCAGCAAAGAGAATTTTTATAAACACCACCTGAGTACCTAAATGGTACGAAATACCTCACAAGAAATTCTGAGAACCTTACAAAACTGGACATTACATTTTAAGATACAAAGAAAAGTTAGTGAAAACAATGGACTTTACTTTTCCATTCTATGATACTATTTTTATAGCAATAAAATATTCTTAGGAAAAATTAGTAAGAAATAATGTTTTTATTTTATGCTCTAATGAAAAAAAAAACAACCTGATAATGGATTTCAAGAAAGTAGTGTGTGAATCAGCAAGCTAAAATGATAAAAGAGGGAAATTCCGCCTTCTGAAATGATATGGTCAAGTACGGGCTCACATGGCATACTTAAACTTCATAAGGGTGGGTGGCATCAGCCCACCTCACAAGCTTGTCAAGGTCCCTCTGGATGGCATTCCTTCCCTCCAGGGTATCAACCAAACCACACAGCTTGGTGTCATCGGCAAACTTGCTGAGGGTGCACTCAATCCCACTGTCCATGTCAAAGGCAAAGATGTTAAACAAGACTGCTCCCAACACCGATCCCTGAGGGACTCCACTCGTTACTGGTCTCCAGCTGGACATTGAGCCATTGACCACAACTCTTTGTGTGCAGCCATCCAGCCAGTTCTTTATCCACAGAGTGGTCCATCCATCAAATTGATGTCTCTCCAATTTAGAGACAAGGATGTCATGTGGAACAGTGTCAAATGCTTTGCACAAGTCCAGGTCGATGACATCAACTGCTCTACCCCTGTCCATCAGTTCTGTAGCCCCATCATAGAAGGCCACCAAATTGCTCAGGCAGGATTTCCCCTTAGTGAAGCCATGCTGGCTGTCACCAAGCACCTTGTTGATTTTCATGTGCCTTAGCATGCCTTCCAGGAGAATCTGCTCCAAGATTTTGCCAGGCACAGAGGTGAGACTGACTGGTCTGTAGTTCCCTGGGTCATCCATTTTCCCCTTCTTGAAAATGGGGGTTATACTTCCCTTTTTCCAGTTGTCGGAAACTTCACCTGACTGCCATGATTTTTCGAATATGATAGACAGTGGCTTCGCAACTTCATTTGCCAGCTCCTTCAGGACCCCCATCAAAATTACCAGTGATGATGTGCCTCAAAGTAGAATTTTCCAGTAGCAGACTGGCTTCTGTTTTTACTTTTAAGGCATGATATTCCACTTCTAACAGCTATGCAAGAATTAATTACTTATTTTTAACACATAACAGGGAACTGAATTTTTTAACCTCTAAACCAGCTCAGTGCAGCCAAAAGCCTTGAATACTTTGTCAGATTGTTTTGTTTGCAAAGTATGATATGCAAGCATCTGTGGTCTGTTTCTGTCTCATTAAAGATTTCAGAAAGATATTGTTTTATGGTATATACAAAGAACAGTTTATGTGTACACTGGCTGACTGGACATGACAAGATTTTGCTAAACAGCAGTGATAGTTCACTCTTGAAGATCAGCAACATTTAAAGGAACCTAGTCAAAGAAGGACTGACAGTTATTTTCAGGAGCATGAATATATAGATCCAGACTTTGGTTTTGATATGGCAAAAATAAAATAACTTAGCAAGAAGTTTTCCCCTTTTTTTTTTTAATCTAATCATGTTTTAAATGGTTCAGATTATATTGTGTATGATTCAGAAAAACAATCCTCTAAAAAAGAAGAGCTCTGCAGAGAAGAATTATTTTAAGTTATAATTTTATATCATTATTAAACAGAAATGAAAAATACACCAAATATGTACTGGACTACCAATAAGATATGGACTATATGAAATATTTTTCCTGTGCTAGAACCATTCCTGGGGGAATGAATGCAAGGGGAAACATTCTTCAAATGCCTATGGGAAAATCAATCTCAGAAAAAAAAATATATTAACCCTGTCATCTGATTGACATTTTGAAAATACAGTTCTTTGCTCATTATTTAGTTTGCAGAACTCTGTTGATTCATGTCACCAGCAAGGTTAGGGTTAACAGGGGAGAATGACACAGTTCTTGTCAGTTTCTTCCATCTAAGTAAAAATGTGTAACCATAGCTCAATTCTACCTTAGGATATAACTCTGGTTACATCTCAATTTATAGAAATAATTAGATCAAATTAGATCATGGAAAGTTTAATTAACCAGCCATAGTTCTGAATTAAAGTCCATTTGCTGTGGAAATTGGAAAAGGCCTAAGTAATTCAGTACTCATATCATGATTTAACATCAAGCGTCGTGGCGGCTGTAAGTCAGAATATATGAAAAATGCAAAAACGATGTCCATTTTTAGAGATTTTAGGCTGTATTTAAATATCCTGTGGCTCTTCTAGAAAAAAAAATAAACAGGTTTTGAATACTCAGGGGAGTGTATCAGGCTGCTTTCAAAAGGACAGAAGTTCATTTGTCCCACTAACTAGCACCAAATATTGTGTTGTGATTTTTAACATACTTCCACCATAAAATACTTTTAACATAAATCTTACTTTCTTTATATTTTTGAAATATGCACATAATCTACTACTAATATGAAAGGGACCATTACAAAATATTTCAGCCAGTGCAAAAATGTCAAATTATAATTAATTCTATTAGCGTTCATTATGATACATTAATTTGTATTAATGCCAATGTAATCTCATAATTTGATCAGAATTCAGAACTAATTAATTTCCACCTAATAGAAAGTTACTTATTATACGAAGAGCATCCATTGCTTCTGAAGTTGCTCTTGAACGTAATTTACCACCCTGTGTGTTGTGCAATCTGTAAACTAGCACAAGAATCATCTGTAGTACACTGCATGATACAACACAACCTTGTTTCTGCAAGTTCCAGTACTCTAAGGATCTGAGTAGTGCTTTCACAGGACAGTAATTCAATATGAGCAAAAAGAGTAAAATAAAGGATTCTGTTTATCTTGTCCAAAATTCTTTTTGTCTAACCAGAAAAGCTGAAGATGTTATACATATGTTTTAAATCTCTTTCTATGGTGTTTTCACTGAAGATTTTTCATGGATGGGTCTAGCAGAACTGATTTTAATTGAAACATATATATTAAAACTGTTAAGGATCAGGTTCTGTAATATGTTTATGAAAATATGTTGATAGAGATTGTAGAACAGACTTTACTGCCCTGGCCTTTGTTCAGCAATGCTCTAGGAATCAAATAGTTCCACTGAAATCAATAGGACTTATTACAGATGAGGGCACAGCTCACCACGACTAAAGATCTGGCTACTAGAAAGTAATATTGAGATTGTTTTCATTTTAATGGCTGGGAAACTCTTTAAAATATCCATCCATGCTTTGGGGTGAAATGAGTAATATCCACTAAAGTTACAAGATTTATGAGGGATGTCCAATTCAATTTCATTAAGAAAAAACTTTAAAAAATCAGTTCTCTGCCCTTAAGATGAAAATTATATGCAAGGAAAAGAAGTACTTTTCTTAAATGATGCAGCTACTGAGAAGCAGCAATTGTTAATCAAGTTATTAATTATCTATCATATTTATAGAACTGATTAGCAGAATTTGCCTTCATAATGCTTGCTAGGGATTGTTGTAAGGGTGTTCTATTCAGTATTTCATAAATGAAGCAGCCTTTTTGACTATCCAGTGTCCCTAGATAATTATGTTAAAAATGGTCAAACTTAAGTACCATATCAGCCTTAGATCTCCATATTTAGAAGGAGAGGCTAGGCCCCTTCCAGGACAAATACTAGCTAATACCTCTGAGATAACATGCTGAAATGCTATAATGCATAATTGCTTGTCTGATCATGTAAGACATTTTTCTTAAAGCTTCATATATGTGAGGTGTGAAGTCCTTCATCGATTTTTGATTGGTTTAAAATTAATTTAAACTTGTATGGTCCCAACTGTACCCTAAACTGAGCAAATGGATGTGCAGTCAGTTGAAGATGCACATGTACATGTGATTTCAAAGTGGGGCTCTCTCTCTTTCTAGGGTGTTGAAGTTAGAATGTACAATTCAGGTTGTACATTCTAACAACTGAAAAGTTTACATTTAGCAGATGTCTAATGGATCATACATATGCTAGATCTATATAACAAGTAATGGTAAAAAAAAAAGTTAATAGATTATTCAGTAAGGCTGAAATTCATCTTTTCCTACTGAAAAATGAAAAATAAATAATAAAACAGGCACTAGGATCTGCTTTGTGTCAAATGATTCTATTTTCATAATAAAGAGTTCTGAACACTTTTGGTCACATGTCCTAAAACCATAGCAGAGTGGAGTAATTTTCTAGAACACATAGATTTTCTTTTCAGTATAGAAAATTGCAATTACATTGGCCTAATATTGTTTCTCCTAATGTCAGTGATAAATCTGCCCTTAACCTATACCACACCTATAACACTGAACATATGTTAATATTCACCTTGACTACGATAGACTGTTTTCAACTGCATTTGGCATACTCAACTTTACTTTTCATTTTAAAACAAAATAAAACTTAATTTTTCTTTATTCCAATGTCTGATTTTTTTTTTTTTATTAAATACAGATTAAATTCTGGGTTTTACTGCTTTAACAAGTTATCCCCCCAACAAATCTGTTGATGAGCTCAACCCACTATCATCTTTGATACCCACTTCCTCTTCGTTTATCAAAAATGGTCTAAGAATTAAACCAGGTAAATCATCAAGTCAAAAAAGACTTCTCCCAATGTGACTGGAAGTCATCTCTAAATTGTGAAGATAGGAACTTTAAGTTGAAATAGTTGGTCTTCACATTTGTCTGGCAATATCACCTGAAGTAAATCTTTTGTAAGATTTTGTTGATAAAAAGATGCACTGGAATATTTTGCACATTCTGAAAGTATCCAGTACAAGGACACTAATTTTCTGATGAGTCTGAATACAAAAATTTAATGGAGATTTATGTACTGCATTCCCCAAAATGAGTAGGTGTTTAGAGAATAAATAGAGTCCCAGTGCAAGGACACTTTCTTTCAGAAAGATATTTTTTGATTCTTTGAAATATTTGGTAGGGTGTCCATGGGTTTAAATCCCTCAGGTATTCCCAGGACTTAATATGTCTGCAATTTTGGTCTCAATGGATACAGCTGCAGCTATGACCTCATCAGATTCCGTAGTAGCAAAAATAAACCTATGCATGGCCCCTTGAAAATGAATGAAACTGATTCTCAGTATTGCAAAATTGATTGATTTTTGCATCCACCTAGTCAAACACAGATTATGATATACACAATAACTATCTAAAAACTTTTCATTAATTGCATTAAACACTTTTATTTCCATAAAGTATGTGTCAGTAGCCAAATGTCAAAGGCTTAACATGCTGGAATTTAAATGCAACAGTTGTAACCCACAGGAAGAAAAACATAATTCTTCCATCCTGGATTTGACTCTAAAAATTGAAGAAGTAATTTCAGAAACACCTAAAGGAATTAGTGAGAGAATTCCCATTATATTTCAATGGGATTTCTGTTCGTAACCCCTTTAGCCTCATTTGAAAATCTCTGTCATAGATTAATCTCAGAATTTAATTTATCTTGTGTATAGCTTGTCAGCGCAATACTTCTGTTGGAATGGCAGCCGATCTCCCTTGTGCATCAGGCTTAGATCTATCTGCAGGGAAGTAGTCAAAATATGTGCAAGACATAAAACTACAGCAATTCATTCATTAGTTAAAAAAACAAACAAACCAAAACCAAAAAAAAAACCCAAACCAACCCCTGACATAATGTTTCATTGACTGAAAATCAAAAGCAATTTAATTGGAAGTGCTTTGGGGACTTTTTTATAGGTTGTGATCTTCCTTTATAAATAAAATAGAGAAATAGGAAATTGGGGGGTTTTATTTTATTTTCCTATTATTAGTTTATTTTATAATTAAAATGAAGGTGCTGGAGAAAGTCAGAGGTATCTGAGCTGAAGTTTGAAATTCAGGAAAATACACAGCAATTGTTCTACAATTTTATGTGGCCATGCCATTGTGAGACTGGATTAGACAAAGCTGATAAAGTTAGAGCTGTTCAGCCTAGAGAAGAAAAGGCTGCTTGGAGAGCTCATAGCAGCCTTCCAGTATCTGAAGGAGGCCTATAAGGATGCTGGGGAGGCACTCTTCATTAGGGACTGTAGTGATAGGACAAGGGGTAATGGGTTAAAACTTAAACAGGGGAAGTTTAGATTGGATATAAGGAAGAAATTTTTTACTGTTAGGGTGGTGAGGCACCTGAATGGGTTCCCCAGGGAAGTTGTGAATGCTCCGTCCCTGGTGGTGTTCAGGGCCAGGTTGGAGAGAGCCTTGGGTGACATGGTTTAGTGTGAGGTGTCCTTGCTCATGGCAGGGGGTTTGGAACTAGATGATCTTAAGGTCCTTTCCAAGCCTAACTATTTTATAATTCTGTGATTCTATGATTAGCCTGAGCTGTTTTAAGCAAGTGAAAAAAATCATTGACCATAATCTTTTGGATCTTTGTGCACAGGGCAGATAGTTTTGGAAGGAGGAAGACCTTCCAGAAGG
The DNA here is from genome assembly GCF_033815535.1 of Pezoporus flaviventris. Classification (NCBI taxonomy): domain Eukaryota; kingdom Metazoa; phylum Chordata; class Aves; order Psittaciformes; family Psittacidae; genus Pezoporus; species Pezoporus flaviventris. The sequence continues at coordinate 18,877,334 of NW_026892584.1, read as the reverse complement.
AGGAAGACCTTCCAGAAGATGGGGAAGAGAAACTGTAGAGATCTGAGCATAAAAATACTGTTAGATTAATGATTGGCATTGCCAGAACTGAGATATGGCTCCAGTGGCTTCATAGGCTCACCTCTACTAGTGAGTGTTGCTATGGGTAGCAGCTCAGAGGTGTCATGTTGAAAAAAAAAAAAGGAGGGGGACAGGGAGAGAATGATGAACAGCAAAAGGAAACAGACGATATATATGCCATAACAATATGAAGAGACACTGTACACAACAAAAATGCTTTACATTGTGTTATAATGTAAAAAAAGGGAACAAAGCCTGTTAGATTCAAAAAACAACACAACACAGCAACAATTTCCTCTAAAGGAAATAGTATGACTTTTTTTTTAGATATTTGATTTAAAATATTTATTTATTGGTAAAGTCCAGGAAATGATAGAAAAGATGTTCATTAATCAGAGCATTAAATGACAACAGAAAAGTTATTTGTAGCATGCAATCACTATTCACGAATTTGGTGGGTTTTGAGGCCACATAAGGTCTAGAACAAGATAAATTTAGTAAATGATTATTATTCAACATCATCATTAGGCCCTGATTCAGCAAGTTATATCACCATAGCTAACTTTCCCCAACATGAGCAGTGGTCCTTTAAGTTAGGTGTAATGCTTAAATCCTTGCTAAACTGTGTTATCTAAGGCAGTCTTCATATGTAACTCTAGGAGTTTGCCTGTTTCTTATGCATTAAGAAATTTTGTAATGTTCAGCTGATAAAAGCAAACACTTTTAAATAATGTTTGCATTTTATATCTTATATATTATTTTTATATATTTCTTAAATACGATTTAGTCTCAGTCTTTAAAAATAAGCTGATCTTCCAATTTTATATTATAAAGCTGCATTAGATGTAATGTGTTACAAATAGATTTTAAAGACCTCCCGTTTTTAAAAATCCTAAATAGATAATGTGCCATCTTACACTTTTCAGAAAATACAACCTTAATTTTTCCTTTGAACCCTGCAGACAATCTTTCAGTTTAACCATGTAAAAAGAGGGAAATGGATGTCAGAAAAAAATTATGTGGGAAGAAAGCATGCATGAGGTACAGCTGTATACCACCAGCTGCTTCCCTGTTTCTTTGGGTGTATCCCAATGGATGACTGATATTTCAGATAATCAGCTGTTTACCTTAAAATTTACACCATGCCACTAAGTACAAACACATTTTAGCTCAAGCTTGTAATTGTTTGGGGTAGGAAGTTTCCCAGTTTGTTGGAGACACTAAATGTTTATCTGGCATTTTCCCAACAGGGAGTTCCCTTATATTCATGTAAAACAGCATAAGCCACAGAACAATACCACTAAAAATGTGTGTCTGATATGATAAATAGTAACATCATCAAGCTAGACAGATTTAAATTAAATAGAGGTTTAAAAGGTCATTTGGCACCATGGGTGCCAAAAGTTCATTTTCAGTATACTGGTTCAAGTTCTGCACAGATTGATGGTGGTTAAAGTTTTGATTGCTTTTGAGGGAAATCTCAAATAGTTTGCTGTACTTCAGCTTCTAGTAAGTGTAATATGAAATCTCTCCTCTTCAAATTCAAACTCTTGGCTACAGTAAAATACAATATTCATTAACACTAATCCGCTCTTCTTTCTGAAAGAAGTGTTTCTTGCTAGATAAATATAACAAAGTATATAAAAAATAACTTTATGTGAAACCAATAAATTCTGCTTTTCAGACTTATAGGGAAATTTTCCTTCTGTTGTCTATGCTGTTGTATTTTCCAAATCAAAAAGTGACTTCTGTCTTCAGGGCTTTCAGATTTACTTTTCATGAAAATTAAAATCCCATTCTCAAAATAAAGCATACACACCACACAGAAACAAATAATGAGAGAGTTATATGAACAAAGAAAAAAATGAGTTTTATCATCCAAACAGACCTATATATTTATGGAAAAAATTTGATTTTTAGTTTCCTCTTCCTTATTCATAAATATTGTATAAAAACCTTATACATTATAAAGAAATATAAAATTTATTCATAACTGTCTAATTTCAATTACTACACAAATTAATGTGTTATTAACTATTTTCTATGGAGTATGCTAAGCTATACTCTAGGCAAAAAATTTGTAGGCATGTAAGTGGGTTATGCAGCATGCACAGGTGACAGCGTTCTGTGACAGAATGTTTGGTAGGTGAAAGACTGAAGCAATTGCTGTAAAAAAAAACAAAAAGAGAGAGATTGTAACTCCTTGGAAAGCAAGTATTATTCAAAGATTGGTTCATCTGTATCCTAAATATTTTATCAGAGAATCAAAATGTTTGCACTGTTTTCTTTTTTTAAAATAACAACATTTGCCCATGCTTGAGTAAAATCACTTTGATATACAGCCCAAATTAGTCCTTCCCTGAAAAACAATCTGCACCTCTATGATCACATGGTATTTTCAACAACCACAGTAAAATGAGGGTGATAACAGACAAATCCCTGCGGCTACTGTACCTTTTCCTTCTCCTCCCTCCTCAACGCAGAGACCATATGACGGCACACACAGAACCACAAATTACTGTATTGCACAGTTCCTACTTAATAATGACATCCCATAAGTTAGCAAAAATCTGCCAACATCTGCAAGCTTCTCTGCACTGCTGTGAGCCAAAGTTAAAAATCATGTGTGACAGTGCTGTGGAAAATACAATTGATTCCATTCTGATTGTGTCAGTTCCAAACACAGACAATATTGATGATGCTGTACAGTAATCTTATTGGGCTTGGACCCAACTGAACATTGGTCTTTGTCAACTCATTATACCTCTATCAGAGGAATCTCAGTAGATTGATCTTGCCAGAAGCTCTTGATGTGTCTCACAAATCACTGTTATGCTGTTGGCAGGCAGATGCGAGTGCTGCACGGTAATTGCTGGGTTTTTTCCTTTCCCCAGAAGGCAGTGACTACATATCGCAAGTCACTGTCATATGAGAGAATATAACCATCCTAACAAGATAATGTAGTTAACCGTACAGTACCTGATTGCTCCAAAAGATGTGGTCATATTATATATGTTACCAAAGAAGCAAAATTATTTCAGAAAGTAAACTCTTTTCTTTTTCTTGCCACTCCTTAAATAATTAACCTATTAGTTTATCAAAGTGAGAACATATTTGGATAAATTATATTATTTTAATCTTAAACCCAAACACAGGAAGATATTGACTGGTGTCTTCCCTTTTGTACATATAGAAACAAACCGCATGTGGGAGTTTGCATGATCAATACCCCACTGCAAAACTCAGACACAGGCATTTCAGTATATGATGAGAAGTGATTACAACTTGGAATTTTCTTTTGCATTTTTAGCTAGAGGAAAGAAACTTGGCTCCTAAACTCTTCATTTGTCCCTCAGAAAGATCCAGGCAGATTAAGTATAGTCTTTGTTATGGGTAAATGCTTTCAAGATACTATCAGCATATCCTCTGGCTAATCTTAGAAGAACACAATGACAAAACCAAATCAAAACACTTGATGCACTGAGTCAGATGATCTGGATAATAGCAAAAGTCTGTACTGGAGCCTCTCCAGGAAAGCTTATGCTGACTGACATAGCCACTGGCAGCCAGCTTCATGCCTACAGTGCAAATGCGGAGAATAACAATACTTGAACAGCAAAATTTAAACAGTCACCTCTGGCTTCTTTCTCACTCCATGGATGACAGCTTCTCTGGGCAGGAACAGGAACTGAGTTGTAAATAGAGGAAAATATGGCTGAAAGGAACCCTGATTCCTAATTAGGGAGAATGGCTACAGAATTGAATAAAGAAGTTGAAGGACTACATTATCTTGCCTAATATAAGGAAATTCTGTAAGGCTGGTGGAAATCAGTGTTAGTAAAACCCTTAAAAAAATCAGATAACATTTCATCTTTAAATAATTAAAAAAAAAAACTCATACCCTATTGAAATACTCAAATTCTTACACGAACACTGCCAAACAGTTACATAAGGGCTAAGACAGTAGTATAAATGACAGAGCTGGTGAAAGCACTTGAAGCAATGGGAACTGTAAAAGGATGCAAAGTTACAGTGACTGTTTTTATATGACAGAACCAATGCTACCTGTGTAAGTGACAGGGAAATTTTAAGGAAAGTATGAGATGATTCTCTATATATAAAGGAAGCATAACACTATTCTAAGTGCTGATACCAAAATAAGGAAGAAAAAAGAACAACATGGCCTATTACTCCCTAGCAAGGTGATAGCAAATAACTTGAAAAGCTAGTGAGAATTTATGTCATAAAGTTTCAGACCAGTAAGCCAACTCACTTAAAAAAAAAACCCTTCAGTTATTCAAAGAAATTGCCTATAAATATGAAAGTTTTCTATTTGTTTTCCTTGGAGGCTTAATGATTTGCCCTGGTGGAACATGATTTTTAATTTAAAATAGAAGGTAATTGTCAAAGCACTTTCTAAAATAAAATTTGTATTAAAGTAGAAGCAACAAAGTAAAATAAACCAAAATGTTTAAAAATCAAATAAAGTCTTTGAATAAAAACTATGACCACATGACATCTAGTGGCTGCATACATTAGATGATTGCGAGTGGGTGGCTCCTGACAGAAATCAGGAGTTCACATAGCTAAAACAAGCACCATGAGCAAATTTAATGTTGAATCTTTCTTCTGACCCATGTTGTAGCTAATGTACTGATGCAAGAAATTTTAAATGTGCCAGAGCCAGCAATAGGAAATTGCCAAACATAACCATGGAGTATCATTTTCAATTTAAAGGTAAGAAAAATATTGCCATTCCTAACTTTAGATAACCATCACGTCACGGAATAGGCTCTGTGTAGTGTGTTCTTCCGTAACACACTAGAAAAGTCAAGACCCATAGAACAGAACAGGTGTCAAGGTTTTATGGCAACTTACATGCATGTTTTATTGTGCTATGATACTGTTGGTATGATTTTACTTGTAACTTCAAGTAGATCTCAACAGTTTCACAAATGTAATTTTGAGAGAGAGACCACCTCAACATGTGTATAAAGAATGCCTGTTAATTAAAGTACTCACAGAAGGGAAAAATAGATTCCAGCTCCTCAATCTTTATCCTCTAACTGGTGAGCTAAAAGAATGATGATAGCTACCAGCCTTATTAAGGTTCGTGTACTTTGTAAAGGGCAACAATTGGAAAGTGGCTACACTGCAGACATCCCACTCATGTAATTTAATTTAGACAATGACAAAACACTAATGGCTGTGTGACTGCTCACTCTGAATGACCAGGTGAAGACTCAAAGGTAAGATAGTAACGGGAACATTACTAAGCACTATCAAATCTCCTTTACAGACATGCATCCGGCGGTATTTATTTTTTGATTCTAAGTATGTGTGCTAAATAATAATCACATAACAGCTAGTTAGTACACTGGCATTTGAACACTAGAGAGATTGATCAGGTATTTTCATCATTTGTCCCTTGCTTTGGTCAGCTTTTTTTTTTTTTTTCCCTAAAAATTATAGACTCTGTATCACAGAATTTTGTTATATCCTCTTGGGGGAGGGGAGAGGAAGCAAACCAAATCAAACAAAAAACAACACCCAAACAAACTGGAAAGAAGGGACTTGCTCTATGTCTGTAAGCATCCTCTGCTGTGTATCTCTGTTAATATCACTCTTGTTCTCTGTAAATAAGGACATGCCAATTTCTAAGGTCAGATTAGCAGTATGTTTTATTTTAATTTTTTTAACTCCTAATTGTTCTATTTAATGATGAAACCCAATTAGAACCCTCCATAATGCAAGAATAGAAACACGATAACGACATAGACTCTTTGGTTTCTTAAACTATGCCTGGGTATCAAAGCTCTAGCCAGGAGTAAGTAGTAGGCAACCACAAGCACAGTTATGTTTAGACAGGCAGTGGTTAAATTAACTACCACTTTGAGAATGCTATTTTTATTTATTTAGTGAACAGGCATGTTTTTCAGCACTTCATTTTCTGCTATAAAAATAGATCAAGTACTTTGCTTTACATTAACATTCATCAACAGCCCTGTAAAATTCTAAGGGATTAAATTTTTAGAGCTGCTGAAAATCAATAGCTTCATTTGTAAATAGAAAAGCTCTGGATTTCTGAATACCAGGGCCCTGTCTGCATTTGACAATTCTGACTCATGTATAGCTCAGAGGCAGGAGTTGCTGTACCTCCACCTTACATTCGTTGGATTTCACCTTTCTCAGGAAAAAGCCAACCGTCATCTCTCCCCCTTCATTCAGACAGAGGTATTCACATTCCCTGTGTCACTGTCTCATGATTTTGTCTTGGGTCTCACACTAGCTCATACTAACTGAAACCATTAGTTCTTTGAGTCAGGAGAATATCGGAGAAAACCAACATTTGTCTTTGTTTAACTAAGCTTCCAATTCCTATTCACAAAGCAGAGATGAGAGTATAATCAAAGTTACCCCAAATGTTTGAAAATTAGATAACAAATAAAAAGACCTGAAAGATGCTACTTTTTATGAGTTTTTTTAAAGCTAATCTCATGATGGGGACTTAAACTCTGGTAATTTGGGGTTAATTACATTTCAGACTGACTTTTAAGTTTATACTTTCAAAAGAAATAATCTCACTATGAGAGATTTTTTTCTTCAGCTACTACAAGATAACACAGAATATACTGATGAAGTAAAAATGTAGGAAGGTGAAAATCAGATTCACATTATCTGATGAGAAAACTATGATTCTTCAATGCAAAATGCTCTTAACATCAGTATAACCTGTTTTTGTTAATTGTATTATTGGTTTATCCAGCTGTGTCCCTGGCTGCAAGCATATAGTATTAAAGGTGAGGCTGAAAACTGGCAATGTCAAGTTTCATAGTGAAAACTGGTTTATCTTTTACTAACAATCTTTGCAATGTGCAGTGACCTGCCCTTGGAGTAGTGGTTTAACAACCTTTGCCCAAGCACTCTGTGGCTCTTCTTATATCTTTAATAGTTTACTTGATGTACTATGAAGAACTGCCAGATGACAGTTCTATTTCATTTTTGTCACTGCATGGGTCTCCATTTTTCTCGCAGTCTTTTTCTCAAGGGCACAATTCTGTAAGTCATTCTGGTAATGTTCAAGATGGGTATTGCTCTTTCAGCTATCATATCTTGATGCAGGGTGTGCAAGTCTCAGATATGTTGATTTTCCAGGCCTTCAATAAAATAAAATCATGGGCAATTTTATATATTCTCATGACCTTGCCACTCAAGTTAAACTGAAATTATGGAATGTAGCTATTACATTAGGAAATTAGTTGAAAATGTAGTATAAAACAGTCTGCGTTTATTAATGAATCATCTAGCTAATTGGATCCCTTATATACACTAAAAAAATGAGCTTACTTATTAGAAATATCTAGGCCTCAACTGACAGAACATACAGGGGAGCAAATAAAAACAAAGAACTGGAGGTGGGAAAGAAGGAAACCAAACCGACTAGACATTCTTATCCAGTTTTTCAAAGAAAATCCATTTTATATATTTCTATGCATGACATATTACATGTACAAAAATCTACTTTTATGCTGATAGAATAGCTTTGCCTATGTAAATTGAGCAATTTAAGGTAGGTGTGCTTGTTTGTATAAGTGTATTTCCATTTTTTTAAGTGAATCAGTGAGTTTTGGTCTTCCAAATGGTTACGGGTGTTGTGGGAATATGGGAATATATTTTGGTATTCTTTGTTGCATGCCTATTTCCATTTTGACTTTTAGGTTATGACTTGTCACATGAAGTCTTGAGCTTTGATAGCTAACTTCATATCAACAGATTTTATAACATCTTGGATTGCAGTAAAACATGGTTTTCTAAGAACAGAGGCAGAAAAAAAATTACATTTAACAAAAGCAATGTGATTCATAGTGCATCTGTTGATATTCTATAAAACTGAAAAAAAAAAAAGTTTATTCTAGGATTAATTCCTTGTGATTATGCCTGTGTCAGCTCCATGCTATTAGTTGGCCCAAACCCTTATTTTACTAGTGGACCAGTGCTAGTGGACCTCTTCCCTCATGATTTGTGTTAAGTAGCAACAATCTAACCCCTGCTCCCTGCTCCACACTGGAGTATCAGTGGACGAAAACTAAGTCCCTCATCATACATGTAGAACAGGAAAAACATCAAGGAAGCACAGACCTTGGGACTGACATATTACAGTTTTCCGTTTGTGTCACATACAAAGTACAATTTTTTCATGCTGTTCGCAAGCTCATATCTTTTGGTTTTAGACAATAAGGACAACAAATTATCTTTTTAATATGCCAGTGTGGAGGTTTTTTTTGTTTTTTTTAAATAGACTAGATGGAAAACTAACTAAGATATCTGTGGTTGCACTATAAATGCAGATTTGTACTTTTCTGGGCAGCACACTCATTTTGCTCATCTGAATATTTTACTTCAGCTCTGCTAACTGATGTTATATCAAAGAGATAGCTTCTCTTTGTGTGAATGTCACCCTATCCTCCAACTTTTGGCACTGCCATGGCTTTCCAGCTATCCTTTAATCTGCCTACTCACTAAAGACATCCTGGAAAGTTATACAGATGTGCTACACTTAGAGGAGAAATAATAGTCTATGGCTTATTACATCCATTATGTATTTTTCAGAACTTTTCCTATTACAGTTTATTGTTCCCTAGTGAATATCTTGTGATTCCCATTGATTATATATGTATAGCCTTTAAACTTTATTGAATGATTTATTTATGCTTTGGTTTCAGTTGGATATTTTATGAAGTCTTTATATATATGTCATATATATATGTCTTTATACATATAAAAAGAATGTCAATCATCTGGGTCAGAAAAGTCTGTCTGAAACCATCTGTAGGCCAGCCTTTGAATTTAGAGGCAAACGCTATAAATCTTCAAGCTTATTTTTTAACATGAACACTCCTGCATCAAATGGAAATTTCTGGTAAATTAAAGACAAACTATAACAGTTGTCTTCTGTGTCAGAATAAAAAAAAATAAAAAATAAATTGTGTGTTGCTCTTCTATTTGAATTAGTTTTGAAGTAAATGTGGCTAAGAGCTTTGTGAACCTTCAGTGTCAAATCTATCTCAGCTTCTAACTTTCTTAAGGCTTCAGAATACCCTGGGATTTAAGCTTTATTTCTGTGGGAACAGTGAACATATTGTTCAAAACCCCCCTGCAAGGAGAAATAAGACACATCCTGCTTGTTCTATAAATCACCTTGATGTCAAAACAGTGAGTCAGAAGTTGGGAAGGAGTCCTTTGGCCACAAGGAATTTCACCTCCAATGATGTATCAAGGTCTAAGAAAATTACGAATTGGCATCAAATCCTGTGGAAAGACGAAAGTGGCAAGTCAGGACCGAATGCATTACAATACAACCACATTGCAAGGAGAAACATCTCAGAGCACACTCAGCTCATAGGTAAATCTGCCGCTATGACTTTGTCTGTTGACAAGATAGTTTATTCCCAGGCTCAGGGTGGGACTGCTCAAGCAAGAGCAGTGCTCTGCAAGTCTCTTGTGCATCAATTTATGAATTATGTTAGCTCTGAAAAGTTGCCTTTGATTTCACTGGAAGTCAGTCGTTGAAAGTTTCCACACTACGTAATAGTTTCAGGATCTTATATTTCCACTACAAATTTTAAATTCTGCCAATATCGCTCCTATTAATTTTCAGAAAAAATGGAGATGCAATAATCACAGCAACTTTCCAGTGTTGTTTGCTTTTGGTCCGTGTACCACAGCAAGAATTGTGGAACTCTCGTGTTTTGTCTTGCTTTGACATTACAAATTTTTCAGGATCTTTTCAGTATTTTTCAACAACTATAAATCATGCAAAATTATATCCACTGAAGATTGATATGTAAATCTTTGAGTTCTTGAAATATTTTTTTTTTGTTTATAAGTAGTATGAACTTAATTGCATGCAACTGTGAAAGTCACTGTTGCTTGATGCCACTGTCTAGTTTGTAACCACCTTATGATTAGTGCTAAAAGAAACCTAATTTGAACATAGTTTTCTCTGCGTAGGCTTGTAACTAGAAACACTAGCTTACTTGGGATTTCTGTCATTTTTGTGTTTGCTGAGCTCCTCTGTTCCACCAAGTGAATTAGACATCACCATTTGTTTTCTCGGAACTCTGGAGAATAACATTAAAATCTATCCGTAGGATATTACTCAAGATAAATAACTTAAAAACTGGTACAGGGAAATCAGTCAAATCAAGACTAAAAATGTCCAGTTTTCATTCGGTTTGGTACCTTCAGAAATGAGAGAAGCAACAAGAGAAAATGTTAAAAGAGAATCTTTTTGTTTCATAATAGCATAAATGCTTTTCAGAGTTCACAGTTCATCTCAGTGAAATAATAATTCTGAAGATATTTTTTAACCTGTTTGTATTGTGCATAAGGCTCTGTTGCTACTGATTTGGAAGTATCATTAACTGCATTAACAGTGTCATTAACATTGTTAGTGTTATGTTTTAAAAAATAATTTAAACAGTATTGAGCCTTTTACTTTCTGAGAAGTTTTCTCATTCTGTTTCATGTGGACTGGTCTGAATTTTTGCTCGGGCCCACTGCTTTGTTTTATACATCATTTACATCAGTGAGGTTGGTTTGGATAGGGACTCCTATTTAAAATGAAAGATTGGATCACACTAGGAATTTGTTTAGCCCTCTTTCTGTAATGCTGCTGCTAGGTACTGGAAACCCTCTTTCTGTAAGGCTGCTACTAGGTACTGGAAATGGATGGACATAGCAATATGATGGTGGTATAGCAGACCACATGCTATGCTATGTATTTATAGGTTACAATTTCTGCCCTAAGAATCTATGGAGTCTGAGACTAGAACTGGTTTTATGGACTTACTTCCATGAACCTGCCTAATTCTACTTTGCTCCACTTATATCTTTGTAAAAAAAAATCCAACCCTGACTTACCCAATCAAGGCCATGTATTTTATGTTGTAAGATATATTACAAAAGAATGTATACAAGTTATATTGTATGCCTTTTCAAGAAAAACTGAGACAATACCTTAGCTCTGGTATATCACTAATGCTTATGCTAATGATTTGGCTGATGGAAACAGCTTACTTCTTAAGCAATTACAAGCAACCAGCAAAACAGGATTAGAATTCAAAATTTGTCAAAAATTCTTGACCAAGGTGTTGTTTTAAATAAAAAAGTGAACATCTTCAGAAGCATGAAGAATTCCACTGGAATATTAACTTACAAATACAGAATAGAGAATTAACAGCTATGTTATAAGGACTTTTTACAGAAATAAATCTAGTGTTTGTAGTTAGTGATAAACTGGTGTTAGGATCATGGCACTACAAAAAAGGCAAATGCCAGGAAAAAAACTGTTGTGGAGGCTTATGAATTAAGTGAGACTAATTATGTACTTAAACAAAATTTATTTTACAAAACCAATTAAAGCTCCATCAACATTTGGTGGATAACAGATTTGGAATGTCAAATGGAATTGGTACTATACAGCTGAATTTAGGATTTTTAAGGTTTTAGAAGGGTAACCCAAAATTCACAGTCCTTCACCAGTAAGGCAAGGGCTCTCAACCTCAAGGAGTTACCTGGATCAATATCTCAACCCAAGGGGGAGAGTCCTCAACTGCAGACCTGCTGCTCCAAGGAGGACTGACTCAATCGACCCCTACTGGCGCTTCATTTATACCCTCAGTCAAATCCGTGGTCAAATATGGTCACCTTACATCTCATTGATCAGGCATCTTTACTTGCCACACAGCAGCAGTCACTGTGCAAATGTGATGAGGGCCAGCCTGCACAGGGACATTTAGTGTTAGGTAACCTATGTCAGTATGGCACAACCGTGCTGGAGAGCCTCAATTCCTGCTAAGGCATGTGTGCCTGCCACAAAAGCATCTGCAGAACACATACACCCTTTTCTTGTAATCAGTGCTAGGAGAACTCAGTTGGAATAGGATATTTGGGTTTGGTACTGCAGTCAAGAAAGTGATGAATCCATGGTATAGTCTAGAGCCCATCAAGGAGAATGATCAAAGATCTGGAAAGCATGGCCTACCAGACCAAATAAAATGAAGAATTTACTCTCTGTTGATGGAGAAAATGAATTAGAGAAACAGAATTAAGGAATTTACTTGAATTCCAGAAAAAAGAGTCAGATTAGTTATTAGGAACAATATTACCACAATAATGCTAAGGCACCATCCAAGTATTCTCATGCTGGGCAAACACGTAATGCTGTTTTGCAACAACACCAAGTAGTTTACAATTTAAATGGATAGCATAGATGTAGAATAGAGGAAAGAGCTGTAAAACACACTAGGAAACACAAATTATTTGAAAAAAATCATGTCTCTTAGAAGCAGCTGTGCCCATTTTGATCACCCACAAAATGTAATTTCCACACTTCTCAGTGTCATGAAATAGGCATCTGTGTGATACTGAACTGCAGCAGAAAATTATTTTGTACAGACGTCTGTTGCATAAGACCAACTCCCTTGTTCTGGTTTCACACAGTATCTTGTCTGGTGTTTCTGAACATTATCACAATAAAAAGTGCATATGAAATGCTGCACTTTTTTAAAAAGAATAGCAGTAAATCATAAAAGAAGTACTTTAACAAGTCACTAAAATCACAAGATTTACCCAACTTTATTTTAACAGAGATACATGGTGAGGGTCCCTTGGCTGGACATTTGTGGTCCAGAGAAGGACCACAAAAGTAGCCAGAGGGATGGAGAACCTCTCTTATGAGGAAAGGCTGAGAGAGTCTGGGTTGTTCAGCCTGGAGAAGAGAAGCCTCTGAGGAGACCTTAGAGCAGCTTCCAGTGCCTACCTAAGGGGGCTGTAATAAGGATGGGAAGAGACTTTCCAGCAGGACCTGTTCTGATAGGATGGGGGACAATGGTTTTAAACTGAAAGAGGGGAGATTCAGGATGGAAAAAATTCTTTGCAGTAAGAAAGGTAAAACACTGAAGCAGGTAGCCCAGAGAGGTGGTGGATTCAACATCCCTGGAGACATTCAAGGACAGGCTGGATGTGGTTCTAGGCATCCTGATCTAGTTGAAGGTGTCCCTGCTCAATGCAGGGTGGTTGGACTAAATTACATTTGAAGGTCCCTTCCAACCCAAACTAATCGATGATTCTGTGATTTAGATGTTGAAGCTTATCTGAGAAACCTATTACCTCAGGTGTGTGTCTGAAGGTTATGCAGAACAAAAGTCTTAGGGAAAAGTCTTTCTCTGGAGATTTCATGTATACCTTGCTTTAGGTTAGTCTTGAAAGCAGAATACAGCTATTCAACTATTTTAGGTGGCTTTATTCTTTTGAAAAAGTCACAAAACATTAAAATATTGTCAGAAAGAATGTCAGCTAAGCAGATGTCTGTAATCTATCTATCTAGCCATTCTGCCTTTTTTTTTAAATGTTATGAGGACCAGGTTCTCAAATAATATAGCTTGACATGGCTGATATTTGTCTTGCCAAATTATATCCACAAAAGAGCCTTCTGTATATTTTCTAAAATCCTAGGGAAGAGGGAAGGGCATAAGTGAGTTCTTCAATTAATTGATATGAAAGTTTAAAAACAATTAAGAATGGTGGTGAGGTTGGTTTTTTGTAGTCATCAATAAGAAAGTTGATCAATTGCCCTGTTGTCATTTTACTGCAATCAGCAGTGCTGTGCTCACAAAACATGGCACATGACACCTGTCATGTTAATCTGCTGAGGCAGTTAACTAGAAAGAACAAAAAAGTATTAGCATAACATTTCCAATACATATTTGACTTTGGAAATTTACAAACGTATGTGGGTCATAGCTCACAGTTACTTGATTTCATAATGTTTTACATATCCCCAAGATATTTGGAAGTCATATACATTTCTCAAATCAGTGTTTTTAATATATTTGACAGTCTCAAATCTGCTGTGGATGGGACAACATTTAAAATGTGCAATGTGAAAATACATATTCATAATACAAAATCTAAAGTGTTATAATTTCAGTTTATTCATGTCTGCAAGAACATGGCAGGTGAAAGATGGATAGAGGAGGTTAAGTGATGTTCTTGTAGATTTGCTATGATGTGTAAGATAAAAGAGACCCATTAAATTATGTATTTTATTTATGGAGAAGGAGAAGTAGCCCCTATGGATTGTCAAATACCATATGAAATATCGCCGAGCATAGTAATGTGTTCTTGATAATAGTTCCATTGTTTATCTGGGACCAGGCAGTAAAATAGGTATTCAAAAGATACTTAATGTCTCTATATATTTTGAAGCCATTTTCTGCTGGTTTGGTTTTGGTTTGTTTGTTGTTTATTATTATTATTAAAATAGTACTTCTTCATTATATTAATCTGTGATTCAAATAATTTTAAAGCTAGCAGTATATGCAAAATAAATTTTTGCCAGCCTGTCAGTTTGGAGCTAAGAATTAATATAGGTTTTGGATAACGAATTATACTTACAAAGCTGTTAGGCTTTGATATTTTGTATTCCCTTAATGAACTCATTAAACCACAGTTAAATTCTGTATTCTGTTGGAAAACACTTTAGAACATAAAAGCAAGGTGCAACACAACTGGCACTATTAGATCCTCTTTAGTTTGAAGAGATTGACCATTTGACAACTCACAACTAACCAATCCAAAACATCTGAGCAGTGTAAGATCATCTGCATTTCTTTGATTATCAGTGTGTGCAAAAGCAGTTTTTAATTCCCAAAACTTGTCATCCAACATACTTTATTAGAAAAAAACCCTCAAACTAATGGGGCTAATCAGAAAACTAGTTCACAAGATACGGAATAATCACAACTGCTTAATGAAAAACAATCCTAATTTTTGTATTTATTGACCAGACACTTAGTGGTTTTAATTTATTGGCTTTGGGTCATTATACTTTTTTCTTAAATAAGAGAGTGGTTTCATATTTAAAAGGAGCAAAGCATTTTTGTAGGGTCTTAAAGGATCAAGGATCTGATTCCAAATAATCATGATTTAAGCAAAAAATGCTGTAAAGAATTAGAATTTGTCTAAGTCACTATGCAGGTATTTCATAATCATCTATTGCAGGAGCAAAAACCATCCCAGCTTTTGCAGTTGTCCTACACACAGGACATGCATTGCACTAACTCCAGACTGCCTCGTGAAATATGGGTTTCTTCACACAAAACATCCAGTCTCTTGTGACTGAGCCAAAAGCTTGGACTTGCAGTTTTATTGGTAAGATGATTATGACTTTGTGATGCATTCTTAGAAGCAGTCACACATGCAAGATGAAGCTTTGTTATTTGTCTCCAATTTCCAAATTTCATTTGTAATTCTGCTAAAAAGTGTCATCAGACAATAAAACCTATGTATTACACAATATTGGACTTGCTGGCATTAAATAGTTACATTTTGTGGGCTTACAGCTTTATGGATGCATATTTTTTTATTCCTCTGCTTCTTACTATGTTGTCTAAATCCTTTTGCCAAATCTCACTTCTCACTTCAAAATGCGGGTTAGAAATGTGCAAGCTGGACAGATGATTCTACATACTGTGTATGCTATAAATAAACTTGCCTAGAAGGTTTTCTTCAGAGCTTATCTGGTACCCCAATTTTTTTTATTAATGTACATTAACATTTTGGCATATTATGGTAATACCAATGTTACTGGCCTTCACTTTTGTTTTTCTATGGAAATTTCATTAGTACTAAACTTCAAGTGCTTAAAAAGTACTAGAGGCATTTCTGAGTCTAAGTATCTACCTCAATACACAATGTGAGATAACAGACCAAACCAAGGACATAGGCTCTGATTCTAAACTAGGAAAATCTTTCAACTATTACTGAATAAAACTGATCAAACTATTTTTTTTTAATAAGTACTGTGCTGTGAGATGTTTCCTTTTCTCACCTCTTCCAATATTTATTGCATGTGAAACTTTACCTGTCTGGTAGTGTTACAAATCTATAACTGTACACCTAATTTGGCCTCTAACCTAATATTTAGGTTTATAAAATTCTTTTAAAACATCTTCATATTGATGGCAATTTTATTCCTTATAGGGTTTTTTTTTTAATCTATTTGTTTCTGTTTGAATCTGTGCATCTAGATACTTTGTTGTAAAATTATGATTCTTCTGTCTGACATTGTTTCTAGTATGCCCTTGCTTTAGGCTGTGCTCTCAAGGTATGATTTAGCCTTAATTCCAGTTTCAGATCTGAGGATGAGTTTTCCACTGCTGTTACTTGATTCCATCTTGCTGCCTCCTCCACCCTTCCCCTCCCTACTTATATTTGCACTTAATTCACTTGTGCTATTTCACTTTAAGTGTGTGGTACCTGTGCAACCTCTGCACCTTGACAGCTTTCTGGTGTAGATGCTTTTAATTTCTCTGTTCTTGTCAGACTTGAGACCTTTAACTTGGGAATTCTCTCATGACTTTCTTTTTTTACAAGATGTTAGAAAAAAAAAATCCCCATGGGTCCTTAGTCCCAGTTTCTTGCTGCTCTGGAGAGTAGCACTTTCTGACATGCTCTTTGAGTGAATGATTTGCAGAAGGAAGACTATAGATAGTTAAATAACTAACTCATTCATATTACTGATCAGGCTGTTCCCTAGAGGAAAAAAAAAAAGAAAAGAAAATTATGCTAATACTTCCAACTGTTCAGCACTACTTTCCTATGCTTCTTGTTTTCTGTTTAACCTCTATAAATCTTTTTTGTATGCTCTGGATCCATAAAAACAAACATGAAAACAAAAATCTAATAAATTGCTTCAAACGCTTATTTATATAAAATATAAATACTTATAAATATAAATATTAAAATAAATTTTATTTAAATTTATTATTTATTTTTTAATTTTTTATTTATTTTATTATTTATATTGTTATTTATTTATATAAATATTAAAATAAATTTATAAATATAAATATGTATTTATATAAAATATTTCTGTCTGGAAATAACATAATGCTGTTAAACAGCCTTCCTAGAGACTCACCAGAAGAAATAAGATATTTGGTTTGTTTACCTGTGTATTTTCTGCATGAAAACATATGTAAATCTTTTCTTCTCCATCCACAATTTTATATGTTCCTATAAAATGCCACCATAGTGGATAGAGTAGCAGAGTCACATGACCTGTGGTTGAATTACTTGGGCACTGTATTGAAAATGCTTTATGCAAAGGCTACAAGAAGAACTGTGGTGTCATAAGCCTAATAAAAAAGCTTTCATTAATAGCTATAGAAGCATTGCTTGCACAAGCTGCTTGCTTTTCTAACGTAACTGGAAACAAAATAAACACAATGGTGAACTGCTAAAACCTTCAAAGCAGAAATTCTCAGCAGAAAATTTCAGGTGAAACTTTGAAAATTTTGCTATTCATGTAGTGGGGTGCTCCCAATGAGGCAGTCATTTACTTTAACAATAAAATTGGAACCAGAAGGTTATTTTTCTCCCTCCTCTTCCAATAATATTTCATTTCATTACTACTTGAATTTTTATTTCATACATGTTTTCTGCTGGCAAGTTGGAAGGAAACTCCAAGACACCAGAAGAGAACCAAACCTTCTTTAGTGTTTGAAACCCAGCCCATGTCTGAGCAAACATGCCATTGTACACACAGGGTCCCTGGTGAGAAACCAACCCAAGAGAGACTCCTTCCCACTGCAAGGTTTTGTGGGGAAATTTATGAGCCTGTCATTCTATCAGTTGAAAGGGTTTCCGTTTTTGGCCTAATGCTGTGAGTTTAATATCTGAAGTTTTAGGGAAGTGATTTGTTTCATTTTGCTTAGGCTTTTATGTGGCTGAATTATATTTCAGTAATCCCCAGTATCCATAGCTACAGTACTTTCCCACTGACATAGCAACACTTCCTGATAAAGTTTGCCCATAACTCAGCCAGCAAGCTTGTCTTAACTCCAGCTTCTCTTTCTCCAGTTAAAGCTAATTACACTTATGCAGCACCGGGCTTTACACTTCCTCCTTTACTTGGGGTTCACAATTGCCAAGTAGATCTATATCTGCCAGGAAAAAAAAAACCTGAAAGTTGGTGCCAATTAACAAAACAAATATGTTGTAACTTAATGAGTACCCAGCAGATCAAACCTGATCTTGCTCAACAGAAAAGTGGTGTAGGAGTAAATAAAGGGCAGCACCTAGCCACTGGCAGAAGGGGAGGGCATATTGTTTTACCAGGGAACGTATTTCTGCTTTGCTTTACTGGGTAAGACCATGCACTTTCTCCCCTTCAGACCTTGCCCACAGTGCCTAATTAATGCAAATCAATTTTGAAAGAATACATGATTAGCTGTCCTAAGGCTAAGCAGTAGCATATTGAGTCACACACTAGAAGGCCTAGTTTGGGCACTGGCTCAGGATGGCAGGATCCATGCCAACAGAAGAAGCTAAATTGGTCGCAGGGCAGGGGGTGGGGGG
The DNA here is from genome assembly GCF_033815535.1 of Pezoporus flaviventris. NCBI lineage: Eukaryota > Metazoa > Chordata > Aves > Psittaciformes > Psittacidae > Pezoporus > Pezoporus flaviventris. The sequence continues at coordinate 18,858,848 of NW_026892584.1, read as the reverse complement.
CTTGCCAACTAACTGCCTCTCCTCATGGCACCATCTGCCAATTTGTAGACTGATGTTGGCATCAGATCTGAAAGAGCCACTTATCCACTTGTACAGCGATAGGCCACAACAGTGAAAGGAGAAACGTTTGAAAATAAGGAGGAAGTTGACTAAAAAGCACATTTTGTCTAGCACAATGCATGTCAGGTTACTGTCTACAATACTTCATTATCAGATATAGTTATTTCTTAAGAAATAAAGAAATGAATCCATGGTTATCATATCTTCATAAATCAGATTGCAAAGAACCTAAGGTTAATGCTACCAAATGTAAAGAGTTGACGGTTTCATGCATATAATGGCACATACAATGTTAAAATACTTCAAATCTTATCCTGTGTGAGGTAGCTTTAAAAACCTAAAGTTAATTCTTTTCTGACATAGTCTACTTCAGGCCTTCAAAAGAAGTCAGATAAGTAGAAAGACATTCTTAATTGAATGTAAAGAAGAAAAGTGAACCTAAGAAACTAAGTGTCTTAGCTGTCCATCTGTGTGCAAAGATTTGTATCTCGAGTTTAATTCAACCCCAGAATGGTGAGAGACCATCTAAAAATGTTGATGCTAAATGCAAGATCAACTACTATTAAGAAAAAAAATAGTCACAAAGACATAAAATTAATAATTCTTACATTGTTTATATGCTCCATTTATTTCTAGTCGTGGTTCTGATTTTGACTTAATTTACACGGCGTTTAATAAGTTTTGTTCTAGAAATCTGATATAGCTTTTTTCCCTTTGTAGTCCAAACAGAACAATGTCAGAAAAAGAGGGGAATCACTGGACTGAAAAGAGAGCCTGAAGGAGTCTAAAATAATAAAATTTCTTATTGCAGAAGGTCAGCATAAGTCCAGTTTGTGTTTGACTTTTTTGGAACACAGTGCAAGATCCACTTAACTGAGTAAATATACTAGCTTGAGATAAGTAAGTCCTATAACCCTAAAACTTTTCCCCAAAATAAGAAGAACTATGAAATCCAAACTGAAAGAGATGGAACCTATCCCATCTCTTTCCCCTTTCCTGAAATATCCTATGGCTTTATACAACTGCATTTCTTAGTTTTGATTGACTGAAATGTCCTGACCGCACTCTCAGATTGTATGCTGGTAGACAAGCTCCAGTACTCCCTTGGAGCTTCACTTGCAGGTCTGCGTAACAGTGGGGACTCCAGTCACCCACCAAGAAAAAGGAAACCTTCCTTCATGTGGAGATACTGCACGAGTACTGCACCATTCCATGATGGGAGGCTCTATGACTTGTATTTCTAGTTGACACCTTACTCATAAATTGGCCCCTAGAGGCTGTTGGTAACTGTCTTAAATTAGAGAAGCCCAGAGCAAACTGCCTGAAGCTGCTTCAGTTCCACCCTAGCTGATCTGGCACTAGGAAAATCCTAAAACCAGAGAAAAACGAAACCACTTTTGTATAATCCCCAGCCTACAGTGAGTGCTGAAATGAGCACTCAAAACTCGGTGAAGGATTTTGGAAACTAGATAGATAAACAGACTTCCAGAGCAATATTTATTTCTCTTTTTGTTTCCTTTAATGATTCTTAAATATAATGTAACCACAAAAGCACATAACTGTCTAAATACTTTGGATGCTTGAGGTTCTACTGCCTGCTGTACCACAGTTCATTTATGTTGTAATTGTGTATGTTCAGTCATGAGCACACACCATATATATTATTAATTAGTATACTTTTTTCTTTTTTTTTATGCCATACTTTATCTGCGCATATTTACTATCCTGGTTAGAGTTTGTAGGCATCTGTAGTGTCCTAGGATTAACATTTTCTTGCCAGGGTATAACATTAGACCTATTAAATTCTTTTCAAAAGACATTAAAAAATGCTATAGATCTGGATGGGAAAAGTAATGCAGCCCCTTTAATATTAAATGATAAGTATTAATATTTAATGGAGTAGAAGTTACATCTTGGTTTATGTTGGTGCTTACGGGAAAATGGGTGATGTTAATCTGTACTGAGTTACCTAGAGAATAGTTAAGGTGGTGAAAAGTAGAAAAAGTAAAATGTGGTGAAATATCACAACTTAAATCTGTCATACACTGGAAACTGTGTTGTTGCTGAATATAGCGGAACCTATAGAATTTTTAATTTTATTTTTAGATTTATAAAAAAGTTTGGAGGAGCCAAACATCTCCAAGTTTGGATAAAGGTGTCTGTCACTGAGGTGACAGGACAAAACCAACAAGATATATGCCATTTATTTTGGAGGACATTAGAATGTTATTTAGGTGAAAATTCTCAGAATTGCAATACAAACTTTTGCTAATGTGAATATTTTGGCAAATAGTATTCAGTGGGAAAATGTTACTGTCAATATTTTTGTCTTAATGTTCAATCCAAATGAAACTAAAATTAACAGAATAAATAGAAAGTCAGAGAGAAAACAGAAATGTTGAACCAAACAGGTTATGGTATAACGAAGGTGTGAATGTGACCCAAGAAGACCAAGAAGGAACTTAGTATAAGCAGTCACAAAGCACCCTTCACGGAGCTCTTCTGTGTCTACCAATTGCAGCACATATGGTCCTTTAGCAGTGGGTCTCAGAACAGCGGGTTAGTTTACATACCATATGTATGCAATCGGTAGGCACAACGGGGTTGTGTTAAGGTTATTGCATCTGCCCTAATTCAGAATCCCCTTGTATTTTTTGGTTTATGTCGGACAGTAATGTTATTTTAACAGCTTTTGTGTTAAATTTCACATGTTTTTTTAAAAAACATTATAGCTTCCTTTATTTTCTTTTTATTAATTTTGACTTTGTAATAGGGTCTCTGAAGACTTAAAATTGAAACATTTTGTAGAATGATGGCTGTTAGAAGTTCCGTACTCCCAGAGATTATTAGCAACTAAACTTTGTACTGTCTGACTGCTGTCTATTTAACAGACTACTTAGTATTTTTACTTTCCAGTATTTTCAGAATGTGTGTGATCTGTGGAATATTTACAGAATAATTCTTGTAAATATCTTTTTGTTCAGAATCTCTGTAAGAAATTGTTTATGAGAGTTCAGTAATATGAACACAAGAAGTTTTGGTTGGACAGTGTGCTCACTGATTGCATTTATTTTGTACATAATGAAACCCTTACAGTTGAGTATATGTGACAGACTGATCTGAAATCAGACTCCACTGTCCAATCAAAACTCCACTTTGAGTCCAGACTGAAAGACTGGTATGAGAAGCTGAGATGGGAATCCATCATCCACTGCCTGAGTGATGAGTGGGAAAGAGCTGAGATAAGACTCTTCCTTCCATTGCCTCAAGGATTGGTGTGAGGAATTGAAATGGGACTCCACCAACCATTGTCTCAGAGATGGGTAGAAGGAGCTGAGTTAGACTTCCATCCATTGCCTAGGAGAAGGGTGGGAGGAGTTAAGACTCTTCCATCCACTGGCTGGGAGAAAAGAGTGAGGAGTTGAATTGGGACTCCAGGGTCCGTTACCTTGAGGACTGGTGTGAGGAATTGCTACCCATTATCCTGAGAATTGCTGCAAACTCACATTGTGCAACTTATTATCCTGAGAATTGTGCAGACACACACATGCAAATGTAGAGCTGGCTGCAAGACCAGGGAAACTGGTGCACCAGGAACATGCAATATGTGACATGAAGAACAGAGTTATTCTCCCCAGCTCATTACAAAGTGGAAAAAAGTACTCACCAAGGCACATCACCAGGGAGTCGTTGCCATGAAGATGACTTCAGAAGAGCACCTCCATGACGACACTCTCCACCGATGACTACTACGGACCCTGAGGGACACCCTCCATGAAATATTGCCGTGAGGGGATCTCCATGGGACACACTCCACGGGGTACCTTCAAGGGGACTCGGGAGGGATGCCTCCACGGGAACACCCACTGCTGACATACTCTTGGGGGACAGTCTTCTCTGATATCAACTATGAACCCTGAAGAACTCCCACCACCAACAACGATGACAACCAATCCCTGGGACACTGCTGAATCCATGGTAGTGACTATCTCTCTCTCTATCTGCACCCCAAATTCATACTTCATTTTCTACCTTTTTTCCAATCTGTCCTATCACTAACCTCATTATTACAATGATTTTTATTTTTATAATAACTGTCTTTTTGTAATTTGTAATAAACAAACTGATTACGGTATTTGACCTTGTTTGTGTCTTAATTTCACTCTTGGGATCACGAACTGAAACTCCAGCACTGGAGTTTTTCTCCAATCGGATCTGGACAGTATAAAGTAATCCTTACAATTAAGTTGAATATTTTACAATACCATCAAAAATTCATCTTCTACCAGTATTTTCAACAGCTACCTAAAATATTAATGGCAAATACTCTTATGTAGTTCTTAGTAAAATACTGAACGGATATGGACACCATTAAAACATATTTTTGCAAAACTTTCATAAATTTTGAAAGAATTTTGCATTATTTATTTTTGCTATTTTGTAATCAGAATTCATATTAAGAAAACTGAATATTCTGGAATAAAGGGTTTGATGTTCTCCAATGTATATACAATTTTTCTGCTAATAATTAATCTTTTGCTTCACTTTATTTCTATCCATAGCTTATTATCCACCACCACACACAGGAGACAAGTAGTGCTGTAATATGCAGACTGCAAGGTGAGGTATACTTCAGACAATAACTTGCAGCAGTTACTGGAACAATTTAAGCATTGGTTTACCTCTAACTTCCTAGTGCCAGGATTAATAACGTCTGGCAGTTGCATCAATATGGTGAAAACAACAGGAGATGGCAAGCACATTCTCACAACACATTTCAAGCATAGCTTAAATTCCTTTGTAAATGCCTTTTATGGTAGACAAACAGTGGAAAATTATTATCCTTGCACTGAAAAGCTGTGGCTACTTCATCTTCCTTCCAAAGAGAGTGAACTGCAGAGTAGTGTAGTTTTTAAAAGGAAAAAGTAAGTAATGATTGGACAGTGAAATTCCACAGCTTGCGAGGACAAGCTAGAAGGCTACTGGAGTTGGGAAGTAAAGTGCAGGTAAAAAACATCCTTGAGAACATACAACAGCATATATGAATGTAAAAAGCACCAAGACTTTGCTGCTAATCGGGTCATCCCTCCTTTTGAGATTGCAATCTATGCAAAGGAGTCTTTCTCGCTTTGCATAATTTCTCACATTTAAACCTGGAAGAAATTAGGTAGGAATTTGATTATTTAAATTGTGGTCACATATACAATTTATATAAGCATCACCAATAGATCTAGTTATTTTATATTAATCCAGAAATTTTAGACATTTATATCAAAAGCAAAAGACAACTATCAATGGTCTAAATTGTAATTTTCGGTGCAATTTGACAACAAATGACAGCTCCTGAATGGGCTGATCAACCATTCCTGAATATGGGAAGAAAATTTTGAAAAGCCAATGAGGAGTATATTGTAAGTGTAGATGGATACATCTTTAATATGGAGAAGACAAAAATATCCCCCAACATCAAAAAACTTAGAGTTCGAAGACAAAGGCAACAACTTATGCATTTGATTTCATTCAGCAGAAACAGCTCCTATAATTAACCAGTAAGAAAAGGCAAAGTCACCTTGAATTTGTCAGCTAAGACCATGCAGAGTTGAACTGCTCTGGAACAAATGAAGTTTTGCATAATAAATCATACAATAAAGACTAAGAGAATAAATATTTTTCACTAACTGTGTTCTGAGTAGTAAAAAGAAAATAGTCTAAATCTGTAAAATTATACTGACTCTTTAAATCTCTACCAAATTCTGAAACTTTGACAAGTACTCCTCTGGTATAGATTGGTCTCTTGGTGATTTGTGAAAGTCGATACTATTACTCCTCTTAAATTACTCCAAAAGGATGGAAATCTTCAACATATTGAACCAGGTTTGATCAAGAAAGCAGGGGTCTCAGGGCCTGATGTTCCAATAATGGAACATAAAAAACAGAAAAATTGGTATGTTTTGAATCAAGGCCCAGATCCTCTTGGAACTGCCATAGTATGGATGGGTCTTTGCCATAGATGTCTCTTAGCACAATGTGAGTAAGTGCATTCTAATCACAGAAGAGACTGCAGAGGTGATAGCTCTGTGATACCAGTAGAGTAACCTTAGTATTGCTCCTCCTTATTCAGAGCAACAAGGGACTACTGATTTTTATCACTGCAACTAGGTAAGTCCTCTATTTATAAAGGATCTTATTCTGATTGCTGCTTTTGTTTAAGTCAAGTAGTTGCCATGGTAGGTATAAAATTTCAAAATTGTAAAAATTAAAAATTATCAATAAAATCATTGACAAAAGTTGATTTTTACTTCAGATTATCATTCTTGTCTTTCTTCTTGACACCCACATAAAGCATAGAGTGGCCCACAAAAGCATATTGATCTGAAGTACTTTCAAGTAATTTCATGCCAGATTATGGATCTAGAAACTTTATTTTACAGTCCTTTTATGATTGCTCTAGGATTTGTGTTTTGTTTTGGATTGTTTGTTTGTTTTTAATAGCTTGTTCAGATGCTAACCCTTCTTGGAAATGTATTCTGAATAAAAAACTCTGGTATTATATAATTCATAGTGAAGTCCAGAGAGGAAACCACTAAAATACAGCTTTGCTTAGTGTCCGTTATCTATCTCATCTTCATAGCTGTATTCTTAATGTATGTGTGCAAAGGCATGCTTGCAAGCCCTTTCGTATACATATCGTCATTGCAAATAGACATCCTGGGATGTCATATGAAAGCTGCTGTTTAGATTCATGACTACTCAGTTATTCTTACAGATAGAGATATTTCTTGTGAAATCTTTATTTCAAATATTTGGAAGAAAAAAAAGAAAAAGAAAAGTGTCCATAAATGCCAACATTACTATTTCATGTCTAGCCAAGTTAGTAGAAAAATTTAATGAACACATATATCCAGACTAGATGGATAGCAACTGAAAGGCTGATCAGTGGGAAGGCTCTCTAAGATTAAGCAAAAAGATTCACTATCAAATATTATCTTTGTTTCCTCTTCAGAAATTCCAGAGAAAAAACAGAGTATCTGAACTGCTTAGAAAGGTTCTATTCATATGTACTTTCATTAAGATTGTAATTAAAATAACGTTTTAGATTTTGTAACACTGTTTAAATTATTTCATGAAGTCTTTCAAATTAATAATTTTCAATAATTTTTATACACCTCTTTTTTTGTAGATGTTTTCTCATTCTTAGTAATTAATAGGGTGTATACAGCCAGAATCTAAATGAAACTTGATGAGGAATGTTTTAATTTTCTCAAGATTAATTTTGTTGTTGGTGTTAGTTTCTCACTGTATTTAAAAGTGAGGAAGGCTTTGCACAAGACCCTTCATTTTACTTAAGTCTCCAATTTGGTGGGAAAAGCTGAAAAACAGAGAGTTTCTGTCTGCTGTTGCAAATAGGCAGAGGTGACAGCCCCTTGTGGATGAGCTGGGAGACGGGCCATTGGATTCATTCTTATTCACTTCTGGTATGTTTTACAGGCTGGGAAAAGTAACCAGGATATGTCTGCACTCAAACTTTCAGCTTCAAGTGGGAGTGGGTTGAACCTGCTGCCTCTGCTCCTGTGTGCTGCCTTCATAGATGCACTGAGTGAATTTCAGCCAAGTTTAGGTCCTGATGCAGAGAAAGTGTACTACTCAGACAAGAAATCTCAGCATGTGCCTAAACTGAGCTGAACATAATGTAAGCTTAAGCTCTCTCCTGAAGAGGGCTCCTGGTAGGAATTTGCAAGACAGAATAGTGACACCAGTAGTGGACTGTAAAATGTAGGACCAAGGAAAGATGAAGCTGTATCTTTGGAGCTGGTATTTCCTTTGCTGGAACATAGAGAAAGTTAAATTCTTGAAAACTATTACAAGAATCTAAACACATTTCACTTAAAATGCTCTTAATAAAAGACATCAGTGTCATACTACCAGAAATTACTGTCTTTTGGAAGCCTGTTTTCAGAGATGGCCTATGTTGGTTATTGTGTTGATATTGTAGTAGAAAGATCTAAACAGGACAAGCTGGCCTCATTGTTGATCAATTTTATGCTGGTCTTCATTGACCAATGAAGTGTATGTCAAAACTCTCCACTCTTGAAGCAATCTCAGAGGAAGAAATGATCTTTTGTTTGTGGATACAATGTCTACTACAATGTTATGTTTGCTCATGATCAACATGCCCAGGCACCATAGCACAGAAATAATAATAATGACTATAGTTATAAAGATATTATTACAAGTAACTTACCTAACCAAAGATCAGTCAAAAAAAAGGGACTATACAGCTGCTAAGCTATCACCACATTGCATGGTCCAGGAGTATGTTAATAGCTCCTGATTTTCTCCCAGACAAATCCTGAGCTGGATCTTCATGCAGTATAAACAAAATGTGTTCTACATACATTGGCCTTAGATACATTCCACAATTAGACTTATTGTCAGAAATCATTTGAACTCAGCAGATGTTTAATTTTCAGAAGCCTTTCCTGATGTAACTAGCTAATTTATTGCATCAGGAAATACTAAGCTAATATATGCTAAGCAATTTATAAAGCAGCCTGCTTAAACCTTTTTCCAACACTATTCAGCTATTTCCCAAAGTAAGGTTTTATCAAATTCATGTGCTCCATATATTCTATCTTCATTTTGTATGTCAATTCATTCAGAATCAGTTTGCCAAATAGCCAAAAGACACAGGAAAAAACACTGCATCAGTCGATGTTACAAAATATTATGGGAGGGAATAAACATCTTATAGTTATCTGAACCAGTTTATATCTGCAGTTGTACCCATGGGAAGGGCAAAAAAGCTACTGGGTAGGTAGTATATGTAATGGGTTTCTTACAGTGATTGCAGGTCTAGCTGACCATAATGCCTTCACATGTGTAGAAATCCCAAGCAACCACAGAGTTAACTGCTGAAGAAAGTCTGTCATTAATTTCCAAAATTATTCCATAATAATTTGGTGCCTCTCAGACTGAACGTTGAAGGCTTCATTTTGAAAAATGGTATATTTTAACTCTCAGCTGCTATTTGCACTGAAAGAATGAATTTTCTAGTATTTTAAGTTCCTGCTTTGAGGCTTAGTTTTTTTTACTAGTTTGGTTTTTTGTTTTACATTCCTGCACACATTTAGCCTTTGGCAGATTGAAAGGTGTCTCTGTCAGGAAACATCATTCAAGGGAACACAAGATACTTCACAGCACAAAAAAAAGGTGTGGTGGAGGAGGAGAGAAAACATCAGAAGCATTGCAAAAATACCTTTTTGTTTTGTGTTCCACAGATTTAAAACTTTTCAGCAGCTTTGAGCCATTAAAAAGTGTAACTTGCTGACAACTTTTTACGTGGAATGTCAGCTTTTAGTGATTTGAAACAGCTGAGATAGTAAGTCCCAAATGAGAGGATTATAATACTGAAAGAAATATAAGTATGTATTGTATTAGCAGCACCTCTCTGTTAATGACTAGTGTAAGATCCATTGTTAGAATAGCTAACCTTTTACTTATACACAAAAGCAGTTTAGTCCCTATGTCTCTTTTCTGCTCTTTTACATCCTTGAAAGAAAAACATTTCCTTCTTCAGAGTTCATTTTCTCATACTATTTTTTGATTACCTGAATGGAAAATGTTTTTTGGCACTGTCATCAAATTTATTTTGACCCAACTGCTATTGCAAAATGCTGGCTTCATAAACAAAGATACTGTTTTCAAACAAATGCCCTTTACTGTAAAGAAAACAAGACAAATAGATAGAAGTAGTACTATGTTTGCTGAGACTGGTTTTTAAAGTTTGCCATGAGGTGTCAGCAGCTCTTTAATTTTCAGAAGCCTTTTCTGACATTAGGATCTCATAGCAATTTACAAAGCAACTTGCTCAAATTCTTTCAGCAATAAAGATTTCTATATGTCCTTAAATGTTTCCATAACTAACAGAGGTGGATTTGTTTATTTGTTATAAATACAGTTATACTTACAAATAAACTATTAAATAAATGAATAATTTTTTCTTTCTAATTAGCTGAATTAATTTACCTGCTGTCCAGTGTGTTCGCTGCCTCCATCAAATTAAAAAAGGCATTATTTCTGTGGAAAATTAAATGCCACAGTATTAAGAAAATCAGTAATAATATACATAAATAATAGCTTGGAGATAACATGTTTAACAAACTTTGAAACTATTATGATTTTCAGAGTTAACATGTTGGATTTCAGTGCAAATACTGTATCCTCAGGTTTCCCCAGGTGGCAATGTGTGTTAAGAAATGGATGTCCATGTCTGGAAATGCTGTTCTTGCCATTTTTATTTCCCCAAGTTAATTTAGGTGATTAATTTAACAGAAGCCTAGGGTTTAGGAATACTTTCAGAGGGAAAGTAGAACTGAAGAAAAACCATGACAACTGTGTTTCTTAATATAGTAGGCTCTAGGTAAAGTTAAAACTTTAACCAGGCTTAAGAGATTAAATCAAAACCTATATTCAGGTCAGCTAGCTACCTCTACCTATCACTATATCATTGCAGTGTCTTGAATACTTTGAACGTTCCCTCAGGTAATTTGATCTTGAAAAATGTTATCCTAAAATGAAAGTTTATTGCAAAATTGAATACATTCCTTCACCAAAACACTGCAAAATTGTCAGAATTGATCTTAAATCCTGTCTTTTTCTTTTTTTTTTTTTCTTTTCTGCAGTGTTATTCTACTGACCTAGCCAAAAATCCAAAATGCTCTACAAGCCTGAGCTCTTAACATTCAAAGTAATGCTTAGTATCAGAGCACTGACACTTCATGGCAGTCTGGGTCTGTGCTTACACCTGGAAATTTCACCATAAAGATTGCAGAGAAAACCAGTGGGGTCTAGCCTGATCACCACATTTTTATTCTGAATATCTGATGGGAGTCAAGGCATGGAATGTGGGCAGAAAACACCAAAGTATTTTTAATCATTTTTCTTCCTCTTGAACACATGAGACAAAGGAACGTGTGAGGAGGGTATGGCCTGAACTGGCTAGCCTGTATTACCATCTAGCATGTGCAGAAAGCGATTTAAGAGCAATGGGTCACATTTCACTTTGAAGTTCAGATACTGCCACATTTTTTGAAGACATGATCCTGCAAAGTGCTGAGCACCCTGGCTGAAGGCCAAGAAAACACATAAACACGTGCTTAACTCTAATCATAGGACTAACCCCTGTGTGTTAAAGTTGACATGCGCTGAAGTGCTGGTCTGGATCAGTGCCAGAAGGTTCAGCATCCTTTAGGATTGATTTCTGAAGGCAATAAACTACAGGCTGCATCTTAACAGTAAGCCTTGGATTCTGTTTACATTTCCTGCGTGCATTTTAAAAAATAAAACAGTGGTTGTTAAACACAGAAAGTCCTTGCTCTTTTGAGAAAAATTGACATAGATGGAGGCACAAAAGTGCATTTTAATAGACGCAAGCAATGAACAGGACACTCATTTAATTTGGCTCCATGCAAATCCCCTCTTTCCCAAATAATCCCTTAATGACCTGTTAGTGCACTGCATATTCAGTGTCTGTTTATGTGGCAAACAGGAGTCTTGTCTTAAGGAGCTGGGTTTTGCAATGGTCTCAGGTGGCAGTACTCTGTTCCAGGTCAGAAGGTCTTGGGCTGAACTTCCACAGCAGGACTTTAAGCTGATTCCAACTGTTAAATAGGGGATTTTGCAGTTTTGGAGTGGCCATGCAGTTATTGCAGCTTTCTTCTGATTGTTTTTGGCAGATGCAGCAGGTGAAATCTAAAACTTACTCTTACAAAAAGCTGGGCTTTCTAACGGGCTGAAATTCAGGCCTAAGAAGAGTTTATATCCTTAAACTGTGAACACAGATGGTGGACCTGGGGTGCACAGTTATGAGCTAGGCTTTCAAGTCTAAAGAAAAATGCAATGAAGGTAGAAAACAATTCTACAGATAACTGCAATTTTAAATGCAGCTGTAAACCTCCACTGTATCTCTCCAGGCTATCATTCTCCTTTCACCACCAACAAAATGTTCTACAAAAAGATTGCTGCAGGCAGCATTAGGGCAAGGTGAAAATGAACATACCTTACTGCCCAACTAAACTGTAACTGAAAGAAAACTTAGTGTGCTTACAGATCATGTTGCTTTTTCCATGGAACCTGCAGAAGCTTGTCTTAATTTTGCTTTGGCTACTAAGATCATAGAAAAACTCTTTTTGAAAGTTTTGGGTTTTTTTCTAAGTAATTGAAAATTAACTAAATTTAAACATAAAATGTAAATGTTATTGAATCAATTCTTAAGGCTTAATAAATTTAAAATCCCTTGGTTGTTTTAATTATATATCTTTTTCCAGCAGTAAATACATTCAAGTTCTGCAATAAAAACAATACTGACAGTAGGAATTATCTAATTCCATGTAAAAATCTGTTCTTGCAAGATGTCTCTCTGTCAAACTCAATTTTACAAGCTGGAGAGGATGACCTAGGCCTTGAGACCATTGGGCACTTCTCAGATGGAACCAAAAGAACTTCCAGATGTTAATGATCCAATTTTGCATGAATAGGAGAGTGAGAAATTGTTGCTTAAGTGGTAATGCATCTCTTTCTACCGTTTCCAAACAGTATGAAAATAATGATTATTTGTTTCTGAATGTCTTTTTCTTTCTAAAAACTGTATGGAACTGCTGGCAAAGCACAGTAAAACCACGTTGAGCTTCGTTTATTGGAATGTAATTATTGGTAAATGATAGTAAAACCAGGAAATATTATTTTGTATCTGAGACATTAAAATCGCTCTCAGAAATTCAGGATTAGGGAAGTCACCTTTTTATGCCTGTTCTTCAGCTTTCCTAGTTTAATGTATTTCTGAAGAGGTCTCTTGTATCCAGCCCTTTTGGTAGAAAGTGGTTGCACCAGATGATATACAATGTCCATTCTAGGCACATGCTTCTCTTCAGACTGTAAATTCTTGAGTGTTTCCTTAATATGAATTGTTAGCATCTCTTCATATTTAGGCTTCTCAATCTTAGGTGTCATTAGAATAAAATTACTGAATAACAGTAGTTTGCTCCATTCACCCTACAGTGCTAGAAAATTACATTGCCTTGCAGCTAATTCAGAGGCAGGACTGTGAAGAACAGCTGGTGTTTTTGTATCTCCTTGCTATCAGTCCTGCCCCTTGGTACTGTTACTCCAAGGCAGTGTCTGAAAAACACACATCGTGTAGACTGTATTTAGAACATCTCCACTGTTACCAAGCTTCACAAGTAGAAGCACAACTCATTTCTGTGCCCTGGGTTTTCTTTTCTGGGGAAAGTGGAGCAGGCTGAATCAAAAGTGGAATTTGTAAACTGCTTCTGATTAATTTGATCTGATTGTGCAAGGGAAGTTATTTTATAGCATTTCCTTTATTTTCTTAAAAGAGTAGCCTAAAGGATCTTTTACAGGGATCTTTTTCATGCCCTGTTTTTGTTTAGCTATCATCTGCTGTCAAAGGTGTTCACACAGACCTGAACTATGAGTTGTGGCACTGTGGTAAACTGCCTCCTTTGGAAGTTTTTTAGAAGCCTTTCTCTGAAGGTTTGGCCTTTAGCCTGTGAGGGTCAAAACACGTTTGGGAGCTTATATTATCTGTCACCAGGGAGAGCCTAGGGTAAACCTAGAAACACATTTCACTTCAGCATCCTCATGATTAAAATTAAAATAGTATGTCTGGTATGTATATAGAAAAAATAATCAGATATTCTTCTGTATTGTGAAATAGATCCAACAGGCAATTAATCAAAAATAATATACATAATGTGTGTATATATGCATGTATGTCTGTATGTATAAAATATATGAAAAGTTTCCATATCAACAGATAACAGCATTAAAATATTAGCCCAACAGAACTCTGCAGGCAAAGTCTCGATTCTGTAAGTTTAAAACTTTGTAATTGTCTGTGGAACTTGCATAGCCAGCTCCACTGGAAACGATGATTCACAGATACTCTCAAGTCCAAAAAAGGTAGCTTTGTCATAACGTCTTGATACAGAACTGGTAATGAAATTCAGCACAAGTATGTCTCAGATGCACCTTGCATATACAGAATGAGCTTCAACTTTCAAATTTTATATCCCAAGCATTGCCAGAAAAGGATGTATTCTTCATGAACTAGTCTAAGACATATCAAAAAGGGAGCATTATTGCACAACAGTAATTTTTAGCATCATTTTCAATCACTCATCTTCAAAACTGCTAGGACTGGTAGGAGATTACAACAGTCCTATAAAATAAACATCCTTACCTTTAAAACCAGCCAAAAATTGTACTGTAAATTTAGGACTAGATTTTAACGGAGTGAGAGATTCTCAACATGATCTGGAGTTGGTCTAATTATTTTTCATTCTAGAATTCTGAGTGAATGTTCTGTCCAGGGAAATGCTAAAAGGAAACAATAAGACCAGAGATTTCTTGCACTCTAGATGTATTATATAGCTACTATGTGCTGAAGCAATTCAGAGCTTTGGATCTGATGCTCTGTACCTTCACATATTAAACTGCAGAACAAATTGAGTAAGGAGGAGTAAAATTCTTCCTGAACTGATCTATAGTATTTTTCATAAACTTTGCTCTAGGATATTGAACTGCATGCAAAAGCTAATGAGTCATTAACTCAGAGAGCAGGAGTCTTGTTTTATATTACTTACTCAGTCATTAATCTGTTGCCTAAGCAAGACACTTCTGTTTGTGCTGACTCTCCTTTTCTCTTGTCTTTTCTGCATGGAATTTAAACTTTTTAGGATTAGACTAGCAGGCTGTATTTTGATCATATATATGCTAATGCCAGCCCAAGGACTCCAAGTGCTAGATCAAAACCATCACAGCTGCGTGATGTGAAACTCTTCTCCAGTGTAAACTCACTCTGAAGTTACAGTTCTTTCATTTTCCAGAATAACCTCTGCTATCAGCCTGTATGCACACTAGGCGCCCTTGCTATCTCAACTCTTCACATTATTGGTTATGGTGTTTGTTCTCACATCATGGGAAAAGCTGGTTGATGGTAAAAAGTAAGGTCCTGTTATGCATTCTGCTTACTTTGGCTGCAGTACAGCTGTGTGTCCAAGCCTGACCTGGACCTATACAGAGAAATGATTTCCAGCTCAGGTCTTACACCACACCAGACTGGAATAATTTTTTCTTGCAGCATCTTTGGGGTCCGGGTTGCTTCTGGATCTTTTAGATACTAATGTAACAACAATTGCACCTAGAGTGAAACTAGCAGAAACTTTGTGTCACCGGCTGTGTCTCAGCTGTTCTGAACTTATGCTGGTGGGCTGGTGGAAGATAACTTTTTTGTTTTTTTTCAGTTTACTTTTATGTTCTACAGGTGAGAAACACCTGTCTTTGCAAGCATGCTTTCTGATTATTGGCTTTTAAAAGTACCATATTTTTCTTCCATGTTTTTAAAAATACACTGTATTTTTGTATTTCTTTTTTTCTATGAGGTTTTTGGCAGGTTTCATTTGTTTGTTGTTTGTTTTTTTTTTTTTTTTTTTTAAGGAATATGTAGGTCCATTGAGTAACACTGAGAGTCACAGAATAACTGACATTTTTGGCAGAGATTATACAGTATTGCAACATTAATGTAAAAAGAGTGTGAAATTTAACATTTACTAATTGCTTAATAATTGATCATTGGGAATAATTTCTCTTAAACTGAGTAACAGAGACTCATCCCCCCTTCATTGCCTCCCCTCTCTTCAGAGAAGAAGAATCACAATTACACCTCGGGGAAAGAGGTCTAGTGTTCACAATTCATCAAAGGAGGATCAAACACTTTAAACTGTTCTTTTTAAAGTAAGTTAATAGTTTCCAGACTATCATTAGTCATTTCTTATTTCTAAGTGAGAAAAGTCAGTGCTGAAAATAAAAACCATATCCAAAGACTGCAAAAGTTTGGCCTGTAATATCTAATAGGCAACTTTTATTGGGACTTTAAAACTTCTATGGAATGGAAATACTGGCAAGTTATCATCTTTTTGTGCTCAATATAAGTTTTTGATGCTTCTGCTGTGCTATTGCTCTTATTGCTCCTACAGGAAGCAATTTTTGGTATGATGTTTTATGCTTTTGTAGCTAAGTTAAACATTGCCCAGTCTGGTTTTAACAAAGTATTGTATCTAGGTGTAAATGCAAGCAATTGTCTGATAAACATTTATTGAGAAGTGGAGTCTTTTTATGTGTTCCTTCTATCTTTCTAGGTTGCCAAGGTGACCATACAGAGAAAAAACAGCTTAAAATGTAAATAAGCATATTCCTGAATATTTCAAATTCAGGATGTCTACTGGGTAACATTAGAACTGTCAGACATACAACTAATAGTATTGGAAAGATTCTGCAGGTTTTAGTTACATATCTTTTAAGGTTTTAGGCTCAGAAGTAGGCAAACCACTAAATTATGTTTTTCCTCCCATAAATTGTGATGCAGCAGTATTCTGTTGTAAGAAATAAATTGTTCAGAAAAAGTAAATTCAAGGTAAGACTCAGAATTGCTGTGATGTCATACTATGATGACCAACTCTGACAATCAATCTTAAGCTGACAACTTTCAATGCACAATTTTTATAGAAGTTCATCCGAGTGTCAGCAATTAAACTGCTGTCAGGGACTGTCTTGGGCTTTCTTTCAAACACTTTTCTATTTTCCAGATTTCAGCTATATGGGAAAAAAAAAAAAAAAAGCTTCCCAAAAAGACATAAGTGAGTCATGCCACTCCAAGGAGGCTTCAGAACTGAAAGTATCAAGGTCATGATATTCATTCCTCTCACGTCATACCACAAATGCTGTAGGGGATACCCTATTTTACTCAGTTGAAAGACGAGGTTTCAGAGATTAGTAGATGACAGAGAACACATGCAGCTTCCAGGAATGGAACAGAGAACTGGCACATGAGCTCTAAAAATATTTCCTAAAAGTATAAGAAACTTCTTAAAATTGTTAAAAAAAAAAAAAAAAAAGAAAAAGAAAAAAGTAAATGTACATACTGAAGAATCAATGTTTTTCTTTCTGTTTCAGATACAGGCCAGTGGGGGGTTTAAAAATCACACAGTAATCACATATATTTACATATTTATGCTCTTTTGAAAATATGACCCTGTAGCACAAATCAGCCAGTGACTTAGGCATGGTAACACTATTTGTTACCAGGCTTAATTTTTTGGAACTTTTTAAGCTTTTAAGTACTGCTCCTGAAGCTTGGGCAGAGCATTCAGAGAAATCCAAGTTCCTACAGAGAGATCATATGAGTTCAGGAAACTAACTTACGTTTACCTTTTTAAATCCACGTAACATGGAAAGCAACAAGATTCCTACCTTCTCTGTGACAGTTTGCTAGCTATGGCATTTGACTGGAAAGTAGAAAATCAAAGTTCAGAGTCCTCCTCAGGTAAAAATTACCCTTTTCTTACATTTCAGAACAAAGTCTCATCTAGAAGGTTGCATGCAGGCTGCAAATCAGCAGCTTCCTCACATTCTTCCACTATGCTGAACTGGACTCCACACACTTGACAGCTGTTACTATAACTGTTGTGTCGTGTAAAGGAAACTGCAGGGTTAATTGACTTGTAGTGAGCTGAAGTCTTCCTCACCTCATAGGAAACAGGAATGGGGTATTTACTGTGTTGTGTCATGGTGGCAGTCAATTCATGGGCATTGGGATCACCTCACATATCACATGGAGATACATCCATTAATCACACTCGCAGTCCAGTCCTCAGGTGTTGAAAACTTTAAATGTCATTTAATTGTTCTTAGTCAGAAAGAGATTTAGTAAGTCTGATGTAGTCTAGCAATTAAAAATTATACAGAGAAATAGCATATGCAATATGCTTTTTTTTCTCAAAATGAAGGGTGTAAAATTCTTGCCAAGTTTTAGATAAACAGGTGCTTGCCTGTACAATGGACAAATGGCAATGTGTACCCACAGCACCCTTCAGAAGTGACCAAACATTGTGTCAGCAGCCAAAATAGCTTTCCAAAGCATGAGATAATCATCCCTCATACTGGATGCGACTTTCGTCTGCCCCACTGACTGGATCAGTGCTGCCAAAAGCAGTCTATAATATGACTGAAAGCTGTTCTGAGGAATGACAGAGGGAAGGGCAAGCAGAGTGGGAAGGAATAGCCAGCTACCACACAACAGCTCTTTTGTAGCAGGAATTCACACTGAGAGGCTGTTGAAATAGCGTTCATTGAATGGCAGTGATTGAAATACTATTCTTATTGTACATGCAAGGACCAATTCAGATAGGGCATAGGCAGGTGCAGCTTCATTGAAGTCAATAGTGCAGCACCCACTGGGTCTGAATTTAACTCACAGTAGGACTTGCTGTGAAGTGTATTACACTAATGATAGCTACGGCAACATACTGTTTTCTGCATGACCTAGATGCATTTGCCCCACTTAGATGTTTTCACACCAAGGCAGTGTTGTTTCTAAGTTTCTTACCAGGAAGAAGATGAAATTGAGAGATGCATTTTTAGGATCTAGATTATCCCTTTTTGTGGATTTTAACCCATTTGTTAAAGGATTATACAGGGCTCCCCTTCATGGTTAGTAGGCCTATACGGATTTTGGAAATAGGCTTTCTAAAGCCAGGTCCATATTAATAGCTTCCCAAAGTTAACTTTTGGTTTCTCCAAAATTGTTCAATCATTGTAGCTCACTATGCACAGGTTTTAAAGACAGGTTGGGTTTTTTTTAACCAAGTCTGATCTAGTGGTACCTAGTTGTTGAGAACCAAATTGCTCATTTCTTCCTCAGTAGAAGTTATCCAGGGAATCATACGTTTCAGGGTTGTGAAAGAAGATTTCCCAAGATGATGAAGACTACACAAAAATTTGCAGCAGAATGGGAGAATCTTGAGTTACAAAACTATGGATAAGCAACTGGATGTTCCAGTGCAAAAGGTGAGTAGGATTTCACATTGGGAACAGTCAGAGAAGAATGGAACAAGGTCGAAGAATATTTCTTTATCGTGTTGTAAATGAAATCACCAGTTGCTGCAGTATGAAAAGCTTCCTGGGATAACATGACTACACTTCAAAAAGGTGACAGTGAGGGCTCCATTCCTTACATTGGCAAGGAGTTAATTGTGTAGTTGAACTGCTTCATAGAGTTGATAGTAGTAAGAATAACAAAACCTATCTCAAAGAGTGTACTGTCTTTTTTTCTTTCTTGTTTATTGGAATTTAATTCTGTGGGTGTTTTTTTCCTCTCTCCAAGTCAGAAAAAGCTGTTTATTAGGAGAAAGATTTCTCTAATGATCCTGCAGGTAATGCAAAATTCATATGCCTCCACCTGCAGCTAGGCAAAACATGATATGGAGCACAAAAAAGAAAGGAGATTTTCCTCTATTTTTTTTTTTTGAGACTAGAACCCTAGTTACTACTGGGCATCATGACCCACTTGTTCATTTTTAGGATGAAGTGGATAGTTTCCATGGGAGAGGCTCAAGAATCAGATTTGCTCCTTGGAGCATTAATAAAAGAGCTCAGTTAGCTTCATCTCATTATTTTACTATGAGTATTGACTTTGGCCTAGAGTCATGTATAGATAAAATGGTGCAAGGGCTTGTCCTAAGTGATTACTCAGAATTACAAATCATTTCACATGTAACTGAATACTGTAGTCTAGCTGGCACTCTGCCCCTTGCTTTTCCCACCTTCAGCCCTCCAGCATCCCCCCTCTCCCCCCTCCCCTGCCCAATAAGAGAATGAATCCAGCTCTGCTTAAATGGGCAATTAATCTTACTCACTGAAAGCAGAATTTTAATTCACCAGCATGACATACATGTCTATCACACAGCATTACGCCAACAAAGATTTCAGAAAGATATTTAATGGGCAGGCTGGTAGAAGAGATACAATAAGGAGCATGTAACTGTCTATGTGCCCTTTCTCTATCAAAGTAAACTCTAATAGACAGGACTGGGATATTTTTGTGTGTTAGTAATTGGTTGATCATGTCCGATCATGTAAAAAGTTATCCACTAAATGTGAGTGTTTTAAAAGGGAATGAGCAAGAAAGAAAGAAAGATAAATTTTAGTAGCACTGGGACTGTAAAAGCCCATTATTTTTAAGAGTGTGGATAGGATCAATAAAATAAAGAACCACATAAAAGCTCAAGATACTCTTGGTAAATCCAAATAAAATAAAATAGGTGCATTGTTCAACTTAGAGAGTACAAGATGGGAAATGAGAAGATAGTCTGTTAGGGATATACCAGGTTTCCTGAATGCATCTTCTGTGGTATATTACAATTTTCTCCTAAGCAAGGCACTAACATTTTGTCTAAGGTTTGTTTCATATCCAGACTTTGTGTAAAGTACGAAGAATCTTGGAATAGTTACTTTGCAGAAGTATCTATGAGCAAGGGTGTGATTTAATATATATTCCTGCTTAATCAGATATCAAATTCCCACAAGATCACAAAGCAGATTTTTCTCCCAGTTTAGTGGAGTCTTAAACAGTATAAAAATAGTTTCTGTCAGCCACACGGTATGTAAAGTAATCAAATGCCTGAAAGTGCTTGCTCATAAAGGGAAGTCATAGTTTAGTAATAAGAAAAGACTTCAAATTTTTTTATTTATATACTATGGTAATGAGTTAAATGGGAATATGTCTTTGGCATTTTTTTTGCTTATCATGATTATTTCTACATTAACAAAACATTATAGTACAGAAAGTGCAGAAGATTTAGGAAACCAGACTTTACTTATATTATAGTTATGATACTGATATCTCAACTGAATATTTTACACTTGGCTTTGTAAGGAAATAACAGAACATCCCAAATACAGCAAACAGGGAATGCCAGTGAAGTCTTGACCTTTCCAAATAAGAGCCTAAATTATTAATGATCAACATTAACAATATATAATGCATTTATAATGACAAGAATTGTTTTGCTAATGTGTATGCCCTTTTTGGAATTGACAGATCATATTGTTTTTCCTGTTCAGCGGCATTTTATACTTGAATCTTTGGTCTCTTTTAACGCACTTAGCTCTCTACAGTGCAAATAATTGTAATTTATTTTCTAAATTCTATCTATCTGAAGGGTGCTACTCAAATAAAATATTTGCAGCAATTGGGAAAATATTTTCACAGTTATAATTTGAAATTTGGCATTTTGTTTAAAGCACCAAGATTTATGCAGCTCACAGAGCTACGTTTAACCCTTACTGTGATCAGCACTTGTTGATTGCGCCAGGACTGAATACATGTCTTAGGAACCTACCTCCTGAAAAAATTGTCTAACCTTGCCATTTTTGGAGATAATCTGAAGAGTTTTCTTGACAGAGGGTGGCATGAAATATATCTGGTTATTATTATTACAACTAGCTGAAGGTCTATTCTGCAGTAATATATACTCAAAAAAACATTTGCCAGTTGTGGTTGCTCCTGTCAAACCATATTTCAGCAAACTAATAAGTGTGTGTGCAGTATTGGTGGTAGTGTTCTAATCTGTTTCCATTTCTTCAATGACGTTTAAAAGATTACTATTCCTAATTTGTAACATTAGCACAAAACAAATTTATTTTAACCTAAATAAACAGAGAAAAAAAGTTAAGGCAAGCCCTGAATACCTTACTGCTGCAAGGAATGTCTGTACAGAATAATATAATGCAAATGAACTGGACAAAGATAAATATCTACCTTTTCAGTAAATAAGTCACATGACAAGTGAGGTATGCTAGCTGGTCATGATGAGACATTTTTGAAGAATTTCATAAACTAAGGAAGCTTTTCCTACAAATATTTTGAAGGAAGCAAAACTGTGAACTCATTTAAGCTTGTAAAAGTTTCCATGTGCAAAATAGCTGCACCTGAATTTGTTACTGGAATGTACTTTTATGGATAAAATCTCCAAAACTACTCTGCTTTGAATACACAAACCCTAAATATTCACTGACACAACATCAGCACCTGTTTAGGTCAGGACTAGAGTCATAACCTAACTGACTCATTACCACCAACTACTTAAACTATTCCATCAGAATGAGGATGGTCTCTCATATGAAGCCATAAAACTTATTATCAGTAAGAAATTTAAGCACCTAGTATTGAATCTCAATAATAAAATAATTCCTTTGTGGCTACTTTTTGAACTCAACATGCTATATGCTCTTTTTTTTCCCCTTTCAGCACAAAGGACTAGAGAACAGAAGATGAACTGGCCTCAACTGAGATAAGAGGGTGCACGCTCCAGTGACTTCTACCTTCATGGTCTGCAGTGGAGAGACATATGGAAGAGGCAAAAGTAGCTGCTGTTCCTGCAATCCTATCTACACAGTTTTTCAAGGGGAAGGCTTTAAGCTGAAATGCAGCCTACTTTTGATCTGTTTGGTATCACAGTGTCTCAGTATCTCCAGGGTACTGCTCAAGCACCCGCTCTTACCACTTTCCTGGTTTTGAAAGGAACACTGGCCAGTTAGGTTCTCCAGAAGACTGAGTTCTGCAGATAGTTTTCATCTTAACCACTTTATAAGTTGATGCTGTACTTCTGAGTCCCAGTGTCACTGGGAATACAGTCTTGTGTCAGTAGGTAAAAGACCTCCTTTAGTTTTACTTGTTTCTTTTGTTTCATAGACAAAGAGAACAACTGAAAAGTTCATTGGTGGAGCAGAAGCAGGGAAAAATACATAAGTGTTATTCTAGCAGAGGTTTTATTGTTACTAGAGACTACCTTCTCTAGAAAAAAATTAAATTAATACAGACTCATTTAAAATCCACATCATATTTTCATGCTCTGGTGCTTCATTATTTTTCAGTGACTGGAACAAAACTACAAGACAATGGAGGTGCAGTTAATTCCATTCCTGAGAGGTAGCTGTTGACTCCATGGTTGGGTAAATTATTCATTAAATGTAAAGGAAAAAGAAAGAGTAAACAAAATTATTATGTTGCTTGCTTTTAGCTTTGATAACCTCTCACATCTAATTACAAATAAAAGGCTTCTCTGTATCTCTTGTCAAAATTAAAATAATGAATATTTTCTACCTTCCTCTCTAGCCCTTTCAGACATCCTGTGATACTACAATAGGGTGCTGAAGTTTTTCTTCTGTCTGGGTGACTTCTCCACATATGAAAATGGATGGAGATTTTCCATTTTAATTAGTAAGACCAGCTGCTCTCTAAAAGGGAGAGTGGGTTGGATTTTTGCAGGTCTTCCAAGCTAATGTATCATCAGAGTTTTAGTGATTGATTAAAGAACTTGCTGGCGTCAGTTTCTACAGATAAGACATCTCACCAATTTAAGAAGACATCATGCAAATTTAAAGTCTTCCGTCTATCCATCCATATATATTTGTACATATATACATACCATGTAGCAAAGACATTTATTTTTTGACAGTCTTTTATAGCATTCTAAAAAAAATCACAAATTATTTTGTATTTACTTGTCATATTTCTTAAATTCTCATCCACCCCCATGTTTACACCACTAAAAATGTTTGCTGTGTACTTTGTACTATTTCTTTTCAGAGACGGTTCTTTTTACTTATCATTAGGCATTTGGTTTTGGTTTGGGGTTTTTTTTTTTTTTAGTCTCAACAACTCAAACACCTTGCTTTGCTTGGAGAGCTACAGCTCTGTATAACAGTTAGAAAAGATTGCTACAAGCACAAAATAGCTGACATTTTCTTGAAAGAGCCTCTCTGCATCTTGATATGCATCTGCCTATCCATGGATGTCTTGTAATGAGGCATGTCTTATAATGAGGCAATATCTAAATCTGAAATTTCTACATTGCACTGCAGAATACAGGTTAAGAACGATCTTTTAAACTGTTACTTTCTACTGAGCTGCATTAGCTTGTGAGTTTTTTTCTATTTTGCTAAATATACAGAAAGTAGTTATGTGCTCTATTTTAAAACTTAACAACTTTTCACAGCTTACATCATAAAACCATAATTGAAAGTGTGCAATGATTCTTAGAAAGGGGTGGTCCATTCCTGTTACAGATAGCCAATGTGTTGGTGTCATAAATGGCCATTTTATAGATGGATAATGTACTATAGTCATAAGTCTTTATTGCTGATGGTTATTGCACTAGATCATGACCCTTGGATATTGAGAGTCAGTTTTTAATATCACAACCATTTACAGAGGTTAATGGACTAGGTTTTGCAGCTTTTGACCTTTTGATGGTGAGGGTTAGGAGGTTGCATTTGTGCACTAAACTGCCAGAAAATATCTGTTTATTTATCTTAGTTATAATAGACATGGTTACTGCTTTTAATCAAGAAGATGTGAGCAATGTGACTTGCAAGAATTGAAATTATTGGAGCTGCATCTTCTAAAGTACACTTAGTATGAGATTTTCAATTCTTATTAATGTCAATGTTTTTTAACATTCAATCTCCACTATGTTTCATCTACATAAATGTAGATGAAATTGAATTATGTTAGCTAGAAATTATTTGAAAACCATGGCTCTCAATTTGGAATTGTTCTGTGGATCATGACCAAGTTTATGACTTGGCTAGGTTACTTATACATGTCTTGCTAAGGGGATATGTCTACTGATCTGAAATGATCACAGGATGCTAATCACAAGGGTAAGTTTTCTGGTTGAAGTGTATGAAATCTTCTGTTTCAGAAACCATTTTTCTTATGCTATAAAATGCTTGCAACCTGAGGCAGCCATTTTAGTGCTTTGACAACAATGAAACAAACATCGGGTCTGCAGTATCAAGAATAACATGAACTTCAAATGTAAAAAGTTAAAATTGAGCTGTTTTCCTTTTAGCTGTTCATGTCAGCTTTGTCAGCTACCTAGAAAGTAAAAGA
Organism: Pezoporus flaviventris; assembly: GCF_033815535.1. NCBI lineage: Eukaryota > Metazoa > Chordata > Aves > Psittaciformes > Psittacidae > Pezoporus > Pezoporus flaviventris. The sequence continues at coordinate 18,833,974 of NW_026892584.1, read as the reverse complement.
TGGGGATGAAGGAAAGAGAAAAATCTAAGAAACAAAAGCAAGATAATTCAATAAAGCCAATACTCCAAAGGGTAAACTAATGTTAAATCTGGAGAATATTAAAGGACCCTGTCTATATTTAAAATAAACTTAAAAAATAAGTTGAGATTTGCTTGTTTAAAATTCACATCACAGGTGGGAAAAAGATGATAAAGCTATGACAGAAAGAAGAGGGAACAGTGAATAGAAAATAGTAGAAGCACAGTGAGTTCTTTGAGACCAAGACCTGATGCTCTGTTTCTAAATTGTCCTAGTCATCCTTTTATAAGTTAATTCTAAGAAATAGAAACATGGATTTCTTACTTTGTTTCTAGTCAGCAAAACTTTTGCATATATCTGATTTTTTTAGAGTTATTATTACAATCATTTCTTTTAAAACGTGTTTTGACTAATGGATAACTCAGGAAGGCTCATAGAAAATTTGTCATAGGGAATTTGTAAAGCTCCTCAACCACACTGGCTTTTTTATTCCTGTTTAGCCTTCTTAGAGCTTTTATCTTCCCTTCCCCCTGTTCTTTACTGTCTTTCTTTGCTATCTTAGCAGTGTGAGTGGGAGTGCTGCATTTTGTTTGCTGAGCCTGTGATGCTGAATGATTCCAATACAATCAAACTACACTTTTATAGTGCTGCTTTATACCATGCAGCCCAGGGTGCTAACAGAATAATAAAATTAGCAGCTCAGACGAGCAAGGCAGGTCAAACAAATAATCTTTTAGACCTAGAATTGAAACTGAAATAGTATCAGAGTTGCAAACAGCCAGAGGCAGTGATAAGAGAGATGAGACAGTACTTAACCAAGCCCCAGGCACAGATATTGGAGGAGTATTTTGAAGATCTGATCATGGGTGATGCTGAATGTCTCCTGCAGGCTAAGAGTGAATGGGATACAGCTAGAGTAGCGGTAATGTCAACTACTACCCCAAAAACGGGACTCTAATGCCCAGCCCGAATTTTTATTTGCAATCAGTATTGTGTTTTTGAGATACCTAGGGGCAAGAGTATTTCTGCTTTACTTCATCTGTAGTTGATTATCTCATTTTACCTTCAGCTTGACTCCGTTTACAAGAAAAAAAAAAAAGTTTCAGTTAACCAAATATTGCTGGTGTGATGAAGTGCTTATGTGGATTTCTTTAAAAGAGTGTTTTAGGAGGTAAAAGCCAACACTGCATTTGCAGTTTGAGAAAATGGAAATTTCCTTTTTTAATCAGGAAGATTACAAATCTCACAGCACAAGAGGAAGTATTTCTTTTATTATGAGGTTCTAATCCAAATCTATCAAGTAGCTGCCTTCTAAAAGTGTGGGGGAGTCTTTAAGATTTAGTCTGGTTAGTTACAAGTACTTTTTGGTTATCAAATGGGTGACGGTCAGATCGATTAACTACGTTACATAGTACTTAAAGTGATGAAGAAAGACAGTGGACGGTCAAATGATTAATGTCAAGCTATCCATTTTGATGTTCGAAATCCTAATTGTGTTTAGTTCTGACCTCCACCCTCATTGCTACCAATATAATTACAGTATCTCATCTAAATGAGATGGATAAAAAAGAAAAGGAAATTGCTGTATCTAGCTTTTCCTCAGAAGACTCTCTTATATCTACAAATAGAAAACAGTTAAATTTATCATTCTTTTTGGCTGTTTGAAATGTGCTCTTAGGAGATAATTGCACTTCATTGCTTAAAGTTATACATTTGTATTTCTTTCTTTTTTCCCTCTCCTCTTTCTTGTTCGTTGCTTGCTCTTTTGCTTGTACATGTTTTTTTTATCCTGAGCAATATAACATTTTAGTTCTTGTAATAAATGCCTTCATGTGAGGCAGTTCAGCTAAGAGAATGTTATTAGACTGTGCTCTCAGGCAGTGCACCTTCACACGATCAATACGAATCTGAGGCTCTGTTCATTCCCTCTTTGCTTAAATTCCCTGCAAATGTGCAAGGGAAGCAGCAGAGGGTGTCATCAATCATGGGCTACTCTGACATACGCTGAAACCTGACCAATGCTGAGATGTTTTAATAAGGCATCCATTAAAACCCTCAAATAAATTGCAGTTTGAAAACAGAACATAATACCAGCCAAGTTTTCCTCATCCATCTTGTGGCATGTCATGTAATGTAATTGCACTGTTAATTTATCCAAGAACTTTCTCTCTACATGGCTTCATTGGCGTTGCTCAATTTCCCTGTAGACAATTTGTGTCTGTATGTGTGCATGTATGAGGGTGTACACGCATGTGTGGTGCATATACGTATATGTATCCATATCTGCTTTAGGGGCAGATTAATGGTTCTGTTTAGCATGGCATTTAGCCAGAGAAACAATCAAGGATTTGAAATGTTTGACATTTTGTCAATGGCTCTGGAGCTTTCTGATATTTCCTAACCAGTTCTTGCCTGGAGCAGACTCCCCCTTTCTCTCCCTTCTCAGCTTGCCATTGGTTTATGCCCCTCAAGAGTGGGATCACTCAGAGCGCCTGTGGATCCCATCAATAAATATTGACAAAATGGTTGGGGGACCATTTAAGATCGCAAAGCAATGGCAGTCAAAACAAGACAATGCTGATTTCTCCTCCTGCGTTTAGGAGGCATGCATAAAGTTTTTACAGGTGTGAGAAAAGTGAGAACGTGTAAATCAATAGAGGAGAATGAAAAAGTGTTTCTGTAAAATAATGGTAAACCAATTACATTTAATTTTCTTTATGTATTTTTTTTTACATAAGTGCTGGGAGGGAAGATACAGGCAGGAGCTCATATAGATTTTTTTCGCTGTCTTCCATGCATAAATCTAAAAGTAATGATATTCCTCATGTATAACTGCATCAGCAGTTTCTTCATTTTTATTTATTCTTCTGGGTTTTTCTTAATCTTTTATTTCTTTCTACTGTGAAGAAAAAAACAAAATTCATAGGCATAAAGCAAAATATGGCTACCATGCACATCCATTTTAAATCTGGTCTTCCATTGTAACTTTAATACAAATTAAGTTTTTATTTGTTTCAATTATTTTCCATTTTGGAGTCAACAACTGCCATATGCAAAAAAAAAAAAAACAACACACTCCTGAATTTTTTCAGTGCAATTTAATTTAAACTAAATATTAAATGCCAATAAATAATGATTGTATTGCCAGCATTTTTAATCTTTTTTGAAAGTAATTATAAATAATTGGGGAAAAAATCCTTAAGTTTTAATTTTTCAAGCATCTAAACCACCAGAGTTCAGGCATCAAAGCGCAATGCATTCAAAAAGGGACATGAGGCAGTATCACTGCAACAACAGACAAAGGCTTCTTTCCACGTTGATATTCAAACTGAACAAGACGTGTTACTAAGGCTCATAGCACCAATTAATATTGACTTCAGCCACAATGTCTCCCACAGACAGCTTTCGCAAAGTGTGAATATACCTGCAGAAAAATACATGCACCTTGTTTTTCACCTTTCTTCCACAAAATTATTTTAAGTGTATGTACAAATTAGGTAAACACAGATTTTCCAGAAGACTATTTTGTTAATTTCCTTATATAAGGCAGAGTTTTATTTCTTTGTTTCTGTTTAATCAACCTTAAGTTTAACATAGCAATTACATGAAGAATTTGGTGGGGTAAATGATCAATTATGCAGTAATCATCCTTTGATATTAAAATTATGGTATTGTAATCATCCTGAGTAATCATTACGTACCTTTTTCTATATTTAATATTCGTAAGACTGCAAATACACAGATGAGAAAAATTAACAGAGATACATTAATAGTGACTTGTTTAGACACTTAGGTATAAACCATCCTTTTATATATATATATATATATAACATATACAGAATTAATGAAATATTAATACACTGAGAACACTGAATTCAATTCTGTCAGTCCACTTTAAGAAGAAGAAATGAATATGAGTCTTAAAATGATATAAAAAAAAAACATTAAATAGAAATGTGCTTGTTAAATAAAATTAAACAGAGTTTATATGTCTGTTTCACACATGCTGGGCATGATTCTTACATTCCCTAAGGACACTATACATCACTTTGTTAGTGTAAAGGGAACATAAATCATATTTACACTTACTTCATGGCTGCTTTATACTGCCAGAGACATGCAAAACAGTGCAAGTGTAAATGAAGCTTGAAATAGAAGGAAATGCAATGAAATTCTGTAAGCACAGGTAAAGCACAAGACACTCTCATGTATTTCTGGTGCTGAACTACAGCCATTATGGAAATCAATGGAGGGGCTATTTAGTTTCTTCCTTAGGAAACACAGGAACATTTAAAGGAAAAGGGCTTGACTGTTGATCCCACTGTGGCCTGCCCCATTTAACCCTGTGATGTTTTTAAAAGGGTTGATTTGTAATTTTTGATTTCCTTTCTCTGAGCTCTTTCTTGAACTGATTTATAATTCTTGCATCTATTGCTGCCTTCAGCAATGTGTTCCATAATTCAGCTACCCTTTGTGTAATTAAATTCTGCCTGAATTGCTTATAGGCTTATATTGCTTATAAGCTTCCTCCTTAATTTTGGTCTGTGATCTCTTGTTTCTGGGTTACTAAAATTGCACGGGGTATACCAGGAATAATGTAGTTTGACTACTAAAATACCTGTGTCTAAATTCAGTCTGAAGCTGAGAAGTAGGCAAGAAAAATCTCTGTAAACTTACATTTGAATTGAAATTTTGTTCCTTAGAATTTTTTAGTGTTGATGTGTGGCAGTTGAAATCTACAGATAAAATACAGCACACTATAAACACTCCATCGAAAATAAAATAAAATTATCAATCCTGGTCTGATGATGTTTCTTAAATTTTCTTAATTATTCCTTAGTACAAATTTGGATATGACTGAACGTTTAAAATTCCCATCTGTGCTATTTATAATATAAATTTTTATACTCTTTCCTAATGCTCTGATAGTTATGTGTCTTTTAAAGGAACAGGCTTCTTTGTCTTCCTCCTCCCCCTTCATTTTTAAAATAATTTCAGCAAAATATGCCAGTAAACCAACATGACCACATGCAGTGATATTTTCAAGAAAACCTCAGGAGAAAACCATTTAAATTTCATAGCATAAATCTAAGTTCTTGGCCAGGCTTCCGTTTGCAAGTTGCCTGTACAACTCATGCTAACTCTCCATCAAACCTCCAGTTTTATGAAAGCTATATTTTATCTGTTTTGTTCTTTACAGTCACATGAGAGTTGAAAAAAGAATATTAACACCACTCATGTTTTATAGTGGGAGTCACAGTACTTGGTTGACCCCTTTTTCAGGTCCTATTGAATTTCCTATACAAAGGAAATGAAAATGTTTTATATTTAATACAGCAGCATATAACAAGAGGTTTAGTTATTACACATAGGGTTACAATTTTCTGCCTTTTGTTTCAGTTGCCTGAAACAAAGTTTCAAAGCGAAATGTTTATTTCTTTTTTTATAATGAAGCTTCAGACAGGAGGAACAAGGAGCCCCATCATACATATACAATTCACTCTCTGCAGGTAAAATGGAAATAACAGAATACAAGCACTGTATGCACCTTTTGTAATCTGACCCCAAACCTCAGTTAAAACATATTGAAGATACCTTTTCAGAGAGGTCTTGTTATTGTAGGGCTATTCACAAATAGGTGAAATGATAAGTGTTAAATAATCCTGCTCCCTGCTGTCTTCCACCTGCCCTGAGAGGAGCTTTAGCATTTAGGTAATTCCGTTCCCTGAATCATCTTTTCTCATGTGTTGACCTCTGTATCTCTCCTGGTTGCTGCAAACCTTAAAAAAAAGTCAGCTCATAGTACCTAAATTACACTAGGTTTATGAAACAGAACTAAATTCTACTTAGTGTGGCAAGCAAATAAAGCATATATCCTAATAAGGAATTTAGTACTGATGCCACAAAATCAATGTTATGACATAATTTAGATAGCTTAAAACCTCTTACTGTGAAATAAAATAAAGCAAACACTTCTGAAATTCTAATTCTGGGAATTGAGCCATTAGTTCCAATAGGTCAGGATTTCACTCAGAGTATTTGAAAGACCAAATATATGGCAAGCCTAGAATAGATAGAAGGCTTGATTAGCTTTTGAGGGGATAAAAAATATGTATGAGTTTGGCTATATATCTATTGTTCAAACCAATGCACTTATGTACATTGTATTTATTTATTGCAGCTTTAATCAGAGAGAATACAAATTCTTATCCAAGGGCATTGCTTACAAAACATAAAAATCCAAACTACTATGGGAAATAGATTCTTGGCTGGATTATTATACAAGTGATGAATGAAGATACGTATTTAGAAGAGGTTAAAGTACAGAACAGTGCCAAATATATACTCAAGAGGACATTGCAGGCAAAATGGTAACGGTAAAACAAAAATGTAACATCTTTCTGCAGTATTACTTTTACTTGTAAACAATAAAGTTTTCAAGGTTTTCTGGTATCAAGAAAATCTAAATGATCTCTTCATTCTTTATTAGGTTCATCTTCATCAGTTCCTTCTCCAGTTACTGGCCTGTCTTGGATCCTCCAGTGCTTCCTATCAGCATGGATGCATCCCTAATTTAACATTCCTAGATTAAATGAGGAAACCATGTCTATTTCACTGGCTATGGGAACACATACCACAGCACTGGTGTTTGCCTGTGTGATTAGTTCAAATATTTTGTTTGTCCCAGTGAATGGAACCATTACCTACATGCTTATCCTTATTTTTGCCTTATCTATACACTTGCTCAGCTGTTAAGTATCCGCAAATAATCTGCACTTTCCTTGCCTCACCCACTCCAAGGATACCTTTGTCTGCAGGAGACTAGACAAGGGGTGGAATCCCCTTTTATTTCTTTTTAAAGTGTTGTGCTTCTCACACTACAATTAATTGGAATTTGATGGATCTGCATTTTCCATTTGACCTACAAAAAGGTTGACATGACAGACAATGCTGAAAAAGAAAGATATCAAGGTCATGTGAACAGTGCAGACAAGCAAGATGATAAAAACCCTGAGATTCATATTATAATATCAAACATTGGTGAGATTTAGGAATGCCTTTTCTAATGGAAACTACAAGAAAGTTTGAAGCCAGGTTTGGACTTCAAATCACAGTGTTTTGAGGGGATTGCATCCTGTTTTGAGGAAATTTTTTGAAATTATTTTTTGTTTCTTCCTTTGCCTCTCAGAGTAAGGCACCGCCACCAGAAGGAAACAAGGGGTTTTGGTAGTCAGCTTTATCCCTAACAACTTTATAAGTTTGCAGTATATTGTAATGGAATTTCTCTCAGAATTTTCAGAATTACCTTTTCATGTTCCAAATTCTTACTCTTTTTTTTTTTTTTCCCAATCTTTGGCAGGGAAATGGCATAGTTGATGTAGATACTGAAGAAAAGCTTAACTCTAAAACAAAGTCTGCACACTTTACCTTTTTGCCTGTGTAACCTGTGTAAACAAAAGCAATTGAGTGCTGAAGATTTCCAGTCTCGGGAACATTGAACTGAGAAAACTGCTCCCCACATGTGCTATACAAGTTATCAAATGGCAAGAATTGGGACACAGTAATTTGAGCTTCAAAAACATAGGAAGGGGAGGAAAACATTGACTTTTGGGGGGGGGGGGGGGGGGAAGGGGGAGGGAACCAATCCAAACCATACAACAAACCAAAAAAACATAAGTAAACATTTCCTGGGAAACTGAGGTAATGAAATGATGGAATATCCTCCTCAGCTCTTTCTCTTTTTTGATGTGGCTAAGCAGTCTGTGCAAAGCTGCCATCCATTCATTTTCACTGGCAGGAATGATAAAAATGTTCCCAACAGAGATGGGTTGTTTTTGTTTGCAATAAACAGGCAGTCCTGTAACAGGGACTTTTCAATGGCAGGGCCTGATCTGTGGTGCACAATTTGGATCAAAATGGGTGATAAACTACAAATGTGAACCCTTTTAAGTATTGTATTTTTCTATACACTCTATCTTCACTCACAACACTGACTACGAGTGTAAGACAAAGGTGATACAGACTAGTAAAAAAGACAATATGCTTTGCTCTTAAGACAATCTTGTTTTCCTTCCTTAGTGTTTAATTCAGATGAAAATAAAGACAATCCAGAATGTGGATACGTGGACAACACATGGGAACTGAAATATATTGGAGCTGTAATAAAGCTGATCTTCAGGCCTTTTTTGTTGTTTTGGTTTTTGTTTTTTTTTCTTGGCTGCAAATCTGAATTATGATGTTATGTGGTGATTCATGTCACTTGCCTTTTCCTGATGCTTTTCAATAATGAGGCCATCTTCAATATCTGCTCAAGGTCCTGAAAAAGCTGGGTCCAGATGTTTGACTAAGGAATACCTAAACTCTCAATTGACTTCTTGGTCAATAGCATTCAGTGTTTTTGCTGATGCATGGGGAAGTGAAAATTTCTTATTCTCAAAGATTTTAATCAGAAGGCACATTTTGAACTTCTGCTCTGATTTCTCATTTAAAACAATATCTCTCATATGACACACTGTAATTTCTGCATCAAATCTAACATTTCTTTTGAAATCTTTTAGGAAGTTATTCAACCTTGACATAAAAGCTGCACAGCATCATGTGCATCACTGAGAAACCACTTCAGTAAAGTATTCACTGTTATTACTGGAGACTTATTTTACAGCTCTGTATCTGTTGACACAGCCCTGAACAGACTTAGTTCTTTATGAAATTGTCAATATATTTTTGTATACAACATATCAGTGACTTTAAATTGTTAAATCCATTAAATAGTATAAAAACCTTTATCTGCATTTGTTTTTCAGTTCACATAAGTGAGTGGAAGGCAAGGAGGTATCTATTTGCTCGATACTAGAATAATCTTGGAATTCTGGGCAATATAGAATTTAGACACCACATTCAAAATAAATCAGTGAGCCTATGGCATCAAGTCTACAGAGGAAACCGATGTAAATATTTTGCCCAGTACTACAGAGACAATTTGTAGACATGTTAAGGAAAACAGAGATCACTTCTCCTAAAGGTTTCTGAATTTGCTCTAGACCTCCTGTTTTGTTGGGAAAAGGAAATACGATTACACTTAACAGATAAAATAAAACTTGTGAAGGAACCAGGTTTTAATACAATGAATTTTTTTTTTTCTCCTTGTTAAAATGTTTGAGAATAAGCCTGTGGCAAACTTAGAAGTAATTATAAGCAACAAGAAAGAGTCTTTTAGAGTCATAGTAAAAGTTGATAAATATTAGGAACTGGATCAAAAGCTTTCTGAAGTGAAACGGTATCTTTCCATTGATGTGGGTTTGGTGTAGATGTCTAAATATTTTGGTGGTTGAGTAATGTTTCTCTTAATTTTGCCAAACTCCACAAAATAATATCTTAACATTTTTTTTTTTTTTTTACACAGTTTATGGAACTGACAGAGTAAAAACAGGAATGGATTTGAAAACCTGAGAAATTTTAAAATAAGGTACTAATTTCCTTCCAGTGCGTTGCTCAGCCCTAACGAGAAAAGATAACGACATTCTTGAGAAAGGAGTTAAAAGAAAGGGAAAACTTAACTCCTCTCTGAAAAGAATACAAAGTTCACTGCCCTGGGCTTATTAAACCTTTCATGTCTAGAAAAGCACATTATAATTCTGGTTTCTTTTCCCTCCTTTGTCAGGCTATTTTAGAATGTACAACCCAGAGGTTGTAATATAACTGGGTGTAATATAACCTGAATAAAAAACCTTTACCTTGATGTGGACTATTGTACAAGGGGGCTACGTGAATTGTACAGGGGGGTTGTACAAGGGGGTTAGGTAAATGGTACAGGGGGGTTGTACAAAGGGTATTGCTTAAGTTACATAGCTTGCTTAACAAATATATCGCTCAGCAAATACCTATCGTGCTTTACCAGGCAGTACCAGAACATAACCTCCTAACCCTAACTATTCTATGATTCTATGATTCTATGAATAAGGAAAACAGTTACTTAAGTTTCAGCAAAAAACATTTGGACAGAGACCAGACTCATCCAGGCTCCTAAAGAGAATGCGTGAGGACCAAGGGTGAAAAGTTCAGGCCAGAGGAAGACTCGTTTACTTCATCTGAAGACCCCTGCCCACGACCACCAGGAGGCACTGCACATGAGCAGAAGACCTTTGAGCTCATTATAATACGAAGCAGAGATAGGACATAAAAATGTATGGGCATATTGTGTAACCTGATGCATATGTAGTAATTTAGAGGATAAATGTAGAGGAAAATGACACTAAGGTGCGCATGCCTTTGGAGGAGTAATCCCCCATGTGTCTTCAGCTGAATAAATGCATACCTACTTTACAACTTTAACGAGTTGCGGAATCTATTCCCATATCAACCTTTTTTTTTGTTTTAAATTTTAATTCAAAAACTGTTACATATATTCAACTCTAAGTTTCTTGGTGTTTTCTAAGTGCAATATGACCTACTATTAATCAGACACAGAATTAACCACTGTAAACATCTAAACTTATCTCTTTTGGAAAAAAAAATATATTATGGAATTCCCTTACCTGGACCATAACTTTTGATTGAGCTAAATTACACTTCAAACAAAAATATAACCCTGCTTTTCTTGTTTTGTCTTGGAGATAACATAAAACCTTAAATAAACAGTTTCAATATTTTATTATATATTTTATTTAAAAATCGTGCATTGCATGCAGTTTTTCACTGCAAAAGCAAATTTCCATTTCTTTATATTTTGCCAGAAAACTGTAGTCAGGAGATGCCTTAAAATACACAGGGCTCTGTCTCATAAGCTTTGGACTAGAAAGAAAATACTTAATGGCACTTGGGTCACAGCAATCCCAGGCACACCTACAGACTGGGCGAAGAGATTCAGAGCAGCCCTGTGAAGCTGCTGGGGCTGTTCAGCCTGGAGAAGAGAAGGCTGCATAGAGACCTCATAGCAGCCTTCCAGTTTCTGAAGGGGGCCTACAAGGATGCTGGGGAGGGACTCTTCATTAGCGACTGTAGTGATAGGACAAGGGGTAACGGGTTAAAGGTTAAACAGGGGAAGTTTAGACTGGATATAAGTAGGAAGTTCTTTACTGTGAGGGTGGTGAGGCACTGGAATGGGTTGCCCAAGGAAGTTGTGAATGCTCCATGCCTGGTGGTGTTCAAGGCCAGGTTGGAGAGAGCCTTGGGTGACGTGGTCTAGGGTGAGGCATCCTTGCCCATGGCAGTGGTGTTGGAACTTGATGATCTTAAGCTCCTTTCCAACCCTAACTATTCTGTGATACTATAATGAGATGCCAATATGACATGAAGCATCTTTCCAAATGCAAACTGATATATTTTTTTAATACTTTGCCTTTCTTTTTTTCTTTCTCAGAGTTGCATATTTAATCAGATTGACTATTTCTATTTAATAAATAACTTCCAAAGGAAGTTCATAAGGTCTGCATTGAGCCTAATTAAAAAAAAAAAGTTACATGTTTACATTTCCATAGTTCATATCTGAGTGAGGAAAAAAAGCCAAAAAGTGTTGAGAAAGGCCTTTTCAGCTCTCAGTGCTACCCTGAAAAAACAGAGTGGCCTCATTTTGCTCGAAACTGGATTCATATTTGTAATAAATATAGACAATAAAATATCCTTGGACCACCCCAAATTATCATTAGCTTCCTGGGATTTTATTTCAGCCACTGGTACATTCATTCGCATCTCATTTAGGCACAAATGAAGCAATCAAATTCTGAGTCCTTTTAGACTTTCTTAATTATAGAAAGACTGTACTTTCTAAACAGTGACAGCTCTACCAACATAATTATTAAGTACTGATCATTTTCTCTCATCACTGATCTACCACAACAGCATAATATTTGCCCTCTAAGACCAGATGACATGGAGGTAGTTGAAATACAAACATAAAAGTGCTTCTAGTGGCTTACTACTCTAGCTGACCTTTTTCCCCAAAAGTGAGGACTTTTGAGACACCATTATTTAAGTATATTGCCAGACACAAATGACGCTTCAAGAAGAAAACCTCAGCATTAAAAACTGCAAGACAACTGCTTGGCTTGCTATAAGCAAGTGCAACTAGTAACTATTGCAATCACTGACAGCTTTTCCTTGGTAAGAAAGCCATGGGTTGCACATAACTCCAAAAGTGACTGAAGCTTCCCTTACAGTCTAGAAAGGACACTGTTGAAATAAGGGCAGTGAGAAATGCTATATCCTTACATGGAGTGCTTTTTCTACTTTTCACAGTTGAATTTGTTTCTGGCAACCCTATACTTGTCAAATGATTGATGTATTGCAAGCAATTTGGATACCGATATAACATGTGAGAGCAAAACATATAAAAGAGATATCTTGAGCAGTTTAACACAGAAGATAACAATAGTATCTATTTTGCAAAATGACATTTTTAAAAACCTTATTTGTGAAATGAAGAAGATTAAGCTTGTGATCCTGTGTGCAATAGTACTGGAAGCCAAGCTCTTGAACCTTAACACCACACTCCATTATGTAACCATAAAGAGTAATTCTAAAGCAAATTTAGAAGCTCAGTAGAAATCTTGCATATGAGAAACTCAAAAGTCTGTTCTTCAAAAATGCAGTTATAATAATAGTACTTCCAGTTCTCATAAGCTGTGCCTCAAACAGCAGTCTAACGCGCATGAAGTTTTCTCTTAAACTCAGAATTTGTCACAGGAGTGATCTTCAGTTTATACCCGCCATGCATAAATGTTACTTTTTTCTTTTTTTTTTCCCCCAAGGTAAATATATTTTTCAATACCAAATCTATTTTTAAAAGGACTTGAAGTTAATTCAGAAGCAAGTGTGTCCGTTATAATCAATACCTACTGTGCTTTAAAAAGCAGGTAGAAATTTCAAGTGGCGTAGTACACAAGAAAATAAATAGATAAAAATGGGACTGTTGAATATAGTTCATGCAAAACTGGAAAACACAAGTAAACTTGTGTTTTGCAACCTTTGGGGGATTTCTTTTCTCATTTTAAAAATTTCCATAGAAGCAGTAATATGTAAATGGGAAGTCTAAGTAAATAAACCTAGATGTGAGCTAGAATAAGAAGTGATGTAATATTGTTCAATTTTTCCATTAAAAACTGCAAGAGAAACGCCAATTACATTGTGAAGATATTCGTAAAAGTTGTGAAACTTATTGGACTAATACATCTAGACATTTTCTTCCAGGCTTCTGAATTGATTCAGTTCAGGGAAATGCGGTACAGTTAGCATTCAACTTTAATTGCAGTGAGGTGACAACATACTGGGTAATGAGTTGTTTATGAGTTGTAGATGTGTTTACAATGAGTTGACAATGTGTTGGATAAAGTGTTCCTCTAAAGTTGTAGATCTATTTACAGTGAGCAGTGGGGAAATGTTCATTAGTTGTCGATTTGTTTGTTTACATTGTTTTCGATTTGCAATTGCTATAAAACAAATCGCAAACTGATGAAGGATGATTGTTTGTGTGCTTTAATGATTTACTGTAGTAGCTTGTCTGAAAAAGTACTTAACTCTGCTTCATCTGTCAGTTTCCACTGCAAAAGCTCCCAGTCACAATAGTTTTATTAGCACAGCATGGGCCATTTGTAAGAACATTACGCATCTAAAAACTCTCAGCGCTTTCCTGTTCAGTCTGTTGTATTTTGGCTGGCTGAGCTGAACAGAATTCTTTGTGCTCTGTACAAGTTTATACCTTTTAGTATGATTCAAGATGTACATTCGAAGTTATGCATATTCCATCCCTGAAATTCTTTCCCTGTTACCTCCTCAGTTCTGTCACATACTTAAAGTTATATGGCTGTTACTCTCTTACTGCTGCTACCTTCTCAAAAACAGTTTTAAAACAGAAACCTACCATCAGGTTATGCAAAGTTTCATGGCATGAAGAAAAACAAATGCACACTGGAGGACATGGTATTTTTGCTTACAGAAGATCTTCCAACACTTTTCAGCAATTTAGCAAAACATACATTGCAACATACTTTGCTACTTCAGTCACTGTATGTTTCTTAATTCTGTTCAAAACAGACACAAAAAAGTAAATTTTTATTGTTTTGTTCTCATGTTAGTTTTGATATGGGAATAGACTCCACAACTCGTTAAAGTTGAAAGTAGGTATGCATTTATTCAGCTGAAGACGCATGGGAGATTTACTCCTCCAAAGGCGTGCGTGCCTCGCTGTCGTTTTCCTCTACATTTATCCTCTAAATTACTACATATGCATCAGGTTACACAATACGCCTATACATATTTATGTCCTATCTCTGCTTCGTATTATAATGAGCTCAAAGGTCTTCTGCTCATGCGCAGTGCCTCCTGGTGGTCGTGGGCAGGGGTCTTCAGATGAAGTAAACGAGTCTTCCTCGGGCCTGAACTTTTCACCCTTGGTCCTCATGCATGCTTTTTAGGAGCCTGGATGAGTCTGGTCTCTGTCCAAATGTTTTTTGCTGAAACATAAGTAACTGTTTTCCTTATTAGGAGGTTATGTTCTGGTACTGCCTGGTAAAGCACGATAGGTATTTGCTGAACGATATATCTGTTAAGCAAGCTGTGTAACTTAAGCAATACCCCTTGTACAACCCCCCTGTACAATTTACCTAACTCCCTTGTACAACCCCCCTGTACAATAGCCCACATCATTTTTTCACAGGTACATTTTCTGTGGCTCAGAACAATCATGTTTCACAGGTTTCCTCTTTGTTATTTTTCAAAGAACATTATATTACATATTCCACAGTCCCTATTTTGTCTTCCCTTGATATGCTTCACTGTGCCAAATGGCAATTCCTGGAAAAAAAAAGGGATCATCTAGCAATTATTAGAATGGGATTTTCATGGAGCTAAATTTGGGGGTTTCAGCTAAACCAGAAGAAACAGTAACTTTCAAGAGAAATTGAGACAGTTTCTAGCTCTGGATTTACAGAGATAATAAGAACTAAGCAAACTAAAAATATACTAATCCTTATTTTAGCCTTCAGCTCATGACAGTAGAGGCATATATTCTTATCACAAAGAATTTGCATTGGGGAAATCTCAGTGGGAAATATGTACCCTCTTCCTAACAAACAATAGCTTTAATTATTTGCATTGGCAATTTCCACCACAACAGATACACCAAATTAAAGCAACACATAATACTGATGTAACTCAATATGGTAACATCCAGGTTTTCCAGACCCCCCTTTGTGTTCCTGTGTGAAATCACCAAAATTTGTGGTTGGGAAAATGTACTTCTTCAGCATTTCAGCACTAACTCTGATTCCCCATTGGGAAGGGGAGGGTAAGCTGCACGCCTTCTCATGTCACATCAAATTGCAGAGACGGGCCAGTGGTGTGGCAAAGATTGAGAGGAGTTTTTAGTCTACACAGCAAGCATGGAGCTTGAAAATGCTGGAAAGGGTCAAAGAGAAAGTATGGGAAGGTCAAAGACAGGAAATAAAGGAAAAAGGAAAGTCCTATTAACTATCCCCTTTTCCCATCTGAAAAAGCCACACCTGCTTCTTCAGCTGCACAACATTTGTGCCAGTAAATACAAAGTGTTGGCACAGACATACTCTATTAAACCAAATGGAAGCTGTGCTACTCATTTTGATCTGGCAACACTGGACCTAAACACTGCCAGCTGCACCTAGCACTTTAAGATTCTGGCTTTTTAGTATTAAATGCTACAGAGATAGGTAAGATGAGTTCAGCATGTCAGTATCATTAGGTCTCTCTGTGGAAAATAATACCATTCTGAAAAATATGAAGTTTTCATCCACATTTTTTTTCCAGATTAAAAAATAAAAAAAAAGGTTTTAAAGCAAGCAGCTGATATTTCTGCATATTTTAAGTGTCTGTTTCTAACTTTTTTCAACCCATATCTTATCATGGGTTTTTCCAAATGTTCAAACACATTTTGTCCTTAAATACCTGTAAAAATCTCCCCCAAAAGCTGATAAAGGAGTCTAAGATGTCTGAGGTCTGGATTTCATTGTTGTGCAGAAAACTTGCTCTATTGCAGTCAATTCAAAAAATTGACTGCTACTGCTAAACCCAGGACACCAGCCAAAGTGAATAGCTTCTGGACCATGTCAAAATGTGTTTCTAAATGTCCTGAATAATATAAAATATAGTCCCAAAATCTAGTGATTAAAATGTCAGGCATACCTTAGAAACATTAGGTATATCTGGAAACCCAAAGGCTGAATATATAGCATTCAGAAGCTGTAAACTGCTGGCTATAATATGAATGAATTATCAGTGTCTTGGTTTTTTCACTTTCTTCCTTATTACGCCTTTACCATTAGTTTGTAATTAGCAATTCAATTGTTTGGAATTTATACACTGTGATGCTCGATACCCTTTCTCACAGTGATTTTGAAAAATGGATGAAAGCTGTGCCTGCAATGAGAGGTGCCAGCTCCATGGCCTTCCGCTCCTTGGAGAACAAGGTTTGGGGAAGAGGGAGAGAAGACTGGTTCACCACTGGATAGAATCTTTCATGCTTCTGTCCCACAAAACCAGGACTGGGCAAAGAGTTAATCCATCTACATTTTTATCTTGCCTGGGCTTCCTTATCATATCAGTTGTGGTGTTAATGCACTGAAGCTGGGAGGCTGGAAAGCTAAAAAGCATAGGGGCAACTTGTCAGCACAAGAACTTTCTGTGCTTACCTCTATATGGTTATAGATTGCAGCTGACTTTGTGATCTAAATTCCTTTGCTTTTTGAGGAGGAAAAAAAGAAAAGGAGATCAGTATTCAAAAGAAAATAATTTCTCCCCATTGGAAACTTTCTTAGGCATTTCAGCAGCTAGGGCTTGCCTTTTTCTGTGAATTACCTCAGCATTAGGTACGTTATCCATGTTGATGCAGAAAGTCTGCATTTTTTTAAATCCTATTAAGAAATAATTCCTTTATAAAACCCTGAAGATTTTTTTTTTTAAAAAAAGATAATATTTTTTATCCTTGACAAATAGTAGCGTGAATATTTGACTTCAACAAAATACACAGTGAAACTTTGCAACATAAAAATTCATCCAGAATAAATAATAATGGATGCATAAGGAAATGCTAAGAAAACTTAGAAGGAAAAAAGAAGCTTATAGAAGGTGGAAACAAGGACAGGTGTCCTGGAAGGAATATAGGAACACTGTCTGGGAAGATAGGAATCAGGTCAAGAAAACTAAGGCCCAGTTAGAATTGAGTCTGGCCAGGGAAGTTAAGGATAACAGAAAGGGCTTCTTCTATAGTTATGCTGCCAACAAAAGAAAGCCTAGGGATAAAGTGGGCCCTCTCTGGACAAAACCGGGAGAACTGGCTACCTTGAATTTGGAGAAGGCTGAGGTTCTCAATGGCTTCTCTGCCTCAGTCTTCACTGGCAAATGCTCTGACCACACCGCCCAAGTCTTTAAAGGCAGATGCAGGGACTGTGAGAATGAAGACCTTAGGCTCACTGCAGAAGATCAGGTTTGAGACCATCATAAGAACCCGAATGTGCACAAGTCCATGGGACCTGATGAAATCCAGAAGTCCTGAAGGAGCTGGCAAATGAAGTTGCTAAGCCACTGCCCATCATATTTGAAAAATCATGGCAGTCAGGTGAAGTTCCCAAAGACTGGAAAAAGGGAAATATAACCCCCATTTTAAAGAAGGGGAAAATGGATGACCCAGGGAATTACACACCAGTCAGTCTCACCTCTGTGCCTGGCAAAATACTGGAGCAGATTCTCCTGGAAAGCATGCTAAGGCACATGAAAATCAACAAGGTGCTTGGTGACAGCCAGCATGACTTCACTAGGGGGGAAATCCTGCCTGAACAATTTGGTGGCCTTCTATGATGGGGCTACAGAACTGATGGGCAGGTGTAGAGCAGTTGATGTCATCTACCTGGACTTGTGCAAAGCATTTGACACTGTCCCGCACGACATTCTCGTCTCTAAACTGGAGAGACATCAATTTGATGGATGGACCACTCTGTGGATAAAGAACTGGCTGGATGGCCACATTCAGAGTTGTGGTCAATGGCTCAGTGTCCAACTGGAGATGGGTAACCAGTGGTGTCCTTCATGGGTTGGTGTAGGATCTTTAACATCTTTGTCGGTGAGATGGACAGTGGGATTGAGTGCACCCTCAGCAAGTTTGCCAATGACACCAAGCTGTGTGGTTCGGTCGATACACTGGAGGGAAGGAATGCCATCCAGAGGGACCTTGACATGCTTATGAGGTGGGCTGATGCCAACCTTATGAAGTTTAACTATGCCAATTGCAAGCTCCTACACGTGGGTCGGAGCAATCCCAGGCACAGCTACAGGTTGGGCAGAGAAGAGATTCAGAGCAGCCCTGCAGAGAAGAAGGACTTGGGGGTGTTGGTCGATGAGAAAATGAATATGAGCAGCCCAGAACGCCAACTATATCCTGGGCTACATCAAAAGTAGCATGACCAGCAGGTCGAAGGAGGTGATCCTGCCCCTCTACTCTGCTCTCATGAGACCTCACTTGGAGTACTGTGTGCAGTCCTGGTGTCCTCAACATAAAACGGACATGGAAATGTTGGAGCAAGTCCAGAGAAGGGCCATGAGGCTGAGGGGGGGGGCTGAAGCACCTTCCATATCAAGACAGGCTGAGAAAGTTGGGGCTGTTCAGCCTGGAGAAGAGAAGGCTGCTTGGAGACCTCATAGAAGCTTTCCAATAGCTGAAGGGGAGCTACAAGGGTGACGGAGAGGGACTCTTCATCAGGTGATTAGACAATTGGTAATGTGTTGTCCTGGGTTCAGCAGTAGCAGTCATTTTTCTCCTTCTTAGTAGCTGTTGCAGTGCTGTGGTTTTGACTTTCATCCTGGGAACAGTGCTGATAGCACCAATGTTTTTAGTTGTTGCTCAGTAATGTTTACTCTGACCAAGGACTTTGTGAGTCTCAGGCTCTGACAGGGAGGAGGGGAAGCCAGGAGGAAGCAGAGACAGGACACCTGACCCAAACTAGCCAAAGAGGTATTCCATACCACAGCACATCATGCCTAGGATATAAAGTGTGCTAGATCACTGCTCGGGTCAGGATGGGTATCAGTTGGTGGGTGGTGAGTGGTTGTATTCTCTTCCCTTGCTATTTCCCTTATCATTATTATCGTTGGTGGTAGCAGCAGTGATTTGTGTTATACCTTAATTATGAAACTGTTCTTATCTCAACCCATGGGAGTTACATTCTTTCTATTCTCCTCCCCATCCCTCTGGGAGCGGGGGGATGAAGAGCAGGGAGTGAGCAAGAGGATGTGTGGTTCTGGGTTATCAGCTGGGCTTAAACCACAACATGGGTTTAAACTCAAACAGGGAAGTTTAGATCAGATATAAGGAAGATGTTCTTTACTGAAACAGGCTGCCTGAGGAAGCAATGGATACTCCATCACTGACAGTGTTCAAGGTCAGGTTGGACAGAGCCCTGGGAGACATGGTCTAGTATGAGGAGTCCCTGCCCATGACAGGGGGGTTGGAACTTGATGATCGTAAGATCCTTTCCAACCCTGTTGGCTTGTTAGGGGCAGATTAGTATTGTAAGAAAGACATGTATATGTGCATGAGCTTTCAGAAGTATAACATTTAAGACAAGGGTATATATTATTTTTTACCCTTATATCACATCATAGCACATTAATACTGTAATGGGATTTTTTTTTCAAAATATGTTTTTTAAAAATGCCAACTTTATAAAATATTTATTTTTTAAAAAACTCTTTTATACATAATACTTCCTCTGTCATCATAAAAGGTGGTTTTTTTCAGATACTTATTAATTTGCTATTGATACTAATTCTAGTTACAGCAAATAAGAAATATTATTACACAAATCATGTAGGTCAGGATTATTTTCTCTCAATGGGAAGTATTTCAACATAAAAGCTGTTGCTGTTGTTGAAAATAAACAAATAAATAAGAAAATCTACTAGATTTTTATGATCAACAATTAGGGAGCAATTTTCTAAGGCATGAATGGGCAGCATTTATAGAAATCCCATTAATGAATAATCGGGGCTGTGGCTATTCATGCATTCACACTGCTTTTGAAAATATAACCCAGAATGAATAATTTTCATATGTACAGTAAGGTCACATCTGATGCTTTATTGCCCACTGGGTTATCACTGTCCTCAGCCGGAAAATCAGGTATGCGCACGTTTTTCCATGAAGAAGTAAGGTAGTGTTTTCATTAAATCATATGCAATATCAGAAAACTTTCAAAGGAATTTTAATGGTATTTGCAAATTATTTAAGTCTAAAACTCACCTAGCAGCAAAGAATACAGAGAAAGTAACAGAGAAACTGCTGTTCATGTAATTTTCATAGCTTCTTACATATTCATATTCCAAAAAGGTCCTTTCACAGAAGTCCATGCTCATCTAACCAGACACTTTACAAGTAAAAATGCATGAAATTTAAACCAGCTTTTCATATGGACTTTTTTCCCTATTTTTCAGGGTTTTGGGGGATTTGTTTTTGGTTTGGTTTGGGGGTTTTTTGTTTTGTGTTGTGTTGGTTTGTTTTGTTTTGTTTTGTTTTCCTGATTTGTTTTGATTTGGCTTTTTTGGGGGGGGGGGGGGGGGCTTTGGTGGTGGGTTGTTGTTTTTTTTTTGTCTTTTTTTTTTTTTTTAATGGGTGAGTGTTTTAGCAGTACAGCAATGGTAGACATGTATAAATGTATGATCTGATGGATTAGATTGTAATGCAGTCTGGATGCATATGGAGCTGGTGTTAGCCCTTCACTAGAAATCCATTTTAATGTCAAAAGGAATTTGTTGGAAATAATAGTGCATTGTCTAGGTAACAGGTAAAACGTTACAGTAGTTTTTCATTTGGAAAAAAGAAATCTAAAAAGAATCTTGCTTCTAATTATAACAATTATGACAAAGCATAAAGCTATTTCTATTGAGGAAAGAGTAAAAATAAAATAAATCAAAATATCAGTGCCTTGCTTGGGTTTGTATTCCTGCTTTGAACCTGATTTTAGAACAGGATTTTTAAAGAATTTGTTAAAGAAGAGTTACTCTTTTCATAGTTTGTCAAAGCACATTATAAAACCAGCAACAAGCTTACACCTTACACAGACATGCATGAATTTGGGGCATGTCAACCTGGGGAACTTGGGAAAGTTAAACAAAAATAGCTGAAAGGTGTGAAAGTAAAACATGTTATGTAAAGTGCTTTACAGTTCTGTGTAAATACACTCACTGAAAACCAATATCACTCTTCAAATAAAAGTCCCTGCTCTCTCTTGAATTCCTCCAAATAGTTAAGAAAGACATACATTTCAAAACATAAAAATCCTCTTAGTTTTTCAGCATTCTGGTTTTAGCTTCAAATTTCTTCCACTGCAGTTAAAGTTTTGCTTCAAAAACAAGAAGTGAACTAATAATTTAATTTTAGAAATGGCTTATATTTAAATTACTTGTGGCTACAAGTCCCAGAACAATGAACATTTAAAAAAAAAAATTCTCAACAGATATTTGGATTAAAGAAAAAGCTGTAAGTGCACATCCAGCTCCCTTAATCTCAAAAAATTAGTTTTCTCCTAAATTAATTTACAGTAATCTTATATGACCTCTCCTGTATTATGCCCAAAATTTTAAAATGAAAAAATGGTGCCTATATTCCTGGTACATGAAATTTCTCTCAGCATATTAATTGGTCCCTTTGTTTTTATTTGAATAAAGTTTGGCCCAAAATCTCATACTATCATATTCTGATAGTCATGTAACATTTGAAAAGTCACAGAATTTATTTTTTTTTTCAGAAAGGCTATTCTGGTATATGGAGAGAGTTATCCAGTACTGTAAATTCACAAAACGATGAATGCTAATATACTGGTAAGAACATAGTCTACACATTTGGTTGCATCAAATGAATGCTAATGAATTGTTTAAATCCTTTTTTGCTAACTTTTCAACCTTAAAAAAGGATCTCTCTCCAGTACTTCATTATTTATTGATTTTTTTTTTTTTCCCCCCAACACAAACCTCTTCAAAATGCAACTTATATTCAAGCTGCCTGTCAAGTATTACTGTGAGTGCCAACAAGATATTTTCCTCTCTTTTCTAATTGGGTAACACAGCTAATTACTGTTGTCTGTGGAATCGTGTTTGATTGGCAGTTTGAATGCAAATGGAAACCATAATTTCAGATTATATTGTATAAACATTTGGAGTAGGGATGTGCAAGCAGTGAAACATCAACCAAGGGAAATTTATATGCTAGATAATAAAATTTACCTGTGTTTCATGGCTATCTAACCTCGCCAAATTCCTGGCAATGCCCATAAGGTTTTCCAAGAATGGTTTTGGCAAACTACTCATCAGAAAAATTGGATATGTGTTGGAATTTGCACAGAAAACATGAAAACCACATGTCAAACTCAAGTAGCCTTTGCATACACTTTAAAGCCTTTCTAGATTAAGTCAATAAAAACTTAAGGGAAGAGAGATGCATAGTACATAAGCATAAGAACGAGAAGATGTTAAGATTAAGTTCCAAAATATCTTTTAAAATACTTTATACAAATTAATTTCAGACATATTAGGATTATTCATAAAAGTAGCCTGCATTAGGTCATAAACATTAAAGGTATGTCAGATTTCACAGTTGTACTCCAGAACTGTCTCTCCAAGATTCCTTCATCTGTCTATTGCATTTGATCTTAAAAAAGAAATAATTAAATGTGTCACATAAATAACAAGGTCAACAGATAAGATACATGAACTGGAGAGGGAGAAGGAAACTGAGTCCTGTTTTTTTTCCCAGAAAAATATTTTATTCAGGACATGAAAACCCGAACAACACAAGAGCCAATAGAAAGGAGTAATATCTGCCTGAAACATTTATTTAGCAAACTTATGTCCTTACTTCCTTTACCTTTTGTTTGTCTAGTGCCTTACTAAGTTAACATAACCACTGCTCTTCAGATTCCCAGGCCTTTATTTAAGCGCTCATAATTCAATTAATGAAGACATGTGGGGAGTGTTCAGAATTACCACTGACTCATAACAAGCCCTGCTGGACAATTCTAATGGCTTCAATATATTACCGAGAAGTGTTAAAATACTGAGTTCTTTTTTCAGAAGAAATCTGGAAACCCTCCTAAATTCTGGACTTTATATGGTCTGTTTTTTTCCACCAAAAGTACCAAGTAAAAGATCTTTTTAAAGTTTATTCTCACACTTTTGTGTTCATGAAACTGACATCTCTAAGCTTCATGTTTGAAGAAGGAAAAAATCATACACACCCTCCAAAAAATTTCAAAAAAGTTTATATATATTTTGAAAAACACGTAATGAAATATAGTCACAATCCCAAAAGAAGTCTTTATTTTGTTGAATTTCTATTTTTCTAACAGAAAATCCCTGTAAAATATTCTGTTGAGTCTAGCAGATATGGAAGTTGTAATTTAGAGTTGTAATTGTCAGTCAGAGGGCTGAGCAGTGAACTTTTAGTCAAATTTTTGTCACTGAAGATAATTCTAAAGGTTCTGCTTGATTGTTACAAAGAATTATTCTGACAGAGACAAAATATTCTGTGCCTTGTACTCTGCTATACATAGGAATAACCATGCTCTAGAATATCACACATTGTCTCTTGAAAGACATTATTCAGGAGCAATGGATGACAACTGGCAGTAAATGATGCAAAATATGACTTTATGTGGCAATTCAGGCATCGAATGCTGTTGAATTACTTAATGGCAGTTGCAGACTGGGTGTTTTCCATTCGTGAAATTTTTGAGAGGCTGAGATACTGCAGAATAGTGCATGATTTATCTGTTGTGCCTTCTTTCCTTTGAGCTTACCTGAATAGTTCTACTCTCTGAAGTCCCTGATTTATTCACAAAGTAGGGATCTCTTACATTAAATTATTCGCTCTGGCCTGTAATGTTCACTTGCAATTTGGCCTAATTTGTACCACAAAAAAACTCAACTGTGATAGTCTTATGTGTAAATAATGCCTTTGTAATAAATATTCTTGCATATATAAAATTGCAAGAGCATATATAATTTTGATATCTGTACATTAAAGTTAAACATTTTTCACATATTCAATGTACAGTTGCATAATGTTTATTTCTGAAAACACAAACCTCATCTTTACTGTAATTCAACACAGTCTCATCCATACTATTGTGCTCGTCTAATTGTTTTACTATGGATAGGTTTACTCCTGATTTATTAAATATAAGACACCAAATGGCTTTAAGTTTTTTAGCTCAATGAATATTTTTAATACACTAGTCTATCTAGATGGCATTGCTGGGAATTGAGTTAAAAAGTAAATATATGGAAAAAACGCAAACTGATTTATTAAAGAAGAGCAACAGTTGCATTATATAATGACTCAGCTGAGCAATAGAAGTTAATGTGGTATATCTGCTATGAAGTGAATCTGCTTTCATGACTGGAGGCTGATAGCTCAGCAGGAGGAGGAAGCACATGGGAATAGCTTGTTTGCAACAGTCAGCAGCAGCTGGTACACTGCATTAAGGAGATTGCATTGCACAAGGGATCCCTACCATAATATGCAGAACAGAACCATGAACACCTAATCTGCAAAACACCTCCTAAACACAGACTCACAGGGAGATCTAGACTTAAAAAGCACAACCCTTATTTGCAAGGACTTATTTCTGTAAAAATCTTAAGCATATCACAGGGTTCACAGTCCTTCCCTGCTCTGAAAAAGTACCAAATTGCTCTTCATTTCCCAAATAAGATATTTGTCCAATTGCCAGCAGCATGTCTGATCAGAGATTTGGATACTGCTGCATACGACCTAGTTGTTTAAAAAATACAGTACCAAAAATGAAATTAAATTCCAGTTTTTCTCTGGAAAGACCTTAAAACAGCCCTCCAGTACCTAAAGTGGACCTACAAGAATTCTGGAGAGGGACTTTTTACAAGGGCCTGTGGTGACAGGACAAGGAGGAATGGCTTTAAGCTGACAGAGGGGAGATTAGGATCAGACATCAGGAAAAAATTCACTGTGAGGGTGGTAAGGCATTGGAGCAAGTTACCAAGAGAACTTGTGAATGCCTCCTCCTTGGAAGTGTTCAAGGCCAGGTTGGATGGAGTTTGAGCAACCTGGTCTAGTAGAAGGTGTCTATGCCCATGGCAGGGAGGTTGGAACTGGATGACTTTTAAGGTCCCTTCCAACCCAAAATATTCTAGGATTTCTACCTTTAGGACAATGGCTACAGACCAACTTCTACCACCTTTGTAAAAAATCTTCTTACTGCTTTTGTCAAGCATTGAAAGATGCAAGGTAAATATTTTAATGTATTGATATTTGAAAAAAAAAATACAACTTTGCTGTATCACTAATAAAATCTTACTTAATACATAATTTGTTGCCTCGATATGGTTCATATTAGGATGTATCTTGCTCTCTGATACAGTTGTAGTTGATCCTTATACCAGCAACAGATATATTCTCAATATGGATGTTCTGCTTCCTTCCACAAACCCTTTCTTATCCATAGAGCAACTGAGAACAACTTTTTACATGCAAATAATAATACAGGTTCTATAAGAGCTGAGTTTCTTGTGATATAGCAAAGGCCATTTGGAGGGGCTAAGTAAATGACATCATATTACTCAGTGTAATAAATATCAACTTCAAGGTGAGCTGGCTTTTACTGACATAACAATAAATAAAAGGCAAAAAATATAGTGAACCTTACAGTGTATGAAATGGGAAATCTTTAGAATGCAAAGTTAGACCTTGTTACCTGGCAAGAAGACACAGGGCTGATGAACGCACATAAGCTTTACAACTATGGGAATAGGCCAGACAGTTGTATGCTTGCAAATTATTAGCTAATAAACATTAATCTTCAACAATCCTGTCTATTAGAAGTAGAAGTAGAGAAATTAAATATATTGCTGAAATCTGTCATGTTTAAAAGCTTCTACAGAAGAAAAAATTTAGTTAGTCTCAAACACTTTAACTTACATTCTTTTACATCTGCTACTACTTCGTACTGTATCAAAGGAATTGGATTTTCTTTTGAAGGATTTAAGCCATGATAAAAGCAAAGAACATATTTGGAAACCATTTTTGATTTATTGTTTAAGAAGCCTCCTAAATCAGACAACCTCTGAACAAATTGCTGTATCCAAGACAACAGCACTATGATTTCTGCCTCCCTCCATTACAAAACAGGATAATAATTTATTTAAAGATTTTCTGTTTTGGAAATATCAAAAACTTAAGTAGAAGCCACCAAGTCAACCAGTGCACACATTTAGTTTGTATGCCTATTCTCTGTTTGCAAATAGTAAGTATTTGCTAGTTAAAAGAAAAAGTATTCCAAGCCTCTTTTCTTTCTGCACATACTAGTAAGTAACACATGAGTTCTGAGCAGTGGAACAACCCTTAGACAAATAGTTAAATGAAGGTCATATAGTATTCAAGGAAATAATTCAAAAAGACATTAAAGAAAATCATTTACCCCCAAACATAAGGTAAGATCTGAGTTGCTGGCTGGTTGGCTTAGATGTTTGAGATGTTTTTTTGGTAAGCATATTTGGAAATAGCAACCTGAAAAACAATTAATTTCATTGTATTTGCTCAAAACTCACTTCTTCATTTGATTATTCTATTAGGAAACTAACTTATTGGAATAGTCATAAAAGTTAAAGAAAGACAAAGTACAAGTTTATGGTCTGTTACTATCTAAATAAGACTTGTTTTGGAGCATCTTTTCATCTTGCAGACAGAAGCATAATGTCCAGTGTTTGAAGGTGGAAGTCAGTAAAGTGTAAACTAGAAACACAAGGCAATTTTTTATTATGAGAAAAATTAACTATTGCAACAGTGTTCTAGCAGATACAATAATCTCTTTAATCACTTGGGAACTTTAAATCAAAATGGGGGAGTTTCCAAAAGATCATCTAAGTGCCCTTTACAATAATGGATTGTGTGTGTAATCTGTATTGTAATATAATTATTGTTTGCTACAGGAAAACTGGGTTAAATTTCTGATCTGTTTTGTGCAAGTTAGAAAACATGATTATAATGGTACCTCTGAATGAATACATTACTGTATTCATTTAGCCTTCTAAAATTTGAACAAATATTAACAGGGTTCTTTAAAAATTTTATTTCTGTTTTGTAGTCTATTCAGGTCTAAAAATGAATATCATGATTGTGATTCAAATATCATCATCAGAATTCAAATGCCATTATTTTAGTTGGTATGATCACTCAGACACCAAACAGAAAGCAGCAGCTACCCTCTGCCTTATGGTTTCATAACCCACAGGTCATTTGTAAATAACGGTGACTGGCTACACTAAAGCTTTTCCTTGTAACAAAAAGGAGACCGCTGAGGAAACGGGAGGGAAGGCATGTAGGAATTCTGCACACTCCATTGCAGATTTGGGACCTGTCTGTGTCAAATTATCATTTCCATTTTGTCTTGTGGTTGTAACCCTCATTGCAAATTAGACCACTTATTGTGTAGCAGCATCTTGACACCTAGCAAGGGAATGGTAATACTCTATGACAGAGCAATCAACAGCTGAGTTGAATCAGTACTGAGTGGCTCTTCCTTACTAGAGCAATGATATTCAGACTGGTAGAGCCATTAACTATGACTAAATTTGGAGACAAGGGTGAGGACAACAACAGCAAAGGCTTAGTGCTGAAACACTAACCTTTTCTAGCCCACTTCTAACTCTTAGTAAATAATCCAGGTGGGAAGAGAACACAAAAAAGAAAATTCTTCACTGAGCAAGGCAGGTGCACTAGCACCAGAGGCAATAAGACCAGGCAAAGAATCACAGGGCATTTTCTTGATCTAACTCAGATGTAGATCAATCTCAGGACTCCCAGGTTTAGCAATATCTAGTCCTGTAGACCACCAATCAAGAAAATACTGTTCTTCATACAACCAATGTTACTGCAAATACCCCTATTAAAGAACATATGATGAGGTGCTAAGGAAATGTTTCATTATCTGGTGATTCTCTCATTAATTTCACTGCTTTGATGACAGCAATAAGGTGTTTTTTTCTCCCTTACTACTTTCACAAGGAAGCAACTCACTTAGCTATGTTCATCAGAACACATTACAGCTGAGTGGAAGGGAAGTTTCAAAATGAAAAATGGCCAGCCGCTGTGTAACACTGTCATCTGCCTGTTGTAACTGGAAAACCCCTTCCTCATTATGACTTGAACTTTATATAGTCTATAGTCAAATATACATTTGCTCGAAGTAGCTCACTTGAGCATTTCTGTACTACCCATTCTTTCCAAAAAATGAAATAAATACTATTATCATAGTATGATAATAGAATGGTTAGGATTGGAAATGACCTTAAGATCATCCAGTTCCAACTCCCCTGCTATTACATATTTAAGACAGTTATTCTAAAGAAACAAGCAGTATATTGTATAATCAAAGCAAATTTTATTTTGAGCCAAGTCACCTATGCCATTTGTTTATTAACTTTGTCAATTACAATGGGAATGTAGTGTGTTATGTATAGCAAAATGGTTGAAATGGTCCTTTTTGAATACTGAACACATAACTTGTAAACAGATGGTGACCATGGAAAACCATATATATATAAATTTAAAATATCTTAGTCATTAGAAAATGTTTTCATATAAATTCCTTTGCCAATATGCCAGCAAAGTTTCTATGTATAGAATTGTTTAAAATAAGTTTTCTAGGAAATGTGATTTATAATTGCATAATAATAAGAATTGCAGCTGTCTTTCTCTATTGTTCTCTGCAGAAACTGCAGTAAAGTCATCAAAGTCCACGAAAATCTCTTCATCTTATATGTATTGGGAAAAATCATTATTAAGTAGATGATATGAAAGGATAAAGACCTAATTGCATAGGTTGTGAAGCAGCACTTTCCTTGGAACAGGATAGGCCACAATACAGAATGACTACATGCAAATGCAAAATTAGGCCACTTAAATTTAGAAAATAAATTTTATTTTTCACAAAGAAAATATATGACAAGAATACCGGCATGACTGGAATAAAACACCCTCTATTGTTATACTAAGTCAGACTGTCTTTTAACGATATTATGAAATCACTGGTTTTCAACTTCTTTCTCCTTCTGCACTAAATCTCTCCCTAATGTGCCACCAGTGAAATACAGGGAGTTTGCCAGGGATATACAGAGCTTGTTGCCTTTCAAAACTGTGTTTTGACATTTCAAAACCTCACTCACCAACTATCCTGTCTGTCTCAAGTTTCTTAGCAATATTTCCACTGAGATCTGAATATACACAAGGGGATTTTTCCTGGTTAAAGATGCAAAAGAAAAGGAAGATCTGATCCTTGGATCAGCAGTTCCTACTGAGTAATCTAGCCATTCAATCAGCTTGATCAATTAGCCATTACAGATTTACCCATTTCTTTTTCAAAAAATGACAAATTCTGCAAATCCACTAGAGAAGTATATCCAAGAATATCAATGCACAAAAATATATGAGAAGTGAGATGACCACTTAAGAATTTCATCCTTCCAGTCCAATCAGTGTCTGCCTGCATTTTTTCTACTATTAAAAGTGAGAACATTACAGCTAAAAGTGGATGGTGGATGGTGATTTGTTCTGAAAATTAATCATTACCTTACATTTATCACATCACAAAACCCTTTTAGTATAAACAGATGAACTAAATTATTTCTTAAAACTTCCTAAATTATCAGACATCTGATCAATCATAGTAAGAGGAATGTCTTGCATTTTTGGGTGTCAGGTCTACAGTTCAGCCCCACTTTCTGTCATGGTGCCCTCTTTTTAACATGTACTAACGTAAGCATCAAACTGATGTATCTGATGTGGAAAAAAAAATAATCTTAATGTTAATACTGCTTTATTGATCAGAGGACACATCCTGACTGGGTCAAACTTTTGCAGACTGCTGTAGGTTTGCACTGAAAAGATCATCATTGCCCTCATGAACTTACAAGCTTCTCTCACTGGAACCCAATGTGTTTGCCTGGTGAGAACCAGATAATCTTCCTCTCAGATTTCTGAAAGAAGTGTGCATGAAATTACGAAGTATGATACTTTTAGAAGAAAACTAAAAAATGTGATACTATTTGATTGGAAATGGTGAAAGGAAGACTTTATGAAAAATTTTGAAGGAAAGCTAAAAATCTAGAAACAGTGTAACACAGGTTAAAACGCAGCGTAAATTTACCAAAGCTGTATCCTGACAGAATAATCTAAAAAGGTAATCTACCTGATTGATAGACAAAAGAAATGCAATAGACCTCATCTTCATTAAAACTTACCAGAAAATCCTACATTGCAATACATCTGTCAAATTTAAGAAGATACAAAGATTATCAAGGAAATTAAGTCTGTCTTATGAGTGCAGTCTTTTGAGCATGGACTTTGAGAGGAAATACAGTTGCTGTCTACAGTTAGATCAGGTACTGTATGAAGATGTGACTTAATGGACAAAGGGGAGTCAGTTGAATGAAGGAAAATAAAACCCAACCCAAACCAAAAGGTTACTTTTAAAAATCGCTTATTGATTCATTGTTCTTCCTCCTAGTGATTGGCTTTTACACAGACTCTTATAAATTTCATTGCCTTTGCTAGTTTTAAGAACATGCTCAGGGAGTCTTAATTCTCTGGGGAAATCTTCCATTTGAATGCTAGTCTGTAAGACTTTGACAAAGGTTGTTTTTTAAAATAAAGTCCTGTAATTTTCAATGCTTTCTTTTTCTCAATATCTATGCAGATATTTTTGTCTCTACTTACCACTGTCCTCATCAGTCTGGGTTTTCTACTTGGCTTCTGTGTTTGTTGCTTAATAGCCAAGAGGGAAAAATGTCTTACTAGATGATAGTAACAGAGATGTAAAATCTCAACCATTCTGAATTACGTAAGTAGGTAAATAATGCATCCCTACCCAAATAGTCCTAAATATTCCTAAAAAACTGATTTAAACAGATTCAAAGCTATTTCTCCTTCATTAGTGATTTCTCTCTAAAGCCAGCATTCTATATCCTGGTAATTTTTAATTTTTTTTTAAAGAATGCATGATTTTATGCAAATATCTTTCAAAAACTGCTAGACCAAAATGGCTTGCAAGCAGGTTTAGGATTCACTACATGCATTCTGAAGCTATAACATTCTGACATATTAGTTCAGTTGGGCTCTGAATGGTTCACCAGTCTTCATTTTCCAGCAACTCAATGTTTATGGCATGTGCTCAATTGTTTTAAGGCATGACTAAAAAGTGTAAAACTGGTCTATGAAATCACTAGTCCAGAAAAAATTCTCTGCTCTGTTGAATTCAATAAGTAGTGTGTATATTCACTTTCTTTGTCTATTACTTTTCTTTTTTTAACCTTCAGAGATACCAATTTTCTGTATGCAAAATTGAAAGCATAGAAAATACCTTTTTGGTTTTTTTTCTATGTGAAAATGTGGATCTCTACAATAAATACAGCTTTGCAAAGCAGACCACAGAACTACCTCCTCAAGACCACTGAGAGAGGGGGAAAGAAAAACAGGGAAAAAACACATCTTATATCTGTATTTAGCATCCTACAGCAGGGAAAACAAATACTGAACAGATCACTGGAATTCAGAGTTTTGAGTACAAAAGGACATTAAAAGCCCATTTCTCTAGAATATCACATGCAAAAATACGTTTTCTTCATGGGCTTCTTCGATCTGTACATCATGAAAGCACATTGAAATAAATCTTTGAAATATTTCCCCTTTGGATGTAACAACTTTTTAAAATAATCTGGTTTTCTTAATGATGAGAGAAATACAAACTTTAAGAAAACCAGCAAATGTTTATGGCCATCTTAAACTAGTTGTACTGACTGTACCCTGTTGAACTGATGAATTATATCCATTAGAATTCTCTGGTCTAACATTCCTTCTTTGCTGAAATTTTCTGCAGTGGCAGTGGTTTCGCTGATCATTTAGGTACCTATTAAAGTAAGATCAAGTGAGATATGTCAGATACCCTTTTTGACCTCAGCTCTCCCTGATCATGAGGCAAACATAATAATAACAAAATAGTAATAATAATAATAATAATAATAAACGAGGAAATTGCATGAGTTGTAGAGTTGTGGGATTTTTCTAAAAAAACCTACCTTTCAGTTGTATTAAAAGTGTCAAAATTGACTAAATGGAAAATAGATTTTCTCCTCATGATAAATTAAAAAAAAAATTAAAGTTAAATGAATTATTTGTTTCAGTACAGGTAGAAAGTATGATGTCTAGTTTTTACGCAGGTGTGCAAAGCAGGTATGTATGCATCACTCAAAATGGTGTCAAAATGGTTCCACAGATGACAATTACTTTCAGAGGAATGGCCAGGGACTTAATAAAAGGCTGAGACTTAGAAAACTAAAATGCTGGAGAAGTACATGAAAAATCTATATATTATGCAAAGGACTCTAGAATATTTAGGACGCTAAAAGTATTTCTTTAATTTGTCCCTTCATTTCTCCACAAAAGGTTTGATGTAAAATAAAGGTTAGGTATCCTATGTTTAAAATTATATTTTAGCCAACAGAACCTATAAAGCACAATAAAGCAAAATATATTTGACTGCACAATATTGATTATACATGAAAGCACATCAGTTAGTGAAATGCAAAAACCAATAAAGCATCACCCCTGGCTGGGATAGATCTCTCTAGACACAATTTATTTTTACATTTAAACCAATTATTGGGCTTGTTGCATTTAAAAATGGGCACCATATATCCTTACAAGGGCTTTTTTATTCAATCAAATCAATTGCATTGATCTCCATATTCCATATTAAACACCAATCTTAAATTAGAACTGACACATTTTGAAGGCCACAGTACAAGTTTTGAAGCAGAAATAAATTCTACAAGGCTTTCTTTGTGTGTTTTTATGCCTAAACATGAATACAAATATTGATTACATTTTAACACACTATTTATAGACTACGTCAATGTTTATTTCTTCCTAAAAATTCTCCAATAATAATACAGACTTACAGAAACAGAATGCTCTCCGAATTTCCTTCTGTTGCAGTGCAATATGATAATGGTTTTCATTAGTAGTGGAATGACTGAGTAAAAATAGATCCTTAGGCATATTTGTGGATGAAAAAATTATGACTAAAAGGATGTATGACTAATATATTACTTGTCAAAATGCACATATAATAACAAGATTTATTTCCTTTGTGCATGTTACTAAAAAAATGTCAACATCTACCAGGAGCCTCACAAAGTTGTTTTCATTTGCAAGTGGTGTCTACAAAGAGAGGCAGCAAGACTGCCAACTCAAGGGCCATTTGCGTGAATGGAGCTATTATATGCAAATAAAGAAAGACTGATGCTAAGTATTCTCTTGGTTTAAGTCTTGGTCCTCTGAAGATGGTGTCAAAGTTCCAGTTTTGTACAGGGGTGAGTCTGTATTTATCCAGCTGTCTTTACCCCTTACTGCATCACCTCTCTGTGTCTGGTAGAAAAACAACCATGTTGCTTGGAAGAGACTTTTTGTTTCTCCCTGGCTCATCAGTTTCCCAGCTTGTAAAGCTCTACTCACATTGTTTGTACTTTGTAACTCCTTTATCTCAATAGTTTTCAATTAGCATTAGAAGCATTTTTCAATTCTCTAAGGCTTTCCAGAGTTTACACAGAGTTTGCATAGAAGTAAAATGAAAGAAACCAGGCTTTAGAAATATCATCAAATATTCAAAATGTTCACCATCCTATTAACACTCCTCAATCTCTTTATATTGCTACATGTATACCTTGCAGTCAAATGAACAGAGTAAGAACCAAGGAGGGAATTTGTCAAATACTCCAAATAGCTGCATATCACTACAGATTATGACTGCTTGGATTTAGGGAACACTTTTTTGGCTGACAAAACATTCCAATGGGATAGATTAATCTATGTAAACCACAGAGCTCAGCTGAAACTGCTGTTCAGCATTCTAAATTGCCACCTTCGTCTTCTTTCAGCACAAAAATGTGCATTTCTTCCTATAATAAAGATATTTTATAATAGCAATAAGGCAACTCCAGGGTGTACGGTTATCACGAGATAATCATACCCTGGAGGGATTGCAAATACTTGGCTGTGCCTCATAACACCCCATGTGTGTGTTTATCTCATGATAACCCTACTCTTTTGTATCTTATTGCCTAATTATCCTCTGCTAATGCAAAATACTAATTTTTTGTCTGAAACAATATGTGCAAGAATGCATTGCTAACAATCACTGGAGGACATTGACAAACAATGCTGTCACTACTTTGTACTCTCTTCCAGTAATAAATTTACATAAAGAACTAACTTTGGATATTTCTTTCTAAACCAGTTCAAATCCTTTTAGGCAACATCAACTAAAATACTGGAAGCAGGCCAAGTAAATATCTAAATAAATTCCATATATATTCTCACAGTGATTTGTATGGTTTTACTTACATAAAATGCCAAACTTCTTATGGGTTTATATGTCTTTATGTTTTTAATTCTAATAAGCAGAATGTAGTTTGTGGCCTGTTACTTATGGACCCTGAAAAGATTACATTTATATCACAGGATATAATCTGATATTTATTTGAGGATATACTTTTTTTGTTGATATGTATATAGGAAGTAATAGCTACATTTCAGATAACATCAGGAGATATTCACAGACAGCAAAGATTCTCCCTGTCCCTTAAGCTTATGTAACTTTTGCTCATTGCATCATGAAACAGACAGAAGTTATAGGACCTATTTTCCACTGATGTTGAAATTTCAGATATGAAATATTTACAGATAATGTCCAATAATTCCTCAGTTAAATCACTGTCATAAAAATCACAACTGATCACAATCCATTGAAAATAAACTAAAGAAATGAGTTTCAATTTTTAACTGATAGACTTATTCTGAAATTTAAATTTTTAATATTATAAACACTGTAAAAGCTAACACATCAAAGTAGTATGTGTAAGAATTGTCTTTTTCTCTTTTAAAAAGAGGAAAGTTGTAAAGATTGAAAATTGGTTAGTGGTCAAATTATGATCTGACATATTAAGATGACAGTGACTGCACCAAATGTAGTGGAGAAAATGTTATCAAAATCCATAATAATATGTTAATCCCAGAGTTCACATTTTACAGATTTCATAAATTACTGAATGATTATTATGCATATATTTGCATATTAGTTATGTGAATATTCACGTATTAAAGCACTGTATGAGGTTTAATGAATTTAAAAGTGGGTGGTTTAGCTTTTTTTTCCCATAGGTAACAGAAAAGAAAAAAGAAACCTATAGACTATCCAGTAATGCCAAGTAAATACAAAACAATTTTTATGTAAAAAAAATAAGAGAAGGCAAACAGTATTTTTGAGAGAAATACATTTAGTACAATGCTAAAGACAATCAAAAATGCAAACCTGGGTATTCAAAATGTAAGATTTTATGCATCTATTTTATGTGGTTTTGTGTGTCTGTTTTATGTCTATGTATATATATGCGTTGAACATTGAACAAAATTCTACTTCTAATAGCATCACCTGAATAGATCTGCAGTCTTTGGACTCATTTCCTTTGTTATGAGCTGTAGTTAATGAAATCAAGATTTTTCCTCTTAGAATATCTATTTATACAAGCTGTTTCTATGTAAAATGCTTTCATGTTCCCTGTCATTCTACTCAACCAGCTCTTCTGAAAAGCATGCATGTTTATCTCTCTTAGCATTGCTTACAGATCTCATTTCTCAGTCCTTTGATTATTTTAGATGGTGTTCTCTGAATTCTAGTTTCATGGTGCCAGTGGAAGGGAATTGCCTTAATACAGTTCTCCTCAGAAGTTGCTAGCTCTGCTGCTGTCTTGCCTGTGGCATTCTTGGCAGCACTTGCCACTGTACATTCTTGGAAAAGAATCAAGGGGATTATTCTCAATCAATACATACCAAAAGTATTACTAAAAAAGACCACCAGTACAGGATGATGCTGGTATGCTTACCCCACACCAACTGTTGTTATAGAACAAATATCAGAGCTCACTATTTATCTTAATAGTAGATGACCTATAAAACTGTGTGAGGCAGGAAAAGGATCAGAGAGATAACTACATGCACTAAAATTAGCAGGATTTTTTCCCTACAGTGACCACAATATACTTATTATTAACAAATCCTTGAACGGATGTGAATATGCTACTGTGAATATGTCCTTCATAAAAAGATAGCTAGAAACAGCTTTACAAGTAAAGAATAGTCCATCATGCTATCCTTGTTTTAAATTCTCTCCTTTTTTATTATTTATACCATTAAAATTAATCTTACTCTTCAAATTGGACACTGATATGTCAGCAGTAACAGAAATTTCTCTGGATAATCAGACAAAGTGCTCTGCGGACTAGAACACTGAAGGAAATACACCTGAAATCTTCTTGATCAATTGGCAAATGTGAAGAATTGGACTTCAGCTACTACACTGAGTTTTGAAAGCTGATCTGTTGTATCAGCTTTTCTGGAGAATTTTGCTAGCCTTTACCTTAAGCCACACCCTATAAACAGACTGAAGGACGACTCCCACAGAAACAACCTTCCTCCTGCTGGTATTATCCTTAGCTGTTAGCTAATGTTTAAATACAACTAAATGAAAACAGACCACCAAGTTACAGAGAAAGGGTTTATCATTAAAACTTTATCATTTGTATTAGGAAAACGCATTTTGGGTAAGAAATATTTTACTTCAAAGAATGCTATAATGCATGTACAGCTCTTCTTGCAATTTTATTTCAATATCAGCAAAGGTCTAACGTGACTATTCCTCACCTAAGCTTTTTGGGGAAACATATGGCATAATGAAGTCACTTATAATAATTTCTAATGGAGAAGTTCTGTTTTGACACTTTCCATTCTCTATGGTCTTTTTTAATTCAGCAGAGTAATGGATATATAAATGGTAATATTATATATTCTTTGTGATCAAATAATTCATTTTTGCTTTAGGCTGGATTAAAACAAAGACTAAATATTCTTTCACACTAAAAGCTCGAAGAGAGCAGGGTGGATTCTGGACCAGTTTGTTTCTTTATAAGTATTGCATTAAAAAGCTACTTATTATTAGATAATAAATATTATTTTGCATTCTATAAGTTTGGACAGCTAAAAGATCTCATATTTCCTAGTTAAGTGCACCCTAACTATGAGTTAGGATGAAAACAGCTACAGGCTTTTATGCTGACTTCGCTGCTGCTGATGTGCACAAAGGACCCTGGTCTATTGAGCCAGCACTCCTGCTAGTGTCATAAATGAATGTAAGACAAGAGGCAGACAAGAGTTTACCCAGGTTGCAGATAGAAACAGGTCCACTTTGAGTAGGAGGGCTTCTGGGCAACCTCCGGAGATCCCATCTCATGCTCATTTCCATAATTCTGTAAGGAGAACTGTAGTCACTTTTAAGAATGTTCAGTCTACAGAAGGGTGGAACCTACCAGACCTGGTGAATTCAATTGTCTAAAGACTTCAAGCAGATTTTGGACTGAAACTGGGGACTTTTCAGTCTATTCCAGAGTGGAAGAAAGCCATTTCTTGCTTATTTTTATAAAATAAAACTCATGTAGCTTTGTTTTTTATTCATTTGGGACTTTACAAATTTTTTTTAGAAGTATCCTTATATCTTTACAGAAGTTTTACAGTGATTCTTATTTGGCCAGTCTAACTTGTACACATTTTTTTCAACTAGCATTTGAAACAGAATGGAGTATAATAGGATAGACTATTTCTATTGGAAGTGACCTACAGCAATCAGTTAGTCCAGCTACCTGACCAGTTCAGGGCTGACTTAAATTTATTAAAACACATTATTAAAGGCATTGTCCAAATGCCTCTTTGAACACTGACAGGCTTGGAGCATCAACCACCTCTCTAGGAAGCCTGTCCCAGTGTTTGACCACCCTCTAGGTAAAGAAATGCTTGCTAATGTTCAGTCTAGACCTCCCCCGTCACAACTTTGAACCATTCTTATGCGCTCTATCACTGGATGCCAGGGAGAAGAGATCAGCACTTCCCTCTCCACTTTCCCTTTCAGGAAGCTGTAGAGATCAATGAGGTCACCCTTCAGCTTCCCTTTCTCCAAGCTAGACATGCCCAAAGTCCTTAGCTGTTCCTCACAGGACATTCCTTCCAGCCCCTTCACCAGCTTTGTTGCCCTCCTCTGGACACATTCAAGGTCTTTCACTTCCTTCTTAAACTTTGGGGCCCAGACTGCACACTGGACTCAGGTAAGGCCTCTCCATTGCTGCAGCAGGATAATCATCTCTTTTGACCAGCTGGTTATACTAGGTTTGATGCTCCCCAAGGTGCAGCTTGCTCCCTTGGCTGCTAGGGCACATTGTTGACTCACATTGAGCCTGCTCTCCCCCAGATCCCTTTCAGGAGGGATGCTCTACAGCCACTCTTTCTCTCAGACCTGGCATTACTCTGTCCCAGGTGCAGAATCCAGTATTTGGACCTGTTAAATTTCCCACCAATGGTGATTGCCCAATACCCAGTCTACATAGACCCATCTGCAAAGGACTCTTGTCCTTTAAAGAAATCAACAGCACCTCCCAGTTTGGTATCATCTTGCTTGCATTTGTTAAGTTTTTGTCATAAGAAATCTTTATGGGCTTTTTATTGAATTATCTGTGGTTTTGTTGGGTTTTTTGTTGTTATTGGGGTTTTTTGTGTTGTTTTTGGTTTTTTTTTTTCTGGACTGTTGTTTGGAAATGTAGTATATTGGAAAGCCAGGAAATGGTAGAAGCTCAACTCTCTCAAGCCCTAAACGAGACTAAAGAAAGTAGCTGTCTTCAAAGAATAATGTGAAATTGCTGTGACAACAGGATCTATCTGATAACAATTTTAACTGGTAGGATTTGCATGCTTAATAAGAGTTTACTCTCTTCCTGACTCCTAATAAGGTCAGTTCATAGCTGAAATCCCAGTTCCCCATTTACACTGATCAACCAGTGCCAATGGTCAAGACCTCATTATCAAAGATCAAAGAAAATTCTGATTACTGTCTAAATCTGATGGCTGCAGAAACCAAGTCAAAGGTTCTGATGGATTGTGATAAAGACCTGAAAAAGCAAATTAAACTGTCGGCAAATAATATAATAGATACAATATCTGAAGGCTTGCATTTCTAGTCATCACCAAGTAACCTTCTGTGTGCATAAGTTCCCCATAGAAATGAAAATTGAACTATATACTAGCCAGATTCCAGCTGTGAATATAATTTTTAAAACCAGGATCTCTTTAAGTTGAAGCAACTAGAATATTTTTCACCCTATAAACTTAAAACTATCTATTTAAAATGCTGAGATGGTATGCTTCAGTCGGAATACTGGCAAAACCTATAGACCCAAAAGATTCAGTGCCACAGAACATAATTGTGCTTTTTGTGACTGAACTTTAAAACAAATGGTTGCTTCTCCTGTGAAATCTCAAGTGTATACCAGATAGATTTCAGAAATTTGGGGTATGCTATCAGCACATTTGTGCTGCTGTCATACTACTTCAGTTTAAAAATATTCAGAGTCAGCATCTCCTATGAATATTACAAAAAAGTACATTTAATGAGAGTAATAGCAATGGCTTAAGGATAAGTTTTAATATCTTCTTTTCAGTGTGAAAAATTGATTTTGAAATATCTGAAGTTTTAATCTTAAAATGTTGCAGTTATGATTGTTAATAAAAGACTATTTTAAAAGACCATAAATTTTTTACCAAGGTCTTTCAAAATGAGAAACTTCGAATTTCAACCCTGCTGGACACAAATATGTACTTAGCAGCTTACAAAGGCAAAGACAAAAAATAGATACACTTACATGTACCTCACTCAGATTTGCCAAGTATGGATTTTCATCCTTGAGTCCTGCAGTAAAACTATACTCCTCTTAGGAATATTCCTTCAGTACAGCCAGGATTTTCTCTTATATTCTGTTACCTTTACACGTATTTACTATGTTGGTCTTATTTCAGCAAAGCATTTAAGCATATATATAAATTTATTCCTTCCGAAAATATATTTAACTTTGTACTTTAAACATGTCCTTACTGCATTTCTGTCAGTGAAATATAAGCACCTGCTGAGGTACTGTTGTGGAACAAAGATCATGTGAACGTACTGCTGACCATAATGAGAAATTAAAATCAGGGCCTTAATTAGGTTTTAAGAGATGAAAGACAACACTGTTTCTGAAGGGAATTGCAGACTTTAATACCAAATTCTGTGCTGGACATTGTAATACAAATACTCTGCTTTTTATACACAAAGGGAGAAAATTCAGACTGCTAAATTAAGATTAAATTAAGGTTATGGAGCTAGCATTAAAAAATTCCACTCCGCACTGCAAGAGCCATAACTCTGGGTGAAAGTTGGTCTTTTCTAGTTGCGTGGTTCCCAATTCTGTCAGTATTCTAAATATTCAGGACTTTGATTTATCCTTTTACCGATATTTGTTATAAATGCTTCCACTCACATTTTCATCCTACTTTGCTATTAGAGACAGGATAAATTTTTCCATAGAATTGTATATGCATGGTACACAAATACCCACATTTTCCATCACTCTTCCTACCAATGTTTCAAAATGCAGACTTCCTTACTTCCAGGGATTGCCAGAAAGTTTCAGTTCCTCTGAATGCATGATTTTCACAGCAGATATCCTGAAAACATTGGAGTTCATAGAAACCACAGGGCTGCTATGATTCCTCTAAGATGTTCAGCAGAACCACATTCCTTTGAGTGAAAAGTTACTCCTTGTGAGACAAATATTGTTCCAAAATAACAAAACCAACACAGCAGTAAAAAAACCAAAACAACAAAACCAACATGGCAGTAAAAAACCCAAAACAACAAAACCACTGCAGCAGAGGCTTCTGAAGGTTATCTTAAACACAGATTTTCACTGTGTCTAAGTGAAAAAGAAATAATTTATTCTGCACAACACTGCCATTTCTAACTTTCTGATAAGTAAATGAGTGGTCAGAGAGAAATATGTATGGCATTGCTGCTCATCTGCTCTCTGTTCAACTGGTCTTTGCTAATCAGAGTGGAACCAGGGGCACAGTTGAAAACACAGAATGAGAAAGTCTACAAAAGCATGGGAAAAAAAACAAAAAAGAAAAAACAAACAAAAAAACCTCAACTAGCAAAAAAGTATTTCTGTTCCAAATTAAAATCCATGGTTTGAGAAAAATATGTAAAACTGTTTTTCAATATATGGACATTTCCATTAAGATGTAGGATTCACCAGATTAACAATACTGAATAAATAGACTTAAGATAGTACACCGAAATTTTTCTGTAGTGTTCAGTGTCTGGAATGACTTCCTAAACATTGACAATATTTCACTTCAGCATCTGGGACCAACATCCTTTACTTCCATAGAATAAATACACCACAACTTGAATTGGTTAGTCATAAACCTAGTTGGACGTCCCAGCATAAGCCTATTTCTGACCCCATTCCTTCAAAAATGTTCATGTTCTTGCTTCTTGCTATATTGCATTAAGGAATAGAATGTGCCATTTTATAATTTATGTTAGAAGATTTCATCTGATTTTGCATGCTAAAAAGTGATGCCTCCAATTTTATCTAGCAATTGTTGAAGTATGATTTCAAATCATATGGCTGAGTGAGGATTACAGTCTATGTGATAGCCACACATCTTCAGACACATAGTTGCAGGTATTTTCTGCATAG
Source organism: Pezoporus flaviventris (assembly GCF_033815535.1). Lineage (NCBI taxonomy): Eukaryota > Metazoa > Chordata > Aves > Psittaciformes > Psittacidae > Pezoporus > Pezoporus flaviventris. The sequence continues at coordinate 18,792,241 of NW_026892584.1, read as the reverse complement.
ACATCCTTAAAATGGGAAGTGCTTTTCTGGGTGAAGTGAGATTTAAACACATCTATTTTAGAAAAAAAACCTGCTGAAAAGAAAAATACCTTCTTTTGAGCAGTGAAAAGCCATTTGCATTCTTAATTTCTATGATTTCATTTCTTTAACATGAGTTTTGAAGAAGAGTTTAATGAATTAAAATGTAAACAGTTACTACCAATATCACGAGACATCAGAGAAAGAATACTAGCTGTGTTCTAATCCCAGAGGAAAACCTTGTTTAAGTGATGAAACCCTTACCGTGGAAATCTTGGAAATCTCGGTGGGTGGAATCCCTCATTGTCAGAACTTTCAATAAAAAAGCAGCTGCAGATGCTGAAAACATTAAATAAAAATTGCCAACAAGCTGTCTTACCTGTGTGCAGTCGACAGAAAGGAAGGGCAAACAAGAACAGGTAGTGTTTGTACATCAGTCAAAACTCTGACAGCTACTGTGTAACATTTGACAACACTGACATGTGCTGTACTCCCTAAGATATTCCTCTAACTGAACCATAAAAAGACAAATAAATTAGTAATAGTACCTCACCTGTCAATGTCCTTTCTTGCAGACTTCTTACACTGTTGATTAGCATTGTTTGAAGTGATTCATCGATACATTTATTTTCTGAGGAAAAAAAGAGATACTGAATTATTTTATTACTTTTATAAAACACAGCAAAATAAGAGGCACTTGGTTCCTCATGATGACTTATTCATTTCTAGAAAAAGGACAGACAAAAATCAGCATAATGCTTTTCTACAGATCAGATTTTGCCTCCATTCTGCTGTGTTGTAGATGAAGCTTCCTTAACCAAACCAATATTCCCATATGAGAAAGAAATCATACGGTCAGACACTACTCGTCGGATTTTGTCCATACATCTGCTGCACAGCAAGCCAGGATAATTTGTTTTCTTTTTTTTTTTTTTTTTAAATAGAATACTCTTGTCAGTGATTTTATTTTCTTACTTTATCTTTTGCAGCTTGAGGCATAATTGTTGTGAAAAAGAATGTGACTGGAAGAGCTCTGAGTGTGCTAATGTGTATTAATCGTCCTGACGAGCCTCACCCAGAGCCCAGCCCATGGGCTTCCTCTGAGCTCAAGTGTAGGCCAAACAGAAAGGGAAATAACATGCAAGTAAGAGGAATATTTGCAAGGTCTTTAAACCTTAGTTGATATTAAATTTTGATGGGATGAATAACTGTGCTGTGGGCTTCAATTGCATTCAAGTCAAAGTTTGTCATTAGAAAAAAAAAATAATAATAAGAAAAAAGGCCCTGAATAGATAGCATTTTTTTCAGGGCATCTATAAATAGACATATGCAGCCATTCATACAGACTGTGGTACTAAAAATATGGTTTATTGGTTAAAAAGTAATGCATGCAAATTAGGTGGTGCAGGTTTAGCTTTCAGCATATAATATAGGGATTGTGTCTTGGAATTGCCATAAAGCATATAATATATATACAGTTTACAGACACCTATTTCTTACCTATGTTTTATATTTGTATATTATGCAGTGGCTCTAGGCCGACACAGGAAACTCCCAAACCAGTCTGAACCTGAGCCGTCGATAAAGCCATTTTGTCCCTTTTTCCCTTGTTCTACTCAGAAAGCACAAAGGCAATTCTTTTCTCCTTTTCTTTCCTTTTTTTTTTTCTTCTTTTAATAGTAATTCAAGTTCTCCAAAATATATTTGTCTGCCATTTCAATTCTTTTGCTTCTATCATATATTCAGCCTTTGCCACATATCCTTCTGTTTAATAATCATTCAGGGCATGTAACCAGCCTTCTGCTTCCATTTTTTCTGCTGATCTCTGGACTACATTATTGTAGTTGGACAAACTAAATAATCCTGATCTGCTTGGCTTATACAGAAAAGAAAATATTCACATTTACAATATTTCTATTCTGTTCTTTTATGACTTGCAGTATCACCCTGAGGAATAGAGAATGCTTTTGAGAGTAGCATGTCACATAGATGCTTGACCACTGCTGCAGAATTCTGCATCATTGTGCTACATCACTTAACTAGTGCATCTTGGAAGCACAACCTTTCTCATCATTGAGAAATATCATTCTGTATAGAATAATAAGCTAAAAAGTCATTTACTTCTTCCACTGGGTTGTGGAATGCTGCTTGTATGTTTAAGGGGTTGTGCTACTATTTAGTAAGACATTATTTAAGCAACTTTTATTCAGTTGTTGCCTGACTTTCTGTAGTTTTTCTCACCCACTATCTAGTATTTATTATCTTTACAGAAACTTCATCAAATCACACTAAAGCCACTGAAGTAAGGGTATATCATAGTAATCACTGAAAGCAGAAATGTCACAGTCAGAAAATATAGCTACTTACTTATAGTCTCAAATAAAATATGTGCATACTACTGTGATTTACATGCTCCTGTTTCACAGTCATGTTTAGCTAACACTTCTACAGCCACAGCACAAAAGCTGTGTAACTTGTTCTTATCCATACTTGGTTGCTTATGGCTTTTCTAGATTTACTGTCCCTCTAGTAAGTAACTGTTTTCAGTGTAAAAGCAGGATGTAGTACACACTTATGTGTTTCCTTTATTTAAATTCAGTGAGAGCATTCATCTGGTCTCTGGAACTATGAAGTGTTCCCAAATTTCCTTGTCATGGTTAGCCTGTGCATCCAGTTCTTTCTCAGATGTCTTATAAATATCTTCAGATAGCTACATTATGAGATTTTAAACGTTTCTCATAATTAACAGTTGGTAAGCACAGTAATCAAAATGAACGTGACGAGCAAGTGAAAAACATTCACTTAGGCATCAGACTGAAATTTTAGGAACTTTAAAACCTTTGGGCAACCTGTTTCAGTGCCTCACCACCCTCACAGTAAAGAACGGTTCTAGCTGAAAATGTTCTAGTTGAAAGACATTCATTGGAAAGTATGCAAAAAGCAACTTCTTTCTAGACCTTTTCACAATTATGTGCTCATCTCAGAATGTTTATAAGCACAAAACAACAAATATGTGACCTTTTTGAAGTGGTTGATTTAAAAGGTTGATTCTCCTTGAAGTAATCTTCCAATATTGTGATATTTCATGTAGAAGTTTTGAAAAATTTGAAACTATTTTACTTAGCAATTAAGGCAATCATGACAATATTTTGAGGGTGTATACGGTGCAATAGGTGCTACTTATGTTTCATTGGCTAGAGAGAATGGGCTTTATATATCTCACTTGAACCTGCATGGTAGAATTTTAGATTCATGTAAATGAAGCAAAAGACATCTTCAAGATAGTCATCATCACTCTTACCTAGATAGAGGGAATGGTGCAGCAGGACGCAAATAGAAAAATTAAATACAAGTTCTCTTTCTTTACCAGACAGATAATGCAGCTGTAAAAGTTCTTGGCCAGCTAACAGCTGTAAGGAATTATGGTTTAAACATGGTTTAACCCCAGCTTGCAACTAAACCTACACAGCCATTCACTCACTCCCTCGCAGTGGGATGGGGGAGAACTGGAAGAGTGAGAAAACCATTAGGCTGAGAAAAAGACCGTGTGATAGATAAAGCAAAAGCTGTGCATGCAAGCAAAGCAAAACAAGGAATTCATCTACCACTTTCCATAGGCAGGCAGGTGTTCAGCCATCTCCAGGAAAGCAGGGCTTCATCACCTGTGACATTTTTTTGGGAAGGCAAACACCACAACACCAAATATCACCCCCTTCCTTCTTCTTCTCCCAGATTTATATGCTGGTCAGGACACCATATGGTATAGAATATCTCTTTGGTCAGTTGGGGTCACCTGTCCCGGCTATGTCCCCTCCCAACCTCTTGTGCACCCCCCACTTACTCACTGGTGTGAGAGGCAGAAAAGGTCTTGACCCTGAGGAAGCACTGCTTAGCTGTAACAAAAACTGTTACTGAAATATCCCTGAAATACCAACACTATTTTCAGCAGAAATCCAAAATGCAGCACAATACTAGATATTATGGAGAAAATTAACTCTGTCTCATCCAAAAGCAGCATAAAAATATCATGTGTAATATTTATTTTAGGAGGTCAGTATATGATTAGTTATTAGGTATTACTAGTGTTCTCTTAAAGTCACAAATATGATGACAATTTCTAAAAGAACGAAAACCAAAAGATAGTAAATTAAATATTGCATGCTTTATGAAGAAAAAGTAGTTTTCAATATCAATTAAAAAAAAGAATTGAGAAAAGAATGAAAACCAGAAAGACCTCAATTGCTTTTACCTAATGTGAGATTTTTCCTCCCCATTTTTAAGAAGATCATGCTGAAGAAATTGTTTGAAAACCAATTCCAAGAAATGTTCTGGTCATCTCTTCCATGGAGCTCTTTTTTATTTTATGAAGGGGTTTTATTTATGTTAAAAAACTGAACATCAGAGATTAATTACTTGTGAAGTACATTTGATAACTCTGAGGATTCTTTGGATGGTAGTGGAGGCTACCCACTGTATAGCAAAGTTGTGTAAATTTAATTATAACACAGCTATTTCGCAGTGCCAGTTCCATGATGATGAATTTCCTTGTTTTTCATACCTCTTAGAGCTTATCGATTCACACTAGAAAGAAAGCTAGGAACATAGTGTCATTTATACATCACATTACAAATTCATCTATGATATATCTATTGATGTCGGTAACCAAGAAGGGAATTTGATTTTGATAGTCTAGCTTTGCCCCAGAATAAAACCAGACTGTCCCTGATTCATTTCTGTTGTAAAAATGTGCATTTTGATGGGAAGAATTCAGAACAGTTTTGGACATAAGGATTCTACTAGTAGATATAAATCCTTATGCAACTGCTTGTGGGCATGGAGATATTCCTAAGGTTTATTTCTTTGATACTTTCAAAATCAAATGAAGATGAGTTCTCCTTATTCAGGCTTCCATTTCTTTGTTGTTAAAAGGAATGAAATGTTCTCTAGTCTCTTTAGAATAGATTTAAGCGAGAGGACAGTAGAACTGATGGAGTTTTTTTTAGTTTATATGTCTTTGCAAGAAAAGCTTAGTTATATCTGACTGAAAATCAAGGGCCATTCAATCTTGGCCTGAATGTACTGGACCTCTGTAACCTTTCACTGAATGTAGGAAAGATAAATCACTTAAAATTCCTCCACTATCATTTTCCTAATAATATGTAGGATATAGACTTCTACTTGGGAAAAGAAATAATGAATTTCTTCCCAGTTGTCTTAACAGTCCAAAAAAGATGCCACTATCCACTTGTTCTTTATTCAGTCATTCTCCAGCGCTAGAGAGCAACACCATACTATCTTGGTGTGGACCTGTTCAGCTTCCTGTGTGCCACAGTTTAGCTCCCTTCCCTAATCTGTACCTGTTGCTCATCATGAACAGACAAATGACAGAAGTTTAAGAGAGAAACTAACAGTTCAAGATTTTAACTTGTGCATGCTATGATTTTTCACGACCGAGGGTTTTACCTGAAAGCGCACTTGACATGTCGAAGTTCTGGGCTCTGGAAGTTTATCCTAGTCCAGGTTGAAAAGGTAATTCCCATTGTGTGAGTCCTTGCAATTCCAGATAGTTTTTAGCACTAAGAATGTTGTCCGGAAGAAAAAACTTTTCATGTTGTGCAGTGTGACATCAGTAACCTTAATTGTGAGTGATATTTTTTAGCACATTCTAATGGAGATTCCCATACATCCTATGCACTCAGACACCTCTGTATCTGAGGCTACCACTAGCAGATGAAAAAACTGAAGCAGCAAAGCCTAGATACACCCCTTTTAAACATCAATGCAATCATTTCAGTTAAAAACACAGGTATCTGTTACAGACAGTGGAAAACTGGTTTGTTCCAGAAGGTTTTTGAGTCCTGAACTGATTCGAACTACAGTTAGGTGCTTCAAGAGTTAGGCAGGATGAAATTGGGCACCAAAGATTAAGTCACTTAACTATTCTTTAATTCTCAAAGTACTACAGAAGATATGCAGCTGAGTCAGTTCTAATTGCCTTCCTTTTTCTTCCACAAATCATCCAAATGGAAGAAAAAGATATGGGTATGGATGTGACAGTCCTAACAAAGCTGAGGCTTCCACTCTGAAGCCAAGACATATTTCAATTATAGCTTCCCAAACCACAGCCTCTAAAATGACAGTACATCTGGTAAGGAACAATAAATCCCCCTTTGCATTTAAAACTAATACTTAAGCAGCAACAAATAATTTTTAAAAGGTCTTTTTAATTATTCTCCATAGTAACCTTTTATTTTAGGATCACCATATGTACCCCCTTAGCTAGCAATCTCACTTTAAGTTTGTATGCCACATTAGGTCCTTATTGTTCTGGATTGCAAAAGGATGCATTAAAATGCCACATACTTTGCTGTTTATGTTTCCTTGGCAAATACAAGCCAACAAAACAAAACAAAAAAAACCCAAAAAACAACACAAACACCACCACACCATACCCTTAACAGTGATTGTACTAAGGTTACTTTTTCATTTTAACAAACAGAATAAAAGACTCACAAAGCTAATAAAATGCAGAGCAGAAGTGTTACTGGACAGAAGTTTTCAGAGAGGAAATTGTAGAAATTCAGACTTGTTTGCTGTTGACATCACAGCATGAATTAAATTACCCGTTACTAACACAATACCAGAAATAACTGTCTTCTGTTTGTTATTAGGCTACTTCATCTTCCACTTACATTGCAATTATAGGCTTTAATATCTGACATTAGCTAGGATTTTGGTCAAACTATACAACATCAATACTTGAAGATAAGGTCCCTGGGTTAATCAGCTGGAAATAATTTCTGGAATCTTTAGCTAATCAAATTTGTACATACAATCAAGTTATTATATTGCCACAGTAAGTTTTTGAACAGATGTCTGATTGCATAGAAACCTCCTTTTGGTATTTAAATCCTCCTTGTTCAGTAATCACACAGGTTATTAAAACACACTTTTTTAGGTGACCTAATTAAAGCATTCAGTCAAAAACAATCAAAGCATTCACCCTTCTACTGATGAGGATTTCCAGCCTCTAAATGCCGCCCTGATGAAAGCACAACATGAAGAAGAGATAAAATTATGATACCTGCTGAGAAATTAGCCCTAAGCATTTGTTAATAAAGGTAAATAGGATTTCATATACCAACATGTAAACTTCCTAACTGTGGATTCTCTTTTATTGCCTTTTACAGCAGGTAAAGCAGACTGTTAAAATTATCATCCCGGAATTGTTGCTTAATTCATCGTTAAGACTTTATAATAATGGAAAGCCTAGGAGTCAGACTGAGGGCTTTTAATAACTTAGCTGTCTCCTGCTTAATCTATGATTCCCTGCAGCCCTGACAGACTTTTGTTAAATACAGTCTTAGTCTTCCTGTAGTTAGAGAATATAGTTTCTAGGTTCTGAATGCTGCTACTCAATGGAAGATTCCCTGTGCATCTGGAAGCAGCAGTAAGGTTTACTCTGTCCTTTCAGATTTGGATTTATTGCCCAGTGAGATAAAAAAAATATTCTTTTCACAATGTTTAAATAGCAAAGATCCTATTCAACCCTGTAAAGGTCGTCCAGACTCTGCTTTTCAGACTGTTCTCTGAAGGTGCATTTTCTTTGTTGATAGCAAGCCTAAGAGAAACGGTATTCCTCACTTTACATTTTCAAAAACATTTTTCAATTAGAAAAAACTGATTCATAAAAATCTGTGAGAAATTATTTGAAAATTAATTTAGATTGAAATCCTGCAATTTTCATTTTTTCCTTGTGGTTTTTTTTTTTTTTTTGTTTGGTATTTACACCAGCAGGAGAATTGTCAAATTTTATTTCTTCTCCGTTCTCACACTTTATCTCTTCACTATGACCTTTCTGGAGAAGGTTGGGGGGAGAAGAAAAAAAAGAAATAATTAGTTTAACCATAAATAAAAGAACCAAAGTTGCAAAACTCCAGTTCATATAATAATGTTATCCTCTTAATATGAGAGGAGCCAGATCTTTTTGGAGCCTTAAAAACTACACCAACAATGAACCTCTGTAATTGAAATGTTAATCAACTTTTAAAGCATCTCATTTTTAGTACAGTTAAAGAGAAAATATTTTATTTATTCTGAAAATTAAATGAGAGCTGGAACATACGTGTCCTGGGTTCAGCAGTAGCAGTCATTTTTCTCCTTCTTAGTAGCTGGTGCTGTGTTTTTGACTTTCGGCCTGGGAACAGTGCTGATAACGCCAATATTTTTAGTTGCTGCTCAGTAATGTTTACTCTGACCAAGGACTTTCTGAGTCTCATGCTCTGCCAGAGAGGAGGGGAAGCTGAGAGGAAGTAGAAACAGGACACCTGACCCAAACTAGCCAAAGAGGTATTCCATACCACAGCACGTCATGCCCATTATATAAACTGGGGACAGTTACCTGGAAGGGCTAGATCACTGCTTGGGTCAGGCTATGTATCGGTTGGCAGGTGGTGAGTGGTTGTATTCACTTCCTTTGTTATTTCCCTTATCATTATTATTATTGGTGGTAGCAGTAGTGATTTGTGTTATACCTTAGTTATGAAACTGTTCTTATCTCAACCCATGGGAGTCACATTCTTTCGATTTTCCTCCCCATCCCTCTGGGAGCAGGGGGAGGAAGGGGTGGGGAGTGAGAGAACAGCTCCGTGGTTCTGAGTTACTGGCTGGGCTTAAACCACAACAAACCAAAAACTAGATATTGGTTTTTACATGGGTGATCATTTTTACTGAGTTTATATTCACCACTGCACAAAAAAAAAAGAGTTTAACGGATTTGCACAGAAAAAGAAACAGAACTGATATGGCTGCACTGTATCTTACGTTAGTTGAACAGAGAGAAACTGAACAGCTCATTCATGAGATGCATGTTTGTAAGATACTGTCATCTTGTTTAACTCTTCTGTGATATTTTGTATAGATATTTCATAAACTGTCACATCAGTTGCAAGCTAGCTAACATCTTATTAAGAATTTTGCATAAAAAGGTACAGGTTAAAAGTATTTATTCTGCATATACACATTCTTTCTAAAGGCTGGCTTCTTTTCTGACATAAGCTTTTAACAGCTCTGTGTAAAACAGCAATATAATGCTCTGGAGCCATTCAACATGCCCAATGGCAAGAAGTGTTTCTTTCTAACATCAGAATTACATTAGACTTGAAACTTGGTTTGAGAGTATCTTTGTTTAAGGTTTGGCTTTCTTTGTTTTATGGAGAGGCAATATTACCAGCTTGTACAGTAAATTAACTGAGCAGACTTTCAGAACCCAGACAGCATTCCCATTGTGGAGTACTGGAAAAAACACCAGCTAGAAAAAAGACTATAAGCTTTCTGTCATCTGTGTGCAAACTGAGTCCCTTTATACTTTTGGTTAGTTTATAAAATATTAAAAACAAAAGTTTGTTTTGGAGGGACCTGTATTTCCATCCACTAACCTCAATACCTTGCAAGCTCATTTTAGACCTACACACCTACCTACATTGTGCTGGGAAGTAGAAGACTCTACATCTCAAAATTTATCCTCTAGAAACCCTGATCATACTATAGTCTTATTGAAAATCGTTATGAATATCAGAAATTTGATTCTTCCTTGGCATGACCTTTTTTAACATTTTAAATTTAACTTTCTGAAAACTATTCAGGATGAGGAGAAAATAAATACTACTAATCCCACTGTCCAGATCTTATATTGCTTAAAGTATATAGTATAGGTTTTAAATATAAGCTCTTGAGTCCTGCTAGCCCTAAAAATTGAATACTATGCATCAAACTTAGTTGTGTTTTAGGGCTGACATATTTGCTTACCTACAGGCTCTCCAAGTAACGTAGCTGCAAACGCTCCTAAGGTGGAAACTTCGGGTGAATGTTAGCAATATCCAGTTCATCTTCAACCTTGTTCAAGCAACTTTTACCATGTCTTATAAAAATGTTTCACTAAGACATAATCCATGTAATCCTTGACAACTTTGGAAATAGATTGCTAAATATAATTTAGATTATTCTGAGATTTCAGAAAAAAGTCACAATGTAGAATGGAAAACTAGTCTATGAGTATGCTTTTAGAAGCTCTATATATACTCAATAACAGGTGTAAATTTTTCACAGGAAATTCCTTAAATTTTTAGTTGTGGGAAGGTCTGAAACTTTTAGACTGAGGTTTCAATTTTTGGTTGGCTTTACGTTTTTTTCTTCTTTATTTTGCATATTTGTTGCTAAGAAGTAGCAATATAACAATTAAAAATTATTAGCAATATATGTTTCAATTAAAAATATAAACTTCCTGTTGAAAAAGAAGTTCATTAACACTGAATTCACTAACTCTTGAAAGGATGAAAAAGTTCTGAAATGTCATACTTCAACATTTTGATACACTTAATTTTAGCTTTACATTTAAAAAAAAAAATTAAATCAGAATTTAAACCAGCCCAATAGATTACAGCAAATGTTTTTTTAGCACTTTCTGAAGCTTTTTCTCTTGGCCTGGTTAGAACCATTTATGACTATTCTTGAGTCCCATTTAGGGTTGTAAAGGACCCTAGGAGACATGAAGAACCGGAAAATCTGTTTCAAGGTCTTCTATTAGTATCTTACATTTTAAAGCTTGGCTAGTAGAAGAGCATGGGTTGAAAATGGTTAATAAATATATGAAAAAATATTTTCTGTCTCCAGAGAACAGTCTTATTGATGTGGATTTTTATAAGCACTTTGAGTGTATACATGCGGGAAAAAAAAATCACAAAACCTTCTCTAGCTCCTTAGCTGTATTTGTTTGCAAAATGTTTGCATGATGTACAAAATCTGAATATCTGGGTGCAGAGTGATCATTTCCCATCTTAAGTCTTGTAGACTATGCATGAGAAAAGGTGTGTAATTAAGTAATACGCCCTCTTGCCTGATCCTAATTCCCTACTTCAAGTTGAGAAGCACACAATGCATCTCTTACTTCTTTGTCCACATTACAAATGGTCTGCAATAGCACCTGTGTGCAAGTTTGTGCATATGTATCTACCTGCTGATACACACCTGTCCTGGGTTCAGCAGTAGCAGTCATGTTTTTCCTTTGTGTTAACTGGTGCAGTGGTGTGTTTTGACTTCTAGCTTGAGAACAGTGTTGGTGAAGCCGATGTTTTCGGTTGTTGCTAAGTGATGTTTACCCTGACCACGACAACACCCACATAACACATGCCTTGCACTGAAATTACTACTAAGTAGTAGGTCAGATTCACCAATAAATTGCAGCTTTGTACTGCTCCATCCAATATAAACCACCTGTATGCAAGTCTCATCTGGCTCATTCAGATGGGTTTACAGCTATTTTATCTTGGTGACACCACACAAATCAATCCACATATATTGATGAGACTTAGCCAATACCTCCTCAGAAATTACCCAAAATGCATAAGAAAATCTAACCTTTCAACAATATTTTGACCATCCACCTTAAAAATCAGAATCTGAAGAGATAAGGTCATATTAGTGAAGATAGCCAGTAAAGGTTAGCCGTTTCAATAGTACATCTGTAAGAAATTAAACTCATGAATATAGGTCAGCACTCTAATCTCATGTCTAGTTCAATCTGATCCTAAAAAAAATGGACAACTTTAAAATATTTTTTTCCTAGTGAAAATCCATTGTAAAGCTCATGTGAAATTAAAATATCTAAAAAAGCGATGAAATCCATTTTGTTAGCAAAACAAACTTCATCAGAGAGAATCTTGTAAATGATCTGTAGCTTAAAAACATATTTCTGCCTATTCCTGAAAAGGATCTTCATAAGATCAGAGGCCTGTAAAAAAGCAGAACCTTTCAACATCTGTTACTGTGTTGCATGAAGGCAAGACAAAGACAAATTAATACCGTATGTGGAGGAATATGATTCAAAAATTCAGAATTGTTGGAATTTTCAAAAATAGGTTGTCAGACTTGTATAAAAAATAAAACCAAAGATAAAGGATTTTTTTTAATTCTCATCCTGAAAAATTAAGAAATCCCTCAATCAAAAAATAGAAAAGTATCGTTAATATATAACATAAAATATCTATTACATTCAAGGAAGGAACTGGTGCATAAAATAAAAGAGCAAGTCTGAAAAGAATCATATAAAAAAGTATTGAGATTGAATGATGTCTTAGAGGAATCAAGACAAAGTAACATAAGAATATTCCTATTTGCCTTTGGCATTTTTATTTTTGCCTAGTTTTGAGACACGATAACATTTAAAAAAAACTCTTCTGTCAGGAAATGTTAAGTCCTAGGAAGGTTATGTCCTAGGCGATGGCTTGTAAATTTTTCTTTTCTTCTACAGAAGAGTCTTCATTTGTATATTCCCATAAAGAAACAGACAATTCAGGTATCATGGGCTTACATTACATTTCATGAGCAATCAGGTTACAGGATAGCAACAGAGCAAGATGATGACGTACAAAAGAGTTGCTCAAATTTCACACATCAGTACATACTGGCCTTTTCAGATTACCGTCCTTGTAGCTTCACTTTATGTTCTGTTGCAGTGCTGCCCTCCAGATATCCTACTCGAAGGATACCTCCGCCATGTGTTCTTTCTTAGCTGTGGTTCTTACCCGGATTGTGCAGTCATTTATTTTCCCCTGTTGTACCAGACAGAGGTCAGAATTTGCTCAAAGATATTTGTTCTGATAGAACAATGTGAATATCCACCAGCGTTAACTGTAATTGTAAATGTAAAGCTTTGTTTCGTCTGGAGTTGCTGTAAGACAGAAGAGATGCAGAAGAGACGGTTCTCCTTGATTCTTTCAGTCAGGGATATTAAACTATCCGACTGTTTATAGAATACAGTGGTAATTACGATAATGCCAAATTGAGGGAAAAGCTTAAGATCTTTTAGTTAGTTTAACTGATTTTGAAAATTGCTGACAATTTGGGCAAGAAGAAATGATATTTGGCTCTTAAAAAAAACATAAGTGATGGAAAAGTATCTTTAATAAAATGGTGTTCAAAACCCAAAGTTCACACAGTAAAGAAGAACAAATCAACATTCTCTGATGTTGCTAGCAGTCATAGACTTATAGAATCATAGGATAGTTAGAACTGTGAAGGACCTTAAGATCATCTAGTTCCAACCCCCCTGCCATGGGCAGGGACACCTCACACTAAACCATGTGACCCAAGGTTCTCTCCTATCTGGCTTTGAACACTGCCAGGGATGGAGCATCCACCACTTATTTGGGCAACCTTCTTCCTTGCCTCACCACCCTCACAGTAAAGAGCTTCTTTATATTTAACCTGAATTTCCCCTGTTCAAGTTTAAACCCATTACCCCTTATCCTGTCACTACAATCCCTAATGAAGAGTCTCTCTCCAGCATCCTTGTAGACCCCCTTCAGATACTGGAAGGCTGCTATGATGTCTCCACTCAGCCTTCTCTTCTCCAGGCTGAACAGCCCCAACTTTCTCAGCCTGTCTTCACACGGGAGGTGCTCCAGCTCCCTATCACCCTCATGGTCCTTCTCTGGACTTGCTCCAACACCTCCATGTCCTTCTTATGTTGAGGACACCAGAACTGTACACAACACTCCAAGTGGGGTCAGCTCTGAATCTCTTCTCTGCCCAACCTGTAGCTATGCGTCGGATTGCCCTGACAGAGGTGCAGGACCTCGCACTTGGCTTGGTTGAACATCATGAGGTTGGCATTGGCTCCACCTCACAAGAATGTCAAGGTTCTTTCGAATGACATCCCTTCCCTTCAGCATATCAACCAGATCACATAACTTAGTATCATCAGCAAACTTGCTGAGGCCACACTTAGTTCCACTGTCCATGTCACCAAAATGCCAAAATGGACATGTTTGCCCTTAGTGAAGCTATGTTGGCTGTCACCAACCGTGTCCTTGTTTTTCATGTGCCTTAGCATGCTTTCCAGGAGAAGCTGCATCATGAACCTACCAGGTATAGAGGTGAGACTTTACTGGTCTGTAGTTTCCTGAACCTTCCATATAACCATGGGGGTTATATTTCCCTTTTTCCAGTCATTGGAATCTTTACCTGACTGCCATGATTTTTCAAATATGATGGACAGTGGCTTAGCAACTTCATTTGCCAGCTCCTTCGGGAGCCACAGATGGATTTCATCAGGTACCATGGACTTGTGCATGTTCAGGTTAAGATAACCTTGAACCAGATCCTCTCCTACAGTGGGCCTAAGGTCTTCATTCTCACAGTCCCTGCATCTGCCTTCCAAGACTTGGGCAGCATGGTCAGGGTATTTGCCAGTGAAGAGTGAGGCAAAGAAGTCATTGAGAATCTCAGTCTTCTCCAAATCCAGAGTAGCCAGTTCTCCTGATAGCTTCCGGAGAGGGCCCACATTATCCCTGGTCTGTCTTTTGTTTGACACATACCTATAGAAGCCTTTCCTGTTATCTTCGACATCCCTGGCCAGACTCAATTCTAACTGGGCCTTAGCTTTCCTGACTTGATCTCTAGCTTCCCTACAGGTCTCTGTATTCTTTCTAGTCTGCCTGTCCTCGCTTCCACCTTCTATAAGCTTCCATTTTACTTGTAAGTTTTCTCAGCAGCTCTTTATCCATCCATGGAGGTCTCCTGGCCCTCCTGCCCCATTTCCTTCTAGCTGGGATGCAACACTCCTGAGCTTGTAGTAGGTGATCCTTGAATATCGACCAGCAGTTTTGGGCTCCCCTGCCCTCTAGGGCTATATCCCATGGAACCTTACTAAGCAGGTTCCTAAAAAGGCCAAGGTCTGTTCTTTTGATATCCAGGGCAGTGAGCTTGCTGCACACTCTTCTCATTGTCCTGAGGACTTAACAGTCCTGTTAAGTCACTGCCACTCTCTTTCAGCTTGACAAGGAAAAGCTAAGTGGTTTTCACAGTGTATTTGTTTAGTGTGTTGCTTAGAGGCCAAGGAAGAATGGAGATCACTGCTTTAGAATCTACCTTGAGACTTCTGCAGGGCTAATCTAAGCCTCTTCATCAGAAATAAGGCTAATAAATCTCATTCAAAAAGACTATTATGTTTCTACCATTTTATTTTCCTTTTTAAATACAAGACCATGGAAAACAACTAAAAATTTAATTAGAGGAAACTGGATCTCAATTACTTGTGCAATATAAGATCTGGGAGGGAGGTGAGCTATAAAGTTTAAATGTTTCTCCTTCTTACCACTACCCATGTGTTTGATTCATTGGGGTATTTTTTCTGAAGAGTCTGCATATTAACGATTAAGTGAACCTAGACACTTGTATAGCGATTGTGGACAAGAAGAGGTTAGGAGAGGGTGAGTAATTAGTGGAAGAGAAGTCCCTGATGCCTTCTCATTTATATCAATGTGCATCCACAACAAGAAGTATCTTCAGAGATTTCAGCCTGGATTTACTTAATGGAATTATCTGAGAGTGTTATATGATCCTCTTTCTGAGAACTTGATTAAATTTGAGAACTTTCTTAAAGAAACAGTGTGAACACAGTATTAAAAGAATTCACGCGCAGAGTGAAATAATGCATGATTTTACACTGAAAAGTTATTCTGAAATTAATTTTTAAATGGTCATGAAAGTCCACATTGAATTTTCATTTACAGGTACTATGACTAATTTTGAATAGTGGAGAATGTAATTGCAAACAAGTTCTATATTCAGAGCTTGAAAGTCAGACTGAACCTTCAAAGAAAATTCATATGGTTTGTTTTACTATTACTATATAGTTTTTCAGTGAATTTCTAAACTCTCAGTTTGAGGTGGAAGTGCCCTTTACATGACCCTCTCCATCAGAAAACTGTTCATTTGCAGTACAGTGAAACATATGGTTTTCTGAATTTTGGAAACAATATGGAAAACAAAACTTTCTCTAGCCATATTTTATTTTAATTTTTCAACTTTGGAGATGTGGAAATCTCACAGGCAGTCCCTTTTGAATTTATGAGGCAGCCTATAGACCTTTTTTTGTGTGTATCTGCAAAGTATTTAAAAAGGCTCCCTGTATAAGTCAAGAAGAATAAGAAAGATGAGGCAAATCAGGTTTTATATGCAAAGTATAACATCATGGTTTATAGCATCTACTGACAGGTCATATTAAGAACTTTCATCAGGATGTGGTAGGTTTGTGAAAAGAAAATTTTCAGAAACAGCAAAAGAACATGATATCATCCAAAGACAATAACTCAAAAGGATATATTATTTTTGTTTAATTTATATTTAATCTGTAAATCTTGGTATATTTACAATCTTTTTTTCACTGATATCTTTTTCCAATGAATGTATCACCTGTTTTTAAAACATTACATTTCCACCAGCAGTTCAAGGAAGAACTTGAAAACGTAAATCACTCAAGTCAGAATAACAAAAGATTTTAAATACACTGACAAATTAAATGTGTATCTCAAGTGTACTGTTGTTAAAATCATAGCATCACAACTGACATCAGCATTAAAATTTTTCCCCTCTGAAAGACTTTCCCTAAATTTCTATCTTTTCAAAATCTAGAGGCTCCAAACTGCATCTGTTGGCATGATCTCTGAGAGTAAAACAGTTGCTTTTCCAATTTAGAAAACACTATATGTGGTAGAGGGAATAACCTTATTTGCATCACAAGCGCAATGCCTGGAAAAGTGTATAGAGAGAATTAGGCCTTCATTGGTTTGTGCTCCATTGTGGTCTTGCAACTTTGATTTAGCCATCAAGTCCCTGAAAAAATAAAGACAGGAAAAGAGAACTAAAGTACTTTCCAATCTCTTCAATTTTTTAGTGTTGAATTAACAGCAGAAAGAAATAGTGGCAAAACTATCATTTCTAGATAATCACAAAATATTTTGACAAAAAGTAAGTCCAATTGCTTGCTAACAAGGGAACCTGTGAGTATATAATCATGTACACAGTGTACATATACTGACCAACCATAATAGCACAATACCAATCAGAAGATTGATTTCAGTAACTTCCCATTTCAGGGAAGACATAAACCTTGCCTTTCAGCTGCTGTGCAAAAGCAGCAGCATTTGATATCATGCTGCTTTCCATACATAGGTGTCATAACATATGCTGGTAGATCACCTTTACCCACAATTAAATAGCTGCAAAGCACCTAATCTCACTGTACAGAGGGCAGCCATTAAAGCTTTACTTTCATTATCCAGCATAACTATCTCTTTCCTGACAGAGTTTACATGTCACAACTCATTCACCTGAGTTCCATTCATTCCCTCAGAGCTAGCATTCAAGTCACAGTACTTGAAGCTGAGTTGACTCACATGAATGATATATAGATGGTTTGAATTCCTGCCAAAGATAATACATCTACTAGGAAAGGAGGCGGGGGGGGGTGGTGGTGGGGGGAGGAAGGCAATAAAAGAATAAGCTTTATGGGAAGAGCAGCCTCTTTTCCCATAAATGATGAATCAATCCATTATATTTGTGATAATCAATACCATGGATCCTCTTCACATCAAGGTAAAAAAAAACAGCAACACACAAACTTGGTAAAATGGCAAATCATTATTAATTCATTCATTGCAATAGCATTAATCATGATGGGCTAATGTGATATTAATGTGGCTGTAATATGTACTTCCATAGGATTTTCACTGTAATATAGGAATTAACTAATGTACCATGGTTTTAAAGAGTGATGTAAATTGATAAATAACACTGAAAATCTTTGTAAATAGGAGCAGGCATGAATCTACTGACATGCTACCTCCTGGTAGAGATGGGAGGATGCCCACATCCCATTCCCATGCCCACACTTGCAGGTAGGCTAACACCCTGCATGAGTTACTACCTACAACAACAGCCAGTCAGCTTTTCAACATTGCACTTCTGTTCCAGGAAATATTGATGTGGGAGGTTAGCGGTTCTGGGAATGGAATCAAAGCAGTGATGATGGTCACTGGTGTCTAAGAGGAGTTTGCTAGTCTTGTGTGTAACTTGGTGTTCTGACCACCTGTTTCACAGATATGCCTCCCACAGAATCTTCAAAACTGACTTCTGCCATATTCTCATGTTATGGGCAATAATTCAAAGCAGGCACATCCTATGCAACCAGTTCTTGAATGCAGATATTGCATGGGGAACTGCATTAGCAGACAATAAAAAAAGGACCTTCTTCTTCTAATGTCCTTCCCATTCAACACAGCATTTGAGATACTGCAGCCCACACCTGATGCTGTCATCAGTGTTGAGGACAAGATCTTAATGAAAAGCAGTGAAATGGAGGAAACAGAAAATTAAAATATGAGAGTGTGTGAGAAAAAAAAAGAAACAAAAATGCAAACCCACATTTCTACTTGAAGCACTGTGTAGATCCACTGCAACCTTAATCTTACCTAATATTTATATTCCACAGAAAGTTGTAAAACTCTAAATTGAGGATGATAATCCCACTTTGTACAATAAATTGAACTAAACCTCCAGTAGTTTTTTTTTCTAATCAACATTTCCATGAGTATATGATTCAAAATACCAGTAGAAAAAAGATACAATTTTCTAGTACAATCTACTTTATTTTTTCCTGAAGTATTACCTGCACATAAACAGAATAATAGATGTATTTAGGGTATAGTTAGTATTTTTCCAAGCAATAAATACAACTGTTATACTGAAAATGGTCTAAGTTTCATTAAAAAAAAAAAAAATTCTTAATTTTAATGGGTAGGTTTAATAAATTTAATCTTCCATAAATATACATTATCAAAGTATTTCTATGTTAGAAATTAAGTTATTTCTGTAACTATACTTACAAGCTCAAAACAAGTAAGTTACTTAGTTTCTAAATATCCCATACTTACGCTTCCTTTGAATGAAAAATTTTCAGTGTGGTAATAAACTTGTATTTCAGCAGCATGCACTGTATCATTGGTTCTGCAGTTCTGGATTCTTGGTTTGTACTTGTAGACTCCTTACATATAGACAGCATCAATGTTGAACCTGTTTTTCTGTAAGATATTAATATTAATATTTACTGTCTACAGTTGTAGGCTTTAATCTGAAATATTTTCACAGCAAACTAATATAAAGAATATTTAGCACGAACTTTCAAACTTTGCTTCTGACAAATTGTTGCTTCATTTAATGCAGCAGCAATGCAGTTCAGTCTGCTTGGGTATTTGAAAGAAAAATTATCACATTTTTAAAAATCTTTTAGAAATTCTCTCTGCCATCTCTACCTCAGGATAATTTTTCAGACCTCCAGATTTTTTTTCTACCCTTTAATATCCAGTTATATAGAACATAAAAATATTCTTTAGTCCATGGTGGGAATGCAAGGGGGAAATAACAGTTCCACAAGCCATCAACAATATTTGTATCCAATACTGTGGACTATTACCATGGGAAGTTCTCCATATCATACTTCTAATCAGAAGAATTATCCAGGGTGTACAGGACTTCTGTACCTTAGCTGCTAACCATAAAACTGGGGCAGTTAACACACGTGACTGATTTTTCATCTGTTTTACTAGGTGACTGTAACCATCAAGAAAAGCACACTTTTTATAAGTGCATAATATAAAAGGACCTAGATCAATGTTGAAACCTTTACTGAGACCATATCAAATGGTCATAAGCTGTTATTTGAAGGAAATTTTTCAATGGATGAGAGTTCTTATAAGCTGGGAAGATTAACATTTGTGATAAAACCAGAGATATTCATTGTATAATCTGGATCACCAAAGAAGTACCACAATATTCTCTATTACATAAAATGAGAAGTTTTTTGAAGGCATTTTTTTTTTAAATCTTTGCTGAAGATCATGACTGAACTGCTATTTTCTCCAAGCTTTTGGATGGCTTTGTAGCAACAGATAAAATTATACACCTGAAGGTAAAGAGACAAAGTGGACGTGGCTATGGAATACAGTATTTCAACTTCAAGAAATATGAATTTAATATGTTTGGGATGCTAATTGAAAATTATTTCAATTTATACAATTACAAACCAAAAAAACCCAACAGTATTTTTAAAAAAGTTCCATATTAAGAAGCAGTGATTTAAATTGACAGAATTAGCTTGAATGTATTCATCAGTATTATAATGTTGATTTTATTTTATTTACCTGACTATTTCCCTTGCTCTTTTAAAACCATAACAGGCAAATCAAGATAATAAAAACACTGAACCACTTATTGTTCTTTTGCCTCAGTTGTTTTTAAGTCTTTTAACAATAGGCCTGGGTTTCAGTCTGTTTCTGATACAATGGTTGCAATTGGAAAAAAAGAAATGGAGGCTAAAGTGAACTTCACTAACTGTTATTGTTATAATAAATCATAGGCATCTTATATCTTAACTGTGTCTTGAATTTTCTTAGCAATTGGATTGGGAATTTACTTTATTTTTTTGAGAAACCAGACCAAAATGTAACATTCCTGAAAGCATTCAGTGAGCCTGCAGATCTCTTGATGATACCCTGAAACATGGTGCTTCTTGTTTTGTTTTTAGAAATGGAAAAATAATTATAAAACATATTGTGCTAATAAATCAAACAAAGCCCTCGAAATAATCTCATAAAATCTTATGGCTTAAATAATGCCCTTCATCAGTGTTCTTTGTTTAACATTTTATGTTTATTGATAAATGAAGATGCATTTAAATAATTCAAACAAAACATTAGCTGCAAGCAAGGAATTAATAATTGATAGGACTGGAAGGGCTTTTTTCACTTGGGAAATAGATAATATTAGCTTAATGTGGGGTTGTAGGAACAGAGGAAATGTAATGGATCTGCCTGCTTTAAACTGATGATGGTTATTGTGGTCTGAAAGTTGCTACAAAGGCAAAAGCAGGACAGCTCTGTAACTGGAATAGATTTTACTCAGAGGAGCTGACAATGCAAATTGTGGATTGATATGCCAGATTTATATATGGGAGGTGATCTAATAAAGTTAACATGCACTAAAGGAATAAAAAATGCTATTAAACTCAATTCTGAGAATTTTAAGAAGACAAAACCACTACAGTTAGGGTATCTAAAAGTATTTGGATCTTTTTCCACCAGTTTCCTCTTTTATGAATATCTTCATCCACAGTTGCCTTTAAGTCAAGGAACCACTACAAAGGACTGTAACACAGTAGGAACTGCATTCTTAAGGATTCTCAGAGGAAGACCACTTAGTCTAGAACACTCATCGTAAGGTTTTATTTATGTTTGCCTATAAAGAAGTCAGACTCTTCCAGCCGCACATTTGAACATACCAGCCTGTTCTGTGGAGATGCATAAAACTAGTTTTGTCAGATCCTCTGTTAGGAGGGAAATTTCTGTTGGTGATCCTCAAGTTATGTCTGATGATATCAAAAACTGCAGAATTACTCTGAAATCAGTTGTGCAACTCCCATTTCCATTTGCTTTTGGAGATAATAGATTCATAGTGATCTGATAGTCTACCAAATTACATTTTCATTTTTGTACAGCATTTATGAATCTACAATCCAGATGTTTGCACGATACTTCAGCAGCCACAATTTGCACTTGCACATGGAACCAACATTTGAATTTATTAGTTTGATATGCAGGACAAAATTTAACATAAAATAAAAAAATATATTGTAGCATAAATCTATAATAATTTCATATATTTTATTGGTTCAGCAGAGTAAGATTATATTCAGGTATATTACTACACAATTAAAAAATTAGCTTTCTTCTAATCAAAGATTTTTTAGGTAGTCATAAAGAAGAATATCAGAAATTGTTACCTGATATGAAAACCAATAATATTTTGCAGGTTTTAAAAAAGAGTTCAAAAGATCATAGCTTTATTTTACTTGACCCTGACTACCAGAAATCATGCTGTTATAGTATCAGAGGGTTTTACTTACAGCTAATGCTAGAATAACCAATCACTTGCAAAAAAACTCAAATAGAACACTCTTCATTACTTAAATCAGTTGTATCTTGTGTCATCACTTATGAAAAATAAGTGTGCCATATTACTGAAAATGAACAGTTGTGTTTTCTACCTATTTTCCACAGGGGTAAATGGTTATAAAGGGATCAAGGCAGTGAAGAATCGAGTTCTCTATCTCTAGTTGTCTGTGCCAAGTTCATACCTGAGCATCTCCCAGAATAGTTTTTCTTAAGCAGACAGATTGTAAGCCTGCACAAAATTGATTTTAGAAATGCAAATGGGAGAAAGCAGCTTTGTTTTCCAGCCATTACAACACTCGACATGACATTTAGATAGACTTGCTTGCATTGACAGTAGGCACATATGTCTACTATTTTGTTTTAAAATACATGTATTGCTTTTAATAACAACATTACAGCTGTTCACAAAATGACGCCTCTAGACAGAAGCACTACAATGAAAAAAAGTATCAACAGAAGGACTATATCTGCATGCAACTCCTACAGTTGCCAAGAAATGAAGATATAACATATGGTCACTTTGTAAAGGTGAGCTGAACAAAAAACAAGCAGCAACCTAGCCAATTTCTGTCATTTGAATTCTCCTGTTCAAAACCCAATTTAGTTTCATATGACTCTTGCTAATTTCTATTTATTAAAATATGAAACAGTCAGCCCTGCTACTGGGAAAACAATTTAAAAATAAATTCATGGAATGGTATGTTGCCAATTTTTCACTTGTGTAGATCTATCCTTTAAAAATTAATGTATAATTTTGCAGCAGAAGAATCGAATGCTATTAACAGCTTGCAAGTGTAAAGAGAGGAAGTTGTAACTTATATTAAATATCCCACTGTTGATATGCCTATGAATGTCTTCACTTGATTTATCTGTTTATTGAACTGCCCTGGAAGAGCCACTTCTCATAGGAATGCATGGGGGAATGTTAACATAACCCAAGTTTCTTTGATAATCTTTCTGGACATCACCCAGAAAATTACAAGATTTAGGAAACAAGTGATAAGCTTGGAAACATTTAATTTCCCACTGTAACCATTTATAGACTCTGTAGGAAAAGCATGGACTACAGACAGGCTGCTGTTTTATGTGACATTACTGCTTTTGTAACTGAATAGCCAACAAAAGAATCAGAGTTGCATGGGTTTTTTCATCAACAGAAAAAAAAAATCAGATCCTTGATATAATTCTGTTTACTGATAATGAACATATACATCTCTGGCTCCCTGAGTGCCTGAGGAAAACAATGGCAAGAAAGTCATTTTTCCTTACAGCACTATATCCCAAGATGCTTTTTCCTTTTTTTTTTTTTTTTTTTTTGCTGTTTCAAATCTTTTTGCAGATGCATTCTACAGCCCCTTTTGTGCATGGTGTTTTCTCAAACTTTCCTCTCTGATTTTTTAATTCTCAATCTCCCAGTTGTTCTCAGAGCCAGAAACCTTTACAAAAGTAGCCTATACTTAGGTGTTGTTCAGGATTATGAAATATGCCTGTACCTAAAATAGAAGACATCACTTTTCCAACTCCCTTGTTTAAGATTTTCAGTTGTTATTTAAACTATTTTTCACAGAGAAGTTATAATTATTTCAAAATGCATTTCAGCTCTGACCTTACTAAGACTATTTATAATGTGGGCAACAACATATTGCAAAATTGTTTAATCCACATTAAGATATACAGTGCTACTTAGCCAGACACAGCTGTTATTTGGCCAGCACAGTCAAAGAACTCCTTCTTGCCTTCATTGCACCTGGATTCTTACTTTTCAGTTTCTGTAACCCAGAAGGTTGAATGATAAAATTACTAAAGGAATGAAAAAAAGGAAAATAATAATTATATAACTTTTCATCAGGATTAATTCTTCTTTATTTATCTGCTATTATCTGTTAATTCTCTGCAGAGGATTTCTTCCTAAGTATACTAGACATACTGAGGAAGCACTTAAGCCCATGCTGTGATAAAGAACTGGAAGAGCTGTGCATCCCAGCTCCCTAGCAAAACTGCCACAGGCAGTACTGTCTGTACACTTGAGCAGAAACATTAACTTATCGCATAAAACTGGAAAATCTATCAGGCAGGAAAAATAATTGTCACTGCAGCTCTGATATAGTCCTGATGAGGGATGAGAACCCGTGAGAGAGAGAAAGAAAAATGCTGGTCTGCATCTCAGAACAGCTACCTACTTTCCAGGAACAATTCAAAGGCTGTGGCAGGGGTTTCTACGCCAACTGCTGTAGATATTTCAGATCTGAGAGTCAATGCCCATGTAGAGTTCCAGGTCATAGCACTACCTGCTGATCAGAGCAAGAATAAGAATTGTTAAAGCTGCTACCATTTGCATCTGGGTCAATAGGATAGAGCAGTGGAAGAGCTGAGAAAAGATCAGCACTCACTAACTAGGACAGTGTTCAGCTATCCCCACCTAAGAAACATCTTTTGGTTTAGGACAGATTTATGGGGAATCTCAAACAAAATATCCAGCAGTGCAATTTTTTGGTTGATTAGGTAGCCGCCACATGTTCAGCCAGTTCTTCAGGGGAATTGAGTACCACAGCAGTTCTATGCATACTGCAAAAAGTACAATGAAACTCTCTAAGACCTTTCTAGAAGAGAGCTTCAGTTTAACTCACTGCTTTTCATGGCTGAAGTTCAAAGGAGTTTGCGTTTGCACTAGTAAATTCCAAATATTAAACTGAACCCATGGTACAGTCAGTCTATTTTCTGAGAAAAACATGACGCTCAGCGTCTATCGCATAGTCATTGTACGCATAGCTTGCATTAACCCACAGTAACACCACTTTTCAATCCATCCACCAAAGTACTATCACTGAAGTCAATGTACATCTGGCAATTAGGTGGGATGACAAGTCAGCCCTTTCTCTTTATGATAACAGGAAAAATAGCTCATGTAACATAATGCTATACATTGATCCTTTTTTGATCAAGGGAAAAAGATTTTGCAGAGGCATCAGATAATCAGGAAAAGAGACGAGAGTATATCTCTAAACAGCTTTGATAAGACAGTCCCTTGTGCATTAGGTTCTATTCTAGTCACTTCAGTGTTCCAAAATACAGACAAATAAGAGTTATGGTGCACGCTGAAGAAATAGAAGTAATATTGAGAGCTGTGACCTCAATTTAAGAAAAGCTGGATGAAAAAATATAGTACCTCAAGTGAGGATGAAGTGATAATATGATAATTATCTTTCCATTTCTAAAGATTGTTTGGGTTAAAAAAAAATAATTTTGTGTGGTTGAAAGCCTGCATCAGAAAAAGACGACAAATTCTAGTAAGGGTAAATTTTTGTTGAATATCAGAAAAGACTTGCTTAGCTTTCCATGCGCTATGAAGTAGTTTCTCATGGGAAATGGAGAAAGTCTGGGGCTTTTCAGGACAAGCCTGAAAAAAGCATAGAAAGATTTACTGCACTGCTGGAGGTGTGACCATCTTTTAGTTCTAATTCCTTTTTACTTTGTGTTACAAAACATCATTTTGGATGTCCAAGTTATAATGGGGATATACAACTTAAGCTATTTTATGGTAGTTTTGTACAGTAGTTTCTTTATTCTTATTTACTTTTTCGTTTCTAACTTCTCCTGCAGGCATTAGTTTTTTACTATGACTTTTTCTATTGGAACATTTCTGTTCTGGAAAAAGTGAAAGGACATAAGAGGTATTTAATATTCATTTAAAAAAAAGAATGAGTCCAAAGGTATCTTTTATAAGAATCATTTGATAAAATTGCATTTGTTGGAATGGAATATTTGATATCATGTTTCAAATTATTTCCATTTTATAGACTTTTTTCCAGTTTAAACTCCAATACATCTCAGTAGAGAAGAAAGATTTCAACAGAACATCTCATCTTGAAAATTTAAAACTCAAGTTTTCCTCAGAAATTAGATTTAAAGATATATAATTTATTTTCTTTGCATCCTGGTTAACTTACAAGGCCTGAACTTGTAAACTTTCCCAGGAAGAAAAACAAACATTTTCTCTACAAATTTCTGGAAGCATGCTTGTTTATTGTACTTTACAAGGCATTTTCTTTTTTAAAAAAAAAAAAATTATTTATTCCGCTTCAATGTATTCAGAGGCTTTCCAAGACACCCACTGTAGCTCCCTGATTTTGAAAGAATGTTCTGTTTCTCTGATGTGCTGCCTTCCCAGCACTGAATAATGATAAACAGATCTTGCAAAAATCTTTTCACTGATGTTTAAATTGAGGAGCAAAATTCAGAGAGAGATAAGGTATCACTTTTCACCAAACATGTTACTCTAGCTTTATATCCTACATCTTGATTTGATGCAATGTTTATAACAACACATTTTATGTATGATGCCATGAAGTGATGACAATCTGCTCTACTGTCATGGTGTGATGTTGAATTAATGGGAAACAAGGTGAGGGCAGAGCAGGCAATCATTGTATGTGTTAACTTCATGATTAACCATTGGGTTCTTAATAAAGTCTTACTTTACAGAACAGACTGCCAAATATTTTTGTCACTTCTACAATATTTTGTCAAGATATATGACCTTGAAAGTCACCTTTAAAATTATCTTAATATTTCACACAACTGAGACTAATGCAGCTTTTATGAACTTCAGTGAGAACACACCTGATGCATAAAATAATCACTATGAGAGGCTGGAATTCCTAAAAATAGATTGCATATAGTGAAGCATGTTACAAGAGAATGCACTTAATTTCTTTTGATTTAACTAAACTTAGTGTGATATTCATTTATTATGCTAGAATGTTTTTCTTTAAAGAGAAAATAGAATAATTGGTGCATACCATTTCCATCACAGTTTTTGAAATCTGTTTGGCAGATTACCGAGCTCAAAAGCACTTGCTCAGTTTCAAGATCAATTGCTTACTGAAAAATTATTAGTTTCTTGGTTTACTGATCTATTTCAAGAAGAATATCACACATGCCCTCAGTGCAAGAAGACTGTTATGGCAAACTAGTCTGTCCTTCTTGTCTCTCAGTGCAACTCCTCAGACCTTTTGCAGCTGTGGTGTATAAGGCCATTTTTCCATGTAGACTACAATAGACCATATTTCACCTAGCAAACTCAGGCTGATTCTCAGTACTTGTTGATAAGACTACTGTCTTCATTATAAGGGAACTGTAGTCAAAATGTAGTATCACAGTACACTAGGTAAGGTAAGGCAGCACAGCAAACAGAAAGATTCCTGCCCCATAAAGCTTACACTCCAGGGATGAGCAAAAGACAGCAAGTAGAGTACAAACAAATAGTAGTACTGATTGTTTAGCAGTTAATCATCCCAACAACAGTCTTTCTTAATTTTTTTTTTAGATACCGTAGCAAAAGAGTTTAAAAGACATTTTGATAGTGGACAGAAAAATAGTTTCACAGATTGTTCTCAAGCAAGGACAGTAGTAAAAAGTAAAAAAATTAGGTCCCTACTTCAAATTTAACTAAATAAGAAAATGAAGCTCTGAAGAGGTTAGCTAGAAGCAGATGTTAATGTACTGACAGTAATTTCAGGTGATGGGGTGGAGCTAGGCTATGAAGAATCTGAAGAATGAGAGTTAAAAAAAAACAGCTTCTCTTCTCCATCTCAGTAAGCCACACAGTAAGGAAAAAGGTTTGTGCAGGGCTCTTTTTTATATCAAGAAAACATTTTTTATGTTATCAAGAAAATTTTGCCTGCTTATTGTACCTGAATTTGGTTAGAAGACTGATTAGGTGGTAGTGAGTGAAAACGCTCTCAAAAAGGAGCAAGCAAGAACTAACCAAGATGTTCAATGCATAATTGAAGTCCATGTTTGGGCAGACTGTCATAAGTCAGGGTTATTGATGCTAACACAGTTTAATGAGCCTTCATTTTCACATATTTTGCAGATGTCTGTGCCGTAATTTTTGAATTTGCATCATATGGCTGGGTGTAGTCTTTGTTTACCAGCATTACAATATGTAGAAAACAAATTATTTCAGATATATTTATTCTCAAGCCTTTCAAGTTTGTTAACCATACAAATATCTTAGTGCAATACTAAGAAACTAAATTTTGATGTATGTTTGCTGCTATGGACCAAAGCTCAACATATAATTATTCTGATCTCATAATAAATCCAACTGGATCTATGCCGCACTGAAAGAAAACCTGACAGGGATATGCAGAAGCCTACATTTTTTAAAGGTTATAAAACATCTGGTAAAAGTTCAGCTTTTCCTATAGAAGGCTTTTACACTTAGTTTTATATAGCCTTTATACATGTCTACAGATGTGAGATTCACTTTCATATTCTCTACAACTTTCCCCTGAGAACTTATCTTTAGTGGAGGTTCAAAAGCATATACTGCAATTAACAATCCACAGCTGCAACAGGAATTTTAAATTACTATTTAACTACTATGAAAAGCTTTATTTGTTTACTTTCAGCAGAAGCTAAAATGTAAGCCTTAATATTAGAAATCCTTCCCTTTTGGTCATTATTCATTCACAAAATACCCTTAGATTTTCTACAGCATGCTTACAATGTCTATATGATCTGATTGAATCAAGGTGTGTCATGTCTGCTGCTCATCCACTTTCTGCCCAGTTGGCATCATAAATTCACTAGCATTTATCTATTGCAAGTATTTATGTGTTTGGAGTGACTTATTCATAGTTGGTCCTGCAAAGCTTCTATACTTCTGTTAGCCAATAGACTGCCAAGATCAGATGTGAGTAAGCAGGCAACCAATAGAAGGGAGACAAGCAGCTCAGAAACTTTATGAAAACTATGAGAGTGCAGGAGTCTGAGGTTTATATGGTCAGAACTTGCTATCTCAGGCTCTGACCTAAGCTTTCATGCAAAATAAGCACAATCTTATCTACTTCTCTCTTCCCAACTTTCTTTCCGTCCATTTTCTCTTTATTCTAGAACCTTAAAATTATACTGGGACTTGTATCCAGAAGAAAGAGCATAAATAGTACAACTTCCTCTAACACAATGAATTGTGCACTTAATAGGCAATGTTAGCCAGAAATAATGTTATTATAAATCAAATATATCTGGTTGTATTCTGATGCTCAATTAATTGAAGGTTTGTAGTCCTGTTATACCAGTCTATTCTGCAAGCAAGACACATATTTTCATAAAAATCTATTTCTAATTCTCCATTTTCTTCTTACTACACATCAACTGCTACTTAATTCCAAGCCTGAAAACAAAATACAATGTTAAGAAAATTACACTGTGGTCCTTTCACTCCCATAACCCATCTCTGTCTGCCTTTCTACCTTCTAGCTCTCTTTAATGCTAAAGAATATATTTATGTGTAAGAGAAAGCCACCAGAGTAAGAAAGTGCTGTTTGAGAATACAAAGAACAATTAACAAAGAAATAAAAAATATCTACAATGGAATGCCTGTTATTTGCCCTTAAGTGATATATTAGGTACAGGAAATCACATTACAATTTGATGCATGTGTCACTTTAAGAGTGATTCTTGGATTGTGGAGGTAGCTTGTGTGTCATATGATGTAAGTACTTTTATTGAGTAGGTAAGTATGTAATAGCTAAAAGCCTCATAAATCAGCTAAATGTTCTCTCAGTTTATAGAGAATATTTGAGCTGAGAACATCACTGTCTGGTGAGCCACTGAGAAAAAGAGAAGATACGAAGAGTGATGGAGATGGATATATTGGGTAATTTTTTTGGATATATAATATCTGGGGCTGGCTCCTCATCTCTTGCGTCTTTTGTAACATCTGTGCAAGTGTAACATACTACTATTTTATACAGCTGAATACCTTCCACTTTGAGTCACACCAGAGACCTTTAAAAACTTTATTTCACTCAAAGCCATTTTTCATAAGGAAAGTATGGAAACAATGGAAAACTAAAGTTTCTTTCCTTTTCCTTTCTGGGCTACACAGGTGGTATATAAGGCATCACTCTGGAAAAATAAGCTACTGTGGGATTTATTGTCTGGGTAAAATTTCTCATAATATATGAATTAAAAGCAATTGTCCTTTCTGGATATTTTACCCTGCAGTTTTCAAAAGATTCATTGAATTTTTGAGAGTAAGAGCAAAAGATTATCTAACAAGCTAGGGGGCACACTACTCCCTGATTAAACAAAGCACTACCATACATTTGAGTGCACAAAATGACAATTACCAAAAAAAAAAACAATTAAAAAAAAACAAAAAAAAAACAACACTTTTTTTTTTAAAGTAGGTGGTTTGACATATCTGCCCATGAACAACACAAGTGTCCTGGGTGATGAAAAGATTCTAATCCTAACAGAGATTCAAGAATAGAACCACCTTCCTGATCCAAATTTTTGGGCTCACAAACTCCTGTTTGTTTGAGTTGCTTGGTGTGAAGACCACACAGTATCTGTTTAATTCAGCTGCGAGCTATCAGCGGGCACAGTAGTAACATAGACAGTGCCACAGAACATTTCCGTGTTCCTTTACAAACTGTCTCTAGGAAGTAATATAGCCTTGTCTCATGAATTACATCCAGGCTGCTAAAGGGACACTGCCTCCTGCCCCAAGTTGCATTTCTGTATGTCATTCCACTTGAATTCCACCTGACCACTTGTATTGGCTCTGAATGACACTTAAGTTCAATCTGTACTGGTATATGATTTGTTTAGTAAGGTCTATAAAACACTACCAAGGTTAGTAATTCCTGTTGAAGAATGGTCTTCTTCAATTATTTTAATAATTCCTCATTGACCTTAACCTCTTTAGAAAATCGATATCATGCATTGTATCTTAATTCCAGCTTTCCCTTCTTCATATATATAACCCAACTCTAAATTCCATTTTTCCTAACCTTTTTCATTTTAAAATATGCCTTCCTAAAAACTTTTCCACAGCCCTAATTAGCTAGCTAGCCACCTCAAACTGCCAGGTTTTGTCCTTTTTTTAAAAGAAAACTTCACATGTTGAAACACGTGCACATTGAAAATCGAAAAAAAAATAAAGCACAATTTCTGAAAGAAAGTCAAGTCATAGATTTCTGAAGTTTACAGGACTAGGAAATAAAAGGACAAATATAAGTCTGCCTCTATAAACATGATGTCAGTTTCAAGTCTGTGATCAACATGAAATTTTCCTCAAAATCAAATAAATATAAAAAGCAGGATATGCCAATAAAAAAATCCTGTAGGCCATGTCATTGTTGTTCTTTGTTTTCATGTAGTACTGATGGCTGCTCTATAAATCAGAAATCTTCAGTCATTCTTTAGGAGAAAATGCAAGACACTGAAATGCAGACTAAGACAATTACAGCTGTCACAGTGACACTAGCTATAGAAAGTGCTAGTCTGATCATTCTAACCTGAAATGAGATTAATCATAGTATAGGTGTTTTGTCATCAGCCTGTTGTTGAGATAAATAATCTTTCTCTACTGTATCTGCATGACAAATATCAGTCAAATAAAGGTGGAATCCTCTGAAGTAAAATGGTAAGCTATAAAATTTACGTGTTTGAGAAAGGATTAATTCAAATAACAAATGAAACCATTTGGCTTTATACTGAAATACAGTTAATTTTTTCTAAGTGATACTCTTGGTCAGTCTTATATAACTGAGGAACGTTCTAGAAGTAATTATAGGATTGGTCAGTTTGAGAGTAAAAATATTTTTTAGGGCAAAATCCTGGTAATTTGTTCCAACATATCTGCCTTAGTTGTGCTCAGGAATCCTCATCCAACTTCTAATGAAATCAATGAGAGCTGGAGAAGGCTATCACAGCATAAGCTTTGTGCCTGCAGGCTTTTTTTTATCTCGATGTAAAAAGAATAGGCATATGGCTTTGAACATGAGAAAGAGAAAGAGCTACTGCTTCAGAAAAGGACTACAGGGATATTTTTTTAAGGCATACAGGGAATTAGCACATAATTGCGACTTGTGCCTTTGAAAATACCTGCCTTGCAGTCTAATACTTGCCTTACTGAATTGTAAGTACAGATTCCTTCTCAGTGAGCTGATCTTGAAAAAACGATCTATAATTTTTCACTAATACCTAACACTATTTCACCTATTCTTAGGATTTTTTCTTTATTTATTTTTAATACTTATTAAATATTCAGTAATATTAAAAGACCATTTTTTAAAAAGCTATTCTTATAAAAGCAACTAAACCCAGGAACATCATTAAAAAAAAAGGAAGCGAATGTTTCAGGACAGCTCACTGTGACAACTTCAAGGGCAAGAGAACACATAGCATAGTTTTTTATTTCTTCCTCAATTCACCTCAGATGTAAAATTTGGACAGTTCTCATTCTTGTGTACACTGTTCTTCAGATAACAAATGGAAGTGTATGGACTTTAAAGTATATTGGTAATTTTTATGTCACTATTGCTATGGTCCTACTAAGGTCACCTATTTATAAAAAGATTGGTTAGTTTCAAAGACCCCATAATATACTAAACATATTTCATATTTCATTACTAAATATATTTCAATACTAAGCATATTTCATGAGACTTCCAGAGGAAAAGAACTTTGCCAGTAAATCCATTAATGCAAATTAGGTTAACTGCTTGTGCAAAGGTTTAAATTTTTCAAAAAGAAACAATTGATTTGTCTAAGCTTCTCATAAAGATGTTGATCGTTAATGCACTCTGACATACTGTCTGCTTTTGTGGATAAAACCATGAAGCAATTCTGTTCAGATTTAACAAAAGAAATATTACTAGACTTGTAGATTATTTTCTGATTGGAAAAAATTTACTTCAGTTATGACAGAAACAACTATGCTGGAAAAAATAAGTCACATTTAAATCATCACATGCCAGAACTAACATCTGAAGATATAAATGAAACTTTAAGAGGAAACTGATTTCTTTTTTTTTTAATTGCAAATTATTTGACTTCCAAGAAAGGCTGATCAGCTCCATACAGAAAAGACTGCTTAGCATTTAATTCTGAATTTTATTGCCTGCTTAAAACTTTTCTTGTTAATACCAACCTTACTGGTCAGAAGTCAGCCAGTTGCTGAAGAACTTCCTAACCACTCATATGATTTCCTCCAACTGTAAACACTGAATAACTGATGCTCACACTCTTGTTTTTCTTTGATGAATAAAGTGCCTTTCTATATTTTGGTGACATTTCTACCTTCACCTTTCAGGAAGTGAATGATCACAAAATATGGAAGGCAAACTCTGACTCTGATTCCTTATAGATCAGTTTTACACTGGTGGATTTCTATTGCATCAATAGAAATACTTCACAACTTCTAGCAACATTTTGGCTTTGCAGGCTTCAAAAGACAATACATCACTTAACACAGGTTTATTTCAAAGATTTTTTTTTATGTAGGATTTTTGCTTATTTGGGGTTTTGGTTTTGGTTTGTTTTGTTTTTTTTTATTGCAGGTTGCTTGGTGGTAAAACAACACACTTATTCTTTTAAAATAAATTCAGCACAGGGCATAAATGTACAGCCATGCATGTTGCCTGCAGGAAAAGCTAGGGCACCTAGTAGGCTGCATATATATGCACCATTACTTAATGTGTATTTCTCTATGTAAATGAACCCTGGTGTTCTAGGATAAATGCTGAAAATCAGGCAGTTTTCTACTCAGCCTTTTCTATCAGTATCTAGATGGTGCTGCATTCACTGACAGGACCTCAACAACAGTTGTTCTCAATTTCATTTGAAAAGGATTACTGGGTGTGGTCCGTTATTTGTTTAGCATGCTAATAGTTCCACGAATATTGTTTTTGTTTGTTTTTATGCCAGCATTGATCCTGTTCAAACTCCAGGGAGTTTAGCATCCAGATTGTATGTGATTCACAACTGTAATACAGTACTTCTTATTCTGAAAGTTTTCCAATGACAGTAACTCCATCTATTCTGATAATGTCAAACATTGTTCATTAAAAGATAGACAATTACATATAATCATTTATTCTTAGCTGATCACAGAGAAATCATTTCAGATTTGACAGCTGTCCTGCATTCAGCTGTAGCAGTCATTTTTCTCCTTTGCAGACCATAAAAGTAAAAAATTTCCAGACTTCTGTGTCTTAATCTTTTGAATGTTCTCAAGGTGCTACAGAAGACACACAAAAAAAAACAAACTCAAACCAAACCATTCATATCTACTGATGTTTTATATTCCCTAAGGATTATTTTTGTTGGTTTTAAAATAAATAAAAGTGAGAATGTTAATTTTCTCTGGAGAATGACAAAAAACTTGCACGATTTGAAATAGCTTCTAAAATTTCAATCACCATGTTCACAAGAGTAACACCTATAATTGCCTAAACACCTAAGTCTTAGTCTTTCTTATACCCAGCTACAGATTTTGAGCCTGTAAATCTAGCAGCTACAGTGTTAAGGCTGTCTATGAAGTTGTGGCTCTGGTAAGACTGCAAGTAACTTTTTATCTGCCATTTCTATCACCTTTCTCCTTTACTGCTCAGCTGCTTTAAACTATAAATGTTATCAATACCTCTATTTTTTAAACTACATGGATGTAGTAAAATAGTAGAGTTACTACTTGCTTTTTCTTATTGTCTCATACTAACAATACATGCCTGTCATATGTTATTACACTTTCTTCCAGCTCTGTCATCTACTTCGTAGCCCACATTAATGAAAATGACAATCTACTCAAGCTCTCTCTTCTTCCTTCAGCCAGCCTACAGGGGAAAACAGTTCTTCAAAGTAGAGGGGAAAAAACAAAAGGAAAAAAAAAAAAAAAAACTAAATACATTCAAATTCACTATGAAATGAGTAAGTGGATTTAAAATCACTCATATATCTCATATACAAACAAAATATCTTTTCCCTTTTATTTTTTTCAGTTTACACTGCAATCCACACAATGCACTTCTCTGGGAAGAGTAGCCCTGTAGAATCATTTTAAAGTACAATCTTTCATAAATAAAATCAATTGCTAAAAGCCAGCCTACATCTGCTAACACAGGGAACCAAAGGCTGTTCCCTACCAGAGGGCCCAGCACTCCAATGCTCTGGCTATAATGCCTAAAATGCCACCCATTTCACAATACTAGCAAACTTCTCACCTTGGTATGATGCTTGATGATATTTCTTAACAGGTCTTCTGCGTTTCTGCATCCAATAATGAGTTTTTTAATTCCAAAGATTCCAAAGGTAATTCTGCTTTGGAAATGTTGCTTCAATGATTATGGGGGGAAAAAAAAAACACCCACCTTTATTTCATAGTATTTAGGCATAAATGCTCTATTTTTTAAGGGTATTCCATTACCCTTCATATTGGCTAACATTGTTTTCCAATAACTAATTTTCCCTTGTTTACTCTGTGGAGCAAGTAACAAGATCTTAATACTGATAAATTAGCATGCTCAATATGACTTAATGATGATAATGATAATACAGTTATATAATACTTACTGATATTATGGTGCTACTTTTTTCTTATGCTGCATTGGACATGTCCAGTTTAGAACCCAGGCTTATAAACAAAGGTATAGTTACAATATAATACGTGCACAAGTATTTATTTACAAGTAATTCCTCAGTAACCTGCCTCATCAATAGCATTCACAGATTGCTGCTGTGACAAGAACTTAAGTTGTTCCAAATGGTCACATGAAAAGATTTTTCTCCCTTTACTTTTAGTTAACAACAAAGAATATATATTTGCAGAATCACTTTTATTCATACTGAGTTATATAGACAGATTATCAGATACTTTACATTTCTGTTTCCCCTATGTCAAGGTCTAAGAGCAGCCAACATGAGATGTCAGGAGAAGAAGTCTGAATATGATCCTTTTTTATGGGTTTGTATCCAGGTTCTTTAGAAGATTGACCACAGACCATGCTTCCATATTTTGTACAGGTGCCCCTTGCTATTAATTGCTTCCCAGGAAACATATTTTAATGGTGGAGCTTGTCAAGCCATTAGATCTGTTCTTGTGACTCAGGTAGCATGGCTCCCACCACATGTGTGTTGCAAATTATACAGGATGCGTCACTGTGCCATCCCACATCCAGTTCCATCCAGTGGCAAACCAGTCCAAACTGGTGTCACTGCCTCAGCTCTGGATACCTCTCTGTGATCCCGACCTACTTCCAAAGGAAAATTCTGAAGTCAAAAACTTCACTGAAACAAGATTTCTGCTAGTGGGAAGAAGATAAAATTTGTCCATTCACCTCTATACATTCAGATTTCAAATACAGTACTGAATGCTTCATCATGCAGACAGTTGGGAATTAAATATTATGACAAACTTTCTTCTGCAGTGGCAGATATCCATACAAGGGAGTGTTTCTGAGGTCAGGAATAGGACTCTCAGGAATACCGATAAAGCTCAGACCTTCTCCTGAAGATGTGTCCCCCATTTTTCACAATGCTATTCTGTCTTCAGCAGGAAATGATAATTCCTACCACCCTTAATCAGTGTCCCTTTGAAGCTCACCACTGGGTTCCAAGCCCAAAGGTCTTCTGAGCCTTTTGAGCTTTCTGCATGAACAGTATAAATGACATCTGGTAAGCATAATACTCTGCATTAATCAGATGTAAGGCAATTTCCTACATCCTAATCGCTAATGTTTAGAATTCAGATCAAGTGCTGAAGAGCAGAGATTTTAATTCATACCAATCTGTTAAGTTTTTTATACCTGTTATTTTAATTTCAGCCAAAATTTCAGTATCAGTGTGTTTTGGACTCAGTGACATCTTTTGCAGTAAGTTCTGAAGTACAATTATATATTAAAGGATAAAACTATATCGGAGCAACAGAGTTTTTATTGCCTCTTCCCACTTCTGAAGAATGTTGATGCCCTTTATCATGAAACAGAGACCCTCAATCTGTCTCCTCCATGCTCTTTAATAAGATACATAACTTGATTATATAAAAGTTTTCTCTTTCAAGCAGTTCTTAGCCATTTCAAGATTCTATATTTTTTTGGTCTAAACTGTCTTTATCTAAATTCATAGAAATCATTTGGCCTATATTTGTGCAATACTTTAGATAGGAGCAAAAACACGGAGTATATAAAGGTATTACATAGTTTCACATTACTCTCTACCCCTTTCCAATACTTCATTTGCTCTTCAAATGCAAATGCGCATTTAACTGAAGTCTTCATTGAGTTATTCTCAGTGATTCAGAGGTTCATGTCCTGAGCTGATATGATTAATTTAGAAGCATGAGAGTGGTATGAGAGTTTAAGA
Organism: Pezoporus flaviventris; assembly: GCF_033815535.1. Lineage (NCBI taxonomy): Eukaryota > Metazoa > Chordata > Aves > Psittaciformes > Psittacidae > Pezoporus > Pezoporus flaviventris. Next base: position 18,755,219 of record NW_026892584.1, on the reverse strand, counting down.
TGTCTCCCTTCTGTGTCAGCTGTTTTTCTTAATGGTATCACTGCTGATTTTCATCTATCACTGTGTTGCCTGTTCATTAATATATATATTCAACAAATCCTTTTTTTGACTAAAATGGTCATTTGCTTCTCTTTTTTCCAGTCTCTTAGCCAGTTTAAGATAACATTTGCATCTTTTCCCATGACTGTTTTTCTTAGTAGCTTATGGTTACACACCTTGTCATGGAAAAGACACCATTGTCAGATAACTCTTAAACACTAAATGCATTGAAACAACTGATTTTTTCTTTCCTCCTCCTTTAGTACATTCAAAGAAGTTGAACAGATGATTGATTCTCCATTGTTGTACATCATCCTGGTTTAATCATTCTTACTAGAAGATTTTCCAGATGTTTTATTATTCTGTTTTGAAGTTTCATATCAACATTTTTACCAGATACAGTTTAAAGGTTTACTCCTCTGCAATTCCCTGGAACACCTGTACAGTATTTAAAAAACATGAGTATGCTCTATGCTACCTCCTAACCCTTCATTATAAGAGCTAATTACTCAGAATGAATTCATGACTACCTGAATAACCCTGAGGAGAAGCTGCCTATATGTGTAACCTCTGATTTCAGTGGAAACCTCATGTATCTGATCACCAATATAACAGACATTTGCAGGTCTTCGATGTGGATATTTTCATGATTGAGCTACATTGAGTAATACATTGCTCTATATAGCCACACATCCTTCTGTACTACATCCATTGGTATCAAAGTATTACTTGATAAAAGGAAGTAAAAAACTAGTTCTTGTCTTAAAAGGATCACTCAGAGTAAGGTGCCAATCACAATGTGTAAGGGGCAAATTTTTGCCTTCAGTAGCATCTGGTTTTTAATCTTATGCAGTAACTATAGTCAAATTTAAATGAAGAAATAGAAGTCAGCGTTCAAAGCTGGATAGCAATATATGAAGGAAAAATCTCTTCACTCGCACTAGTCTTTGATGTGTGCTCATCTGAGAGAAAACTTGATCCAGAGCTGTATTTACATTTGCTCTGCAAGTATTACTCCAAGAGGGCTTATGAGTGTAGGGAACATATGGAGAGGCTGGCAGGCAGGGATTCCCTGGTGTGGTGGTTAGATTCTTTGCTCTGAAAAGGCAAGCTTTTAAAATTCATTTGAAAACTATAAAATACACAACCAGTATGCCAAGTAGGTCTGTATTTAGAGAAGAATTATAATTGTGAAAAGGAATCAAATATTTTAACATCTAAATGCAACATCAGGCTTTAAATAATTATTCTTTAAGTCTATATGATAGTCAAACATTACAGGCTGAATTAATTTTCAGCCTTGTCACACAATGAATGCATCAAACCTAACGAGTTTCTTTTAATTATTTTTTTTTTTTAACACCTGGGTCCCCCACCTTTATTTATTTACTATTTATTGTAGCAGCTGCTCTTTAAAATCCTGACAAATTTTCCAGTTCCATAGTGAAAGCAACTGGCTTTCCATTGCAAGATGTTCTTCAGTTCAAAGCTTGATCCACAATCCATCAAAGTCACTGGGAGTGTTTTTATCAAATTTCATCAGACCTTAGATCACGTGTTGGAAACATGTAACTAACTTCTATCTCCTTTATCCTGATCATATTTAAATCATCAGTGCCATGTCAAATAGATATACACTTAAATACCTGATGAATTACGGACTGTATATGTCTAGATTTCTTTATCAATGTAATACAATGACAGCTAAATATTTTTATTAATATTTTTATTTTTATTAAAATATTATTTTTATTAATATGGCAACTATTTCAACTATTCCATATAAAAGTCAAGAATATGCTCTCTGTTAAACTTGGATTTATTTCTATTATATATATATACACATTGTATGTATCTATAGACATTAGCAACAAAAGGAGGGGTAAAGGAGAATCTCCATTCCCTCTGGATGCTGGGGGAAACATAGTGACAAAGGATGAGGAAAAGGCTGAGGTACTTAATGCTTTTTTCACTTCAGTCTTTAGTAGTAAGACCAGTGGTTCTCTTGGTACCCAGCCCTCCTTAGCTGAAAGACAGGGAGGGACAAGGAGAAGAATGAAGCAGCCATAATCCAAGGTGAAATGGTTAACAACCTGCTACACCACTAGACACACAACATGGGATCCACCCAAGGATACTGAGGGAGGTGGCAGAAGTGCTCACCAACCCACTTTCAATCATTTATCCTGTCTAACCGGACTGGTCCTATCTGTCTCGAGGTTAGCAAATATACATCCGTCTATGAGGAGGGCTGGAAGGAGGATCCAGGGAACCACAGGCCTGTCAGTCTGACCTCAGTGTCAGGGAATATTATGGAGCAGATCATCCTGATGCCAGCACAAGGCACATATAGGATAACCAGGTGATCATGCCCAGTCAGCATGGGTTTGTGAGACTCATGAACTGCTGGACTAATGACCAGGTGACCCACTGAATGGATGTTGTTTACTTAGACTTTAGCAAAGTCTTTGGCACCACTTCCCACAGCATTCTCCTGAAGAAACTGCCTGCTCATGGCCTAAATGGGTGTACTCTTTGCTGGGTAAAAAACTGGCTGGATGGCCAGACCCAAAGAGCTGTCATCAATGGGGTTACATCCAGTTGACAGGCAGTCACAAGTGGTGTTCTTCAGCCTCAGTATTGGGACCAGCTCTGTTTAATGTTTACCAATGATCTGGACAAGGTGATCGAGTGCATCCTCAATGTAACCAAGTTGGGTAGGAGTGATGATCTTTTTGAGGGGGATCTGGACAGGCTAATTAATGAGGCTTAACAAGGCTTGGTGCCAGGTCTGGCACTCGGGCCACAACAATGTAGTGGTGGATTCGGCAGTGTTAGGTTAATGGTTGGACTTGATCATCTTAAGGGTCTTTTCCAACCTAAATAATTCTGGAACTCTAAGATTCTAGATTTAAAAGTATTCATCACATTTGTATCTAGATGCAGGTAGAAAAACTTTTAGACACTCTCAGTACAATTAAAAGAAATAAATAAACTCAATGTAAAGTGCAAGAAAAATAGATTATTTTTTAAAGACTAATTTTTAGTATATTAACTTTGTATTCTAAGACTAAAGAAAAGCGCATTTATGAACATTAGTTTTCTAGAAGAAAACTGAAGCAAATGAAATCATTAGTCATTTGAGTATATATCTCTGCATGTGAGACCACTTTAATCCAGTCTTCATGAAAGAAAAAGGAATATGTACATCACCTGCAGAAGAAGAGTATCTAATGCTAGAGCTTCTCCCTAAGGATCATGAAGAAATTGTCCTATTTCATTGAGGCCATAACTCACAAATGAAGTGAGAGACTGCATAGGGGTATTACAAATTACTATTACAAATTATTAGAATTGTCCTATCCATAGGATTTCACTGTTTGTATGTGTTATATTTTTTTCTTTAGCACTCCAGAAAAACAGCTCCCATCTATCACCTTCTTGTTATCAGAAAGTTATTGTTCTTGGGTTTATATTAGAACATTTATTTAAAAATATCTAAAATCAATATGGGTCAGTTGACCTGTTTTCTCTCCTGTCCTGTTCTGTCCTGTCTTGTCCTCTCCTCACCTCTCCCCATTTTCTGTTTTCTATTTTCTATTCTCTATTTTTCATTCTCTATACTCTGGTCTATTCCATTCCATTCCATTCCATTCCATTCCATTCCATTCCTTTCTGTTCAGTTTGTTCTGTTCATGCGATATCCTTTAACCAACTTTAGTATCTGACTGCCTTCCAAGAATGCATTAACTTATGTTACTAACATCTGTCATGTGTACTTCATTTTCACTCTCATCTTCTCTGCAGGGACAGGATGAGAAAGAAAATGAACCACACATTGTGTGTGCAATGTAGTGTTATATGCATATGCATTATGATTGAGTCTTTAATTACATACCCTCATCTTGTTTTCCCACAGGACCCCTGCCTCATTCGGTACACAGGACACACACATGGGAGAGATTTAAGAGTACGTAAGCAAACACCAATTTAGCAGTTCCTGACTTGGCTTTTTAATGTAATGTAGTGCTTGTAACTGTATGTTTCTTCTTTTCATGTTTGGTTTGGTTGGGGTTTTTTTGTTTTTTTTTTTTCCTTCTTCACATGTTATTTATATTTGCTATAGAAAGAATGTCAAGAAAAGATAGCAATCATAAGACAATGAGATACAGATAAGGTACTAATTAGACCTGAAAACAATACACAGTTAATTCTCCAAGCCTCAGTACACCTTTACATATAATCCCAAAGTCTATGCTTTCAGAAAGAAAAAACAGGGGATGTTTTTCCCACCTGCTTCACCCTGCCTGAAAACTGGAATGTGTAACTGTGGATCTGTGAAGCTGGAGGAAGCAGGAACACTGCTAGTAGCAAGAGTTTGGAAGAGTTACTCCTCTGTTTCCACATGGCTTGAACATTAAGTGCATCTGTGTCATCTCTGCAATCAGTTTCTTAAACAAATAAACAGAGAAATTTGGAGTCCTCTCTGTTATTACCTGGTATTTGATATATACCATTCTTTGCCTTTTATTATATCATTAAGTAAATTATCTGAAGTACAATTAATCTCTGAAAATGCCAATTAATTTTGTACCAAGATGCTAAGGAATATTAAATAGTAGCTTGGCTTACTTTTTTTCTCCAAAGAAAAACTGACTCATTTCCTTATCTTTCTATTCCTTATCAGTGAGCTAAAATGTTTGTGGTTGGGGTTTGTTTGTTTTGTGTTTTTTTCCCTTACAATGCATGGAAGTATAAGGCAAAGAATAATGTAGATCAAACAGATAGATCACATATTATTTTCTTTATTCTGCATACCATCTTGGTTTTAATTCTTTTTAAACAAAGTATGCTTCCATATATACAGCAGGTAACTATTTTGCCTTTTTGGAATACCTTCAAAAAGCATATGTTTAAATGAAAGCAGACAGTCTTCTTTTAATGAAGTAATATTAAGACTTCATTTCTACCTGTTGATAGAAGCCGTTTTACTTTCATGAATACTATTACTAATTTCTGAAGGTAAAAGTTTCCCCTCTGCTGCGATGTGCAGTAGTTTCATACAAAAATGGGAATGGATACTGTCTTGTATGTTTTGCAAGTAGTTGTCTATAGTGGCAGATTAACTCCATCTGTTAGTCCATAGGCAGGGCAATTTGAATTTTGCCTGTGAAATCTGAACCCAGTCTGAAGAAGGAGTCTGAACCCAAATCTTTTCTTTTTTTAACTTCAGATCATCTAAACCTATATAAATGTATTGGAGTATGGAAAACAGCCCTTTTAAATCAATTTCAGACCAAACTTGGAAAACTTTTAACATCTTTGAAGCTTTTAACCTTGAATCTTACTGTAGTTTAATGGGGGTTTTTTGCTTGTTTGGGCATATTTTTTTATTGTTGGTGGGTGAGTGAGCAAAGTATCCAGATTTTTCTCTTCCACTATTGATCTGCTGTGCTCCTTTGCAGAGTGATCTCTCTGCTTGTTCCAGCTGCACCACCCCTATCATATGAAAAGTACAAAATTACACTCTTTGTACCTATGCCTCTCTGTAGGCAAATGAACAAAACTCACATTCACATTTGCACTGGAAGATTGTATGTCCATAAAAGGTCAAATGCAAATTTATCAAGTCCTGATATATCTAAAGCTAGGCTTTTGGGAGAAATATGTTTACTACCTGGATTGCATATGTGCCTTTGTGCCAAGAAGTCTGAGTATTGGTTCCAGAATGCTTGGATGCATGGCAAACAAGTGTCAAAGCAAATACTACATGCCTGCTAATGAACATACTCAGATCAGTTACGTGATATTTGACAAGATTTATCTCTTGCTGAGTAATTCCCTTCTGAATGTTCATAAGCATTGGTTTATATGCAGATAGTGAAATACATACCATAAACACAGCTGTTACAGGGAAAACATATTTCACAGGACCAACACTGAGAACTTCTGACTGATTTTCAAAAAAGACTTTAACGAACATTGATGATGCTATGAAGACCTCATTCCTGTTTACAGAAAGTAAAGCTGCAATGCCTGCTTGATGGCCATTTGTCTGAGATGAATGAAGAGGAATTTCGGCTAACTGTGAAGAGAACAGAAGCTCTTTCTGGCTTTTGATGGAGAGTATACTGTGTCTAGAAGGGCGGGGAGAGGGGAAGCACTGCTATCCAGCTCTTTCTTTCATTCCCCAAAGTGGTTGTGGATTTTCTATTTCTGTCACCACTCTTATCAGAATGAATGTACACACATCAGCACTCTGACAAAAACTACAGAGATATGCATACTGCCTGCCAATCCTACAATCACCCTGTCCAGTCTAATAATTACATGATATTAAACAAAAAATACCTGGATTAAAAAGATGGTATATCATCCTGTATTATCTCTTGCTGCAGGGTGCAAGTTTACTATAGAGCATTGCCACAGTTTTTGATACTTTATTCCTTGCATTCATTTTAGCCTATTTCAAATGTAATATGTGTCAGTAGTATGCTTACATTGCAGTTTTTATTGAAAGAGTAACACACTGCTATTGACAGGCATATCTGGTACTGCAAATCTTTTATGCTGAGTTTTTTCTTTCTCTATTTCCCTTAAAAAAATCTTCTCTCCTACTTTTGGTGAATTATAGTGCATCTTCACATACAGAGTTAGAACTCACTTTGCTAAATAAAATTTATTTTGCTTGTATCACATAGATACAGGGAAAACCATACTGCATCATCTAGCATAATACTTCATTTTCAAGAAAATAAAATTCTTGTGCTGTACTCATATTCTAGAGTCTGGGAATATCTTTTATTTTAAGAGAGCAAAAACTTTCATGTAAAAAGTAATATTTTAAAGTCATTTGTCTTCTGCACAATTACACAGGTTCACAATGTTTATAAATACAACTTGTTACTCATCAGCAGAGACCCTTCACAACGCAGCCTTTTTTTTTCAGCCCCAACAGAGTAAGTTATAAAATGCCTCTCTGCTACCTCTGAGTGTCATCATTCTAGTCACTTCTTTGAGTCTAACATAAGGATAGAAAAACAGGAAGTAAATTAACTAGCACAGAAAGACTTAGCCAAGATCACTGAAGTCATCAGAATTGCTGACACTTTCTGCATGTTGCAGCTGACAGCCATAAAGCAAGATCACATACATCTTATAATTTTAATCACTACTAAAATCAACATAGCCGGATGCTGTTTCACCAGTCCAGGTATGTATGAATCACTAAATTAATTATAAACTCAACTCTTGTGTAGCACTTTTCATCCACACAGCTCAAAGCCCACTGCAAAATATACAGGGGTTTGGGTTTGGTTGGGTGGTTTCCGTTTGGTTTTAGTTGGGTTTGGGGGGGGGGGGGGGGGGGGGGGGGGTTTGCTATGTTTTGTTTTTCTATTTGCTTGTTTTGTTGTTGTTGCTGTTATTGTTTGGTTTTTTAATTTTAGAGATGAGAAAAGCTGGAGCAAGAAAAGAAGTAATTTGCTCTAGTGACCCAGCAAACCAGTGATGCAGGTAGAACTGGACTTCAATTCAGACCCATATTGACCACATCAACTTACCTTACTGATTTGGTGGGAATACTGTTGTAAGTGGTCAGAGAGAGAGATTGTCCATATTTAGTCAAAGAAACTCCAGTTTAGCAATATTTTCTGTGAAGTACTTTACTTCTTTACTCAACACTTGCACAACCTATTAAGATATTAGCCATGTAACATATTATCTGTTAATTAAAAAAAAAAAAAGCTGCCTGGATACATACTGAATTTTTTCTTCCACATACTTTATTTATACCACTTTTATGTGGACATTTAAACAATATTTTGTATTTTGCAAGTTTACTCTAATGCTGCCTTGATAATAAAAATGATATTCTTAGATTAATTTATTTTCAGTACATATTGCAGATATAAAAATAAATTATTCAGGTTTTTTCTCAATCAAAGATATATCACCACAATTAATATTTAAATATAACAATTTAAATAATGTGCAAAGATACAGTTACAGGTATGGGCTATATTGTGATCTTCATGTGGAGTGTTATAAATTCAGTTAAATTTCTGAATCACAGAAGTTACTTTGAGGTTTTCTCTGGAGTAGCTGAAAGCAGAATAAGCTTTATTAGTTTTAGATACATACTGTCTCTCAATATGCTTACTACATCACAGGTTGCAAACATTTTTATCTACTAGTTTGTTTTCTAAAACATATTTAGCAACATAAACACGCTCTTTTGGAGATCAGCAAATATTTTCTACAGTTAAATTCTATCACTTCATTAACAAAGAATGCAGCATGATTAAATTTGGATATGAAATTTCAGTCTTTGAAGTTCACAGCTTGACTGGTATTCAAACCACTCAACAAAGTATGCAGTTGTACTGCCATTCAAACTACTGTATTTTCCATTTAGAAAATGATATTCAGCACAAACTATTAAATTTGGATTTGGAACAGCAATGCCTGTAGTTTGATTTCTATATTAAACAAATTAAAAAGTGTGTTTAAAATCCATGCCACAGCACTGGTTATATGTTGTCCTGATCCTGGACTTCAGGTCAGCAGGATCACTTCAGGAGCAGTCATCAGCAGAGGAGCAAGACCCAGGTCATATGGGAAAAAGCTGAGACCTGCCTTTTTTCAGTCTTAAGAAAAGAGGGTAGAGGGGGAATCTTACTACTGCCTTCAGTTGTCTCGTAGGAAGTTCTAGAGAAGACATACCAGACTCTGGGAAGTGCAAAGGACAATAGGAGACAGACACAAGTTGCAACAAAGGAAGTTCTGATTAAATATTAGTGAGAAAAATTGCAATGAGAGTGGTTAAAGAATGGTCGAGGTAGCTTGGATCAGTCTCTGGGTAATTTTTTGTTTTCTTTTGTTTTTATAATTGGCTTGTGATTTTGATTTAATGGCGTGGATCATCATGGTTGTACCATTAAACATTAATTGACAGGAGTCTGCCAATTTCAGTGCACAATTTAGCCTGAATATTCTCCACACAATTCTGCTTTTGCAGATCTGTGAAGGCTTGTGAAGGCTAGGTCCTCAGCTTGTGATTTCATCTTGGATTTTTTTTCCCAGACATTATAAAGGTCGGTTTCTGTCATTTTTAACATCATAATTATCTAAAGCAGCAACGTCAACTTCTATGCAGAATGGGTAATGTCTCTCTGTTTGAAGTATTTACTAATACTTTCCATAATTATGTAGAAAACTATCTCTGTATTGGTAGTTGTCAAGATATATAAGTAAAAAACTGTCCAATATCAGTGGCCAAGTTCGAAATATGTCAATCAGCTGTACAAGTATCTACGGGACCCAATTATGTTCTTAAGGTGTGTTTCAAAGCCTAGAACAGCAAAACATTTTATTATGGATCTTATTGGAAGAAGAATCAGACTTCTAACAGATAAGTTTGAACTAGCTAAATGATGAAAGAGAAGCTTCTCTTTGCTCCCTCAAACCTGATGTAATGAAATATTAAGTATTTTCATATCAGTTGATATAACAAGGACACAGATGAGTGAGAAAACTTTGGGGCTTAGAGCAGTTTAAAAGTATATCTTTTTTGATCTTGTTTTAATTCAGCATGAAATGCCTCTTTTAAACATACTATTTTTCCAGATTACTGTAAGCATTTCCATTTCCCTTCTTTCCTCCCAATAAGGAAAGGTGATGTACCTGTAGCACTCCATGCTTAATGACACAGAGGAGATGAAAAACTTTGAAATCCTATAGTTTTCCATTTTCAAAAGTTTTCTCTGACATATTAAATTATTAATTGAACTACATTAACTGCACAAACATGTTAAAGTTGAAAATGTATCAAAAGAAACATTGGATCTAAAAAAGAGATTTAAAAACTAAGTTAGAGTGCAAAAAATCACATCTATGGGTGTCTTTACCACATGCAGTTGTCAAGTCTGTTCTTTCCCCCAACATACCCCTCCTGGATCACAGCTTTCTAAAAGTTATATTTGCTTTTTTTTTTCATTTGCCCACACAATATAGCAAGATTGTTTGGTTGGCTTGTTTGCTTGTTTGATGGCAGCTTGGATGTATTGATGAAAACATGTATAATACAACTTTCAGAAGGGCATTAGACATAAAATATTCCCCTCTCCAACAGCTGAGATTCAATGACACCCAATTTCCACAAATTTTTAAAAAAGACTAGCTCATACACTGCATATCTGCATCATTAATATAATTTCAGCTCACAAACAGGAATAGTTTTCCATATATTTGTTTGCAGGACAAGAGCTTCTAGAAGCATAGAAGGAACAGAGCATAGTTTTGTGTATTAAAAATGAAAAAAAGAGAATATTTTTCTTCCGTAAATCAGGTCTCTCATAACAGCATCTTATCTGACATTCGTCACTGCAAGCCAATGAAAAGATATGCACAATGGGCAGGAATTTACTTCCTTATCTTAGAGTCTTCTGTCATCAAAGGCTGTGCTGTATGAGGAATATTGCAGTCCATTACATAGCATGAATTGTAATATGAGTTCATTAGTAACATCACTTAACCAAATATGAACACTATTTTTTAGATGTAAATTCTCGTTAGTTTCCATCACAATGTGGCTCCTCTGCATTACAAGAATATCCAGGACAAGACAGGCAACAGAGCCTCTATTCCTAGTGGTCTCAGTAAAGCACAACCTCTGTATATAGTTAAAACACGTATTTTAAGATAGGTAGTATGTTAAGCGTGGATGCCTTATATACTGCTTTGGTTTATAGAGATGATATGGTGATGGAACTTGACATTGTATGCAGCGACTAAGGAAGATTTTAGCAGCATAACATAGCAAGGCCTCTTATAAAACTTTTGATTTAACAATTGCAAAAGTGATTTACTGCTGGTAACCTGTCAACTGAAACAAAGCATACCGTGACCAGGATCTCACAAATGGAAACAAATTACACAGATAAGAATGCACAGTTACCTTGAATTTTATATTCTTAAAACTGAGCTAAATTCTACAAGAAAACACATCAACTTTCCTAAGAGATTCTGAGGGGTAATAAGGTACTGAGGAATTATATGTTACTCCTTAAATGATCCACTTCTAAGGAGTACAAAACCAGGATGCAATCCTAAACTTGAGATGCTATCTTTTTTTAGGGTATGCTTATCATTAATTTTAATGGAAGTTGCACATATGCATTAAAGGAAATACAGGCCCCCTCCTCTTCAGTTTCTCATTTTGTAACACAGAAAATGCCTACCCATATGGTTGGTTTTTTTTTAATGGAATACACATTTGACAATCTCTGTTCATTTATATAGATTTCCTGAGATGTATTTTAAAAGCAAACACATCGGAATACATTTGTTAACGAGAAAATTCACTACTAATTCTAGGCGCACATTTAAGGAATGCTTTTTAGTAGCTAAAATATTTCTAAGCTGTGCTACACTTATTTTATATAGTGAAACTGTGCTGCTAGATTCCTAATTTTCAATCTCATTTGCATATTAGAAATTCCCATACTAAAAATACTGTTTACTTTTCAATTTTAGTATACATTATCATTTTGGACTGCCATCCTTCATAAAAGACAGCAAGTAAAAAAGCCTGAAAAATGTAAATATCGTCTTTCTTTGAGAAATTGCTTTTAAACAGATAGGATGGGCCATCAGGATGAAGTACCATATGTGATTAATTATACATGGTTCAAGTTCTAAAATTTAATCAGATGCAAACTCATGTATTGGTCTTATCACAAGAGAATACTTCTAGGTATATATGCATGTTTCTTGTGCTTTTAGAGATATACTTTACATATTTGCCTTCACTCTGGCAACTTCTGTGGCTATTCAATGGCAATTGTGTCTGTTTCACAGTAGAGTGAAAAAATAAAGGGAAAGTTTAAGAGATCTTTCAGGAACAAGCTCTGCTGATGCTGCTGGAGACCACAACATAATCTATTTGCCACAGAAAGGAACAATAATAAGACTATCATTCTCATAAGAGTCATAAAACTGTTGCCTTTGGCACTGGGGATCACTGAGGCCCTTGTAAATGGCTTGAGAAAACATAGTTGGTGGAAACTTCCAGAGAAAATTAGGGTCATAATTAATATAGCTTTCCTATCAAATCAAAATCAATCAATTTTTTTCCAAAACACTACTGAAACTTTCCCCAAAATGTTTATGAATTATATCATCAGGGGGCTTATTGGTGAGAAAGAGGATGCTAGTCTGATTGAAGAAATTTCTCATACTAGTCCTACCAAAGGTGTGCACCTATAGGATTCCAGTAGTATCTGGTCAACAGAAAGCATTGTCAGGTTTTGACGTGAAATACTGCACTAAATTTTCTGTGTGCAAGCTATGTACTGTAAGATACTATTTTCCATTCAAATACTCCAATTTCTCTCTGATTCAGTATTCGCCGGGGTGAGAAACTCCTCAGAGGAGCCTTCAGCACCGGAGCCAGTGGAAACCCCGCGCCCAGGAGCCTCAGCTCCGAAGGCGCCTCAAGCCCTTGCCAGGCCTCGCCCAGGAGCCGTCAGCTCCGCTGAGGAGACCGGGGACTCACAGGGGCGGTGCCAGGAGGGACGGCTCCGCCCTGAGCGGGTAAAACCCGCCTCAGGGAGCTCGGAGAACCGCGCGTGTTGCGGCAGTTGGCTCCGGCAGAGCGGGCGTCGAGCGGGCGAGATGGGGGCGGTAGCTTCAGGGCCAGGGCCAGGGCCAGGGCCAGGGCCAGGGCCAGGGCTAGGGCCCGGGCCCGGGCCCGGTCCCGGTCTGGGAGCTCTGCTCTGGCTGCCTGCTCTAGAAAGTCCTGCTGACAATTACTCACTGCTAGTGGTCCATGTGCTAGCAATATAGTTAACAGTAGCCCAGAGAACATTAAGAAGGACAGAGCCCTGGGAGAGGTGGTTAGGGGCTCTCAAGCTCAGATACTTTTTTCATCAGTTCTTCAGGTCTAAGGGGAGGACCTTAAAAAGGCCAGATGAATTTGGCAGGTTAATAAATGGTTAGAACAGTGATGCCATAGTCTGGGATTTGTTTTTTAGAATATGGGACTCAATTTGGGAGGCCAGGTCTCCTGGAGGCTGGTGGAGCTGGTCTACGGGGAAGAGCTGCTTTGGTAGGAGACTTGCCAGGATGGTCAAGGCAGCTTTAAACTAGATACGTTGGGGGATGGGGACATCGACCCATCCCAACACTCCCGGGCAGTTGCCAGCACCTGTAATAAATGCTTGGAGTGATGCAGAGCTATTTCAGCTGCTCCAGCCAATGAGTCAGCTTCATTTGGAGCTTGGCTTGGTTGCCGATCATAGAATATTTAGGGTAGGAAAGGATCTTAAGATCATGAAGTTCCAACACACTCACCATGGGCAGGGACTCTTCACCCTATACCATGTCACCCAAGACTCTGTCCAACCTGGCCTTGAACACTGCCAGGGATGGAGTGTTCTCCACTTCGTTGAGCAACCTGTTCCAGTGCCTCACCACCCTCACAGTAGAGAACTTCTTCCTTATATTCAGCCTAAGCTTCCCCTGTTTAAGTCTAAACCCATTCCCCCTTGTCCAGTCGCTGCAGCCCTTAATGAAGAGTCCCTCCTCATCATCCCTGTAGGCCCCCTTCAGATACTGGAAGGCTGCTATGAGGTCTCCATGGAGCTTTCACTTCTCCAGGTCGAACAGCCTGAACTTTCTTAGCCTGTCTTCATACAGGAGGTGCTCCACCCCCCTTATCATTCTCATGGCCCTCCTCTGGACTTTCTCCAACAGCTCCGTGTCCTTCTTATGTTGAGGACACAAGAACTGCACACAGTACTTCAAGTGAGGTCTCATGACAGCAGAGCAGAATAGAGGGGCAGGATCACCTCTTTCAACCTGCTGGTCATGCGTCTTTTGATGCAGCCCAGGATACGGTTAGCTTTCTGGGCTGCGAGTGCACACTGAAGCCGGCTCATGTTAAGTTTCTCATCGGCCAGCACCCCCAAGTCCTTCTCCGCAGGGCTGTTCTGAATCACTTCTCTGCCCAGCCTGTAGCTGTTCCTGGGATTGCCCCAACCCAGGTGAGGTCAGTCAGCAGAGAAGCACCTACAGAACCATACCAACACCAAAACATGCAAAGAGGAAACTCAGACAGTGATCTACAGGAATTCTTTTTAATGCCTTACATCTGAATAAAATAGAATTTGTGTGCGTATGTATAGATATGATCTTACACCTTACAAAAGCTTTGGGTTTTTTTCAGTATTGAAATCAGTCTAAGATCTTAAGAATACTAGTACAGTGAGGTCTCTGTGCAGTAAGGGGAACCATGCTGATGGCTATTAATAATGGTAGGTCATTTGAACATATAATAGGTAACTGAATGATGTGATAAATAAGTAGTTTTGAAAAGCTGTGGCACCACAAACTTATTCTTAAAAAAGTCTCCCCAAACCAAGAATTTATGGAATCCTGGTTTCCTAACAATTCTGTTCCTCATTTCATTGCCATATCTGTAGAATCATATACTCATTTAGATTGGAAAAGATCTTTAAGATCGAGTCCAACTGTTAGCACTGACAAGTCTGCTACCAAACCATGCCCTAAACTTCACATCTACATGTATTTAAATACCTCCAGGGGTGGTGACTCAACCACTTCCTTGGGAAGCCTGTTCCAATGCTTGACAACCTTTTTGGTGAAGAAATTTTTCCTAATATCCAATCTAAATCTTCCCCGGTGCAACATGAGGCCATTACCTCTTGTTCTATCACTTGCTAATTAGAAGAGACCAACCCCCACCTCACTACAACCTCCTTAAAAATATTAGTAGAAAACAACACCCAGTGTTAAGTCATGAATGTGTGCCTCAGTTTTCCATTGACGTGGCTGAGATGGAGACAAATTGCTAGTTGAGAAAACTACAAGCTACATAAAAATGAAATTTTCAGTCAAAGCACACTGAAAAACTAAGATGAAGACTGAGAATCTGACCCACACCTTCCCTGGCTAGTAGTAAGAATTCAGAAAGCTGCAGTATATCTCCTCCACAATAAAAAAAGTGACTATGAGCATGATAAGCAATTGGAAAATATTATGGTGTTCAAAAATCTCCCAGGGAAAGTTCCATGAAATAGAGAAGGTGCAATAAAATGTAATCAAATTCCAAATAAAAGTTTCAGCTGTGGAGAAATGAAACTGGACCTTCACCCATGGAATGCAGGAAAAACACATAATGGGTAATCTTAAATTAGGGAAGAAAGGAAAGAACAGGAGCTACAAAACAAATGCAAGCAGTGTGAGAGAACAGAGATATCCAGAAAGAATTTATGACAGCAGCCCATTCAGTTAGGTAGGCATTGAAAGTGACAGGCAATGGGTACTGCTGTGTATTTTTCAGCTGAGTTTAACAGGCAGCTTTTCTGATTAAGATCAGTTTGATGTGAATTTCTATAGTATGACTATTTTCAGTAACAGCTTTATATTGTAAAAAGTGCTATTCAAAACAAGCTATCATATAAGAAGTTGGTAAAGCAGTTTTTTTGAGTTTTATTACTTCATGAAAATTCTATTGCTAGATGCTTAATTAAAAGAAAAAAAAAACACACCCCCCCCCAAAAAACCTCACTGTAAATCTACCTTTTTTTTGGAGATAACAATTAAATAGCAAGCCTCACTATTTCAGATGTGTTTTAAAACAGTATTGTGATCAATCTGATGCATGAATATACACTATTTAACATTACATAAACTACTTTGTACTTACAGTCACTATTTTTAGGAGAAAAATCCAAGGGATCCAGAAATAGACTGTATTGAAACCAAATACTCAGTGAAAACTAGCAGTGCTTTGCTTCTTGATTTACAGGTTTTGGTACAGGACTGTAAATGCTAGACATATGTACTATTTCCATTTCCCAAGCAGTAACCAAAATTGTTGATGAAGTTGAACTTCACATTCACTTTAAATTTCCCAAAGCAGTGAAACTCTGCCAGTGTCTGAATTCTAGTCAGATGTGATATGTGGCTTGCCCCCAGGATCTGTTGGATTTCTCACTGATTTTATACAGCCAAGAGCCTATTCCTGTTATGTGTTTGGAGAATCCAACTTGTTCCAATCTAGAACTAAATCTGCAACTGAACAGTTTACTATTTGCTTTTATCTTTATCCAGCTCCTCACTCAGATAGAGGTTGGGGGAGGACAGGGAGGATGGCAGCTCTTCTCATTTAAAGTACAAAAGAAAGGGAAAAAGTGGGAGTAATTCTTAAATCTTTTTTCTCAAATGACAAATTAAGGCTAGATCAGAACACACGCAGTACATTTCTTCACTCACAGCTAAAGTATTCTCAAGTACACATTTCAATAGCAAAAGGTCTCCATTCTTTCTACTTAGAATTAACTTGCAGTGCTGAAGCACAGAGGAACCAAAGCACTCAGAGCTTCCTGAGGGCTTAAGGATATGGGAGAAATAGTGTCACATCTTGAAAAAGAAGAAAAAGTATTGTCTCTTTTTTAAGTGTTGGAAGTGATAAACCTACTGGCCTGATACTGCATAAGTTCAAAACTTTCGTGACAGCATTGTGAGTCATGGCAAGAGATGGACTGAAACATTTTATATATTACTTATGTGCCATCACACCTAAGAGCAGCAATCACAGAAAAGGATTTTGTGCTAGACTCTGTTGTAGCTTGGAACAAATGTGTAAAAAGTCCTTTTCCGGACTGTGATTCCTTTTGTCCCAAAGTAAATCCTTATCTATTGGCCAGAGATAACAAATAACACAATCATACTGCAGTCCTCATTAGCATACAAGATTTGATTTTTAGGATTGTCTAAAATCCTAAAAGAGAGTAAATAGAAGTAGAATACATAGGAAAATAAAGTGTTTTTATCCATAAAGACCCTACATGCATTGAAAAATGAAGACCTAAACCATATATACCAGCTCAAATGCATGTTACTGTCAGCATTCTCCTTAGGGTCAGGTCTATTGCAGCCCATCAAAACGTTTTCAAGCGTTTCAGAAAGTTATAGCTCAAAGAAGATATTATACTGGGATCCAGAAGGTGGTGGTGCTGTGGCTAGATCTATCCTCCTGAGGCCTTCAGAGGCAGTAGAAATTGATTAGGCTGATCCTAGAATAGACAAAGGCATTCTAAACTGGGAGACTGCTTCGCTTGGAAAGACAGGCGTATTTTTTTAAGTGCTGTTAGATGAGGCTGAACAGGAAAGAGCAAGTAACTATGAGTTTATGTCTACTGTGTAATGAATAAAGAGAGGGTTAGTCAGCTATTTTCATGTCTGTTGAATGTGATCTTCATGGTCATAGAATCACAGAATCATAGAATAGTTAGGGTTGGAAAGGACCTTAAGATAATCTAGTTCCAGCCCCCCTGCCATGGGCAGGGACACCTTATGCTAAACCATGTCACCCAAGGCTCTGTCCAACCTGGTCTTGAACACTGCCAGGGATGGAGCAGTGATGATCCTTCCATCATTCTTCACCACCTGGTGACAGAAACTTCTCTCACAACAGAAAAGGCTGAGAGAGTTCAGGCAATACGCTGATGACAAAACAGAGAAGGTAAAGAGGCAGACTCATCTATAGTTCATCAACAAAGTTCTCTGTTCTTGAAGGTACAGTTTTATTCTTTTCTTGCCAGTGGACTATAGGCATTTTACTTTTTAGTTTGCATGGCTCAGTTCTGTATGAAATTATAGGCTATTTGATTCTGTTACGTAAAACAAACCATGTGGTAGAGAAAGTAGTAAAAAAGAGAGGGAAGCCACCATAGGATAACAGGCCAACTTGCTCAGCAATGTTCATTCCATGAAAGACTTGCATTGGAAATGACAGAAAAGCATACATTAACCTGTAAACCTTTCTCACTATGAGGTCTAAAGATCATCTGATGAAAAGCCTGTTCTGTCATGATAGAGCTGCAATATGTACCTTGAATGAGAATCAAGTAGTCACAAACATTGCTATTTCTAGTAGACTGTGGTTGGCCAAGATTTAATCATGGCAAATGTTTCCAAACTCAGTCCCCAGCTTAATTTTCATCAGAAATAAATTTTCATCCTGAAGAATTTGCATATTAGGTTCTGGCTATTCAGCTATCATGCACTGAATGTTCCATTCTTTGACATAATTAACTTTGTATTAGTAAAATATTTTTATATAGGCTGTTACCTTAATAACCTGTAACTTAAAAAATAGTTAAATAGTTAAAACTAAGAAGGGAAGAGTTAATTTTATGTAGTGATGGGTAAGAAGCAGGATACTGAATACGAGATTCACACTTGTCTTTGCAAGTGGAAGATATTTAGATTGTAGAATCATAGAACATGCCAGGTTGGAAGGGGTCTTGAAGGATCATCTGGTTTAACCTTTTATGGGAAAGGAAATCTAGACAAGATCATCTAGCATTCTGTCCAATCACATGTTGAATACTTTCAATCATGGGGGTTTCTACCACATCCCTGGGGAGGTTCTTGCAGTGAATGATTGGTGTCACTGGAAAAAGACTTTTTTTTAATCGCAATGAAACCTCTCCCAGTGCAACTTGTACCCACTGCCCCTTGTCTTCTACATGTGGCTCCTTGTGAAGAGAGAGCCCCTGTCCTCTTTGTAGCTGCCCTTTAGCTACTAGGATACTGCAATGAGATCTCCCCAAGCTTTCTTTTCTCCAGGGAGAGGTAATCTAGCTTCTTCAGTCTTCCTCACAAGGTAGCTCTTTGATCATCTTCATGGCCTCCTTTGGACCTTTTCCAGTGTGACCATGTCTTGAATTCCTGGGACCAAAACTGAACACAGTACCCAGGTATGGCCTAGAAAGTGCCGAGTAGAGTAGGAAAGAGCTGAGCAGAGTGGGAAGATGAAGATGGTGATTTTAGAAATTGTCATCTTCATTCCAGAGAACAGAACTGGGACACTAAATATATGAAGTTCTGTATAAGGGGGGAAACATCCACAGCTCCCAGCTGCAATCTGTTCTGTTCAAAGGCAGGGAGTCCATGAACAGATTTAGCTGAATGGTAATCAAAATATATTCTTTCTTCATATATTGTAGAGCTCCTGCTCAATGTAGTTTGAATAAATCAGTCCAGCAAGATGCACTTTTACTGTGCACAGAAACAAAGACACATCTCACACGTTCCTTCATGACGGCCATGAATATAGGCTATATGTGTTGCATACAGTTTATACTTGCTTGATTTAAGTATAACACAAGCGTTTTCAAAGTCTTTTGTACTTTGACAGTAACAGTAAAACTAATTACCCATTGCATAAATCTTTTTCTGCAAGTTAAATTTCTGATTTGGAGTTTGGTATTGTCCTGGGTTCAGCAGTAGCAGTCATGTTTTTCCTTTGTGTTAACTGGTGCAGTGCTGTGTTTTGACTTCTAGCTTGAGGACAGTGTTGGTGAAGCTGATGTTTTTCGGTTGTTCCTAAGTGATGTTTACCCTGACCAAGGACTCTGTGAGGCTCATGCTCTGCCAGGGAGGAGGGGAAGCTGTGAGGAAGCAGAGACGGGGCGCCTGACCCGGGCTAGCCGGGGAGGTATTCCATACCACAGCACGTCATGCCCGGGGTGAGGGGGGTAACTGGGAGTTACCCAAAAGGACAGGGGCTTCCGGGTGGAACTCGCTTTCTTGGCCGGTGGTATCGTATTCTCTTCCCTTGTTATTTTCCCTTATCATTGTTTTAGCTGATAGTAGTGGTGGTGATTTGTTGCTGGACTGTTCTTGTCTCAACCCATAGGAGTTGCACTCTCTCGATCCTCCTCCCCGTTCCTCCGGGAGCAGGGAAGGGGAGAGCCCCGTTGCGGGGGGGGGGGGGAGACGGACACGGACCTCGATTGTTGTCAGCTCGGCACCACTCACTGGGAGTGAGTGAACAAGTTACCTGACTGGGTTTAAACCACGACAGTTCTTTTTTGGCGCCCAACGTGGGGCACAAGGGGTTGAGATAAGAACAGATCTGACTGGATTGATAGTCACTCGTCACAATGCTGATTTATTGGCTCTCAAGGTTTTTCCTCTTGATCTCACAGTTTCAGTATATCGTATCTTACGTCCATCCGGTACTTGCTGTATTAGTGTTTTTCAAGTGTGGGGCTTGGGCTAAGGTTTTTATCCCGTTGTACTTTATGGTAATGACTTGTAATACAATAGAATCATTGATCATGAAACTGATCTGGCTTATGTTCCCAGTGTGGTCACCACCTTTATACTTTGGGAGGTATATGATGGAGGTGCTTAGCAATTACACATCTTTTTTCTCCTTCTCAGGTGCTCAACCTGTGAAGGAGACATCCTTTTACCCTCCCAGTCATTCCCCCAGACCATTTACATTTGAGAGTTTTGAATTTTTTGAATGGCCTTTTAATGCTGTTGAGACTTGTTTGCTGATGGTGATGGGAATCACCATGCTAACACGCATACAGAGTGTGTTTTGCCCACTACTGATTTCAAGAGTTAAGCAGATTCAGGTTTGGGTCTTGTCTGGGGTCAAACGACGATGTAGGAGGACCGAGAGATTTTCCCTGAGGCTGGACAGCCATGAGTGGCAGGGTGTGTGGGATAGTATGGGCAAGTATCTAGGTCAGTGGGCCCCTCCAGTACTTTGGAATTTCACTACCAAACAACTGCAAAATCCAGAAGAATTAGTAAAACACTTAAATGAGATGTGTGGTCATTCTGGCCATACCAGAGATGGACAAATCACGGCAACGTGCTGGGGCTTGGCCTATGCTTACAGGGCCTTGTTCAACACTATCCAGCACCTTCAAAAGGAAAAGAATGTCAGCGGATTTGAGGGCAAAGTGACAGTCGCTACTCAAACTTTGGCTGCAATGAACTGCGCAGCTACCCCAGTGGCAAGTACAGCAGCTGCTCGAACTTCAACCGCAACAGACAGCGTGGTTACCCCAGCTCCAAGCACAGTAGCTACACCACCCCCAGCAACAAGTACAGTCGCTACTCAAACAGCAGTGATAATCACTGCAGCCAAACCAGAGGACCAATTCGTACCAATATCAGTTGCCCCTGTACGCAAGAGAACAAGCAAAAAGGAGGCAAAAAGGGTGAAGCGAGATGAAGAACCAATGAATTCACCACCCGGTCCAGAATCTGATCAGGAGTCATCATCACATGACGAAGATGAAGAAGAAGAGGTAACTTCTCGACCTCGGACCTCAACCGAGCTGCGGAATATGTGAAAAGTCAACCCGTCAACCAGGGGAGCACATCATCACCTGGTTACTCCGATGCTGGGACAATGGGGCCGATGGTCACGAACTAGAAGGTACAGAAGCCAAGCAGCTGGGATCACTTGCTAGAGAAGGGGGAATTGACAAAGCAATTGCAAGAGAGAAAAAGTCCCTCAGCCTTTGGAGGAGGCTCTTGGCAGCTGTGAAAGAAAGGTTTCCATACAAGGACGATGTTACGAGTCGTTCGGATAAGTGGACTACTATAGATAAAGGCAAACCCACTCGTGGGATTGCTTTTGCTCAGGGACCTGGATATACTTGGTGGGTAATGCGGGAAGATGGAGAAGTCCGATGTCTACCTCAAGGGGATTTGATTTTAGGGGAAAACAGCCAGTGAACTCAATTGTATGCTGTTGCCTGCTGTGTAATGCTTTTATAGCCCATCAACTAGATGTCTCCAGGTCACCAGCGACTGGCCCTGACTTCCCTCCAGCCATCATCCCAACAGAGAATGAACTTTGAACATCATGGACCGAATGGACTCGGCAGCATTATAGGGATTGGTCCATGCACTAAGAAAATGATCTTTTCCTCTTGGTCTGTATGTATATGGATGTATATATGTGGGAGAGCGATGGTGTATTGAAAATGTGGGATCTGAGCACGACGTGAATGGTATGGAATAAGGGGTGGATAATGTCCTGGGTTCAGCAGTAGCAGTCATGTTTTTCCTTTGTGTTAACTGGTGCAGTGCTGTGTTTTGACTTCTAGCTTGAGGACAGTGTTGGTGAAGCTGATGTTTTTCGGTTGTTGCTAAGTGATGTTTACCCTGACCAAGGACTCTGTGAGGCTCATGCTCTGCCAGGGAGGAGGGGAAGCTGTGAGGAAGCAGAGACGGGGCGCCTGACCCAGGCTAGCCGGGGAGGTATTCCATACCACAGCACGTCATGCCCGGGGTGGGGGGGGGTAACTGGGAGTTACCCAAAAGGACAGGGGCTTCCGGGTGGAACTCGCTTTCTTGGCCGGTGGTATCGTATTCTCTTCCCTTGTTATTTTCCCTTATCATTGTTGTAGTTGATAGTAGAGCCCCGGTGCAGGGGGAGACGGACACGGACCTCGATTGTTGTCAGCTCGGCACCACTCACTGGGAGTGAGTGAACAAGTTACCTTACTGGGTTTAAACCACGACAGGTATATTTGGGCTTTTAATTATTATTTCTTGCTTTTACTAGCTTTAGAATGCTGCCATTCACCAAACTTAGAAATTGTCAAAACAATCCAAATTTTCACATAGTGAAAATATTTATTGCCCTCAGACACAAAATATTTTGTCATTTGTTCAAAATCTCATTTAAATGAGAAATATGATCAACATTTAATCATTTCTTTAGAAAATAACATTCAGGCATGCCAGATTTTCC
Source organism: Pezoporus flaviventris (assembly GCF_033815535.1). Classification (NCBI taxonomy): domain Eukaryota; kingdom Metazoa; phylum Chordata; class Aves; order Psittaciformes; family Psittacidae; genus Pezoporus; species Pezoporus flaviventris. The sequence goes on along the minus strand of NW_026892584.1, from coordinate 18,732,577 downwards.
ACAAACTATATTCATACTGATTCTAATAAGCTGAACAACTTGTTTTGGCTGCAGCTATCTTTTTTTCCATATGGAAGTGCTTCTACTAGCTTTCTTCCAGATTATGTGGTTAAGATGAGGATGTGCAGAAAAGTCCTGTGTTGTTTTTTGTTGCACAAATTCATTTTGGTGACTGAAACATGCAATATAACTTGCTCTCAGTAAGCCTGAATCCTGAAGGCATATTTTAGTGCTATGACCACCAAATCTTTACTTTAACAATCTGTGTGTGTCCAAATTCACAAAGTATATAACAAATTTAAGGGTGCATCGCTTAGGTGTATTGCATTGCAGCCACTTCATAGTGTTGTGCACAAAGGCAATTTTAGCAAGATTAGGAAGGAAGATGCTGGTGATATTACAGTAAAGACAGCACTCAGATCACTGCAATGAGAAGAAAAAGGGACGTAGTGAAGAGTAAAAAAAAAAAAAAAGACGATCAGAAAAAAAAAAACAGCTTGTTTTCCTAAGAGGAAAAAAATCCCAAACTTTTGTACCAAATAAGAATAAAAAACATTACTAAGAAAAATCCATAGTTAGGCTGCAATATCACTAGCAGAATGTTGGTCCTTCTAAAGCTCAGCTTCCACCAAAAAGAATAGTCCTTATCTCCCCATAGCTTCAAGTCAAATTTCTGCAACACGTTTTGTGCCAGATCACTGATGTTGTTGACTGAAAATAGGTCATTTTATTAAATTCAGTTTCAGTAGCTGACTAATGGTCACACAAGCAGCAGCACTAACAAAAGGAGGCAGTTGTACAGATAGGACTGGGGAAGGTATGACTCCACTTGGCAAAAGCACAATTCCGGTTGTAAAATTTCAGCCACAGAAAAAAATGGCCAAAGGTTGTGAATGACTGTAACATCAGAGATTAAAACCTTGTGCTTTCCATAGAATTTTATGGTCAAATAGTCAGGCAGTAATTTTTTTGTGAATCCAGATTTGCTATATTGTAGAGGAACTTTGTCAGTTCTAGCTAGAGTTGGGTATCTGTTTATTTGCTTTGCCTTTAATAGCCAATTCACTGAACCAAAAGGCTTTGAGAAGAGAATAGCTGATTGTTCACTCAGCTGTTAGCCTGAATGAGCACGATGCTCTTTTCTTTGCCGTGACCATCCATCCAGGACACTGGTTCACCTTTCATACAGACTCAATGTCTAGTAGAGTAGTTAGGATAGAAAATGTACACTAAGAATTTATTGTTGAACAGATACTTTTCTATGGCATGTATGACAATATTTGCACAGACATCAGAAGAATAAATTGAACCTGGAATTGACAAATCAAAAGGTAAACAATTTGCTTCCATAGCAATCCTGGAATAAGGGATTTCTGTGTCACCTCCTTGTTCTCTTCAGATTTTGAAGTATCAGCTATTCCACTACAGGGAGCAGAGTAAGCACTAGTAAATGAAGGAGATCATCTTGAAAAGGCCAATCACAAATGTATTAATCTTGGTGGAATGGAGACCTACAAGGAAATGAACATCTGGATGACCATACAGTATCTGGTATGCACAGATTTCTCACACGTACATGAAAAAGTAGTCGTGGAACCAGATAAGCTGACAAAGCAATGAGTAAGTTCAAATAATTTCATAAGTGTCGCAGTTTGTCTCAATAGGTCATGTTTAAAAGGGTATATAATCATCCAGATTACACTGTACAGTTGTTTTAACATGATGAATATAAAAATGAAGCAATTTTCAAGAACTGGAACAGACTTCTTAAAAGTTTTTGTGTACTGAGACACAAAATGGAAGATAAAAGAAATATAAAAGGGGAAATTAATCACAGACAAATAGCCAGTCTACTGAAGAAATAAACTCTTACAGGCAACAAGGAAAATGAAAGGGGAAAACAAACCAAAAAAGAAACCCTACTCGTGCTAAAAAATAATTCTTTAAAGTATTTTTCATGTGCATCAAATCAAATTATACTAAACAGAACAGCATTCGTATGTGTATATGGAATAGATATATCTCTGTAACTAATGGTGGTAGAAGTGCAAAAGCTTCAAAGACTATGAAAAATTTCTCAAGTTCTTGAATTCTAGCAAAAGCTTATCTGAGCTATTTTCAGTTGCTTCTGGATCTATAACGCTGAGCAGAAAACCTCCAAAGAACAGCCTCCCTTGTGAGAATTTCTGACTATTTTGGTCAGCTGAAAACACTGGGGAGTTTTTTTCAGATGTCTTCATTGTTGGCCTGAATTCTGAACTTGAAAAGGTCAATGGAAAAGGCTCTCCTATTGACTTCAGTGGGATGGACAGTGGGAGACCTTGTAACAAGCATTTTTAAAAGTTCTATACACTGTGAGAATGTTTTAAAGATATTTCTGCATTCTTTATACCATCAGTCTTTTCTCTTCTTGAATAAATTTCCAGAACAAGGTGCAAGGGGCACAGAATTTTAATTCAATCGAAAAGCTTCTCTGTTCTCCATGTGCTTAAATTAACTTCCTAAATTTTTATATTGAAACTTCCTCAAATTATGCAGCAGTAACAGATCCTAAGGCCATTTTAACTATCTTCAATATTTTTAGCTTGAAAGGTGAAATGAAATTTTAAAGTTTAAGTGCCTGCAATGCTTTCCTCTTTCTTTGAGGCCAGAGAAATAGCACAGATAAATTTGTTGGTTTATAGTACACATGCATCTACTAGAACCCACAAGAAAATAAGTTATTTAAGAAAAAAAAAACTAATTTTTAAATATTATGATCAAATACAATAAGTTCCTGAAGCCATTTCTCTGTGAAAATAAATTATTTCCTTTTAAAGCTTTTCATTCAATAAAACATGTGATGAATTCCGTATATGGAACTTGGCAGATACATAAGTGTCACATGTCCTTTTATGGCACAGGTCTTATTTTTTTCAAGTAGGATGTCAGACACAGCTTAGGCTGTATGAGCTGAGCTGTCTGCAAGTAACTGTCATACAGAAACAGATTCAGGCAGAATATGCACAGCTGAACCTGTACATTTCCAGTATATTCCAACCCATATTTCCAGTACAGCAGAGATGTGGCTGAACGCCAAAGGGGCAGATAACATGAAAGCATTTTACAAGCAGAGTGCAATGAATGATAATGAACTACAACAGTGTTTTCCACATTGTAGCCTGGGAGACAACCCAGTCCTTACAAGTACCAGGCATCAGCAAGGCCCAAGAAACACTTCAGGTGGTGATGCTTCATGTTGTGTATTTGGAATGGGTCATGCCAGTGACAGATTACACTGGTGGTGTCCTACAGTAGATTAACATCAGTCAGCAGCTAAGGCCCACAGAGCTGTCCCTCTGTGTGGTATGGGGGGAGAGAGTTGGAAGGGCACAAGTGAGAAAACTCATGGGTTGAGATACAGTTTAATAGGGAAAGAAAAGCTGTGCATGCATGCAAGCAAAGCAAAACAAGAAATGAATGCACTATTTACCATTGGCATGCAGGTGTTCAGCCGCCTCCAGGAAAGCAGGGCTCCATCGTATGTAACGGTTACTTGGGAAGGCAAGCACCATAACTCCATATATTCCCGCTTCCTCTTTGTTTAACCTAATCTGCATTGCTAAACAGGCATAACGTCATAAAATATGAAACTTTGGTCAGTTGGGGTCAACTGTCCCAGCTGTGTCTCCTCTCAAATTCTTGTGCACCTCTAGCCTACCCACTGCCAGGGCAGTATGAGAAATAGAGAAGGCCTTGGTGCTGTGCAAGCACTTCTCAGCAATAGCTAAAACATCAGTATGTTATCAGTATGTTATCACCATTTTGGTCACAAATCCAAAACACAGGCTATTATAAAGCATCTTCTCACTTTTTTCCTATGGTTCTTTGTAGGTCCTCAAACAGGATGCACTCCCTTCAGGGAAGTACATAGAATCATAGAATAGTTAGGGTTGGAAAGGACCCTAAGATCATGCAGCTCCAACCCCCCTGTCATGGGCAGGGACACCTCACACTAAACCATGTGACCCAAGGCTCTGTCCAACTTAGCCTTGAACACTGCCAGGGATGGAGCATTCACAACTTCCTTGGCAACCCATTCCAGTGACTCACCACCCTTACAGTAAAGAAATTCTTCCTTATATACAATCTAAACTTCCCCTGTTTAAGTTTTAACACATTACCCCTTGTCCTGTCACTGCAGTCCCTAGTGAAGAGTCCCTCTCCAGCAGTCCCTAGTGAAGAGTCCCTGCCCAGCATCCTTGTAGGCCCCCTTCAGATACTGGAAGGCTGCTATGAGGTCTCCACTCAGCCTTCTCTTCTCCAAGCTGAACAGCCCCAACTTTCTCAGCCTGTCTTTATACAGGAGGTGCTCCAGTCCCCTGACCATCCTCGTGGCCTTCCTCTGGACTTGTTCCAACAGTTCCATGTCCTTTTTATGTTGAGAGCACCAGAACTGCACACAATACTCCAAGTGAGGTCTCACGAGAGCAGAGTAGAGGGGCAAGATCACCTCCTTCAACCTGCTGGTCGTGCTCCTCTTGATGCAGCCCAGGATAAGATTGGCTTTCTGGGCTTCAGCGCACACTGAAGCCAGCTCATGTTCATTTTCTCATTGACCAACACCCCCAAGTCCTTTTCCGCAGGGCTGCTTCTAATCTCTTCTATGCCCAACCTGTAGCTGTGCCTGGGATTGCTCCGACCCAGGTGTAGGACCTTGTACTTGGCATGGTTAAACTTCATAAGGTTGGTCGTCATCAGCCCACCTCACAAGCCTGTTGAGGTCCCTCTGGATGGCATTCCTTCCCTCCAGCCTATTAACAGAACCACACAGCTTGGTGTCATTGGCAAACTTACTGGGGGCACACTCAATCCAACTGTCCACGTCAGCGACAAAGATGTTGAACAAGACCGGTCCCAACAACAATCCCTGAGGGACACCACTCGTTAACCATCTCCAGTTGGACATTGAGCCATTGACTACAACTCTTTGTGTGCAGCCATCCAGCCAGTTCTTTATCCACCGAGTGGTCCATCCATCAAATTGATGTCTCTCCAGTTTAGAGACAAGGATGTCATGTGGGACAGTGTTGAACGCTTTGCACGAGTCTAGGTAGATGACATCAACTGCTCTAGCCCTGTCCATCACTTCTGTAGCCCCATCATAGAAGGCCACCAAATTGGTCAGGCAGGATTTCCCCTTAGTGAGGCCATGCTGGCTGTCACCAAGCACCTTGTTTTGCATGTGCCTTAGCATACCTTCCAGGAGAATCTGCTGCAAGATTTTGTCAGGCACAGAGGTGAGACTGACTGGTCTGTAATTTCCCGGGTCATCCATTTTCCCCTTCTTGAAAATGGGAGTTATATTTCCCTTTTTCCAATCATCAGGAACTTCACCTGACTGCCATGATCTTTCAAATATGATGGGCAGTGGCTTAGCAACTTCATTTGCCAGCTCTTTCAGGACCCTTGGAGGGATTTCATCAGGTCCCATGGACTTGTATAGTATAGACCATCTTAAGATGGTCTTGAACCAGATCCTTTCCTACAGTGGGCCTAAGGTCTTCATTCTCACAGTTCTTGAGTCTGCCCTCCAAGACTTGGGCAGCATGGTCAGGGCATTTGCCAGTGAAGAGTGAGGCAAAGAAGTCATTGAGAACCTCAGTCTTCTCCAAATCCAGGGCCACCAAGTTCTCCTGATAGTATGCTCTGGGGTGGGCTCATCCACATGTCTCAGTCCTTTTAGGAATGTATGTCTGCCAGAAGCTTGGTTTATGAGGTCAGCTTTGGCCTGTGGTGGGCCTATTGTGGAGCTGTCTGGAAGCAGCTGCGCCCAGTGCAGGGCAGCCCCTGACCTTCTCCCACATGGGCCAACTCTGAAACTCCTCCTCACTCCCCAAACCTTTACACCCAATACAGTTAGGTATCATTATGCCATGTGGTTTGTCCATTCCTGATTGATGGTTTCCCTTGGTCCAAATGGATATCACAGTATCACAGTATGTTAGAGATTGGAAGGGACCTCAAAAGATCATCTAGTCCAATCCCCCTGCCGGAGCAGGAACACCTAGATAATGTTACACAGGAACGTGTCCAGGCGGGTTTTGAATGTCTCCAGGGAAGGAGACTCCACAACCTCCCTGGGCAGCCTGTTCCAGTGCTCTGTCACCCTCACTGAGAAGAAGTTTCTTCTCAAGTTTAAGTGGAACCTCTTGTGTTCTAGTTTGTACCCATTACCCCTTGTCCTATCATTGTTTGCCACTGAGTAGAGCCTGGCTCCATCCTCGTGACACTCCCCCTTTATATATTTATATACACTAATAAGGTCACCCCTCAGTCTCCTCTTCTCTAAACTATAGAGACCCAGCTCCCTCAGTCTTTCCTCATAAGGAAAATGCTCCACTCCCTTAATCATCTTTGTTGCCCTGCGCTGGACTCTCTCCAGCAGGTCCCTGTCCTTCTTGAACTGAGGGGCCCAGAAATGGACACAATATTCCAGATGCGGTCTCACCAGGGCAGAGGAGAGGGGAAGGAGGACCTCTCTCGATCTACTAACCACCCCCCTTCTAATACACCCCAGGATGACATTGGCCTTCTTGGCCACAAGGGCACAGTGCTGGCTCATGGTCATCCTGTCGTCCACTAGGACCCCCAGGTCCCTCTCCCCTACACTGCTCTCTAACAGGTCGTTCCCCAACCTATACTGGAACCTGGGGTTGTTCCTGCCCAGATGCAGGACTCTACACTTTCCCTTGTTATATTTCATCAAGTTATTCCCTGCCCAACTCTCCAGCCTGTCCAGGTCTCGCTGGATGGCAGCACAGCCTTCTGGTGTGTCAGCCACTCCTCCCAGCTTAGTGTCATCAGCAAACTTGCTGATAGTACACTCAATTCCCTCATCTAAATCATTGATGAATATATTAAATAATACTGGTCCCAGTACTGACCCTTGAGGCACTCCACTGGTTACAGGCCTCCAACTAGACTCTGCCCCATAGACCACAACTCTCTGGCTTCTCTCCTTCAGCCAGTTCACAGTCCACCTCACTACCTGATCATCCAGACCACACTTCCTCAATTTAGCTGTGAGGATGCTGTGGGAGACTGTGTCAAATGCTTTGCTGAAGTCAAGGTAGACCACATCCACTGCTCTGCCATCATCCATCCACCGTGTTATTTCCTCATAAAAGGCTAAGAGATTGGTCAAGCATAATTTCCCCTTGGTGAAGCCATGTTGACTGCCTCTCATAACCCTCTTATCCTTGATATGCCTTAAGATGGCACCAAGGATAAGGTGTTCCATCACTTTCCCAGGGATGGAGGTGAGGCTGACCGGTCTATAGTTACCCGGGTCCTCCTTCTTGCCCTTTTTGAAGACTGGAGTGACATTTGCTTTCCTCCAGTCCTCAGGCACCTCTCCCGTTTCCCAAGACTTGGTAAAGATGATGGAGAGTGGTCTAGCAACGACTTCGCCAGTTCCCTCAGCACCCGTGGGTGCATCCCATCTGGACCCATGGATTTATGGATGTCCAGATTGCTCAACTGGTCTCTAACCCATTCCTCATCGACTAAGGCAAACCGCTCCGTTGACCTGGCTTCATCTAAGGTCTTGGGGGTACAGGGCTCTTCAGGACTGCCTGCAGCAGAGTAGACAGAGACAAAGAAGGCATTCAGTAACTCTGCCATCTCTGTATCTTCTGTCACCAGGGCACCCATCCCTTTCATCAGTGGGCCTACATTGCCTCTGGTGTTAGTTTTGTCTGCCATGTGTTTGAAAAAGCTGGTCAAGATAAATGCTCTTCAACACTTCTGACTTCTATCAGGAACTAAATAGTCCAGAATAATGAGTAATCAGTTTCTGAATTTCCAGATATAATACCTGTGTACATGTGGAAATTTCATCTATAAATCATAGTGTTCCTGTAGAGAAAGTTCCAAACCCATCTGACACACATCACTTTATTTTCTCATATCCTAACATGTCATAACTGTAATTAAAAAAGCAATTTTCTCTGAAAGTTTTGAGGCTTCCCAGCACAATTAGTAACATGCTGTAAAACTCTGGTTTTACTATTGGCATTATCATAAACAATGCCTAGTCTCAGAGCATTCAACATTTGAATCAGGGACTCATTGGGGTTGTAAAGAATGTTCATATAACATAAAATAATGACAAAAGTCTTCCAAGCAACTCTGATTTTAATAAATCTTGAATCAAGATTTTTTTTCAAACCTCTGGACTTTTGAGATTCTTCCATCACTAAAAAACTATTTCTGTAAAATGTCATATAATGAGTGTCGGTTATTTAAATATATGTCTAAATTGCTACTGGGTCGCTATGGCCTGCCATCATTTTTGTATTAAATCTTATTTTTCTTAAGGAATATACTTTTATTGCAATACAGGTAAATGCCACTCAGGACCACAACTACTAATCCCATTTGAATACACAGTACAGTTTCTTGGTTCAAAATAAGTATTAGAAGTATCCCAGGCTGCTTTTCCCTTCATTTCTGAATATTCTAGGAAATCAGAGTACATTTCATAATCTTCCAACTCAACACTATCAGGCAGAAATTTCTGTGTTAATGCCAGAACTAGGCTCCTCTGAGAACAGTTTTTGTAGTCTCTAGACAGTCTGGTCTGATAAGGTCATAAATAGAAAAGTTCTACCTTATACAAATAAGGAAGAACTCCCTTTCACTGTTGACTGTGATATTTAAAATATAGGGAAGGATTATTATTCAGAGATCCTATTTCTATGCTGATCACATTCTCAAACATATGCAATTTAAGCCACAATTACATTTAATATGCAGACACAGTTACAGTAATATGCAGACACAGTTTAATATTAGAACACAGCTAAGCAAGGCAAAAAAGAATAGCTATTTTTCAATAACCGGTGCTTACCATTCTTAGATGACATATACAAGCAGGTAAATGTATCAACTTACAAATTAGGAAAAATGCAACTGATAACATAGACAGAAAGCAATATTGACTTCTCAGATAGACTTCCCAGTTTCAGAAGGAAGACAATACAAGAACACACTTGTGGTCATTTTAGGACTACAGCCAATGGGGCACAATTCTGCTCTTGCCTCACTGTTCTTTTTAGATCACAGGAAAGTTGCAAGAGCAACATTTTCAAAACTAACTAGTGAGTTTTTACTGATCATCTCGAGCTTCCTGATATTATCAAGTTTCATATTACAGTGATGTCAGAAAACCAAGTCCCCGAGAAGTAGCTCAGCTACTGAAATACTGCATATCAATCACTTGAGAGTACATACTTCAGATCATTATCATGTGAATAGTATTACATCCTTTTCTCCTGTTTGTCAGCATCATCTTCTTAGTCTATAAACTCCTTGGAGAGGAGTTATTTCCTGCTATGTATTTTGCACAGTGGGTCCCTGACCTTGCATAAGATTTCTGTTTTCTTCAGTCTGATTACTTATAATTAGCTTTCAAAACAATAATGAAACACTTTGAGGTTCCATTCAGGACTTAGGTAGGCATTTTCATTTGGTTTTGTAATGCAGGATCTGATCAGTTAAAAAGTAATCTACAAATCCACCTGGAGGGTAAAATAAAGTGGATCAACATTTGTCCTTTCATGGAAAACTGCTTTAGACCTTCTCATATGAAAAGAGTCCACATTTGTGTTAATTTCTGATTTGGCATAAGACACCATTGGCTAGTTTGGTGATGGCAGATGAGAATTTTACAGTAGGAGATCCCTAATTTAATACATTTGTGAGCTCTGAACCATACAAAGGTACTCATAAATTACTGTATTCCTTTAAAATATTTTTTAAAACTGTCGTAGTTTAAGTGCAGTCAGTAACCCATGCAGCCCGCTCACTCACTTCCCCCCATTCTCCCCCCAACCCTGCTCCCAGGGAAGGAGAATCGAAAGTATGTAGCTCCCACGGGTTGAGATAAGAACAGCCCAGTAATTAAGGTATAACACAAACCACTGCTGCTACCACCAATAATAATAATGATATGGGAAATAACAAGGGAAGAGAATACAATACCACCTTTCAATACACAGCCTGACCTAGCAATGAACTAGACTTTCCAGGTAACTCTCAGTTTACATCTTCAGCATGATGTGCTGTGGTATGGAATAGCTCTTTGGCTAGTTTGGGTCAGGTGTCCTGTCTCTGCTTCCTTGCAGATTCCCCTCCTCCCTGGCAGAGCATGAGACTCACAAAGTCCTTGGTCAGACTAAACATTTGAGCAGTAAGTGAAAACATCGGTGTTATCAGCACTGTTCCCAGGCCGAAAGTCAAAACCACAGCACTGCACCAGCTACTAAGAAGGAGAAAAAATGACTGCTACTGCTGAACCCAGGACAAATAATAAATGAATTAATGGTAAAATGTGTATTTTATTATCTGTAAAAATGTCAATAAAGCCTGCATTAGTCTAAGGAAATATATACGCTATCGAGAACTTCCTATGAATCACAGCATCTGCACTGACACCCTCCAAAAATGCTAGAAAAAAATGTTAAAAAGAAATGGGCAAAATATACAAATGCTACAGTCTGTTGACTGATATATGCACTGCACCTGAAAGACATGGAATCTAATTTTGTTTCATGGGATTTTGTGCCACTGACTTTAATGAAAAAAAATTTTGTATTATCATGAAGATATACCATGGTATAAATTACCTTGATTAGCTGATTAGTTCAGCAATAACTTCAACAGAAACATTGTGGAGAAGGAAAAATTCAGAGGCATTTTACCATAAGAAACATTCACATAGTGAAATTCCTTTCATGTTATCTTGTGTACTTTGTCAGTAAAGTGCAGTAATTTATAAACAGTAGTATCTCAATCTGTAGTGTTGTTCCTTTTAAAATGGTAACTACAGATAAATAGGAGAAACCAATGCTTACTTTCCAGCTACATGTATTTCAAATAATAATGCTTTTCAAAATAAAAAAATGCCTTTAAGAAGTTTACAAATTTATTTGGCATAGAATATATGCTAAATTATAATATCTTTTTTTATTATTTATATTTAAAACACAAGTTGAAAGTTTTGCTTAACAGTAGCCTGTAAAAGAACATGATTCCTAACACATCTGTTCTATAAGCTACTTCTGGTAAAGGCTTACCTTTCATTGCAGCATCTTGTCATCATCCATTACAATATTCCTCTCAACATTTTAAATCTGTGTTTCTCAAGCAACCTTCTACAGAGGGTTTTGCTGTGATACCTCATCAAAACATAAAAAAAAAAAAGGAGCAAAATGCATGTTATGGTTTGTCTGTATGACTCCAGCTCAAATAAAATGTCACTGTAGATTGTACAAATCACTATGAACAAATACAGTCTTCAAGCCTGGTGTAAAACATCTCCAGATAAGACTCTAAGACTATCAAATGCAGCTTTGGGACATGCTTTTGTCCCCTTCATCTTTAAGCTCATAGCTCAATCCAATTATCCACAATTTAGCCTCTGCCAGCAATTTGTGTACACTTGTGTTGCAGAGGGGGATTTTTTTGTATGACTCAAGTGTAAAACTTTAGCTTACAAGCCAAAAACATCTTCAAAATAAACCCATGAAATGAAATAGAAAAAGCAGGAGACAGGACTCTATGATACAAAAAATTACAAAACCCAAACAGTTTCTAATCATGTATATTTCACCTCAGTAACTTCTTTTAAACTAAATCTGCAAAACATAATATGCTTACTGTGGTCATCAGAAAACAAAAATATTTTGTATAAAACCTTTTCTTTCAACAAGAACAGAACTGTGGAAAATTTTGGGTAGATCTATGAAAGTTCTGAATTCTAGAACAGAAACCACTAGGACCTAAAACAAATTAGTAGTTTTCCAGAAGCTTAATGCTTGCTTGGGTGTCACTTTTCTATATTATTTCCAGACACACTGGAGTTTAAAACACAGTATTAGACCTTTGGTTCTAGCCAACTAAAGACTCCAGAACAATGACTTCTAGAATATTAGCTTAGTCTTTAGGATACAATGAAAGAAGTTCAGAAAAAATATTTTCAGGTTTTCATGGCATACTTTCTTGCAAGAAACCAATCTGGCAGCTAAGGACTAAATGACCAAGAAGCTTTCTTTAGCCTTTTTTACATTCTAAATTTCTCACACCAAGTGAGAAGGCCAATTGGGTTTCTGCAGACTTGATTCTGCTTGAGGATTCCTCAAAATACAGCCGCTGGCCTTCAATAGCTGTAGACCTCCACTAGAACAAGACTGTTTCATTTAGCTTTTGGCATCATCCAGACATGCATTTCAAATTTTGACTTGCATTATTCTGGCTTGGTCACACTTTTCTATACATGATACCCTAACAGTTTTGAAGTCACATTTATTCTAATAAATCATTCAATGAAAAAATACCCCAAGAAACCTCAGAGGATTTTCTATTAGCAATGATTCTATTGTCCAGTATAATGACTGTGGTCAGAGGTTAGAATCTCATCTTGAAACAAAAATTATGTACAAGATTTTATTAACAATATTTCATCTAGTATACTGATTGAATACACAGGCAGCAAAAGGAGTTTTCTACTAAAAATTTCAGATTTCAGCAACAGTGCTAAGTTATGTGATAGGGCAGCACTTGAGGGGCTAACCTAACTCTGCTAGGATCACCTATGCAAAAGAAATAAAATCAGTGAATTCAAACAGTAATTTCTTAGCATTCTATTACTAATTCAGGGAAAAATTAAAGTCTATATAGGAAAAGGGGCCCAACCAGGATTACACTGTGTCACACTAACCTCTGGCTGTTGCCAGAGTGTATCAAAGCTATTAGAAGCATTGTATGTTGCAGCAGACGGGTCAAGTAGCCTTAACCTTGCACCGGACAGCACAAGAAACATATGATCATAAGATCAAAGGATGAAAAAAAAAAGTTTCATCCCCAATTCACAATGATAAAATGTCAGTACACATCACATGCCACTCAGAAGTCTTCTGTTCCAGTGATCTGGTCATGTGGGGCAATGGGTGTATTTCTATTCTAATTAGTTTGAGAATCTAACTTTAAACAACCTACAGCAAAACCACAGTGAGAAAAAAATAGTAGTCATACTTATTTATGTTAAGTAAAGGTAGTTGAGTTTAGTGTGATGTGTAGTGAAATGGTAGGCTATACTCATCCATGATATTACTTTTAATTCCCATTCCAGAATTAAAGGACCTATAATCCTAAATCCTAAAAACCTAACAAGCAAACATAATACAATTACAGCCTTCAGGCCCTGAATAAAATTTAGTACCTAGACACTCAATCTAAATATTCCTATTTTTCCTCCAGCTGAGTGCCTCCTATCTACTTGTTATACTTTTACCATCTCTGAGTTATTATTGTTAGATGGTTTCATGACTTATTGAGTCACGTATGCTTATGTATGTTTGCCAGCTTTCAGATATGCAGTACAAATGGTAATTATAACCATTCTAAATGATACATCTTCCCAGTCTGTCAGATTCAGTGAGTTAACCTTAAATGCAAGGCAGATTAAAAGATGAACAATTTACTTAAAGGAAAATGGAAAATATAATTAATCATTTGCCTATCCTTCAACCCTAGTTTACAAAACCATGGTGCATCTTTATTGAGCTCAAAATTGAAGGGTGACAAGGTTAATACATAGCTTTAGACCTCATGGTTTCATTAGCAAACACATTACAGACTGCAAAGCTGAACTGACAGTAATGCTAGGCCCAAACAAAGTAAATAATTACTGGCTTGGCAAATGTGGAAGCACTTGCAGAGTTTGTTTACATTTGGTTTTTGGAAAATTCATGTTGGCAACAAGTCAAATACAGTTTGAGTAGTAACTGTGACAATTGCTCACAGATGCAGCTGGAAGAACAACAAAAGAATGAATTTATGGTTCTTTTCTCCCCTGCATATTTCCCCTTTGTTGCCTTTTTTCTTGTGCTGTTTCTTCTTTCTCATTTTTAACTCTTTATTTTTTTTTTTTCTTTACCATTTTGGATCAATAACAAACTTGTTGCCACAAAGATAAGTGGGTTTTCATGGCAGATGGGCCTTGGAATGTATAAAAATCTCATGTCGCATTTTGTCTTTTGGCCATATATTGGAAAAGACACAGCGGTGTTCAAGTTACAGTCATAAAAGCCTTGCTCCCTGACAAGTGCCCTCAATTCTTGTAGGTTGTACTGGATTTTCAAGAGAAATACGTCACATCCATGCTGGTACACTATTGATGAACTTTATCAGATACCAGGGGTACAGAATTGTGCCTAGTCTCAATTTCTTTTATGCAATTCATTGTTTGGCTGTATAGGAGAACTTGAATGTATTTCTTGGAATTCAAATAATAAGACAATCTATGAAACTGGAAAATAATTCAACATCCTGTGGTTGATCTAGAAAAATTGTGAAACTACAGTTCCCTTTCCAACATTTTACACAGAATATAATTTTTCTAGACAATGAATATATTTAAATTCCTAGCATGCAGTAGTATCAGAGGATAAAGGATCAGTAAGAATTAAGCATTAATAAAGAATGCTTACATAGAATCAGACAATTATTTAACATACAGTCAATAAATTATACAGAGGAGAGGACTAATCATGTAAACTCAAGAAAAGTTTGCAAGAAGAAAACAATAATTGTTAGAGCTCTTTTTCAGTCAAAGTGAGCTGAAAGTGTTTAGTCAATTTCTGTCAGATCAGCTTATTTCATTAAGTGGATTTCACATAAGAAAATTAAGATTCCTAATTTGATAACAGAAACCTACTTCATCTTCCCTGCATTACAAAAGTACAGAACGGAAGTCTCATTAATCCGTGCTTCTGAAGACCAGTAACACCACCAAAATAATTTCAAATTAAGCATACAGGCCATAAACAGAAACTTTAGTAATCACTTGTGTATCTTAGTTATTTTGCAGTTATTTACATTGTATTTTTTATAGTATGCTAATATCATTACATTTTTATTAGTCTGAAAATAATTAAAAACCAAACTCTGTTAAATTGCATTTCTGCATTTCATAAAGCAACTATAAAATAACATAATAATTTTTCAGGGGTCATGACATTTGTCTTAGGAAAACAGAATGAGGAGGAACAGTCGTCTTTGAAAAGTGATCATGTCAGAATATAATAGGAATATATACTCCTTCAAGACCTTGGGTAGTTGACAAGATATTTCTCAGCTTGCTGACATTCGCTGATAACAGACCAGAAAGGGCCGTGTGTGCTGTCTTTCCAAGCTATAGAGGCATAAACATTTGAATATTGCATAACAGATTGGCCTGTGACCAAGACACAGATATATTTTTCTTGATTTTTGTCATTATTCTCTATGCAGGAGAGAGCATGTAGGAGTTAGAGACAAAATATCTGCGGAAAGCTGCAACATAGGAGAATTCTCAAATGAAATGAATGAATCTATTCAGTCAAATTGAGTATTGTTAATTGACATCATCATCACAATGTTTTCCAGTAAAATGTTGGAAGAAAGTGAGATAAAAAAAGTTCAGAGAGATTAAAGTTCTCAATAACTGAAGAAAAAAGCACATTTGTAAATACAAATTTAACCAGGGAAAAATCCATAACAAGAAAAAACAATGAGAAAATGGCATGGTGGAAAGTACCTCCAGACAGTGTATGAACAGAGTGCAATATTGATTAAGGTATATTCTAATCAATATACAGATACTTCAGTGCTTTAAATGCAGTGGCTTTGATAGCCTAAAGGGAACATTGTTCCAGTGAGTGCAAAGGTTAGATACCTATGTTCTAGCAACTGTCAAGATATGACATGGTCTAATTATTATGGAGACTGAGATTCCTACACAAAATGCTAAAAGTACTAAATATCAAGGAGTATGCAACACTGGCAAAAATGTGTTGTTTGTTTGATTTTACATAAGCATTATTTTAAGTAAACTTTATAATGACTTTTCAGCAATATTGCCTGTAACACCTCAATATCAGTAAGTGTCCTCTAAATATATCCCTGCCGATCAGCAGACAGTAGAGGACACTGGTAAACTACATGGAAGTTTGAATTTCTTTGCAGAAAAACATCATCATTACACTCAGTGTATTTTATAAAAATTACTTGGTTTGTTCCTTACATTTTCTCCAAAGTCCACAGTGTTCTGCTGATGCCCAAGTGAAGATCTGTGCAGAAAATAACTGTCTGTGACTCAGTGAGTGACACCTGCATTGGGTTTACTTTTTCCCTTCCCCTACATAGGGGAATGTGGCTTGAAATAGCACTTTCTAAATCTGCACATTTCTTAAACCCATATCTGCCCTGGGCTGATTTATCTTTGATTCTCTGCATCTGCCTCTCCAGGTTTGATGGGAGTCTTAGCAATTTGGCAGGAGAGAGATGTCAGTTTTCACAACCAGTGTCAATGCCAGTTTGTGATTTTGCAGCTGCCCTATTCTCTACAGAACAAAACCTGTTTGATCTCAGTCTTTACCATCTGCTACCTCACAACTTAACCAGAGGAATCATTTCCCAAACTCAGGTAATCATCACCTAAATTAATACAGGTCTGTGCTGGCATGCCACAAGAGCATTATAATCTTTTCAGAGAGCTAAAGTCCTCTATTGTTTGTTATATAAAAAATGTTTTGTAGTTTATTCTTTTATACTGATTTTATTTTCAGGAAGATAAAAAATGTAAATGTCTTGGTAAAAGCAAAAGCTGTAGGGCTTTATCTGCACTACATATAATCTGACCAGGGTTTAAAATGGTCAGCAACATCACCACTGTACCAGTTTCATCTGGGTAGACTTCATTTGTTGAATTCAGTGATAACTTCAGATGCTCAACATGTGTCAGGCACATACAAAATAAATCTGAACAAGCTATGCATACAAATACATATGTCTGATACAAATCCAAGATTGCCTCAATTATATGCAGCAAAAGGAGCTAACAGTCATAAACATCTTGGGGCATGCATCAAAAAGTGTTTAAAACATAATTTTACATTTTTAGAACAGGGTTGGGTTTTTTTTCGAAAATGGAAAAATATTTGCAAAAATGCCTTAGAGTAAGTCCGAGCAATTTCTGTGTTGATAGTTGTGACAGCATAAGAAGCAGTTTTTCAGGAATGGCATCTGATTTTGTAGACTTACCTTGAGATGTCAGATAAATATATCATATTAGAAGATCCAAATTCAAGTTGTAAGCTCAGACAGGAAAAACGTAATTAAGGATGACTAAATGTAATGCCTCTGTCTTTACTAATATAATGCATCAGTCCAGTGTAACCAAATACTAACAAAAATGTTGTCATGACGCTGGCAGACAGATTCTGCATTTACTCTAGGACTACACTAAAAATTATCAACAAGGTTTATGTTGAACATGCCCTGAATAATCTGGAATGCTTGGGAATTACTTTATACATACCAGAGGACTTTCCTAACTAAAGCAAAGAAAATAATTTAGGATGTTAAGAGACTGTTAATTGTTGTAATACCTCCAAGGGTTTCTAGAGCTAGTCTACCTAACACTCTGCAAATATGTGAAATATTGAGGCTTGGAGTAGAGACTCTGAGCTAAGGGAAGGATAGCTAAAGGAAGAACACTTTGCCTAGGGGGAAAAAGAATGGCATCTGATCCCACTACTCTCTTGTGGCCCTCACAAAGCGCATTTCCAAAAGAAAGTAAGCACCAGTAATACTTTGAGTGCTTTACTGAGACCTTAGCAAAATTTACTGAAATTGATTCATTGTAAAATGGGCGGAAAAGAAAATAAACCTTAATAGCAATCAAATATACAACGTATCAATGTATGTAATTGTCCTGGGTTCAGCAGTAGCAGTCATTTTTTCTCCTTCTTAGCAGCTGGTACAGCGCTGTGGTTTTGACTTCTGGCCTGAGAACAGAGCTGATAACTCTCAAATGTTTGGTCTGGCCAAGGACTTTCTGAGTCTCATGCTCTGCCAGGGAGGAGGGGAAGCCTGGAGGAAGCAGAGACAGGACACCTGACCCAAACTAGCCAAAGAGGTATTCCATACCACAGCATGTCCTGCCCAGGATGTAACTGAGAGTTACCCAGAAGGGCTAGTTCATGATGGGGTTGGACTAGGTACCAGTCGGTGCTCGGTCAGATGGGGTGGGGGTGAGTTATCGGTCGGTGGGTGGTGAGGTGTTGTATTCTCTTCCCTTGTTATTTCCCTTATCATTATTATTATTGGTGGTAGCAGCAGTGGTTTGTGTTATACCTTGGTTACTGGGCTGTTCTTATCTAAACCCATGGGTGTTACATTCTTTTGATTCTCATCCCTATCCCTCCAGGAGCAGGGGGAGGGCAAGAAGGGTGGGAGTGAGTGAACGAGCTGTGTGGCTGGGTTTAAACCATGACAGTAATACAGACTGGAGACAGAAGAAAAAGCACAGTTGCCTGCAGATGTCTGGTAGATTGGTTGGTTGACTTAAAGACATATTAACAGCCCCAAGAAAATAGGTCTGATCTTAACCAAATTTAGTGCAGACTACTTCTAAGAAACAGATTGCATGGGCTAAGATTAAAATTTGAGAATTCTATACTTGCACCTAACTATCAAACCCACAAGGAGCCTAGGAAGTTAAAGCAAATCACTAGGATTCAGACTGCTGAACTTCAAAGCATGGAAATTTAAGTCTGAATGTTACAACCTAAGACACTGCCAGTCAAAACAGGAAACAACCTGATAAAAAAGAAGAAACTACTCAATGTGTCCATCCTTTTTACTTAAAATGTACTTTAACTTGCATCTATAATGTGAATGTATCTTTCCACATTCATGGTACTAGTTGGAGTTCTTAAGTTTAATGTGAATTTTCAAAATTCAGATATATACTTAAATAATATAAAAACTCATGCAATGTAAAATTATTAGTCTCTCAGATATATCAATAAAGTCTAAAAATTAAGAACAACAGTTTTGTTTTCTCTTACAAGGGAAAAGTACAGAGTGAATAAGATCAAATAGCTATTTTGTAGCAAAGAATAGATGAAAAATGTCCTGAGACAGAAAAAAATTCAAAATTCATTGCTCTCAAGATCCACCTTTGCTGTGACTCTTGCAAGCCATCACCAAGTAAGTCAATAATCTTATTTTAAGATTATCTTATTTTTCTGTCCGCTGTTGCCTTTTGTTTTCCATTCTCCCGTTGCTTCTGCATTTTCTTGTGAAGAATTAGACAAAAATATCTTTGAAACAGGGACCTCACAGGGTTTCTAAATACAATAAACTGCCGAGCCCAAACTGGGGAAGTGTGAAATAATAAACAAGCCAGCCAACCAGCCCTCACACTTCATCATCTCCCAGTGGCTTGCAGTAATATTTGAATACATTGTTCCATCTCATAAAATCTGGCCATAATACAGTACTTTAGGGAATCAGGAAATAATGAAATTGCTGTCACTGTTGGCTCTGTGTACATTATACTAAGGCTGAGCCTGTTGTGGCTAAGGGACACAGATACTATGTCTGCTGTGTTTTCTCGAACAAAAGTAGTGAGGCAGGTCAAAGCAGATATTTCCCACTGCACCTCCATGATCTTACATCTTACACTCCAGAAGACCAAAAGCCTACCTGGCCAATCAACCATATTTTTACCTTATCTTTGTTTAGTTATCAGAACAGCAAACAGCAAGCTAACCAGAAATTCAGGTCCAGGACACTTGAGCTAAAAGCTGAGGCATAACGTTGTAAAGGCATAACATTGTAAAGGCATAACGTTGGACAGGGGTTTAGAACACCTACAGCATGCCCAAATGCTTCTGGTCATTGAATTGTTACAGATTTGCTCTGTAGGCTCAAAATTTTAAAATCTATGAAAGGGTAATTTGGTCACCTTATGTTTCATGCTATATTGAGTACCCTTTTTATTTCTACAGTCAATATAGAAGACAAGGAAGATAAAGCAGAATAAAAATAATTTCAGGAGAAAAGCTTTTTTGCATTTAATTCAATGTGACTTACATTTCTAATGACAGCTGATATTCAGGTCAAAGAACATCTTTTAAGCTCACTGTTACTGATCATGTAAGCACACTAAGGTATTTTAGTATTAAAAGAAACTGATTATCCTAAACCACCTTCAGCAATAGCTTTCAGTGATTGAAAGTCTTCAGTATGAGTTCACAGACCAGAAAAAACATACACAAAGGATGTTCCATATTCCTCAGGCTCTGGGAGAGTTTAAACCACAGTTCTCATGGAGAAATCATGAGATGCAAATCAGGGCACAGGCTTTATTTTTTTCAGGTGTTTACTTGTTTTGTATACGTACTCCTGGGCAGAACAGTGAGGTTCATTGGTTCTGTTAGATTGAAACTGAGTTATCTTTAAGTATGTACACCAAAATAAACACACAGAATGTGAAAACACTAGCACAAAATAAATAAAAAAAAAAAGAAAAAAGAAAAAAGAAAAAAAAAGATAAATCAGCACTGACCAAAGAAAGTCATTGTTAGGGACAAATATTTTAGTAGGACCTGTACCAGTATGACAAGGGGTAATGGTTTTAAACTAAAAGAGGGCGGATTCAGACTAGTAATTCTTTATGATGAGGGCGGTGAAACACCAGAACAGGTTGCCCAGAGAGGTGGCAGATGCCCTGTTGCTGAAAACTTTCAAGATAAGGTTGAATGGGGCTCTAAGAAACCTGATCTAGTTGTCCCTGCCTGTTGCAGGGGTGTTGGACTAGGAGACCTTTAAAGGTCCTTTGAAACCCAAACTATTCTACGATTCTACAAAAGTAACATCAAAAAAACGTATCTGTGATAAATATACAGCTTTTAGTAAGTTTATAACAAATATACATACTGGTAGGGCTGTGTGGGGAATAGTGTATTAATAGTGTCTTTTAAGAATCATAGAATCACAGAATAGTTAGGATTGTAAAGGACCATAAGATCGTCTAGTTCCAACCCCCCTGCCATGGGCAGGGATGCCTCACATTAGACCATGTTGCCCAAGGCTCTGTCCAACCTGGCCTTGAACACTGCCAGGGATGGAGCATCCACCACTATTTGGGCAGCCTGTTCCAGTACCTCACCACCCTTACAGTAAATAAATTCTTCCTGATATCTAACCTGAACTTCCCCTGTTTAAGTCTGAACCTATTAGCCCTTGTCCTACCTCTACAGTCCCTAATGAAGAGTCCCTCCCCAGCACCCCTGTTGGCCCCCTTCAGATTCTGGATGGCTGCTATGAGGTCTCCATGCAGCCTTCCCTTCTCCAGGCTGAACAGCCCCGACTTTCTCAGCCTATCTTCATATGGGAGGTGCTCCAGCCCCCTGATCATCCTCGTGGCCCTCCTCTGGACTTGCTTCATCAGCTCCGTGTCCTTAAGTTGAGGACATTAGAACTGTACACAGTATTCCAA
This sequence comes from Pezoporus flaviventris, assembly GCF_033815535.1. NCBI lineage: Eukaryota > Metazoa > Chordata > Aves > Psittaciformes > Psittacidae > Pezoporus > Pezoporus flaviventris. The sequence continues at coordinate 18,711,201 of NW_026892584.1, read as the reverse complement.
GTGGGGTCTTGAGACAGCAGAGTAAAGGGTCAGGATCACCTCCTTCAACCTGCTGGTCACTCTTCTTTTGATGCAGCCCAGGATACAGTTGGATTCTGGGCTGCAAGCACACACTGAAGCCAGCTTATGTTCAGTTTCTCATCAACCAACACTCCAAAGTCCTTCTCTGCAGGGCTGCTCTGAATCACTTCTCTGCCCAACCTGTAGCTGTGCCTGGGATTGCCCCGACCCAGGTGTAGGACCTTGCACCTGGCTTGGTTGAACTTCATGAGGTTGGCATCAGCCCATCTCTCAAGCGTGTCAAGGTCCCTCTGGATGGCATTCCTTCCCTCCAGTGTATCAACTGAACCACATAGTGTCGTTGGCAAACTTGCTGAGTAAGCACTCAATCCCACTGTCCATGTTGCTGACAAAGGCACTGAAAAGGATAGGTCCCTGAGGGACACCACTCATTACTGGCCTTCAGTTGGACATTGAGCTGTTGACCACAACTCTTTGCATGTGGGCATCCAGCCAATTCTTTAACCACTGACTGGTCCACTCATCAAATTGATGTCTCTCCAATTTGGAGACAGGGATAGTGTTGAATGCATTGCACAAGTCCAGGTAGATGATGTCAACTGCTTTGCCCCTATCCATCAGTTCTGTAGCCCCATCATAGAAGGCCACCAGATTGGTCAGACAGGATTTGTTCTTAGCGAAGCTATGTTGGCTGTCACCAACCACCTCCTTGTTTTTCATGTGTTTTAGCATGCTTTGAAAGGTGTAGTCTTTCCCTCATATAACCCAAATTTGCTCAATTGCTGGCAATTCTATCGTACAAAGAAAAAAGATTTCACTCTTTCAATTAAAAAAAAATATATTAGAAAATAACGACGCACACCCTAGATGTGAAAAAAATAGCTACTCACCTACTGTTTCTCCCTCTCTCTTGACGGTTACCCCATAATGTTTATTTCTTCCTTTGTAAGCTCCTCCCTCTTTCTTAAAGAAGTAATAAATCACACTATTGATCTATTTTCCTCTCATAGAGGAGTTTCTGAGCATACTTAATTTTTTTTTAAAGAAATCTGTCTGCATAACCTTGTACTTTATTTACCATGCTAATATGTTACTGGGGTAACATATTTCTTGATAGCCCTGTTTGGGCTTCTCAGAATAACCGAGAAACCTTTATTCAGCTAAACCATGTCTTTTTTTTTTTCTGGGCTGCTTAAAGACACAGTATAACCCTATTCTGCCTCTCTACCCTCACCCTCTGGGTTCTGAAAGGCCAAAACACAGATATCTAAATTCACATCCATTTTGACCTCCTAATAAGCAAATTTACCTAATAGAAATGTCTGCAATTATAGCATTAATGAATAAAGAGCCTCTAATGTATAAGTAAACAGTAGGTTTCAGTTTATGTAACCATGTAATTAGGCATAGAAAAAATATAAATAGAGCAAAGCTAGCAATCCCGCAACAAAAATACATCACCAAAATCTTTACATCCCAACCTTTGTTTTTTTTTTAATTTAGGCATAGCTGATTTATGACCAAAATATTTTAAATTGTTGGAAGCATTTTTTTTAAATGTTCACATGTAGTTCTGTGTTACATATGGATTCTACATACCAATGGATTCCACCTGTGAATGTACAGAGCCTAGCAACTTATTATGAAAGCTTTCACCTATCAAAATGTTAGAAGGCTTAGCTTGTACATGAAGAACTAGAGTCTGTTTGCTTGATATCGGTCTCTTTTTTTAAAGACAACAATTTAATGTCTTTTCACAGGCATTTGCCTAGGTCATCACCAAAATCGGTAGTTTTTTCTCGGAGCCATAAATAGCGTAAGGCAAGAATTGCAAATAAGCTTAGTACAATTTCTAGGCATACTGCTATCAAATATGTTTCCAAGATGAGAAAACAAAATTTAGTCCTTAATTAATCATCTCTCTCATCCATTTTAATAGAAATTACAATGGGCTGTCTATGGAAAATAAATATCTTTCCCAAGTAAAAGTATGCAAAGACATGTCACAGCATGATAGACCACTAGTCATGTTTGGATTTAAGATTAGGTGTAGCTAGGAAAATAGTACCATGTAATAATACCACACCTGAGTTATGTTTATAGTCAATCTGTTCATAAGGAAGAAAAACAACTGCAGACTCTTTGTTTGTTAGTACACTGAGCTATGAACACTCAGCCAGACAAGACCGAAGCACAGCACTGCTCTGAAGGTACAAAGTAGCCTTTTATAGAACAGCACATGCTGGTATTTACTTCTTTCTTAAAATGCAACACTAACAGTCTATCAGCTCCTAATCTGTTTAATGCTCTCCAAATGCAGGTGGTTTATTTAACACTTATCATTAAACTGACCTGCCTTACAATGACATATCATACTGTAGAAAAAGAAAGAATCGTACTCCCCTGCTTTTTCTGTGAAAATAGAAATTTATGTTCAAAGGTTCTACTTTTCTCTACTCATTAGATATAAACATGTCAGAGATACATTAAAATTGCATTCAATATAGAGAACTATTTTTAAAACAAAGTTGTCATTCTACTTCTGCTGAATTGTTCATAAATTCTACTTTGAATAAAGAGATCAGATTACATTAAATGCATTTTGGTATCTATAACTTTCTGCAATGAATTAAAATTGGCTGATCATGTCTCAAGTGCATTTCATTTTCCTTTGATTCATGTACTGCAATATAACCTTCAAAATTCCCTTATGCCAACAAAGTCACTCAGATATGCTGAGTGCAGGAGCAGATTAAAGTGGCTATAATATTGAAAACTGTATCAAGACATCAAATAATGCATTAGAGGTATAATGAAAGTATAAACAAAACCTGTAAATATACAAATTACTGTTCATATAATCCACTGCTGAATTCAATTGAGAGTTCTGGTGTTAGAAGAAGATATATTAAACCAGAACAAATTGATTAGGCCAGTATATTGAGACTGTTTTGTTCTGTTCCATTTAGGAGTTTTCTGTTCAGGACTCAGCACTGAAAAATATTTACTCTCCTGTTCTGTGGAAATAAACTTCATACCAAATCCAAATTTGAAGCTAAGGAGTTTCAAAGGCAGGACTAAGAAAGCATAGCATTTCTGTCACCTGCTTGGTTTTTAAGTCACATTCAGAAATAACCATTCATACATTCCTCATATACGAGCTTTTTGTTCCTGTGTTGTGAAATCCAATCCAGCCTTCAAAGGCTTTTTAAGCTGGCAAAAATGCATTATTACTGATCTAGTAAGTGCTATTGTTTCAATGGTAGTTATGGTCATGGATGAATGCTTTCAACGTAAGTTAAAAGAGATAATGAGTCTTTAATGATACAAAATCAGAGCTTTGTGTAGTTGGTGAAGCCTGACATAAGCCTCAGTTTTCAGTTAAGAAGCAGACGTTACACAGTATCTTACTTTTCCACTATGAAGATATCCACAAAAGAGTTTTCTTGCACAGCTTGTCTCTCCCAAGATACTATTAGCAGAAGTTACCTAAGATATTAAATGGCTAAATGACATGAACTGGGGAGGTGAAGAGGCAAAAAGAAAAAAAAAAAAACACATATGGCAGTGATGAAAATAAAACTCAGTTTTGGTAATTCAATATATATCTCTGTTTATGGCTGTTGTCATCCTTGTGATTTTCCTGTAGACTTCTCCTCCCCAAAGACAGATAGAAGAGAATTGCAATCATCCAACATGCCAGCACAGCAACACTGATATCAAAGATGCCTCCTTACATAACTGATAAAGTATATGTTTAAAGAACAGGATGTTCTTAGGCTCAGGTTTGATTGAAAACTGGGATAAAATGTTCCTATCTGTGACTTGTAGCTGTGTGAGTCCATTGATTTTGTACTAGATTGGGTTTGCATGCATTTAAAATGCGCTGTACATGTTTTGCAAGTGGGAGATTGTGTGTCTGAATGTATTTACACTAAAAGCTGAGTCTGGGCAAACCTGATTTCCCAGCATTTGTCCAGTTTCATGCCACTATATCTCCATATTGTATAGCAATGTTGAATCAAATCCACCACAGAAGGCACAGGATCAAAGAAAGAAATATGTGTAGCATTCACCCGAGTGTCTGCTCTTTAAATAGCTTACCTCTTGCACCAAGTAGAAGATTAGCAATGATAAATAGATTGACTGCAGTTTCAGTCACAGCAACATGCTATGAAAACATCTTGCATTCAGTGGCTGATCCAGACTTCTCCCTTCCCTGCCAAACCACAAACCTTTCATCATAAGCTTCTCCATTCATCTTACCCTGGCATGAAGGAGCAGCCCATATTGAATGCATCTACAAATTTTTATTAGAAGCACATGTTTTAGAGTTATATGAGTTTTGGAGTTATATGAGAGTATACTGTGATTCAGCTGCAGGTGTTTACTAAATAGGAAATAAATAAAAATATCATGAAGACACTCTAGGAATGAAGCTGTTCAGTATTAATTTAATTTACTCTGTGTTTATATTAACTGATTTAAATGGAAATCTGCTCCTTTTCTGAGTTTATTCTGATTCCCCATAGCACAAAGTTAACTAGATATGCCTACTTCAGTTCTCTGACCACCCCTCCTACAGTGTCAGTTTTAGTAACAGTATATCAGCTCCACACCAAAGGGAGAAATATACTGTTCACATATTGTCCAGATGCCAATGGGGGTCAGGGCAGGGATGGGGGGTCTAGAGCCTAGCAGCCAGGGCCTGTCCAGAAATGACAGAGCTGGTGGGCACTGGGGCAGCCCAATCTGCAGGCATTGGGCACTCTCCTGGAGACAGGACCAAGCCTGGGCCAGGACATAGGCTGGCTCAGTGGGGCCCATGGAGGAGCAGAGCAGGGCCGTGGGGAGCTGGAGACCTGCTGCGGCATCACTGGGGCCCAGGGGCTGATGACCCCAGGCCCCTGTGCTGTGCTTGGAGGGGATGCCCAGGGGGAGGCCAGGCAGGGGCAGTCAGTACTGTGGGTGCCCTCAGGGCCATGGCAAATGTTCTGAAAATGTTTAGATGATTCTTTATTTAAATTTATCTAAGTATTCAACATGCGATTCTTGATTTTTTTTTTTTCTCATAAATGGTCTACTACATGTTACGCAGAAAGGTGAAATTGGGCAAGGGGGTTTGGGAGGAGTGGGGAGCAGAGAGAGATGTTTTAATGCCATTAGCAGGTTATTGAGTCATGGTTGTTTCTGTTTTGAAAGCCAAAGTATAGCAAGGGATACTCAAGTGAATTTTCACATAATTAGTATGAAGAAGTATATATTTTCTCTTATCACTCATAGTAGTAATCAGTTTATTCTTCCTCCATGTAACCTCTGTTTGTCCTCTGAAGTGTAACTGTAATTCTGAAGGAAGAATAAACCATAACCTTTGTAAATTTATTAACAAAATCCCCAGGAATAAACATCATGTCTTTTCTGGAATGGATACTTTACATTAAGAAAGGCAACTATAAGCTTCTAAATAGATGGAATCTGAGGTAACCACACAGGATGCAGCAAAGAATCAAATTACCATGTTCAAACTCAGAGCCATGTTCAAATGCAACACAAGAAAGCAGACAGATAAGAAATTAGAGGATAAAAAATAGCATTTCCTCTCACGTAATACTTTTAAACTTGAAAATGAGGTTATTTGCAGCTACTAAAGGTTTTTGGCCCATTATGGGTAGCAAAAATTAAAACATTTCCATTTGTTTAACATGCTTGTGATGGAGGGTTTATGTTTTCATTCATTAGCATAAACACCCAGTTAATTTCAATCATTCTTCAAGTCCAAAGACAATTAATAAATTAGATTTAGGCTTGTCTTTAGTCTTGTTAGAAGGGGCATCCTGTAAGCTGTCAAGACATGCAAGAAGGTGGCAAAACATAAATCAGTGCAGTGAGATATGTCAGAATTTTAACAAAAGGTTAAAAAGTGTTTAAACTGCTGATATTAACAATAGCTTCTGGTTATGTTATGGATGCATAAGAATCTGTACTTTCGATTCAAAACATCCACATTCAGTTTTTCAAGTGCAATATATATAACAGCTTCTATCTTAAGAGGAAAAGGGATTTTCAGAAGTGTCTTCAGGAAGAATAAATCACATATATTATCAGTGTGTATTTAGATTAGCTTTGAATTACATATAGTCCAAATGTATATAATGCAACTCTCACTATTATGTTTGGATCCTTCAAATTGAACAGCCCCATTTCAAAGTAAGATCAGTTGATGATAGCAGGTTTCTATCAGTTACCATTTTTGTATTTCAAAACAAGTACTTCTTTAGCATCTTATCAAATCTTACCTAACTATATAAAACTACACTGTGTTTATACAAACTACTGTATGTGGGCACTGAACAGGCATTCTGTCTCTGACCTACCCATAGGAATGAAATAAACTGAACAAAATTCAAAAATGATTTGTGTTGATAGTGTTTACAACATTTTGTTTCTTGTTATCCTTTTTCACTCCATTCATGAGTTTATAGCTGTCTATTCTATCCACATTCAACCACTTCTAGATCAAGAATACAAGTATATATTTTTGTTTCCTTTTCTACACCTTTTCTACTAGATGATTCCTGAGATCATGGTAGAACTGTACCCAGTATTCAAAACATGGAAACATCACTTTCACAGTGTTGAATTAATATTTTGGGTACAATTTCTAGTTCTATTAAGATAATTTACAACACTCTACCTTTATAACATTATGCATTGAGCTGGTGTGAGCCAAGGGCCAACTCCAGATAACAGAGGGGGCAACAGGTGTTTAATATTTCATCACATTTTTCCATAATTAAATTATATATTTCTTACATGCACTGAGATTCTTCTCCTTTAAGACTTCTCAAGACTTGTCTGGCTTGCTTAATTTGGCATCATAGACAAACTTTGTCACTTTTAGCATATTTTTTTCTCAGTGATATGTGAATAAGTTAAACAGAGCAGAGCTTGGGAAACTGCTTATCATTTTGAAACTGCTAATGAATTCCTAATCTCTGTTCCCTATCTTTAACGTTACAAATCCATAAGATGACCTTCCCTCTTGTTCTATGACAAATTTATCAAAAGCTTTTTGAAGACAAAAGAAAACTTTAACAACATTATTATCCTTAATTGCTTTCTTGTTTGTTTCCTTTTTTGTTTGTTTGTTTTCTTAAATATTTAATGGAAGCCTAAGATGTGACACCCCTTTCCAAAAGCAATGCTGACTTTTTACTGGCATATATTTATTCATGTCTTTTAATCCTTTTCTAATTATACCTTCCACAGTTTGTGTACCAAAGATTTGTTAGTCAATAGTTCACTGTATCATCTTGTAATGTCATTTAAGATCATTTGCCATCTTCCATTTCTCTCATGTGGTCCATTATTCCTGTAAGAGAAGAAGTAAAATCACACTTCATCACATTCCAGCTTTAACCTAACAACATAAAATGACTTTGGGATTCAAAAGAAATATTCAGTTCACATTGGTCTCTAGGCAGAAACATGGGAAAAATACTAATCTGTTCAGCAAAGCAGTTACGCATTGTTCTTTTGAGGCCATCATCTACGCATATTGTCAGAAATACACAACCTTATCTAGCATAACCATTTTATAAACCTTTGTACTATTGTGGTTCAAGACTGGACAAAGCATGCTTAATATTCAAATAAAGACACTTTTTATCCATTTCAGGTGGGCTTTTAGTGTCTATGTTTTCCATCAACAGATTAAAAACTATTTCCAAAGTATCAGTATTTTTGGTTTATGAACTTCATGTAACGTTTTATTTCATAAAAATAATGGTCCAGATTCCCAAGTGATAATATTTCTTACACTAATTTAGAGCTATAATGCATTACATGAGGCTGTTCACACAGGATAATTTGAAGCATCAAATGTAAATGCACACAGCAGACTAGTGCAGACTGGTATTCTCATGTTAGATGAACAATCTCAGGTAAAATGCAGAAGCCAAGAATTTCCATTTCCTAAATTTCAAGTGTGCCTTGAACAAGTCCTTTCTTCCATTACCACAAAAACTATTGGCTTTGTTCTTCTATATAACTATCTTTTCAGTTTATGGTCTTCATTTTGTTATTTCTAATAAATCAAAGAAGAAACTGACTCATCATGGAACATTGTGTGAAAATAGGATGAAGAAAGAGAGATAAATCCAGGGCCTGTGGATGGAGAAAAGAAAATTGATTTATTTGTGGAAAGGTTTCTGTGGACTAAGCCTGGAAATGAGAATGTGTTGTGAAATGTGGAAGGCATTAAATCATGGCTAAACCTAAACTAAAACATCCAGTAGAGTGAATAGTTTTGAGGGAATCACAGAAATTATAGGTGAAATTACAGTGCTAAAAACTAAAAGGGGAATTAATGTGTGGAGGCCAAATGTATGGTAACTGCACTATGAAGTTCCAAGTATAGAATAGGAATGATAAAAATTTTCAGTAAGTTAAGACTTGTCAAACTGTTTTAACTATTTCTTATGTTTTACAGTTGAGTTGCATAGCTTGAAAAAATGCTGACATCCTAAAAATATCTACTGAATCCAAGGAAGACGTGTTGTGCCAAAGGTCACTTACAAAACTTGCAAGGTCCATATTTGGGGAAAAATACGTTCTGAAATCTTCATGTCCAGAACAGCTATCTAGATAGCTAGATAGAACAGATTTCAAGGCTTCACTTTTATCTCTTTTGCATTGAAACTAGGAAAATACTCCTCCTTTTTCTTTCTTTTCCTTTTCTTGTCAGTGGAAACTCATCTGTAAAGACATGAGACAGTGGCTTTCATCAGCCATGTAGAGTGCTATGTTTAGTGTTCAGTGTCATCAAATCCCTTTTTCTTTTACACACATCACCCTAACATATCCAGTTTTCCCTCTGGCATGCAATCCTGTCTTGTATAAATTTACAAGCTGTGAAGGGAAACTTTCACTGAACTTAACAATATCCTATTCAAAGCTTTCACTAAAATAAGATATTCTAGGTTAAACTCAGTAAAGCTTTAAGTTGCATGTACAGTGCAAACCAAAAGCCAGTGGCCATGTACTATTAAATTCAGAATGGTTACATGTAAATGACATTTTCTTCATATATAACTGTCTGATTTCTCAGAAAAAAAGCCATTTTCTTCAGAAGAAATATGTTTTCTGTTTAAAAATTCTATATTGCAAAATGATAGATGTGAACAATTTATATGATTTGATATCATTGCTTCTCATTTCAGTCTTTGTTGTCAGATTTAAATGTAATCTTAAACACAAAATACTTACATAAATATATTATAAATATATTTTTGTTTTCTTTTTAAAAAGTTTTTATTTGTGTAAAAAAAATGTATAATTAAGACTTTAGGTAGCATAAGATTCAACTGTCAGGTCCTGTTTAAATGGATTTTTTTAAATCTCCCCACTGTTGTAACCAGGAACACTAGAGGATTTTGTTATCTTTGTTTCAGTGAAATATTTTATGGGACTGCTTATTGATGGGAAAGACTTCTGAGAAAAAAAATCTGCCTTTTGTTTTGAAACCTTTTTCTCTAAAATATATGCTTTTCACTGAATTTAAAAAACAGTTTAGTCTCAACAACCTGTGAAACTTTACAAATACTCCATTGGAGATCCTATGATTTCTTTCAATGTACAATAATGATAGAGTTAATTTTGTGAGTAACTATTGACATAACATGATCTAAACTTAAGAAGACACATATGAGAAAGCTTAAACATTAGTATTTTTACTGAAATATTAGAAAACTTCCATACATAAAGACACTAAGAGGTGTAATGTTTTAAGACTGGAACAATAAATTTAAGCTAGAAAGGCTATAAATAATTCATAAGTGTCTGCCATGTCAAATGATGAGTAACTCTTTTGAAATACTGATATCTAAATTAAGTTAAAAAGTCTCTGCTGAAATTGTAACAGAATGTTGTCAGCATATTCCCCCTATTTAATATTAATTTACATATTTTTCATGTTCTGTATTGCACAGGTTTAATTATAATGAATGCCAAAAAATGCTCAATAACATAAACTGTTGTTTATCTACAACAAATTGTTTTTTTTAACCTTGATATCAATATCTATTATTCATTAATTAAAAAATGAAACTCAAAAACATGAAGAAAAGGAGAGGGAAATGCGGTGAGAAAATCTATATGGAAGAAATTTTATTCTATTTAGTTTCTGTCATATTTGTCGGTCTCAGAAAGCACTATAGAATACTATAAAAGTAACAGACCACTTGCAACGTAATGTCTTTAAAATCCTGGAAGAAAATTTTGAATATTTTGTACAGCTGTGGAAGAAAAATAAACTTCTGACAGTTAAAAAAAATTCAAATTTACAAAGCATTCTTTCATAGCTGATACAGGAATAAAGACTATTAAACATGTAATTTACTTCCCAGACAACAGAAAAACTGTTGTAAGAACCATTATAATCAGAACACTTATTTTTTGGAAAAAAATAACTCTTTTTGCCACTGCTCCTTTAAAATTCAGAAATAAGAGGATATGAGAATCAATAAAATTATGAGCTAAATAATGTTGATGAGAAATACAGTAGTGGATAATGATTCACAGGGAGGAATCCATACCATCTGAAAGACTCTATTCCTTTCTTGCAACTGGTTTTGCACATGGACTACCAATACAGTCTTTAGGATAAGAATGTGTGAGCACGACTGTGAAAAAAAAAAAAATCATGAAAAGTCATGAAGTATGTTTGTTTTACCTAAAAAAATAAAATTTTCCTTAGAATATGATGAAAATTTATACTGAAATTTTATCTGTCAATCTAGGTTTTCTTGTTCTGTTCGATTTATTACATTTACATTTTTTTTATAAATTCAAAAATGTTTCATTCAGCTGCTCAGACCCAAGCAGTATAACTAATTATATTTGTATATTTAGCATAATATTGCAGCAAACAGTACCAACAAAAGCAATATTATGATATGATACGAAATTTTGCAGTTCAGAGTACTTTTACCTGGATACTAATCCTATGAACATAAAGAGCTATAATACAATATCCTTGACAAGTAGCAATTTATTTATATAGTTCATATATGCCTAATAATACAGCAATTTCTTTTACAATTTGCAGCAAACATTCTCAAATTGCAGTTGGGTTTTGTCATGAGCTCTCCAGTTGCGTGGAACTCAGTATAGTATATCAAAAACTTTGCCCTGAAATAAGTCACCTAAATTTGGACTAAGAAGATTTATTACACAGCATTGGTTTTCAAACTGCTTCTTGGAGTGATGCCTGGGTTGAAGCTTATAAACACAAGTGAGTAGGAGATGGGGGTCCTGAAAAGTATCCTGCAGAACAAAAAATATGAGATTTATTACATGCTGTTTAGGAAAGATAGATAGAACAATGAAATTTTAGTAATACAATAGGCATAAAAGTAAAATTTCAGTACAGAAATTATTTAGCTAATGGCTTTTCTCAGCATAAAAAGTTCACAATTAAAAAAGGGAAACAATAGTTTGTGAACAAGATGATACATTCTTTGCAATGCACAGTAGTATGGATATGCATTGTAAATAGCTCATCTTGACATTCAGTTAAAATCAATGGACTCTCGAGAAGGCATCTTGCTTATCATAGGTGGAACCTTCTATGCTTAGATTAGTTGGTTAAATGAAATAACAGGCAGTGAGTGCAGTTAGGAGAGTTGATCCACCTGAAATAATTACCTCCACACTAAATGGGGAGAGAGAAGTTCTGAAGATCCACCAATTTGCCTAAGGTAAGCATCTCTCTGTCTTTCACTCTCCTCCCACCAAATATGTGGGGTACTTACATATCGCAACATGCCAGTCCACCTAATAAATTAACGATGTATCCCCTAGCAAGAAAGTCCAATAGTTAGGATAAAACAATCACCTTTCAATGCTAACTTTACCCAGAAAACTAACTGATAGCTTCTACCTCCTGACCACAGAAAACCAGGTATCTTTAGAAATATTCTTTAACAAGTACACCAGAGTGAAATCACTGCACAATCAGAAAGTCTTGGAACCAGACCATGCAGCAGCCAGCCTCTGTCCTTCCCAACTGACATTTCTATTTATTCATGAAGAAGATATAAAATGAATTGAAGTCCTTTAGCTGCCTAAAGTATAAGCTCCAGGCTATGTGGAGCTGGAGTAGGATTTTAAGCGTGAGTCACAGCTTTGGCCGGATTGTTCAATGTATAAATATGACTTCTGGTGTACAAATGCTAAACCAAAAATTATTTCATTTATGAAAGCTTTGGTTTCCATATTCATTATTATCACAAAAGACTGAAGCAGTAGAAAGTTGAAATTATTGTCAATAATAAAAAAAATTATTCATATTACTGAGGTAAAGGTATCAAGGGAACCTACATATCATGCATTCTGTTCATTGGTCAAGCACCCATCCTTGTGGTGTCTGCCAGTGGACTTGACTGTGCTGTCAGCCCTAATCTGGAGAAATCACTTCTGAGGGTGTGAGCCCTACACAGTAGAGAACTAAATCGGCCAGTCTGGAAAAGATTAAGTGGAATCCTCTGTAACCCACATTAAAAATATGAAATAAATCTGTGTCATCCACAATAAAGATTAAATAGTACCATGGTAAAATAGTAGTACATTTACCAAATCTCAAACAGCAAATCACTATTTCAGTGTGTCATTCTATCTTCTCCCCCTCTTTGGACAATGGGACAAGGCATTGCCCATTAACATTCAATCTGAATTTACACAGATTAGGAAAAGACTAAGGGTAGAAGCCAATACTTGCATGACTCAATTAAATTTCTTTGTTTTCATCATCTCTAATGGAAAGTATTTATCAGTATAGGTAGAATTACTTTAAAAGGAAAACTGGCAGGAAATTACGCTAACTTTGAGTCCTGACTTTAGATATTATTTTGTGGAGTAGAGAAGCTTTGGTTTACTGCCCTGAATACCCAAGATTCAGAAGCTGACTGCTGACAAGGCTAAGGAGTTTTTTAAGAAAAAATTTTTTATGCTTATAAAATTTCCCAATTTTTTGTGCATTTTCTGTCAAAAGTGTGACGCACAGAGCTCCTAATTTAGTCACTTAACCTGAAAGAGAAGGTGGAAAATTAAAAAACATATATTCTTCCCAAGTTAAATGTCTATTAGAAACAAACTAGTAATTCTAAAAGCCTAAAGAGATTTATCCATTGTCTAAATTAGTTGAATATGTAATACCAAATAAACTTTTTATTCTCATTGTAATGCTGCTCCAGATATCTCAATTTCAAATATATCTAAATTTAAATTGAAAATTACATTAGTTATGACTGTGGACTTAGTAACTGAGAAAAAAAAAAACTCATTCAGAGTCAGATATAAATTAATTTATGTTCATGGAAAATGGCAGAAGTGATTCAAACAGGGTGGAAGCCTCAGCTGGTTTCCTTGGCATAAAAAAAAATCAAAACAAATTGAGGCAAATTATCCAATTTGTAGAGAGACTTAGATTAAGGACACGTGATGTATGGCAGCTGAAATTAAATGCCAAGGGTCAATAATGCTCCATCCCTGGCAGCATTTAAGGCCGGGTTGGACAGGGCCTTTTGTGAGGTCTATTGTGAGGTGTCTTTGCCCATGGCAGGGGGGTTGGAACTAGATAATAAAGTCCTTTCCAACCCTCACCATTCTATGATTCTATGAGTAAAAATGTTCAACTTCAAAAAAATTCATTTGTAGCTCTGGAATCAGACTGCTCTTAACCTAGATGTGTGGAAAACCTGTCTATGTGAGGTTTGAAAGCTCTGGGCTTTTTCTTTTTCTGTTGTTAAAAATATTACTTAAAAGAAAGATAAGCCCTACTTCTGAGAAATTATCCTGGCCTATTCTATTATGAATATAGGACCCTAAAAGGGTTGGACTTTGGGGCTTTTTTGTAGCACTGACCTAAATGTTGCCCAAGTTGCATTAAGACATATTACAGTGCCCAGGTTTTGTTCTGGGGACTTAGCCTGGTATCAGAGGTCAAAGTAGTAAATCTTCTCTTTGTCTGTTCTCATTGTGTGAACAGTGAAGAGCTAATTGACGAAAATTCTGCCATACTGACTTCCCACAAAATTCTGTGCTTGTGTAACAAGTAAATATATACGTGTTTGTCTAACAATTCAGTTTGTGCCAGCAGGCAAACTCACTAATTTAGAATTTTCAGCATTTTAAGTCTGTTTGAACTGTTGACCCCTGGAGCATTGTGTGACGTCTAAAGTTAACATAAAGTCTAAGGTTTTCTTATGGGTGACTGCAAAGTATTCTAAAATAGCCATGCCATTCAAAAGTAATATTAGGAGTCTCTGTACTTTTGACAAAAAGGGCAGCATTATACAGCAGCACTTTATACCAATAAATCTGCAGATCTCTAAAATTGATTTCAGAGACCTAATTTTACAGACTTTGCAAATAATATGTGAGACATATAGGCACTGCTTTGGGTTACCAGCAGTCCACAAATTAAGATTTTTGTCTATTTCTTTGCATCACGGTTCAATCTTTTAGTGTTTCCTTGTGAAAGATTCACAAATATTTCTACATTACCTGAAACTCTGGAAATATTACATTTGCTCTTGTCTGAAACATAATCTGTGATGTTTCTGCTCAGAGAAGATTTTCTGAAACTAAAGGGTTGAACAGGAGCTGGAAAAGACTAGATTTGAAGGAAAACTCAAAATACCTAAAATTGAAACAGGATTCTGGTCAGAAGTCAGAAGCATATGGGGAATTTTTAAAGAAATTATAAATTAAAAAGCTAATTATATATTCTTACTATTAAAAATATTTATTGAATCATATCTATTTATTTATTCCAGCGCATCTATTTAAATCTTACATTTCTTTATGTTTTAAAGCTATACCCTCCAAGGCAGAAATTTATTTTGAAAAAGGCACTATTTGACATATCAATTTTTTTCAAAGTAGTACAAAACTTCATTTTGGAGACTGGATTTTTTTTTCCCTACCCCTTCTTTTGCTTTGCTTTTTCTTTTGGCATAATGTCAAATATCATCTCTACACTAACAACTGATAGTTCTGTCTCTCCTCTCTTAATTTCCTTGTGTTCTATCCATATTTTTTTTTCCTTGTTTCTCTGCTGTTTCCTTGCTGTTGACTTTGTTGCAGTTGTCTTAGCATGGCTAAATCAGAGCTCTTCTATCTTCCTTTCAAATTTTGCATGTTTATTTTTGCATTTCACACAGATCTTTCTGTGAGTATCACAACAATCTTGCTTGTCTGTTAGGCACATCCATAACCAGGGTTGCTTCTGATCTCACTCTTTTCTCATCTATGTGTAATACTGGAGATTTCCCTCTCTAAAGTTCAGCATTCCTTTCCACCTAATACAGTCAGTTTGCACATCAGCAGAGGTGTCAGTGAATGCAGCTGTACTCATCTTTGGCATCGATGCATATCATCTTGTGTCACTCTTTACTAGCCAGTGTTATTCTCAAGAATTTTAGTAAAAAATGCTGGGGGTGGCATCATATTTCAAGAAGCAAAATCTAAGATGGGCTATTTCTGGCACTGACTCACACACACTGCCTGCAGAATGGTTTTAGGACAAGACTGCTTTACTCACTAGCACTAAAAAGCAATATCTAAACCTGTTCTGTTCTCAATTTACATTTATTATGCTGATAGAATATTAAAAAAAATCAATACAAAAACAAATAGAAATCTGTAACATGTATTACCCAAATGGATGACGTTTCTAATACATGAGCTGCTATAAGAACAATAAGCATTGCATAATACATTCTTGTTGAATCTGAAGACGTTATAAGGTTTTACACAAATACATAAAAAGAGAGCAACCAAAAATTAGCAGATTTTAATTTTCAGATAAAATTAGGGTTGAAGCTTTCTCCAAAGGAAAAAGTAACTAAGGAAGTGTGTCCTGGGTTCAGCAGTTGCAGCCATTTTTCTCCTTCTTAGTAGCTGCTGCAGCGCTGTGGTTTTGACTTTCGGCCTGGGAACAGTGCTGATAACACCGATGTTTTTACTTACTGCACAAATGTTTGGTCTGGCCAAGGGCTTTGAGAGTCTCATGATCTGCCAGGGAGGAGGGGAATCTGCAAGGAAGCAGAGACAGGACACCTGACCCAAACTAGCCAAAGAGGTATTCCGTACCACAGCACATCATGCCCAGGATGTAACTGAGTTACCCGAAATGGCCAGTGCACTGCGGGGTTGGACGAGGTATGGGTCGGTGCTCGGTCGGGGGGGGGGGGGTTGGGTGAGGGCGAGTTATCGGTCAGCAAGTGGTGAGGTGTTGTATTCTCTTCCCTTGTTATTTCTTTTATCATTATTATTATTGATGGTAGCAGCAGTTTCATTCTTTTTGATTCTCCTCTCCGTCCCTCCGGGAGTAGGGGGAGGGAGGAAGGAGGGGGAGTGAGCGAACAAGCTGCGTGGCTGGGTTTAAACCACTAGAAGATGTAACTAAGGATCATGGATAACTGTAGGAAAAGACAACTGAAAGACATTATTTAAGACATTATTTAGACCTGTGTAATCCTGTTCCAGCTTAACTGAAATCAGGAATGCATCATGTCCATTGATCTGTGCTTGATGTTCTGCAAAGACACTAAGATTTTATGCAAAATGATAACCTCTTAGGTTTGAAGTTTTGTACCTAAGTATTGACTTTCTGTATGTGGGTAAAATGGGTATCTGTTTGTCTCAATGAAATAGCTACTTCTGAAATTCCAAATGTATAGTGTACAGGGGGAGAAATATATCACTCATTTCTGTCTGAACTATCCCATCTTGGCTTAGGTTGGGCAGCAGTCTAATTAAAATAGCAATCCTTTTCAGGCAAAACTGTTCTCCTGTAAAACAAGTGAGATTCTTTGTGATGGAAAACCCCTGAATTTTGTGGTGGTGGTAAAAAAAGGTTTGGCTTTGAATGCCACATATTTGCATGCTTGACACAAGACGGGCAATACACCTTGCAGGTTCAAGATGCAAAACAAGCACTTTGGTGCACTCTAGTACCTTCTTACATTATTTCAGGTGTTTTGAACTGTTTGAAAAAACACATTTTGCAGCAGTTCTTCTGCAAATCATTTAGATGGAAATCAGATATAAAATCAAAAATAAAGGGTACCAGTTATGTGGGTTTATTCTGTCCATATGGTTAATTTTTTTGTCTATTGTTTGTTTTGAAAACAAAATAGATCATATCTACACTGCATATATTCAGTCAAATCTTGTCATACACTCTCCAGTTCACACTGTTCCCAGCCCCTCCATTTCAAGTTTGTGATTGTTGCTGCCATAGAAGGATTTTTATCAGAGGGAATGTAGTTTTTATACAAAATGCAGAATTTTTATTGCTTTTATCTAGAGGCTTATAGCAAGAGCTCAGTGTCTTTTAAGAGATTGAAATGTGAAGTGAAAACGTTCAATCTTTTATGCTATGTATTTATGTGACCAGCTTATCCAGAACTCTTAACGTAACTATCAGCACAACTGAAAGTCTTTCCTTCTAGGTTCATGTTTCTCCATGTGTAGCAGCTGTAAACCACAAGTGAAGTTTCTAATGTTAGACAAGGTGTAGCCATTAGTTCCGCTAAAAAGCTCTAACCACCAGTGCTCATTGATTTCTAGTTTCATATATCTTTAATGAGGAGATTAAATACTTGTTTAGGAAGCAGAGCCTGGCTTAAGTGGTGTTTGGTCATATAGCATGTACAGTTAAAGACCTCCCTAATATTTCCCTTTAGTAATAGAAGTGAAAAACCCTTTATTGGCCCAAATATAAGCCATTTAGCTGATTCTGCAGCAGCATGAGATACTTAACTATGGAAAAAAAAACATTAGAGGTGGAATGCTGCAGAAAAAATGCCCTTTCTAATTGATAATAGACTTTTTTTTCCCCCTGTTCTGTGAATTCTTCATGAACACCTGGGAGTATGCTAAATTCCCACTTCAACAAAATAAACTTAAAAAAAAAAAAAAGAGGACGTAAGACATCTCAGCTAAGTTTAATTTTCTGATAATACATTAAAAAGAAGAAAATTTTTGTCCCAGGCGAGTTCAGTCCAGTTCAAGAAATGTGGAGAACCTAGTTCACTGAGAACTTAGCATGAGGATGATAGTGAAAAGTGGGACAGATGTGGCAGTAGCAAATACTTCTGGAATAAGTGCTAAATGGCAAGACTGTGGAAAAGTATAGAATCTCACTGTGTGTGGAAGAAGCAATGAAAATATCTAGAATCCGCTAAGTATGCATGGACAAAAGAAGTAGAGCTGTTCTCACAGTTGATTTTCCTCACTAAATTCATGTAAATTCCTTTGCTTAGGGTATCAAAAAGCTTCAGTAGGACTGTAATCAGATAGATATAGATGGTGTAGATATAGATATATAGATGTTGTCTGGGACAAGAAGTCGGATGTTAAAGAGCAAGGAGATTTCAGGGACATGTGTTTCCCCTATCTCGAGTTCAATTGGCTTCTCATAAATGAAATTATGAAACAGCAAAATTAAGTGTATAATGGAAAAAGGTACTAGTTAAGACAGGTAGCCTAGAGACTTTTGCAGAATCCCTGGGCTTTCAAAGTATCTTGCTACCCATGCAAATTTCAAGAAATCACCTGCTAATGGATGCCAGTCTACTGCTTCTTCCATGACAGGATGAAATTTCTGTATTTCCCATTCAAGTATAATATATAAAAAGTGTCCATAGGTCCGCATTTTATGTGCTGATTTGGGGGCTGAATTGGATCATATAGAACTGCGAATTAGAGCAAAAAAACGCTCCTCATTTTCTTTAAACACATGAAGTCAGAAAATATTGACTGTGATGTAATTGAAAATGCTATTTTCCAAGGTTTGTTCTTTTTTTAATACATAGAGTTCCCACTCGGGCTGCTGAATTTGAGAGATATGAAGAGGGAGGGAACATTTAGAATGCACACTTGGTAGCTGAAACACAGATTGTTACAACTATCTCAGAATGCCTTTCCCACTAACAAACAAGAATATTTAATAACTTCTTTTTCTAAGGCTGATATTGGAATGAAAGGATTTTGGTTCACAGTATAAAGTTTAAAGGATCATTTCCTTGAGGTGGATTCTGGGGCTTTTTAGTTTGTGTAAAATGATTTAAAAGGGAGAAAAATATCAAGCACAAAGAAAAGTCAAGTGAATTTCCCTTTTCCTGTATAACATGCTTAAATGCTTAGAAAAAAGCAAGACAATTCTGTGTGCCCAGTGCTCATGGTTTCTCACCTAAAATGCATGTATAACTTTTGTAATGTGTAAAATCTGTAACTCAGAAAAAAAAAATTATAAATCACTATTTGAAGTATGGTCTGCTTACGGAAGGAATAAGCTTTTCAGATTTAAACTTGTAACATTCCTCAGAAGTCAAAAATCTCTATATTCTAACAGCTGACTTTTTGTCACTAAATTCTTTTTTTTTTTTAAGAATTCCATAGAAGAAAATCCCAGAAAGATATTTGAAACAAGAAGATACAAGAATCTCAATATTCCTTTTGTCCCTATCATTTGCCCCATGTCCCAGCAATTTTCAAGTAGGATCAAGAGGTAGAAAATTGATAGGGGAGGGAATGAATCTTGGAAATCAGCATGCCACTAAATTGATACCATGTAAACACCATATAGTGTTGGAAAACCACTGCTGGGGGTAAATGAAATGAATTCACTGGGGCATCTAATCCTATTTCTGGAACGCTTAAAGTGTTTAAATGCACTGGAAAGCAAACAAACTTCAAAGTGATCATTATACCCCTGACACTAGTACTTGTGTGGCTGAAATCTTTATGAGATTAACCCCCTACAGGGAAAGGAGTTGAACACGGTCAAAACCACTTTGAAACTGTCAGGAGGATACCAGTTTGAAAGCTCAGTGATAGTCAGAAATGCAGTTAAATGCTGAATATTAAAGGCCGTTCAATATTTCACCTTCAACTCACTACTATGCCTACAATGATATTCATGGACACAAAGTGAGTCACCTCCATGTCCACATTTTGTTTCTTGCTAATTTTGTAAATGCTGATCTAGCATCATTTCTTGCTAACAAAGAAAGCTGGGTGACATAATCACAACTCACACTAAACACATACATGAGTTTTCTCCAGAGCAGTTCAACAGTTTTTGTGTGATGAAAAAGCTTAAAAACATACAGCCACCTCAGCTGAGAAGTAATCACTAAAACATTTAAAATCTTTCCACAACATTAGAATTGCAATTCTAACAACTTTCCCACTAAAGGCACAAATTGCAATATTGTGTGGATGGTATGTTTGTAGCATATATATGTAAACGCAAGCATGCTCTAAAAAATCTACCAATGTTGTGAATAAAAGATTTGTTTGCACCTTGCAAAACAACCACAAACTAGTTTATTTTATACTGCAAATCATGCCTCACATTTTTTCCAGCCTTTTAATGAACTGTGCTGTCAGTGATGTCCCTTCCCCTTTGAAGAGAGTGTTCTTTTTTGCTTTTCATTGTGAAATCTTATCGATATTTGCCACTCCAGCAAAAAGTTTTACATAAATGAACTGGTATAGTGGAATGTTAGCCTATAATAAGAGTTTGTCACACAGCAGTCATACTGGAAGAGTTCTATCATTGATTTTTCAATAAATACAGCAAATGGCAAAAAATACAGCACACATTCCTCAGCAGTAAATATCTTGGTGACCATTTTTCTTCTTTGCTGCTTTCTGTAATTTTGTCTTCTGACAATACTTAATAAAATGTGATTTCTTTAAATATAACTTCTGCAGTGTAACAACCAGTTGGGAGCTGTATGAGAAGAGGATAATTACCAAGCTACTCTTATTGCAGGGTTGTTTGGTACTTTCATTCTTCAGCAAGGCAAAAAATAACAGATTGTCAATGATGTGAACTGAATGTAAAAACAGAAAAACAATTTTAACTACTTTAAAAAAGTAATAGTAATAGTGAATAAGGACAGAAAAATTTGAAGAGATTTATGCTGTTAGAGAAAACTGCATATATGTCTTTTTAAACATATAAATCTTTACTGATATACTTTAAAAATAGTTATACATTTGGGGTCTTATTTCCAGTTGCACTGACTGTTGGGAGTTTGGGGCCCTGATCCAAACCCCACTGAATCAATGGAAGATTTGTGTTTGCAGACAAAGATGCTAAGGCACCTCACAGAGCTGCAGATGTTGCTGCAGGCAGTCCCCAGTTCCAGCCCTCACTGCTTGGCTCCATAGGGTGTCTGCCCATTCCTGGCCTCTTAGTGTCTCCTGCAGCCTTGAAGAGTTCATGAGCTTCAGAGATCTTCTCCCTCCCGTAAACTCATATTATCAATGGAAATTAAAGTTTCATAGGATGCCTCTGGCCCTGATCATTTCAAGGTATAAATATTTTTGTAGACAAAGTGCATGGTGTGGCTATAGTAAAACTGTTTTGAAGTGAGTACTCCATCCCTGCAGCTTCTACTTTATATATCTTTATATACACACATAACCACCTGTGTACACACTACTGCTTGTGCACAGTACTCTATAGATCCTTAGCAATCAGGGAGCTGAAGCTTGTTTGAAGGCCTTCTAAAGTGGACAGAAAAACAATTCTTTCAAACCATATAATTCTGTAATTAGTGTGTATTATTAAAGGTCCCAGTGTATGCTATAGTGTAACGCTGCTTGCTATACAAAAATCTTGTTAGGTCATTTCCCTTTACGAGCAACACTTCTTTAAACTACACTTTAAATGTGCATGAAGTTTCAGTACAAGCGTTCATTACACAGGACTTGTTTTTCTATATGAAGAGGAAATATATTCTTTTAACAGGTTTGCTCCTCTGTGGCCTACTTGTTTAAGAGGTGTCCCATGACATTCATTTAGCTACAATGCTTCATCATAAAAATACATGAAAACGGAGCCTCTTATTTAAAACGAGGCCCTGGAGAGAGAAAACAAAACATGAGGGAACTACCATTAAGAGCACTTCTTATCACCGTGGCACAAATAAACATTAAGGGTTGGCATCTCTTGGCAGACTTTGAAAATTAGGAGATGATTGATCAGAAGCATTGTGTGCTGTTTGCAGTTTCATTTCCTCAGCATTCTCTGTATCTTCCAATTCAGTTGTGCATCATTTGTTTATAATGATTAATTAAGATGACTAGTGGGTGACAGCTACAAAAAAACTAATTAATGAAACAGAAAGGATACAGTTCTTTCAAAATTTATGTAGTCACCTTTTCTCAGAAAACACTGAAATGCCCAGAATCTTACCTTCTCCTAATACAGTTGGCTCAGAGAGTATTTAACCTCTTGAACCAATTTGGTCTACACAGTTAACATTATGGCAGTCTACACCAAGCACTGATTAATCTACTTTAACTACAAGCACTCTTCCATTGCTTTAAAGTTGGATCCTTCTGTGGTATCTTACTGTATAATATGTTTTAGGTAAAGTCTATATCGATACCACTGATTTTGAAGCGATCCTTGCTGAAGTGGCTATCCCCAAAGGCTAACTTCAGCAGGCTCCCTCTAGTGTAAATCAGGAGAGAGTATTTCCGTTAGAAGAAAGAGTGCAGGAGCTTAAATTTTAAATCATCTTCTAGAATAACCTGTCTGTCTGTCACCACTGACTGGAGGCTGAGGCTGAGGAGACTAGCAGCAGTATGCTGACTTGTGTCTGTATGCTCATTTTTGTACTTGTGAATACTGCTTCCTTGCTCCTGCCTCCAAAAAATGTAATTAAAAGAGTATGAAACACCATCTTTATGTAAACTGGCAAACCTACATACACTTATAGGATTCATAAGATAAGAACTTGGTGCTGACAGAAAGCTTCACAGTTCAAAATTTAGACTGCGCTACCACAATTGTGTGAATGAGGCTGGTATGATAAAAGATATTCTGACAGGTCTCATATTTAAACTGAAAAAAGTTTCCCTAAATAACTTCAGCACTTCACTGGACTCCTCCCAAAATTCAATTTATTGAC
The DNA here is from genome assembly GCF_033815535.1 of Pezoporus flaviventris. Classification (NCBI taxonomy): domain Eukaryota; kingdom Metazoa; phylum Chordata; class Aves; order Psittaciformes; family Psittacidae; genus Pezoporus; species Pezoporus flaviventris. The sequence continues at coordinate 18,688,177 of NW_026892584.1, read as the reverse complement.
TTTTTTTCATAATCTTTTCAATCAACAAATCATTACTGAAGCAGCACTGCATAACAAATTGCACTAAGAAATACTACTTTAAATTTTGGTACTGAGATTTGCATAAACTCATTCCAGAGATCCATAACAACATATACATTTCCATTTCAAAAAATGGAAAGTGAAAGCATGAAAGAAGACTGTAAAAGCAAAATGTAGTGGTGCAAGAAAATTTAAATCTTGTACATCTTCATCTTCACACTCATAAAATGGTGTCTAGGAAAACAAAAGAATTAAGAAAACAAACAGGATAAATCCTCAACATTTTTGTAAGCAATAAAAAATGATTCATTGCCTGGGGGCATCCATTACTATTAGAATGGAAATCATGGGCAAGCCACCTGCCTGTTAAAGCAAACAAAAAATGCCAGCTTGTTCCAACTCATAGTTCCATACCTGGATGCAGAAGAAAAGAAAGATTGGCTTTAAATATCATGATAAGTGAAAAATTACGTCTTTCAAAAATTTGCACCTCAGTAGATGTCATGCTTCTTCTACCCTCTAGCTTATCTGGATAGAGGAGACTTGGAAGCAGACTTCAGTGCTGGATGATCGCTGTTCTTCAGCATAACATATTGTCTAATCTCAGAAGCTTTTAATTAGAAGAACTGTGTTGCAAGACACATTTGTAACCGTGGTTACAAATGGGGGAGGGTGACAAATGGAAGAAAATGTTCTTCATTTCTTCTCCAGCTGTCCAGCACGGTATTCAAGTTGCCTGCTCCAGCATGCTACTGGGTAACCTGGTAGCTGGCTTCTGCTATTGTCATGCTTCACACGTTACCCAAGTTGTCTCTGCTATGCTGTCAAGCTACCTGCAGGTTCAGTGTATAGCTGCTAATGCTGCACAGTTATTTCAAGAAGATTTGGCTCAAGTCCAGCAACCTATGGTAGGAAAACAAGGTATTAATCAACAGTACCTCTGGTCTGGTGTTCTGTTTCTGAAGCAGTCACAATCTTCAATTAACTCTAAAATTCCCTGGTGTCCATGGGCACCTCTTTCTCAAAATCTGCCATTATGTAGAATTCATTCTATGAAATCATTCTGAAACCCTTCCACTTCTGTATTATCTACTGTGTATATAAATTATTAATCCCACTAAGTTATTGAATTTGACAATTCCTTGTGAAAATGAGATTCATGGAGCTTAGCATTTCTCTAGGTTTAGAAAAAACTTTGACAAAACTTACTAAACGAGTAAGTTTAGGAAACAAAAACTCACATAAGTTATATATGTAAGGTTTTTTCAAGTCTTTTGTTACTGGTATTATGTAATGTCTGGTATATTCTCTCCATTCTGTTCATTTCTGTACATCTTCATTTTTACAGTTTTGTTGTAATTTAACAAGTTCCAAAATGTGTCATACGTTTTTACCTTTTAGGAGGGATAGTATTCGGACAAGGGTATTCAGCATGAAGCTGTAGCACTGATTTATTTAATGGAGTATTTCAGATACAATTTTTTGTCTCTTTTTAAAGATAGTTCTTCACACGTTGCTTGCTTTTTAAAATTCTACTACATATAGAATGTTTTCAATCAACTATTACAATGATTGCACAGAGCACTCACTGCTAATTCAGACACTCACTAACTGCAGTGCTTTTTACATTCATCAGAATGCTTTACATTCACATCACAACACTGAACTTCATCTACCATCATCTTACCTGTTTCACTTCTTTTCTATTGTACTTCACATTTTTCTGGTTTGACCCATCTAGATATTGTGTCAAATGAAAAATTTCCTGCCTCACTGACCAGCTCTTTCCACTTTCCTTAAGAAGTCATTTTAATATTTCAGCGTGTTTCAACTGTCCATTACTACTCTTAATACCATTTTTACGTATAGCTTTATTTCTCCACCTACTCACGCCTATGGGATTTTAGCATAAGAAATTAAAAATTCCAAGTAAACTCCTTTTTAACCCATTCTCTTTTGAGAAACAGTTTTTCTTCATGGAACTCTGCTTGTTTGCCCATATTCTAACAGTTCCTCTTTGCATTCGAAAATCTGGCGTTCACCTATTATTTTGTTTAGTTTTCCTGGTACTGAGAAAGGTGTTGATCTGTATTGCCCTGGATGATTCTTTTTTCAGTTACAGGAGAGAGAAAAAAACCACATCTGTTAACATCTAGTCTTCTGGCATAGTGGCCAGTTTAAATCAGAGACTGTATATTTATGTTAGCCACTCATTTATATGTGTTATGTTCAACCACTCAATCTTAAATTACTTTGGAATTCCTTCATGTACAGTATCCTGTTCTCATTACTTTTTTTTTCATCTATCAGCTTGTTCTAGCACATTCACTGTTGGAAATTAGAATCTCTGACAGGACTTAAACTTTTTAAAATAGAAAGGGTATTCTTAACGTACTCTATCCAAAAAGGTAATTTAGAGTTTTCAGTACTTTGATCCTCCTTAAATGGATCTTTTCTTCACTTGGCAGACCACCAACTCATACTTTAAAGTTTGTTGGGGTTTGTGCAGGTATTATTTAGGAAATAAAGAATCTACATAGAATATAGAAATGACTCCCCGGTTTACATCTATATTCAAACCTTTATTTTGATACAGTTATGTTACTGTTATTCTTAGGAAGTTCCTGCTTCTAGGGAAAGCATTATTTACTTTTAAGTGGTTTATGTTAAGAAAGTGAAACAAACAATTAACCTAAATATCAGTCTGGGCTTCCAAAAGAAAATTAGCTTGTGTGTTGCAATCCCTAAAGTTCAGTATCCTTTTAATTTTCCAACTGCAATGAATCATATCTTAAAAAAACAAATGCTTGCCCTAGCAGGATGATCTATTTTAGACATAAGTGTCCTTGGACAAAAACCAACCTGTAGGTTTGCGTAGACACAGCATGGTTTTCTTTTACCCAAAGGAACTGCAGAAACTCAGTTTGTGCTTGTGTTTTGGGGCAAAAGGGAGGAAAGCCAGCATGAAAACGGTGTGAGTTATGTTCAAAACCGTTGCTCACAGCAGGGAAAAAACAACTTCTTTTTTTCCAGTTTCTGGTGACTATGTGCAGATCATAGCACTGTGTTGCAAATCCAAAACTGCACATTCAACATGGCCTCTTTATGATGTTGCTGGTTTCCAAAAACCAAGTCAAATTACAAAAAATTACCAGGTACTGGAGGCCTGTAAACTACAGCTTGACATGGAAATGCTGGCTGTATTACACAACACACTATAACTTCCACCCAGTTGATATTCTCTAGTCATAGGTCTAGTGCTAGTTTGCAGCATCAGAAAGATTCAGGAGTTCAGAAGTATCACTGAGCAGTGCTTAGTTTTTAAATTGTACAGGAAAATGCTTTACAGTGCTTTTACCTCCACATTTTGTTATTGTGGCCTTAGATACAAACCTGCTTTGCATCTCCACTGTTTACCACATAAACTAGAAAACTCACTCATCACTTCCAGGACAGGTGACAAGGGAGACCAAAGACTGAAAAAGGTTTATTAATATTTGTTTTTAGAGAGATGTTGTTGGGATTAACTTCTGCCTTCCAATTAAAACAGGATTAAAAGGATTATCTTGAATAATAGAAGCATACAGCACATTATAAATACTTTGCTTCATTTAATTAATAGGTTTGAATATGAACATAAGATACATCAAATTATTCCGGAATAGCCTATAATTGCATTATTTTTAAATAATAGAAAAGAAACTCATGAGTCATTAATAAGGAGATGACTTTGGAAAAAGGCAAACTCCTTCAGCAAATATAATGTTTTCAAGACATATTCTATTTATATGTATAGTTAATAACATCTATTATGCAGTCTTCAACTTAGAAGCCTGTGTTTGTTGAGAAAAGTACTTTAAAACAGAGATGTAATTACATGGTGTGAGAGTTCTTCTGGCAACATCAAGAGAGAGAAAGTCATTTGTGTTTCAATGAAATGTTTTGAAGGAGAAAAACAACTTTACTTAAGTACTCCGTAAGTTTCAAGCAGTAGGAAGAGAATCTGGATTTCAGTTTGTGCTGACATATGGCACATAAAAATGACTAAAAAATACACTATATTAACCATGTTATGTAAGATGATCGCACAATTTTCATCTTCTTTATTCTTTGCTTCTTTTTATTTTTTGTGTAATAGCATCCTCAATGTCAGCTGGAGAGAGGAAAAGGATCATTTTAAACAATATGTCCACAATTGCTTTCTTACAGAGATTTTATTAAATGAAGCAAATGTAAGAAGAATACAGGCAACGTGAGACAAGGATGCAAATTGCACATACTTATCTACCTTTTTACCTTTTGTTAAATAAATTACATATCCCCCCATAAAGTGTGCGGAGACCAATAGCTTCTATGTCTGTCTCAACATTAATTATATAGTTGTTTTACAGATATGAGACTGATGTAGCCACTATGTTGTTATCTTGGTTAAGGTCATCCAAATCTGGGTTCTCTAGGTAGTACTTCTGTGATCTGACATTTGAAAATAGTGTGATGACTGTGACAGGAAAAGTACAGTTAATTTCCTATGGTTACACTCCCTGCAGGATTCTGTTCTCTCTTCTGTTGCTTATAGAAGAAACAACAGAAGCACTTTACAAATCATATTCCAGAGTGCTCATTTCTAGCAATGTGCTCTGCCAGAGTATGACTGTGAGATTTAAAACACCTGTATGAATGCCCTTTCAGAAGGAAAACTTGTGACAAGCGTAATTGGTTTACTAAGGCATGACTTTTCTCTGCTGACTCTCTACACCACCTTTCTTTTACTTTATATTAATGTTATCATAAGAGATGCTGGAATAAGAGGCCTACTGTGAGCTAAGTGAGAGCAGCAACAATATAATTTTTTTTACACTAACCAAACAATCTGTTTCATTCGGTTCTGACAACACCAGGTGAGCAAGGGAAGAGGTTAGTCCATTTTCCAGAGCCCTCATCTCTTTTGAAATTTCAGTTGCCACTTTGTATTAGCTCTGAAGGAAGCACCCATGGTATGGTTAGCTGTGCAGTAGTAAATGAACGAACATCACCAAATTTCATGAAACAGCCAGAACAGATGAAAATAATTCTCAGTCACTACAGATACATGCTGGCTTTGAACCACTGAGCTAAAAATAGACAGGACCTATTTTCTCTAACTTTAGCCTCATTACCCTCCTGTTTCTTTTTTTTTTTTGCATTTTTCCCTGTATTTTTATTATGAAGAGTATATCAGTTTAAAATTTAAATTTGATGACTATGGCGGTCAAGAAAAGTAGTTATAAGAGGCTGGTTTACCTTTTTTGTCTTTTTCCACCATTACCTCATTCTCCACTTCCCACAATTACCTTTTCTCTGCTTACCAGATGTTTTTTTCCTTTCTCTCCCAGTGATACCATCCTTGACTGATTTTCTTTCTTTCATGCCTATTCCATTTCCTAAGTTGCTTTAAGGTCTTTTCAGCATTCTTTTCTCAACCCCTGCTCCTTGCACTAATCTTTGCTTATGGGTTGTGTGAGTAGGTCTCCTTTCAGAAAGGATCTTGGAAATGTGTTTGTGTGCTTTGCTAAATAAGGATGTCTTGTCTGCCCTGACACATTACTTCCTTCATTATTCAGCAGCTGATCTTTTATCGAGTGTTTTAAGACATAAAACATGTCTTAGCATAAATAGGGAGGTAAAAAACAATTAAATTATGTACCCTGATTTCATACTTCTCATTACTTCTAGTTCATTTTAGACTCATTGGTTTTGGTTGGATCTTGAGACAAATTTATTGCAAAGCAATTCATGTAACCATCTCAGTTTTAATTTTCTTATTCAAAAGATTTTTAATTTTTTTAAATCATTTTAAATTAAAAATCTCCATTGTAAAATCATAGAAGTGGATCACTGAATGTAGTTGAACCAACCTGTATGCAACAGCGATTGAAGGCTGCATGTATCTGCAATTGTGTGCTATTAATTCCACTAAGAGTTCACTAGCTGTTTGATCATCATTTCAACATGGTACTTAATAATTTATTTTTGCTGTGCAAAATGCGAGACTGTGTGCATGCACAGATGCTCACATGTGCACACAGACATACACACATGCAGAGTACCCATTTTGTATTTCTAGCATCTCATTGATTCTCAGATCTCACTGGCATGCATTTTTGCATTAAGAACTATATACCTTTCGAAAATGCTTGGATCTAGGTAGAAGAAATATAGTTAGTAAGTAGATTGTTTATGGCATTCCCATCTACTTCAAATATAGGCTGAAAAGTGAAGAGTGGATGGGGGGAAAATTCTCTGCTGGAAAAAAACTCCTTCTATGCTATTGCCAAGTTTTAACCCAGAGGGAATTTCTAGCCCTAAGTTATAAATTCCAGAAAATAGCGGCCTATAATAGAAACACTGACAGAACCTTAACTATAGCATTGCTAAAGGCAATGCTGCAATAAAATGGAATGACCTGTGAGATAAAATGTTTAATCTTTTGAGTGAGATGTGGCCTAATAACTCAGAAGCGGAGATGGGGGATGATTCAGGCTCATTCTTGCAGCCTCTTATATGCCCTTTATGAAATTCACTGTCACTCTCAGCTGCTTTTCCCTTTCAGGCTGAATCTTGTTTCACTCCACAGCCAAATGGACTAGAAGGGTCATAAAGAACCAATTTATGGCCCCTAACTTTTCAGCAAAAACTATTTTTCAAAATGTAAATTAATGGCAACAAAAGCGGAAGGATCAGGAAAAACACCTTTGCACATGACAAGAATAACAGAAAGAGAGAAATGGGTGGTACAGATGTGGGTTTGAGTCTCTCTTCTGTTTCTCAATACTGTCTTTCCAAAAGAGTAAATCAGCGCTTGAGCCTCCCTTTATTTCACTGCAAACAGCTTTGTGAAACTCCTTCTTCTCAAATAAAAGTCTAAATCTTGTTCTGGTGTATTTGTATATCACAAGAGGGGTAAACAAAACTCCTGCGTATTAAAAGATAGACTCCAAGATTTTTTAATTACATGATTGATATTAATTTTATGCGACATGTTTGCCTGTGCTAGCAGGTGGAACTGGGCATAATGACCTGAAAGGTCTCTTTAAATGCTACGTCTCATCAAATGAAGAAAGATGTAATCGCTAGGCCTGTAGTGATCTCTCTCTGGTCAAAAAGCTCAGATTAGTTAGAATTCCACTTATTCAAACAATGGTCTAAGCCAGGACAAGGGAATGTCACCATCACTACAGAGGCAGAGCCTGTTTCTTTCTGCAGATTTTCCATTTTAAGTTTATTTGCTATCATAGAAGCAAAAGACCTACTCTGTCTCAGATTGCTTCTTATCACTGAACGCTTCCACCTGAAGAATCTGTTTTAAAAGCAAGGTTATATGAAAGTAAATTCTTTGAAAGTCTGTGGGTAATTTTTCAACCTGGTACATAAGAAATTAGACATGTCCCATTAAAACCAGCTGGAATTATGTATGTAATTCTTTGCATACCACCCAGAAAACTTATCCAGAGCCTCTTGCCACTTCTGTTTCCCAAACTTTCCTAAGGCTAAAATCACTATGAAGAACATCTGGGCTCTGTTCTTTGGGGATTTCTATTTTATTCTATCAATATTTTCCCTTGTTTTAACACATGAAAATTGTAATTAGATATTCCCATATTAGGCATATGGGAACATCCATTGTAGATGATGCTCCCAAGAAAATCTGGTTTGTGAATCTCCTGTGCTTGCCATTATTATACCTGTCATTTCTGATTCAGTAGCATTTTGTACCTGTCAGTCATAGCTAAATGAGGTGCATGTATTGAGGATGCATTTGCTTGCTGTCCCAATGCTTATACTTTGTCAGGATTGCACTGGACCCTGCAGGATTGATTTACAAATATGCTCCCAAATATTTAAGGCAAAAAAAGAAATCACCCAGTGGTATCCGTAAATGTACAAAAGAGTGAGGCTACAGAAGTTAAAAAATAAAGGTTATAATCAATATTTCATGTTAATGATAAATAATAAAACATTTGAAAGATAATTAAAAAATCGAGGATTTATCAGTATTCAATAAGAGTTCCTAAATATATATACATCAATATTTATTTTAATAATTATTATGCATACATACATATATGTGCCTACATGCAAATATGTATACATATATGTAAAAATATATGTGTATATTTTTGCAGGCAACTGAGGCAAGCTCAGAATGGGCAAATTGGCCTTGAACATTTTATTATCATAATGGAATTATATATAGATAAGCTAATTAAACCAAGCAGAGGTCATCTACAGTTGTACAGTTCAGCATTTTTGTCTGTTGTAAAACACTGCCTCAGCTGAGGGACATAAATTATGCCAACCCATTCCTTAAACAGAAACCTTATTTCTTCCTGTTAATTTGGTCAGGTCCATCAATCCAAAAGCAACCTTTGACCATTTTTTGATTCAGCTGATTTGGGCTGAGCAGCATTATGGAGGTTTATATGTCCTTTCCTGCTATATGTGGTCAGCACAGTAATATACAGAGTTATCTTCTGCCTTCATAAATTGAAATTAGTTAGTGTCAAGATTGGAAAATTATCTTTTCACCTAACTATATATGTATGTATTAAGTTGATCTGTTGAAAATATGAAAACTCTATTTCAATAACTTTTTCTATATGTAAACCCCTTCACCCAAACCGCTTGGTAATATACTCCTATTAGAGATTGATTTACTCCTATAATAATAATAATGTTTTACTCCTATAATAACAATAATAATAATTTTTTTTCTACTTTACTAGAAAAATCTACTGCAAAGTATGTAAGTGGAAGGAGCTCAGTTTTTACCCTAAGCTTATCCAGAAGAATGGAACTGGATGATCTTATACATAAGCAAAACATTAGATGCCTAGACTTTTATAAATCGAACAGGCTGCATTGCAGTTGAATGTATGATAAGGTTTGCAATTCCCTTCAATTTACATAAGATAGTTTTCAGTGTTGAAATAAGGGTTTAAAAGAAGTAGATGGACTTAGTTTGATCGGTACTCTGTGTTTCCTTGTTTTATGTACTTAAAAATAATATAATGACAAAAGCCAGTTCTAATCAGTGTCAATGTGTTTATTTCTCATGTAGACCAGTGTGCTATTCACTGAAGATCTGATTGAAATTGATTTCTGATTTTTACCTGATGCAAAGGCAGAAATACATAACTTACTTGCTTTCAGACTACAGCTTTCAGATCAGTTGTTGCTTTCCATGTTTTGCTTTTTTTTGCTTTCAAAAAAAGTACATCTTTTGAAATTATTATAAAAAGGAATTAAAATGTATATTAAAATTATATCCTAGTTGATCTTGCAATAAAATTTTACAATTTAATATGTAGACAGTTTTCATTGATAGACATCTATCTAAAAATTTCATTGTCTTATGGAATAAGATTTATTGTGTTCAGTCAATCAACTTCAAGTTATCATACCTGAACCTCAAAGTTCACCTCCAATAATGATGTGCTACCCAGATTCTCTCAAAATGTTGCACAGGTTAATTATAACATGCACACATGTTGGTGCTGTATGGAAAGAAATTAGTAGTTCTGACTTCTGTGTCAAATAATATTTTTTTTGACATACATGGAAATAGATGACTCTGCAATTAATACAGAAAAATATTGAACTATGGAACTAGATCATAACCATAGGAGTCACAGCAGAAAAGCCTGCAAAATTTCTGTGTTCAGCAAAGAGCTAGTGCAAGTGTATCTCAATAAATTCTCTATTTGAGAAAGCAGTTTTTATTAAGCTTATGTGGAGTTTTCTGAAATGAACTGTGTATGTGTGTTCATGTGCACATATTTGTGTGTGTTACACAGACGGGTGTTTGTACGATTTTTGGCATATTGCATGTGGCAGGCTGCTGAAACATGTATAAAGACAGTAGGAAAGAAGCAATGCACATCCTTCTCCTAATCAAGGGAAGGGATTGCTGCAGACTTCCCTTGTGTCAAATCCCAAGGTTCACCCAGAAGCTCTCAAGATAATTTTTCAGCCCCTAGATTTTCATGTTGAAATATCTGTCTTGTTTTCTAAATGAACTTATTTCTTATTTTATTTAAACCACATGAAGTACATGTATTTGACTTCCTAGAACGGAATGCAGTATTTAGTAATTTCAGTATGCACAGCTGTGAAAAGGTGAAGCATATTTTGTGAGCATAATTTGGGGGTAATTTTAAATGGCATACATTTTTCTCCAACTCTTTTCCACAGCCTGAAGCTGGAAACATAAAGTGCAGCTCATATGCTCTTTACAATTTACTCCTGAGAAACACTGACCACAAAAGTCAGTAAACATTCATCATGAGCTTTAGGCTACTTTCCTTGGATTTGGCCTCAGGCTAAGCTAAGGGCTAAAAACATTTCATGAGGGGGTTACAGTTTTAAGAAAAATAAATATATTGCTACTACAACATGGTTACTCAGCTTGGTCTCATGCTGGAAAAATTCTTTCTCCCAACAAATACACACAATTTTATGTTATCCGTCTGTCACATTATAACAGATACTGTGGTTGTAAATCACCAATATGCTAATCAACATAGCTGTTGTGACCTACTTACCACATATTTCTGCCAGAGCTTCCCATAACATGTCACATTGAATCCACTCTGAGAAGTACAAACCAGATATACTTCAACCCATTTAGCACAGAGATTCTGGGGAAGGAAAAAAAAAATAGAGTACAGCAAAGCAAAAAGCTAGGTCAAGTTCTCTGGTTAATCTTGGGCTTCTGTGACATAAAGCCGTGTTTGCCACCTTGTACTGCCATAAGCAATGACATGATTTCTCATGAAAAGGGCTACACATAGAGAAAAGAAAGCCCCCATCCAATTTTATTTCCTGTATCACAGAGAAAACTTGAAAGATTCCTCACTGAATGGTTGTTTGTCTCAGTGCTGTTACTGAGCTCTTTAAGCTAAACAATATCTGCTTACAATAAAAGGATTGTTGATTCAAAAATTGATTGCATTTTTAATCTTTCATCTCCCTTGTAATTTTTATTTAGTATTCAACCCTGTCTGAGGAAGGTCTTTCTACCTGAATGAAACAAAAATACATCAGAAGGAATGATATGAAAATATATACTTTTCTAGAGATTTAATAATGTGTCCAGAAGGTATTTTAATTGTTCTTTTTGTTTTATTTTAAGTCTAATTTTGTATCATTAATGCAGGAAAATAAAATGTCATGGAATTTATTCATCAAGATTCCTCTTATTGTTAATATTCAGTTTAGACAGTAACATCAATCAGTGACCTTACAGCATGAGGGAAAGGAGCTAAAATAGATTATAACACCAAGTGCTACATCAGGTCATCTAATTGATGTTACTGGGGACCGTAACATCGTACTGTTTTTGAAGTACTGTCTAGGATACTACAGATGTCAAGGACAGAATAATATTATCCTAGATTACATAAAATGCAAGAACTTGAAAGTTTCTACCTGTAGTGAGGATTTCGTAGCAGAGTTTTACAGGAAATACCTTTAAACCTGCTGCCCTACCCTAGAGAACTCTCCCTTCCTGAGTTCTCTGAGAGTTTCCATTGCACGCATATAGAATCAGCCGGGGGAGGGAGGACAGCATTCCACCTGCGTGAGGTGTGAGCAGGTAGAAGATCTGCTTAGCCTGGTGGCAAGACTTAAGGAGGAGGTTGAGACACTGAGGACCATCAGGGAGTGTGAGAGGGAAATCGACTGGTGGAGTAACTCCCTGGCGGGCCAGTCGAAACGGTTCCAGGGAGATACCCCCCAAAAGGGGAAGGACCCCCTGCCTTCTCACACAGAGGGGGATGGCCCGAGGCAGCCCCTGCCCTGTAGCTGTTGCGCAGAGGTAGGGGACCAAAAAGACGACGAGGGTTGGAAGCGAGTTCCAGTTCGACGTCGTGGGAAACCCTCCCCCCTTCCTGCCCTGCTTCCCCAGGTGTCCCTCCGTAATAGGTTCGAGGCCCTGGATCTTGAAGGAGAGGTAGGTGAGAATGTGGGGCAAGGCCAGCCCACAAGGCCACATAGGAAAAGGGAGTCAACTTTGCACCTCAAGACTGCCTCTGTTAAGAAAGAAAGAAGGGTCATTGTAGTAGGGGATTCCCTTCTGAGAGGAACAGAGGGCCCGATATGCAGAGTAGACCCTCATCATAGGGAAGTGTGTAGTCTGCCTGGAGCCCGGATCAGGGATATCACCAGGGCGCTCCCCAACCTGGTGCACCCGACAGACTATTACCCGCTGCTGGTCTTCCAGACAGGTGGGGAGGAAGCTGCTTCCCGCAGTCTGAGGGGGATGAAGAAAGACTACAGGGCCTTGGGGCGGATGGTGAAAGAGTCTGGGGCTCAAGTGATCTTCTCCTCTCTCCTTCCATCTTCCACTGATGTGGGAAGGAATGGGAAGATTCAGTTCATGAACAATTGGCTTCGAGACTGGTGCTACAGGCAGGGCTTTGGATTCTTTGATAACGGCTGGTTTTATAGGGCACCAGTCTGGACAATGACAAGTGAGAAAGGTTTGTCTCACAGAGGGAAAAGGATGCTGGGGCACGAATTAGCAGGGCTCATTTGGAGAGCTTTAAACTAGATTCGAAGGGGGATGGGCTTGTAGCTGGGCTTGCCCCAGTGGGGCAGCGCTCCAGAATTAATGAAGACTGGGAGGCCTCCTACAATCCTAGGGTGAAATCGGTGTGCTCAGCTCGCTCCCTGAAATGTCTGTACACCAATGCGCGCAGCATGGGAAATAAGCAGGAGGAGTTGGAAACCTGTGTTAAGTCAGGAGATTATGATCTGGTGGCAATTACAGAGACGTGGTGGGACAGCTCACATGACTGGAATATAGTCATGGAAGGCTATGTCCTTTTCAGGAAAGACAGGCCAGCCAGGCGGGGTGGTGGGGTTGCTCTTTATGTGCGGGAGGAACTACAGTGCACAGAGTTCTGTCCAGGGACAGATGATGAGCGAGTTGAGAGTCTGTGGGTGAGAATTAAGGGGCAGGCTGGCAGGGGGGATACTGTTGTAGGTGTCTGTTACAGACCACCGGATCAGGGTGAGGAAGTTGACGAGACCTTCTACAGGCAGCTGAGAGCGGCCTCACAGTCACAGGCCGTGGTCGTCGTGGGGGATTTTAACTTCCCTGATGTTTGCTGGAAGGACCACTCGGCAACCCAGCCACAGTCCAGGAGGTTCCTCCAGTGTATGGATGATAACTTCCTCCTGCAAATGGTGGATGAGCCGACCAGGAGAGGAGCGCTGCTGGATCTCATCCTCACTAACAAGGAGGATCTGGTCGAAGCAGTAAGGGTTGAGGGCTGCCTTGGTTGCAGCGACCACGAGATGGTGGAGTTCAGGATCTTGTGTGGCAGGACTAGTAGAATACCAAGTAGAATTGCAACCCTGGACTTTAGCAGGGCAAACTTTGGCCTTTTCAAGCAATTGCTAGGGGAAATCCCATGGGCAGGGCTGCTTGAAGGTAAAGGGGCCCAAGATAGTTGGTTGACATTCAAGGACTGCTTTTTCCGTGCTCAAGATCGGAGCATCCCGACACGTAGGAAGACAAGGAAGAGGGCCAAGAGACCTGCGTGGCTAAACAGGGAATTGCTGGGTATGCTCAAGTGGAAGAGGAGAGTTTACAGGTCATGGAAGGAGGGGCTGGCCACTTGGGAGGAATATAAGGCTGCTGCTAGAGGATGTAGGAAGGCAGCTAGGAGGACTAAGGCATCCTTAGAATTAAACCTGGCAAGAAGGGTCAAGGACAGCAAAAAGAGCTTTTTTAAATACATGGCAGACAAAACTAACACCAGAGGCAATGTAGGCCCAATGATGAACGGGATGGGTGCCCTGGTGACAGAAGATAAAGAGATGGCAGAGTTACTGAATGCCTTCTTTGTCTCTGTCTACTCTGCTGCGGGCAGTCCTGAAGAGCCCTGTACCCCTGAGACCTTAGATGAAGTCAGGTCGACGGAGCGGTTTGCCTTAGTCGATGAGGAATGGGTTAGAGACCAGTTGAGCAATCTGGACATCCATAAATCCATGGGTCCAGATGGGATGCACCCGCGGGTGCTGAGGGAACTGGCGGAAGTCATTGCTAGACCACTCTCCATCATCTTTACCAAGTCTTGGGAAACGGGAGAGGTGCCTGAGGACTGGAGGAAAGCAAATGTCACTCCAGTCTTCAAAAAGGGCAAGAAGGAGGACCCGGGTAACTACAGACCGGTCAGCCTCACCTCCATCCCTGGGAAAGTGATGGAACACCTTATCCTTGATACCATCTTAAGGCATATCAAGGATAAGAAGGTTATGAGGGGCAGTCAACATGGCTTCACCAGGGGGAAATCATGTTTGACCAATCTCTTAGCCTTTTATGAGGAAATAACACGGTGGATGGATGATGGCAGAGCGGTGGATGTGGTCTACCTTGACCTCAGCAAAGCATTTGACACAGTCTCCCACAGCATCCTCGCGGCTAAAATGAGGAAGTGTGGACTGGATGATCAGGTAGTGAGGTGGACTGCGAACTGGCTGAAGGAGAGAAGCCAGAGAGTTGTAGTCTATGGGGCTGAGTCTAGTTGGAGGCCTGTAACTAGTGGAGTGCCTCAAGGGTCAGTACTGGGACCGGTATTATTTAATATATTCATCAATGATTTAGATGAGGGAATTGAGTGTACTATCAGCAAGTTTGCTGATGACACTAAGCTGGGAGGAGTGGCTGATACGCCAGAAGGCTGTGCTGCCATCCAGCGAGACCTGGATAGGCTGGAGAGTTGGGCAGGGAGTAACTTGATGAAATATAACAAGGGAAAGTGTAGAGTCCTGCATCTGGGCAGGAACAACCCCAGGTTCCAGTATAGGTTGGGGAATGACCTGTTAGAGAGCAGTGTAGGGGAGAGGGACCTGGGGGTCCTAGTGGACAACAGGATGACCATGAGCCAACACTGTGCCCTTGTGGCTAAGAAGGCCAATGGCATCCTGGGGTGTATTAGAAGGGCGGTGGTTAGTAGGTCGAGAGAGGTCCTCCTTCCCCTCTACTCTGCCCTGGTGAGACCCCATCTGGAATATTGTGTCCAGTTCTGGGCCCCTCAGTTCAAGAAGGACAGGGAGCTGCTGGAGAGAGTCCAGCGCAGGGCAACAAAGATGATTAAGGGAGTGGAACATCTCCCTTATGAGGAAAGACTGAGGGAGCTGGGTCTCTATAGTTTGGAGAAGAGGAGACTGAGGGGTGACCTTATCAGTGTCTATAAATATATAAAGGGGGAGTGTCACGAGGACGGAGCCAGGCTCTACTCAGTGGCAAACAATGATAGGACAAGGGGTAATGGGTACAAACTGGAACACAAGAGGTTCCACTTAAACTTGAGAAGAAACTTCTTCTCAGTGAGGGTGACGGAACACTGGAACAGGCTGCCCAGGGAGGTTGTGGAGTCTCCTTCCCTGGAGACATTCAAAACCCGCCTGGACGCATTCCTGTGTAACATTATCTAGGTGTTCCTGCTCTGGCAGGGGGATTGGACTAGATGATCTTTCGAGGTCCCTTCCAATCTCTAACATACTGTGATACTGTGATACTGTAATAATAGAATAGTTAGGGTTGGAAAGGACCTTAAGATCATCAAGTTCCAAACCCCCTGCCATGGGCAGGGACACCTCACACTAAACCTTGCCATCTAAGGCTTTGTCCAACATGGCCTTGAATACTGCCAGGGATGGAGCATTCACAACCTCCCTGGGCAACCCATTCCAGTGCCTCACCACCCTAGCAGTAAAGAACTTCTTCCTTATATCTGAGAAGAGCAGATTAGATTGTACTTAGACAAAATTTTATAGAATTGGAATCACTGTTATTGAGGGAGGATTGCAAGAGTACCTGAAAAGAATAATTACGGTAACAGCTGAAAAGTTCACTGTCCCTTGAAAAAAATGCACAGTTCCTCTTCAAGTAACTTCTTATTCTGGCCTTGATAGAAATCCTCAGTGCTGAGGAGTTAAATACTGTTTTCTACTGCAGACATGTAACTTCCAGTGAAAGAAAGAGAGATTCACTTAGGCAGCCAAAAGCATAACTTGTCTCGCTGTCTCAAATGGAGTGCTTTAAACTACACTGCGATAATCACAGATGCTCTGCTCTTGGCAGAATGGGAAAAGCTCGATACAGATTCACAAAATAGCTCCATTAGGTAAACACGCCATCAGTCTTTATTACCTCTATTATCTTAAAGCAAATTTTACCTAACACAATCTGGAAATAAACTTACAAAAAGTCTGAGGAGTAAGCTATGAATTAATGCAAAATGACTAAGTACTGAGGCCCAGTAAGCTTAATCCTAATCAACACCAAAGCAACAAATGGGAGTCAAAGATGTAGACAGCACCATGGTAATTTGTTCCTGTGACTAGAGTATCAAAAATAAGGGTTTATCATGTCAGCATCAGCTAGTGAGTTTAAATGTATGCATAGCTTATGGTTGACATTTGTTCAAAGTAACTTTTTATGAGGAACAGTTGAATATTTCAGTTTTGTCCTCCTAATTCCATTTAATTTCACACATTATGTCCAACTTCTTCATATTTTTTTGGCATCCTTATAAAGACAAAACTGCATGGGTTTGTTTTCTGTTTGGGTTTGTTGTTTTTTTTTCAAAAAAAATCCACCTAATTTTACAGAAAGACCAATTCTTTCACTCCAATGTGCATTCCAGTTCTTTCACTCCAATGGTCAATCACAAGATAAATTTCCATATGGCCTAACAGAATTTTCTTGGATTCCCTGAAAGCTTCTATAACAGCAGGATGATCTAAAGAAGCATGCTGAGATACTTTAAATTCTTTCTTCTCTTTACAGCCCAAATGATATGCCAACATGTTAGAAGAGTTATTCCTCTGTCACAGGAAACTTTCATGAAGAGGGAGAAATATATTTTGAGTTGAGCATATCAGAATACCTTCTACTGTCCTACATCAACTACTGTTTCTAGTTACACTCTGGCTGTGTAACCAAGTCACAACTTGGTTTTATTACTGTATTTCCACTCATGAAAAATAAGGTGGAGCAAATTTTAAAGTGGTGGTATTAACAGATAAAATTCCATAAGTGTAAATGGTGCAAAGCTGATTTATTCTAGGAAAGGATGGGAGGACCCAAGGAATAAGTTACAGTACTTGCTTTACAGAGTCCAGCAGCTGACTGAAGTTTTTCTGACCTAAATTAAAAGCCTTCAGATGAATTCAAACAGGTGGGAAGTGAAGAAAATACCTGTGGGATCTATCACACACTGTATATTTTGAGCACTGTACGATTACTGCACCTAGTGATACCAGAGTCCATATGCAGGGCTCTTGAGTCTGTATGTGATAGAGTACCATTACATTCAAGGGAAAACAGCTCTAATGCTATCTAGATTGCTCAGAGTCTTACTAGAGATAACGTGCAAAATAATGCCTCTGAGCCTGAGGACATGATTTTACACATTCCTAGTGTGTTACCGAAGTCCATTACTAAGAATGCGTTCTGGCAGTCTTCCTTTGAGGATGAACAAATACTACAGGGAACATGCTACATGCCAGACAAACAGCCTTAGATTCAAGTCCTGCCAGATGAATATGTTGCCTTTTATGTATTTGAAATGCATTTTAAATCCACAGCAGCATATTGCAATAGGATCATGATGGGCCTATGATCCTATTAACAAAGCCAAAAAGACCTTGGGAAAAAGGTTCTACTTTTATTTATTTATTTTCAGCACTTGCTTGCATATGCTGTTTTAGCTCACTTCTTAGGGTGAAGGTTTTTCCTGATTGAAAATGAATGTGGAAGTCTATTAATGAAAGATAATTTTTTTCAAAAGGTTGATACAAGTATAGGAAGCTAGCAAGAAACAGAGTTTTAATGCAGCATGGCAATATGAGCCAGATGGCCACAATAAGGAAGTTGGATCTGTGTCTGGATGTGAATAATAGCTATATGTAAACCCAGAGCTCTTAACAAAGAAAGGATGCACCTCTGTTCAAAGATGGTTCCAATCTACATGAAGACTTTGCTCACAACAGTGATTTTGGCTTGATCTCAGCCCCACATATATATTTACATTTAACACACCAGTGAGTCAGAATAGGACTTCTTAAATTGCAACACCATAATCCTCATCATTTTCTACTGACAAACCACCCAACTACCACAAAATGACTGTTTCTATTGAGGAATAGCATGCTAATTATTTAACTGCAGTAGTTATTTAACTACTCTTTTATTAGCACATTCCCCCATTTCACCACTTTCACTCTCTCAGGGTCAAATTCTGCACTCTTTAATTAAGGAAAGGCTTTTATTAACAACAATGTATTTTTTGTGGGCAGATATTACATATTCAATCGCATATTCTATCTGTGTAAGCAATGGTGATAGCTGTCCTCTGCCTTTCATTTGCTTTAAATGCAAAACATTTCTGAAACCCTCTCTTCAGGTTGGTACTACTTTAATCTTAAATATATTTCATAGAATCACAGAATCATAGAATCAACTAGCTTGGAAAAGATCATCAAGTCCAAGACCACCACTAAAACATATCACTGAAGACCTCACCTACACGTTTTTTGAACACTTCCAGGGATGGTGATTCCACCACTTCCCTGGGCAGCCTGTTCCAATCCCTGATCATCCTCTCAGTGAGGAAGTTTTTCCTAATACCCAGTCTAAACCTTCCCTGGCACAGCTTGAGGCCATTACCTCTTGTCCTATTGCTTGTTACTTGGGAGAAGAGACTGATCCCCACCTCACTACAACCTCCTTTCAAGTAGTTGTAGGGTGCTGTAAGATCCCCCCAAGCCTTCTCTTCTCCAGACTAAACATCCTCAGTTGCCTTAGATACCAGTCTTTTCCCATCACTTGACTGCAAACAACCCCTTTTTCATGGAACATAAACATCACAGACTACATTGTTTTGTCCTTGAATTACTTTAAAGACATTTATGTGAAACAAATTGAAATTTGTGAAACTAGTGATTAAGTAATAGCTGCAAGAAGATGGCAGTGTTTTCAGGTGCAGTGAATATAGTAGTAGGAAATGTGATTCAGAATAATTTGAAATGCCTTTCAGAAGCTGCAGATAGTTTGCACACCCTCTTCACTACATCAGAACCATCATATATATATATATATATATATAAAATCAGGTTTACACATAAATATATGATATGTTTATTGTAGAAAACACAAAACTTTATTTACTATCTGAAGTTTCACCCTGTTCCAGTTGACCTGTTTGCCGCTGAAAGTGTATATTTTTCATGAAGTTACCTGGAAATGGTCAGGTTGAAGTCTACTTTGAGGCTGGATAGTTCACTGGTTTCTTTTAAGTTCTCATCAGCTATCTGTAACCAGAATAAAGCACACTTACTACAGTGACTAAACAGTATTGAATTTCACTGTGCCACTGCACAGAATTATAATATGTTCAAGGTACCTCAGCAAATCGCTGAGATCCTGTTACCATACTTTGTTGTAATAATTAGATAAACTTGTGAATAAGAAAAACATTACTAAATTTATATTATTAGGGAACGTTTATTATATTTATGTTCCTTAAAATCAAGCAGAAGACATTTAGTTTTTATACCGTATTAGTCATTACCGATTTGTTTGGTAGGGTTTTTTTCCCCAAACTTGTCTGCATACAGCCTTTGCTGAGGTAGTAAAAATGAAGCTGGAGAAGTCAACAGGGTACCTGTCATAGTATTTTTCCCATAATCACATCCACTTCTGTCAAAATGTACTCCTTGCCACTATTTCAAACTTGGTATCAGGCTAGGTGGACCATTGAGCTGATGTAGGACACTATACACTTTGCTTTCATTTATCCATGCAAACACCCTCAGAAATACTTCCTGACTTTCTAACGCTGCATATCTCTTTAGTTTTGTGGAAGGCTCATATATATTTGGTCCTGATATACACTATCATTGATAATTATCTTTTTTTTTTTTTTTTAAGGCAAGTTTCTAGACATGGAAAATTACAAAACCCAAACTGAATGAATGCACACTTCTTAAGCAACAATATAAGGGAGAGAGCAACAGGAATTAAGCTAAACAAATGATCTACCTGAAAGTGGACTCTGTAGTTAAAAGGACAGTAACTAAGCAATTAATATTGTAGGGTACTACTTCAAAAGTACTGGATAGGTATCCTTGGTTAACGAAAAAAATAAACAAGAAATTAGAGATGAGATGCATGCAGAAGTTCGCGGTCAATTTGAGTACAACACTGTATTAAAGGGTAAAATTAACTTTTGAGTGATTGCATTACCATGCAATGCATTATAATGAAACTAAAGCAAAGCAACAGATGTTTAGGATGAAAACACTAAGGAACATTAAAATATTGTGAGGTTCATCTGAAGGATTTTAGGAAGATTTTAAAATACGTTTTCCCGTATCAGCAAATAAACACTCCTCATCTTTGGAACCATCAGTCTTTTCTGTTTGTTTCACAGTAGTATCAACCATTTTCAACATCTTTGTTGTACAAATTCTGTGCGGATAACAATTTCTTCAGATGTATTTATTACTTTGTGAACTTCCTTTTACAAGTTTCTTTATTTCAAAAGATTATCAGAGGTAGCTCTATCCAAACTGAAATGCTGCTCATTTGGCTTGGGTGGAGTTGATTGCATGTCACATGATATTCTTTGTACTCCTGAACAGGTGATCCCTAATTACTAATCAAAATCATACTACTGTATTTAGAAATCGCTTTTTATACACAGGAATACTTAAAGTTGTGGTTTTCATTAGACTTCCTGCAGTTTGCATTTTCAGTTGAATACTGAGGGAGAAACAAAACAAAAATGGAAATCAGTTTGACCAAAGCTGATTTATTTCTAATTTCAGTATATGTGGAAGAGCTTTTTCCCATTTCTGGTAGTTATGTTATAAATAATGTTGCTTTTTTGCTTTGTAACACTCCAGGGAATATAACAGACTTTGAGCTACACATCATAAGCATGTTCCCTTTTTTTTTCATTTTGTAATTGAGACCAGCTTTAAAGGAAAAGAAATTTTATGAAAACTGATCAGACAAATAGATTTAAGGACCACCTTTTTAGGCATTTACTGATAAAATCCAGAATAAGAAGAAAAAACAGAATTGTCTGTTTCAATTTGTTATAATCTAGATATGCACTTTTGTAAAGCTTATCTAGCACAAAGGTTTTTGCAGCTTCCCATTTTGGAATGGAAAGAACTTGCAGGGGAAAATGCAGAGGCTAAATTATAAAATTACTTTTATCATCACAAGCATCTGATGGAGAGCAAAAGGGAGGCATATAACATTTTCAAAAAAGCATTAAAGCAATACTTTATCTGCATTGTGAAATGCCTTGCAGAGGCATAGTGGCACAGATAGACATAATACGAAAAACAAAATTATGAATATTATCAATTCTCTTGATTGACATTTTAAGGTGATGACTGATTGGGGTCAGGAAATATTTTCCTCTCTTTCTTCCCTTTACAGGGGTTTCAGAATTTATTCAAAGTTATTTGAATTATCTTGAATCCTTGAATATTTAAGTTAATGCTAAACTTAATAAATCAAAGGTTTTAATTATTATTTACTAATAATATATACTACATAAATATGAAGGTTTTAATTATTATTTACTCCACATATTTCCATATTATTTTTATTTTGTATTATGTAATACATAGTAAAATAATAATGCACAATATTATTCATATTTTTTAAAAATATTATTTCTACCTTTAGAAAAGAAACAGGAAGTTAAACTGGAAATAATGCCTAAATATCAGAAACTCAAAGAGAATGTAGTAATACTTCAGTAGTTTCAGTTTAAACTAGCTTCATTCTCCAAACCTTATGTGATTTTCATAGCTCTACCAGTTTTCAGACTGCTTACATTTTTTTAGTCAAAGCTGAGTTCTTACTTACTACATTTTAAATACAGAATTGATGATGTATCTGTTTTTTTTCCATCTCCGAGTACTGTGATATTAACCATATGTCCCCTCTTCTGTAGTTAAAGGCAGACCTGCAACTGATGACAAATTGAAAAATGCAAGTGAAACATGATATAATTCGCAGATGAAAGAGATGCTGTTGATATTTTGATTATTGTGATACAGCATCAGTTATATACTGGTAAATTACAATATTCCATGTATTTTTATTTTTTTTTTTAACCAGCACACATATGTAAAGCATGTGAATACCCATGCCCTGAGTTTGGACACAGACTGTTGGCTACTAAATGTGTTTTGAGAACAGAAATTCTCTGTGGTGAAGCATGCAGTGTTCCAAATGGAGCTAGCTACTCATCCAGTATTAAACTGTAAATCTATGTCTTTACACAGACGACCTGTGTTCCCATAGATAAATTAATGGCTTTTTCACCATTTAAAATATTCTACAAAGACACAGCCTTAAAATAGGCTGTTAAGTACAAAAAAAAAAAAATTGTTTTTTCATAATGCCTTTGAAATGCAGCATGAAAAACCAATGTGTTAATGGTTTGGATCTATTCCACAGAATATACTGTTTTTCTAGTCATGAATCAGTGATACAATTAGCAGCAAATCTTACAAAAATCAGTAGCTGCAGACAGAATTTTTACTAATTCTGATGCAATTATGGATTAAAAAAATTATTCATTATTCATTTTCATGCACCAACTCTTTAAATAAACAACTTCTGTTAAGTATAAAAAAACTTCCTAAAGTTTTGAAGGAGATCTTGAGTTTTAGTAAGGATGTTGGACACACTGTAGTTCCTTGGCACCTCTCAGTCAAAAATCTAACACCTCTATTTTAGACAACCTTTAACTTTTTCACTGTCCAATTATAACAAGGAATATACTACTATTACTAAGGAATATACTAGGAATATACTATTATTACTAAGGAATAAACAATTATAACTCTGCTTTTGGGGGTGTTGGTTGATGAGAAAATGAACATGACCCGGCAGTGTGCGCTTGCAGCCCAGAAAGCCAACTGTATCCTGGGCCACATCAAAAGGAGCGTGATCAGCAGGTTGAAGGAGGTGATCCTGCCCCTCTACTCTGTTCTTGTGAGACCTCACCTGGAGTATTGTGTGCAGTTCTGGTATCCTCAACATAAAAAGGACATGGAACTGTTGGAACAAGTCCAGAGGAGGGCCACGAGGGTGATCAGGGGACTGGAGCACCTCCCGTATGAAGATAGGCTGAGAAAGTTGGGGCTGTTCAGCCTGGAGAAGAGAAGGCTGCATGGAGACCTCATAGCAGCCTTCCAGTATCTGAAGGGGGCCTATAGGGATGCTGGGGAGGGACTCTTCATTAGAGACTGCAGTGACAGGAGAAGGGGTAACAGGTTAAAACTTAAACAGGGGAAGTTTAGGTTGGATATAAGAAGGAAATTCTTTCCTGTTAGGGTGGTGAGGCACTGGAATAGGTTGCCCAGGGAGGTTGTGAATGCTCCATCCCTGGCAGTGTTCAAGACCAGGTTGGACGAGGCCTCGGGTGATATGGTTTAGAGTAAGGTGTCCCTGCCCATGGCAGGGGGGTTGGAACTAGATGCTCTTAAGGTCCTTTCCAACCCTAACAATTCTATGATTTTATGATTCTAAGGAACCAGAGCTGTCACTGTCTGTGAAGTAATTTCTGACAAACAACTGAAGTACTGCTGTGTTCTTTGGTTGTGACAATAATTATTTTTAGAAGTAAGGAGAGGAAGAGAAGGTGTTGCAGTTATTTTACTTGGATACAAGACAGGTTCAGTTTGAACAGTGAAGCAGCAGTTGCATATGGATAATCCATTATGAAGGTCTAAAAATAATAAAGTCACATTAACCAGACAGTTGTAATTAACGTACTTTGGTATCAAGATCAGAAAACTATGGACAATCATATTCTTTGTAGAATGAAGTGGTCGTTCACAGTATGTGTGCATTTGTGTGTACATAACTGAAGCAAACTACTTTCCTTCTTTTTAAGTTCTTCCCAGACTGGCCCAGATTTAAGCAATTTGAAAAAATGTGTGTTTTGTTAGGCAAGAAGAATAGATTGTTCAGAGATATTTACACCACAGTACTATGACACCTGATGTTGAATTTCTCTCCTTCAGGGATGATATGAAACAGGAGGAAGAACCGAGATTTATTTTTTTTTCCAAGGAACTTTTATCTGCACTATCTTCTGTGCTTCAGGGGAGAACATTTATTTCCCCATATCAGCCCAGCTGCAGAAATTCCTTGACCATGAACTGAAGCCTGCTGTACTTCTGCCTTTCAAGAAAGTTTCTGCAGGAAGAAGCAACAGGTTTTCTAAGGATATTTTTTTGACTCTTTATTCATGCAAAGAAATTAAAACTGTTATCAGCTTTTGAAATAAATGAAGAACGGATATCCAAGAAGTCCCCCTGAAAGCAAATAATAACTATTTTTCCTCACTGTACATCATCTGCTTATCTTCAAAAGCAAATCATCCATAGGAACATTATCCATCTGAATGAAAGAAATTGGAGGAGTGGGTCAAGAAACTCCTTTGGAATTTCAACACTCTTGACTGTGTATGAAAGCATATTACATGCATGCGTTTGTAGTTTAAGGGGGAGAAAACAATCAGTTGCTTCTAGGAGGAGTGGAATTTAATAAGAATTCCTATTTTTCTTTGGGATAAAATCTTCCATTCTCTTCCTGTACTTACTCGCATCATGTGAGGTAGTTGTGGTTTTCATTTTACATTCAAGTCTACAGCATGATGAATAGCTATTGTCAGCTTTACTTCACCCTGACCACTGGCTGCAGCAGTGGGGGTAGGCTAGGGTCAAGGAGACGGCCTCAAATAATCTACAATTTTCCTACCCCAATGCTCCCCTTTCCTTAAGCCTTCCTTTCTTTCTCTTTTTTCTTCTTTCTCTTTTAGTGCCCCATCTAGCTTGTTGCTTTCTGACGCTGGAAGAATTCTAACTAGAATGACAAGTCACTTTATATGCCATACCTTATTGTTTGTTGCTCTTTCCAGCATCTTCTTTTAAAACTGCCCTACTCAGAAGTATATGTTTCTAATTTCTATTACGGAAAAATCCTGCTTATTCTATTCATTCAGGTATTTCCCTTTGGTTCAGTGGATTATTCACAGCATATTGGAATTCAGCACTTCAAACATCCACTCCATGTGATTTACTACAGAGTGTTATTACAATATCAAAATACTTGTAAAACCTGACTATTGATAGTATTTTATTGAAGTTGATTTTGTCCAAAAGATTTTGACCAAGAAAGTTACAGCTCTTCTCAAAGTAGGTATGAATTTACCACACAGAGCTAGGGACAGTTTTCAATGAGAAACCAGGAACAAAAAGCAGGCCTTGTAAATAATAAATGGCATGGGAATGGTACAACATTAAAATCAGAACTTCTGGCTGTGGAAGAGATTTTTGTAATTTGTATATTTCATAGAATCACAGAATGGTTTGGGTTGGAAGGGAGTTTTAAAAATTATCTAGTTCAAAGCCCATGCCACGGGCAGGGGGACTTCTTCCACTCGCTCAAAGCCCCATCCAGCCTGGCCTTGAACACTTCCAGGGAAAAGGCATCCTCAGCTTCTCTGGGAAACCTGTTCCAGTGTCTTGTCAATTTGTCGTGGTTTAAAACCAGTCAGGCAGCTCGTTCACTCACTCCCCCCCTTCTTTCCCTCCCCCTACTCCCAGAGGGACAGAGAGGAGAATCGAAAAGAATGCAGCTCCCATGGGTTGAGATAAGAACAGTTTAGTAACTAAGGTATAACACAAATCACTGCTGCTACCACCAATAATAACAATGATAAAGGAAATAGCAAGGGAAGAGAATACAACACCTCAGCACCAGCCAACCGATAACTCACCCCCCCCATCCTGACCAAGCACCGACCCATACCTCATCCAACCCCGCAGTCCTGGCCCTTCCAGGTAACTCTCTGTTACATCCTGGTCATGACGTGCTGTGGTATGGAATACTTCTTTGGTCAGTTTGGGTCAGATGTCCTGTCTCTGCTTCCTCCCGGCTTCCCCTCCTCCCTGGCAGAGCATGAGGCTCAGAAAGTCCTTAGCCAGGCCAAATATTTGAGCAGTAACTAAAAACATTGGTGCTATCAGCACCGTTCCCAGGCCGAAAGTCAAAACCACAGCACTGCAGCAGCTACTAAGAAGGAGGAAAATAACTGCTACTGCTGAACCCAGGACACAATGTGAAGAATTTCTTCCCTGTATCTAATCTTAGTCTTTCCTCTTTCAGTTTATAACTGTTGCCCCTTGTCCTATCACTACATGCCCTTGTAAAATGTCCCTCTCCAGCTTTCTTCTGGGCCCTCTTTAGGTACTGGAAAGCTGCAACAAGGTCTCCTCGCTCTTCTCCAGGCTGAACAATCCCAACTCTCTCAGCATTTCCACATGGGAGAGGCGTTTCATGCCTCTGACCATTTCTGTGGGCCTCCTCTGGACCTGCCTCAATGGGTCCATGTCTTTCTTGTACTGGGGACTCCATATCTGAATGCAGAACTCCAGGTTAAGTCTCACAAGAGTGGAGTAGAGGGAGAGAATCACCTCCCTCGACCTGCTGGTCACATTCCTTTTGTTGCAGCCCAGGATACGGTTGGCTTTATGGGCTCCAAGAGCAAACTGCCAGCTCAGATCTAATTTTTTACCCACCAGTATTCCCAGGCCCTCCTCTTCAGGGCAGCTCTCTACTCATTCAGCCTCTGCTCATACTGGTGACTGTCCTAGACCATGTTCAGGAATTTGCACTTGACCTTGTTGAACTTTTTGAGATTCACACTGGCCCACCACCTCTCAAGCCTGTTGGGAGGTGCATCCTTTCCCTGTAGCATAGCAGTTAGATGAGCAGTGTTGCCTTGTGGCATATAAAAGGAGTTCTTCAAGATACAGACCCACAGAACTTGTTAGAGACAGACCTAAAGGAGACCTAGTTTAAAGAGCACGTTAGGCACTGTCAGGGCCAGGATTTAAGGATGTATACAAACAAACATATTAAACATAACTTGCATATACACTGAAAAAAATGTAGGTTTATACACATATGTAGCTGTGCCTATGTACTAACCAGTAAATATCCCTACCAGGCTCAAACAGCCTATGTAATAATTGCAGATACTTGGAACAGAAGTAAAAGGATTACTGAGGAGTAAAAGAAAGATAATTGGCTAAACGTATCCCTGAGGCCTGCACAATAAGCACTACTATTTTATTGGATAAGTAAAATACCAGACATTGCTCATTTGAGCTACCTGATGAACTAGCTGCAGTTCCAGCTGGTTTAGGGAGATAATAGGGAGCTGATAATCACTGCCTATAAAATTAATGGTCTTGATGCAGATTCTCTCCCACAGCCAGTTGCTACAGAGAGGGAAACTGTTGAGCAGCTAGTCACACTTTCTGATTATAAGGAACTGATTTGTTCCAGCTTTGGCCAGGCAAAAGCAAAAACAGGCAAGGAGCTGCTTTAATTTATGCCACTGTCAGTCTCTCACGGTCTCTCTACCACTGGAGTTCCTCTCTGCCACAACCTTTCATGCTCTGACTAGGGATTTCCCATGCAAAAATATATATACGTGCAATGCACAGATGGTTTGCATATGTGCAGTAGGCTTAACATATCTGATTTACTGTGTATGCACAGACCATCTGTGCAGCACATGTGCAGCAGGTCTGATGTGTACTGGACACATTGGACTTACTGTGCATGTGCTACACAGTTAATCTGCACACACACAGTAGCCACAGCTCTGACTGAGTTGCCAGACATCCAGATGGCCAGAGTCCTTAAATCCCTTCCAGAGAAAAACTGAAGATGGAATGAGAATGTTTGGTTGTTTTTTGGTTTGGTTTGGTTTGGTTTGGGTTTGTTTTGGTTTTTTTTTTTTTTCTGGTGTATATCATAGCTTATCCTTTATTATCAAATGTAGGAGCATATACAAATAGATACACCACTTTATCAGGTGTTAGTCTAACAAAGAAATTCCCATACGTAAAAAAAACAATTCTCTTCTGGTCATGTATGTCAAAAAAATGGCTATAGAAAACAAAATAGAACTGTGATAAAGATTCTTCTCTGTAAACTTTTACAGAACAAGCAAATAGCAAGTGAACTACACAGGCTTCTCTTAGCAAGGATTGGCAGCCTCTTCAGATTTTCTGACTATAAACAGCCTTTCAATCTGGAAATTTTTAAATTATTCAGGTTAATGCTCAGACAACTCAGCAACCCAGATTGATAGCATGTCACAATCTCAGGAGGAGAGTTAGTCATCTCAGGCCAATCCTTGCCATTTGGCTAACTGAGATTCGATGTCTTACACATGCTGCTTTGTTTCTCATCATTCAGACTGTGAGCTAAAACACTGTCCTTAACGTTTATGGTAAATTTCCCTCCAATAACTCTTCTGTAAAACTAAGATGTAAATGTAAACATGAACATAGCTGATCAGACCCACTAGCATTTTCAAAAAAGGTGAATGCAAACTCCAGGCACACTGTCAGTAACAATGTGTGGAGAATTTATCTAAACACTACTTAAATGATATTCTTTTGGACTGGTACAGGGTTATATGGGAAGGCAGGAGGAAAAAATGGGTGAAGATTCAGGTGAATGCTGGAAAGAACACAAAAAGTGGTTAAGCCTCATCAACTAATGCTGGGATTTTTTATGTAATCCAACAAAAGCCAATATTTTCCAGCTGCTCTGTTGATCTGTTAACTCTTGCCAACCTTCTCAGAAGCTGTCTGCCTTGCCCACTAGAGATCAAGCTAACATACTGACACAATTTTTATCACTATATACAATTTTACAGTCACACTGAAGACTGGAAGTGCAATGAAAACTGCAGCTTATATTGCATTTGAGTATTTGACCAGTGGGAGAAAATGTTATCTATGCACGCCTTTGAAGTCAAAGTACCCTTCACTGTACAAACCAGCATGTCTTAAAAGGCTCTTGTGTCTTCTAAACTAATTTGCTACTCCATTTTTTACCTCACCCACACAATCTCCATTCAAATCACAATTTATGTATTTCAGAATATATTTCCTAATTAGTACTATATCAAAGAAACTTCTTGTAATAAACAAGCTCTGCTAATAAGAAAAATCTATATTGTAGCTAGAAGCTGAAATGTCAGACTTATTTTATCATACAGTAAAGAAAGGAAAATCACTTACAAACACTTAAAATATAGATTCCTCCAAATTCTCAGTCAAAAATAGAAGGTAGTGAATGAAATCTGGAGGTTTATTCACATAATCTGTGAACAGCAACAGGCAATGACTTGCAACACAGGATAATTTACTAGGACTGAAACTGGCAGTGAGCGTAACATACTTGGCACATTTTTAATATCCTTAGCATATTTTATTTCAAACTTGTTAAAAGGATATGCTGTAATTGATCTACTTTTAGTGACAGTATTGAAGAATATTGCCAGAAGTTGTAGCATGTATCAACACAAAGGGACGGCAGAATTAAACGATGCCTATTAAAATTGACTCAACCCTTCAGTAGTAATTACAATATATATTATTCCCAAATAACTTGATACCTATGCATTTTCACCGCATCCTATAACATCTTTGTATATTACATCTTAGTAAACAACACTGTTGGCTAAATTAAAGCAAAAATTAATGCAATAGATTGTACCTATATTTGCCAGAGATAATTTAGGTGATGTGGAGGACCCCTGCTGTGCCCAGAGCTCCTACCAGAATTCTCACTATTTCAGTCAAATCTCAAATTGTGTGCCACACTAAACACTGTTTTCATAAATAAAAGAAAAAAATAAAGTTATGCCAGCAGTAGGTTTGATCTAGTTTCAGCTTTTGGATTTAAAAGAGATGGAGGCTTAAGCACTTAAATATTTGAAGGATTTCATGTTTGTGCATTCATAGAAGGCATTGAAAATCAAAAGTCAACTCCCTTCTCTTGAACTGTTCTCCTAGGAATACCAAAATGACTGGAATAGTGTAGGTTTTAAAGTGCACTCTCTTTTTTCCATACTTCATGTATAATAGTGAATATTCACTAGTGCAAAGAACTCAGCAAGACTGGAACTCAGATGAGCAACATAACCACCTGGCAAAATAATAATCCAGTTACTTGCTTACAGTCTTCAAACTTGTTTAAATATTTTATAGATTCCCAGTGACATAACAGTCATCTCAAAGTACTGGCTAGCTCACATGTATGAAAGATGACATTCAGTTCCATTATAAATCAGTTAAGAAAGGAATTTACACCTGAATCTTTCATCTCTAAGGTCTTCTTAACAATTAATGAAAGTGTTTAGATAAATTTGTCTCACTTTTTCTTTTCTCAGGTACTCCACTTTGCAACTTTAGCAGCAGTACAGGAATAATATTCAAAAGTTTAATTACATAGAAGTGTCAAGGAGAAGTAAACAACATGAATCTGCTCTTTTGCTGAAGCTTTTTTGCTGAAACATCATGGTCAGGTTTTAATTCAACTATAAGGTGTGCCTAAGTGTGTGAGTGTGTAAACCAGGCTGTAATCTCACTTCTTCCTTTCTGTTGCAGCCAGCCAGCCAGATTCCAGTCACCTGCCTTTGTGAGCCAGTATCTCCATCTCACTCCCCAAAAACCTCTGTGAGACACCAAATTCTAGGTGCAAGAAAACTCTAGTTAGGGCATGCTGGTGTCAACTGAATCAAAACCAACAGATCTGCACAGTGAAAAGTCTTTTTTTCTAAGTTTTCCATATTTATGTGCTCGTGGATCATCATGAGCATGACACAGAAATGAACATACCTGCACAAAAAAAAAAATGGAGAGTGGGAACTGGTTTTAAGGAATATCATCACAGTTATGTTTTATTTCAGTAGCAGAAGTCACACAATCATTCATTTGAAAACACTTGATATGTAGATGAACAAATGTTTATTAACAGCTTTGTTGAGAAAAAACACTTTCATATGAGGCAGGTAGGTCACCTCAGGAATATGCTTCTCTTCTGACAAGCTGTTGAGATTACTCACAATTTTTCCCATCTTTTTTTTTTTTTCTCTTTTTTTCCCCAAACAGAAGCAAATTTAAACAGCAAATCAAATGATGACATCTATTTATCAAAAGAAAACTTTTTCTGGGCAGGGGGAGGGGGTTGGATTGTTTTGGCGTTTGGTTTTGGTTTGTTTTTTTGTTTTTTTTTTCCACAAAAATATGTGCTGTCAGTGGTCCCTAACTTCCATAGAATTTCACTGTGTAGGAGTGGGTTTTCCGTTCTGTTGAAGCAGAAATCACTGTGCCAAATATTTCCTTCATCATATACAGTAATCTTCTTAGCAGAAGCAATACCATTTTGCACGAGTAAGAGGAAAAGTCTTTATCTAGTTTCATTACCACTCAGCTTCCAGCATGGGCGATGGGCAGAACTTGCATTTGTAATTTGGGTAATAGTTTCCTTTGGTTGCTTATTTGGTATTAGTGAACTTTCAGTGCCTATTTGCTTCCTATATACTGGCAGTGTGGCAGACAAATGAACAAGCAAAAGCAAAATTTTAATGAAAAGTCAATTTACAGTAGCACCTCAACTGATGACAGATTCAATCTTTTATATGCTATTGCAAACTATAGTGCTCCTTTCACTGCTCATCCACTGCATAAGCACTCAAGGGAGAGTATAAGAACTAACATAGAACAGAGTAATAGATTTGGTATTCAAGGCTTTGAAAAATTATTCCTGTTTGGCAGTCAGCAAGAAGAGAGATAATGGGAAAATGAGAGGGAGGCTAACAGATTTCAAGATTCTGTTTTGAAGAGGAATGTTAAGCATTTTCACTGACATTGATCCAACTAATGTATGTGGTTTCAAATGTGTAAATGCACTTAGAGATTCTGAGGCTGTCTCTATAAGCCCTTCAAAATTAAAGAACTGCTGCTGAAGTCTGGGGATTTGTACATAGAAAGCTTGCAGGACCAAACACTACGACAGATGCATTTTGACATTGGAATTAAAAATAAAACAGAGACATAAAACCCAAATCACCAATTACATTTTTTTCCTAGACCATGTAATGATAACTCTATGTTCATAGGGAAATTAGTTTTATTTACAGCTCTTGTGATTCAATAAATCCCACACAATAATTAAATCCAAAATAAAAACTTTAAAACAAAAAATGAACCTGAGATCCCACAAACATCAAAATCTCTGAAATTACATCAGTGGTTTATATCAGGGTTATTATTTTGTATGGCTCTGATCCATCAAGGGAGATCATGCGGTATGTGGAATAGCTATGAAAACCAGTATAGGATGGAGAATTTCTTTTATCAGTGCTTTGTTTCTCCCTGTACAGGTGTGTAGCCTAGAGTAAGGAATAATTTTGGCCCCTTGCTCTCCTCCTTCAATGGACTGAATGCAGTTGCTCAGTAGGGAAAGTAAGGCATGCCAAGTGTAACTTGGCTCCAGTTTCCCTCAGAGCAAGGGGATAATCCAAGGACAGATCAGGAGTCTCACTGTGCAGCATCTTCCTCAGGGCTTCTAGCAAAGCCAGTTGATACAAAAGCAACCATTACATCAATTTTACATCAGTCACTATTTTAACTTAAATTCTTCAGCAACCTTAGTGGAAAAAATATTCTTTTATTGTCATATGAGATGGTACAGGATCAGGTGTTTGATAGGTGATGATTATTTTTTTTTATAATCACAAATTTATTGATGAACATTTCAAATCAAATACCTAAAGTAGAAAAATAGTAACACCTTATACATTAAAGAATATCACCTAAATAAGAAATGAATTTGCAAGAAAAGTATTATCTCCTATTTTTGGAATTTCTATAGGATTCTTATCTTGGCTGATATTTCAGGAAACTGTCTATAGGTTGCCTTCCTGAGCCTATCAGCCTCACAAATCAGAGTTAATAAAAGTCAATCAGTGATTGTTTAACTTGCCAGCTACTGCCTGAAGCAGAATTACAAAACCTAAATGTGAGTTCAAAACTCCACAAGGAGTTTCTGTCATCTAAGAACTCTAAGTGTATGACCTCATGGAAGCTCAAAAAAATAAATATCCCACAACAGCTTGAAGAAACTTGCAGTTACTATGCGTTCATGTCAACAAAATAAGCAATCACAAATGAGGAATAGCAGTGTTTTTACTTTCTGCCCTCAGAATGATTCAGTTAGAAATGAGAACTAATTTGTCAAAAGACCACAAATATGAAGCAATTGACAAGGAGAAACTAACAAATGCAATTAATTAGAAAAACAGCAGGTTGACTGCCAAGTGAGAAGGTTTACAGGAAATATAGGGTTAAATTGTCATGTGCATTAATGAGGTTTACTGCAGTTGCAATTAGCTGTTCAATACTAAGCTTCCTCACATCTGCTGAATATCCTGACTGATTTACAATGAATTGCTATAGAGTTCTGACTTTGAACTTTCATTAGTGTTCATTCTCCTATATACTCAGCTATGGAATATTTTGCTTCATGAAGATGACTTCCAAATGTGTTAAAGTCATTCACTAATGCAAATTGTTTTTCTTTCATGAAATCACATCCAAGTTTTACAGAGGATGGAGAGAGCATTTTAAAATGTTAAATGTGAGGGGAAACACTGTAAGAAATTGCTATAGGTACCAATCTGCAATCAACTTTAATTTTGAAGTGAATTTGTAGAGCTGTTCTTATAATAAATTAGTAGTATAGCTTCATAATCTGTTGCTATAATCCATAACTTTGACCTAAGAGTTAGTGAAAATGTTTACTCATACAATGGGAATTGGAGTTAGAAAAGATACTGATTTATTTTTAGTTCAGTCAGGAATTTCAGTTGAACTATTTTAGCAATAGTATTTTAATATACATTTTCTTCCAAAAATACTGGCCCTTCTATTCATGAATCTATGTTCTAGAATGTTAAAGCCATAGAAATCTGGAAGAAGTTATGTATCTTGGTTCTATAATCAGTAACTTACTGCACATAGTTAAACTCAATGTATAACAAAAATACATGCTTTTCATTTACAGTAACCTTAGTACCACAAGTGTGTGAGATCAGGCAAGAATACAACCATTCTCCTTAATATTTTTTACTGACTGCTTACAAATTTCAAGAAGCTTTTGCAAAATGAGAGAATTCTGTGTCTAACACCAGATATGTGGCACCACTGCAATATAGTGTAGGAAACACGGTAGTGGACTTGGCCAACCAGATATAGCCTTGGACAAACCAGCCCACTGATGCTATAAGTAGGCTAATAATTAGGCACATTTTACAGCAAAACTTAAATTCAAACTCTTAAGCCACATCACATGATGCTTCTATTTTTCAAAGCGCATGATGTATCATGGACTTGAGAAGAGTTCAACTTTCAGAAGAGGGATGGATTCATAGGAATCATAGGTTGGAATCAACCATCTGGTCCAAACTTTCTAGGCAAACCATGACCTAGATTAGATGTCTGGGAATGCAGTCCAGCCAAATCTTAATAGAGTCCAGTGGCATGGATCTGATCTTACAGTCGAGAAATACTGAGAAAATCTGTGTTGGTTTTAATTAGCACAGATTATGCCATTAAATCTCTGAAAAAAAAATGACAGTTTAATCTTTACAAAATAATACTTAAATACCCAGACTGATCTGAAATTCTGAAAAACCAAGAACCTAATTTGGATTTTAGTTTCTTATAATCAGTTTCTCATTGACAGGCATAGTGAGTTCCATATTTGATGTGGATTTATTTGTTCATATATATATTTTAATTTCAGAATGCATAGTTCAATGCAAAAGTAGATTAGATTATGAACCAACATCAATGCACTGTATTCAGATTTATTTGTTTTAGAACATTAAGCTTGTTGTGAGAGTAGGATTTTTCTAAAAACTTCCTTACAGTAAGCATCTCAGTAAGTAAAGCTCATAAATGCTATCAAGAAATTGACATACACTTAGAAGAAAACATTTTCATTGGGTCTGGCACAAACCTAACTCCTCTGAAGGCTTCAGAGTCAATTGTTCTAGCTATTCTCTTTCCCCTTGGTAATTCCTCCAGAATTCTGACAGAGGATCACCCAAATAGGTGCTGATGGCTCATTTTCCCCTGAAGGTTTCAAAGGAAACTGTTGAAACAAAGAATGGAAAAAACCCAAACTTCTCAGGCTACATGAAGTCTTCTTGTTTTACATAGTTACCAGACTTCTACCATTAGAAAATGTGGTACATTTATTTTAAAGCATCCTTTGCACTGCAGTTGTGTGGAACAATGATCTGTTGAATTTAATTCACAGATCAAAGAGGGAGGAAATTAACCAACACAGTAAATTGATTATTTCATGGGTGACATAACCAAGGCAATGATTTATCTTAATAAAGAGCAACATCCCTCTAGTCCTTAACTGAATTCCAGCCAATGCAATAATACTCAGTTGTTAATGACTTTGATGTTGATGTGGAAAAGTGAATGACTGTATAATCACTGAAATGGGACCTCATCACAGTTGGAAATGTTTAAGCCAAATCATTTTGGACTGTGAAAAGAGCCTTGAGTGGTATAGATTGGCTGGGTCCCAGATTTTCAGCCTTAACTAAACACGGCCTGAAAACTTTATCATACTGCTATGCCTCAGGCTGGTCTGTAATTCTGACAGCCCCAGAGAATTGCAGTTTAGTGTATATGTCTGTGGACTCACTGTGGAAAAAAAATTTCAGGGCTTACAGAACCAATAATAAATACCTGTCTATCAACATCCACCTAAAAGAGTAATTAGTTAAATCCGTCTTTAGGAGAGGGAACAGAAGAAAGGAAAGAGAAGTCAAATAGGAAAAATTGTACTGAAAGCTTATTTTTATATCCTACATTACTTAATATGGCTTAAGAGCTGAAATATAGTATTAGTCATTCATGGCATCCTCCACCTCCCCCTTTACCCTTCCCTACTAGCTCTTACAATAACAAACCAGGCTAAAATTAGAGCTGTTTTATCATATGTTAATTAGATTATCATTGTTTCAGCACTGATTGAAAAGTTCACATCAAAAGGAAGGATCCCCTGTATATCAAATACAGCTTCCTTGATGCTGATGTTCAGCTCTCAGATCAGAGAAGCAAGCCAGGTAATTTTCTTCCAGCTCGGGTTTCCTTCAAGACCGCTCAATTCCCAGTGAAGGATTCCTAGTATTAGCATTGCTCTGTCCACGTCTTATAACTTCTCTTTTTTTTTCAAAAATAAAGGAAGGATATTTAGCATCCTCCCAACTTTACTTCGCCCCCTGCACGCTATGAGAAATCAAGAGGAGACGAGGTAGGAAGGAGATAATGGCAAATGACAAAGTTTGAAGCTCTAGCTTTTCTAACCTCAGCAGAGAGGCAGATGCAGGTATGGTTGGAGGAATTCCAAGCACTCAGCCTTTTTGAATACCACACAGCCCCCAAGCTCCAGAAACATGATACTCTGGCACTGATAATTAAAAAAAAAAAAATTAAAAAGAAAAAGAAAGAAAAAGCTAGGGAGCTAAGTATTGTTAAACTGCTCATCCAGGCCTGCAGCTAGGGGTGACTCAGAGTGCAGAGCTGGAAAAATGCCCATGTGGCAAGATTAGAAACTCATTTGTGTAGTTTATGTGGCCTTGCCAGAAGCCTCCGCTTTTTCCAAACCTCCTTCAGTTTATTAACTTTAAAAGCACTCCTTTCCTGTTGGGGATCTGGCATGGCTGCAGCTAGGCAGCTCTTTCTCCTTTTGCATTAACAACACTTAAAGGCTTTCTTTCCTGTTCAAAATTGACTTGTGTGAGATCATCTGTGGAATTTTCAAATGTGCTCACTCTTTTCCTTTTCATTTCATTCTTTGTCCCAGGGTTCAATTTAAATCCAAGTGCTTTTAAACTAACTGTATTCAGCAAGCCAGCACTTTCAGGAATATACGTTATGAAAGCAGGAAAAGAAAAGGCCTTCTTGTCATCAAAACTGTAATAATTATGTGTCAAATGTAATTACTGCTCTGTGGGTAATACATCTAATACTCAGTGACAGAGTAAGCAGCCTGCAGAAGTAGAAAGTAACTGGTGGCCAGATCAAATTTGATACAAAGTTAAGCATCACGCTTAAACATTCTGTCTGCTGAAGTTCTACCAAAAAAAAAAAAAAAAAGCAAAGGCAGGAAAAAAGAATTTTTTTCCTTATTTAACATGATTAATGTGCATAAGCTTCTCAGTTCTCTCCACCTCCATATAATGAATCACAACTCTTAAAATAAGAAACACTGTACTAGAAACGTGTGCATTATGAGGATCAAACTTTGGTGAAGAAGCTCATCTATCAGGAGGGAGTTAAGTGTGGGATTTCTCTCCCATTAACCCATTGTGTTTGATAATTATCACCTTCAGATGTACATTTAACTCACTTGATAAGGAACAAGCTTTCCACATTTCCCTACCTTCTTTAAAATACATAAATTAAGGAGCAGCTGGTGAAGCCGACCTGCCTGTGAATTTGAGGACTCCTGAAATGGGAAGTCATATTCTAAAGGAGGAAAAAAGTGCTATGTCAGGAACTAGTATTCTAAATATGACAGCATGTGTCAGAAACTTGTCTAGTTTAAAAAACACATGGCTTCTCCTCCCTAACACTTTTCTAAGTAGACTTAACAAAGTCTAAAATACACAGAAAACCCCACTTTAAAAAACCTACTGATTTTCTAATTTGAGTTCTGATCCTGAAAATATCTGTGTTTAAGTGGTATACCAGGAGTAAAATCAATTAACCTGATTGTTATCTAAAGGCATAAGTGTTTGTAGAATTGATATATTTTACCATAGCTAACATTATGTATGTCATTCTCTTTAATGATTTGTGTAGAACTGCATAAAGTTAAGAATAATAAAATTACACTAAGTACGTGTACATTCTAGTTCTCAGTTGCACATGGCTATGCATGATATTCAGGAAAAAAATAATTTTATTTCAGTTTTTTTAACAAGCTTTAAGTTTCTTTCCATTCTCTTTGCCTTTATGTTTCAGCAATATTCTAAAAAAAAAAAAAATCTAACAGAAATTTTTAATGAAATCTTCAGAAAATCAGAAAATCTTTTAAAATTTTGGAAGATTTTAAAAACTTTTTTCACTGAAATTAATTTTTTCAATATAAAATTTCTTTGAAGTTTTGGAAACTTGAACTATTCCTCATGCAAGTATAATGGTTTATTTATACAGAGAAAATTTGTGCTTATAATTTATTGCATTGGAAGCCTGATTTTGAAGAGCACACTAATCTAATTAAGCAACAATATTCAGTCACAAAATTAAAATTATATTTTTAAATATCCAGTGCTTAAAAGAAATGCTCCCAAATAAGGTACTGACCAAGATATATTTGGTGATTTTTTTGAGATGAAAAATTTGGGGGAAAAAAAAACCAACCCAACAATTAGAAATTGCTGACAATCAATTCACCATCTTTTAAAGGTTTAGTTTGACACATTTATTCTTTTTTCTCTAGGCCTATTCTCCTTTTTCCACATACCAAAACCAAAGCCCACAGGAGTGTTCTTCTCATTTTGTATGCTTTTAAGTGTTCTAGTAAAAGCTATCTGTTAAGCCCAAAGTTTTGCTGTAATATTAGGTGGTAGAAAATGAAGGCAACTCACAAATTAGGTGTTGCTACTGAATACCTCTGATACATGTGTATATATATATATATATATATATATATACACACACTATTCTGGTTTGCAATAAAACTTTGGAACACGTTTCATTGACCACCAGACTTAGTGCATATGTGTAGGCAGGCACATAGTTTAATTTATGGAAAGTGTGCACTAGAAGAGCTCCACATGAATGTTATCAATAAGAAACTGATTATACCATAACAAAAGAGCAGTGGTGATTAACAGGTTATTTCCTCAAAAGCAAAATTCATGCTAATGGATGAAATATTTTGATTCTGCCTGGTACACACACCTTGGGTCTTCATAAGGGTGCTTCATTTAAATTGAAGCTGCTCTCCCAGTTCCACTAGCTGTATGATGTAATACAAGCAGTGCTGTCTATATGCATAATTATCAACACTTGAGGAGCATAGGCCCAAAAGCACTCTCTGACTTTCTGCTGATAAATAAGACTGATGAAATGAATGGCTCAGAACTGCCAGGTTTGGTTATGGTTTCTGAAAAATTAAGCCAACATGAAAGAAATCATGTTTTCAAACAGTACTGTTCTCTGTAGACTGATACCCCAATTTATTAAACTGTGCACTCTTTGGTCCCAGGTTCAAGTGCTACTTCTGCTCATCAGTCACCACTTGTTTC
This sequence comes from Pezoporus flaviventris, assembly GCF_033815535.1. Lineage (NCBI taxonomy): Eukaryota > Metazoa > Chordata > Aves > Psittaciformes > Psittacidae > Pezoporus > Pezoporus flaviventris. Next base: position 18,648,845 of record NW_026892584.1, on the reverse strand, counting down.
TTGAACTAAACAACACATCTGTAATTTTCAACTTGACTAGAATTAGTTCCCAAAAGAAAAAAAAAATGTTTTGAATACTTCTGGCTGGCTTCTAAATTGAAAACACCTGTGAGAGTTATGTCTTTTCCTGACATAAATTAGTGACAAGGAGTTCATATAAGAGGTGCAGACAGAAAAATAAAATAGTGCAATAAGTGTTTCAGGTAACAGAAAAAGGATTGCCTCAACTGGGTAGGTATGAGAGACAATATGTGACCCCAGCCTGTTGCCTTCCTATAACACCAAAATAGATGCTTGATACCCCTGTTGTGTTAACCAGAAAATGACTGCCTGAAGCAAGATCAAATGTCTCATTAGCACTTATAATCGCTTCCATAAGATGAAAACAGATGAAAGAAGAAAGGATAAAATTCAAGCAGTAGAATGAAAAAAAAATTGATCCCTTTTGTTCCATGGTGTGCTTTCCCCCTCAGATGGGGCCTCCCTCATAATTAACCTGAGTTCAACAGACAAAGTCATTATAAATGGAGTTCCAGAAAAACCTGATCCTGCTTTACTTAGTGTTCAGAAATACACTGAAAGGTTCTATGCATAACCATCAGTAATTACGTTAAAGCATAACATTTCTTCCTGAACAAAATTTTAATAATAAATTTATTACTTCCCACCAAACTGATGACAGCACCTTTAGCCAATCTGTCGCCTTTAAAATGTCTTCTTTCTCATGTTTTCAATGAGAAAAAATCTGCCTCATCTGTTAGAAATGTTCTTACAGATTTCTAGAAATCCACCTTGATTCCAGCTCATCAGGGGAGTTATCCCTTCGTTTATTCTAACCTATGGGCTTTGCTAGCCTATGAGATGTTTGTTGGTGATGAACAAAGAACACTATTGATTCATGTTTCTGTTGCATAAATTTGATACATGGCTAGAGCTTTGCAGCCATTCAATAAATGGAGTAAGGGATAGCTACATGCAGTTGCCTGGCTACATGTAATAACTTCTCCTGACATATGTTCAGGATCAGAACGCTAAGGAGAATTTGTTTTAAGAAGTGATACTAAAGAGCCTGCGGCTACTGTAGTCACTCTGAATAGTACAACATTGTAAGGACTGACAAGTTTCATCTTTCAGGAAGAACAAGATGATTGATAGGCCGAAGAATATGCTGGGTGATGCCGGGTGATGCCAGGTGATGTTAAAATTTCTTTCTATACCTGTGTTTTTCTGAGTTACAAAATCCAGTATTTAGTGAGGAAGCCAATTCTGTTCAATATAATGGTATTACTTATGAAAAAAGTACAGGGCTCAGAACAGAACACTGCTTTAAGAGAAAGGAGTCGTACACACCAAGAATCTCTTCCCTCCTCGTTTGTTAGAATTTAATAGCATACAGTACGTTTAGAAAAATGCAGGTACTCTTTTCCTTTATCAATGCTTTGATTGCTGATTTTACTTCACAATCACCACTATAATCATTTGAACTTACTAATTTGAAAATGTAAAAGTACTGTGTATTTGGATCTAATTGCATTAAGGACAAGAAAGATCAGAAACAGTTTGAATATATTAGCATTTCCTTGTAATTTTCTTTCCTTCCACTTAAAAAAATAAAAATATTAAAACCAAAAAAAAAAAAAAATCCGCAAAGTATACAATAGGCATAGGATCGCAAAGAAGAAGGTCTAGGAAAATCCAAATAAATTATTTGTATTTAAGGATAAAGCTACCTGTGTACAAAAGTGGATAATTTTCTTCATATATTATTTTGTTAATGTAGGTGGTATTTACCTCCAGCTTCTCTATATTAGTTCTGAAGCCCATTTTGTCTCCAAGAAAAAATAAATAAGTAAACCCTTTGCAGCAGTTACAGCAGGAGTTGAATGACCAACAGAGGAATGGCAACCTGGAATCAAATTCCATAGTACTTACTTACTCAGTGTTACAAGTGATTTATGAGCTTCCACAGGAACTGGATAGAATCTTACTAAAAAATTCATTCTGGTCCAGTGGGTAGATGCTAACTTCTGGCTGTATACTAACAAGTAGATGAAAATGGATATCATCACAGGAAAGTTTATTTTTGACAGAGTTTTAAAAAGTGGCTCGTAAATGATAAAAGCATGTGAGTATTCTCTGCAAATAAAATGTTACTGTAATGTTTACTTGGCCACATTTATTTAGGTGACATCAGGCAAGCTCTGTCTTCTGAAGTGGATCAAATGAAACATTGATGATATGTGGGGTGACATATAATAGTATTGTGTGAAAGTGACTGCATTCACTTCACTGAATATTCACAATGTAAATCCAAAAATTTCACAACATCTTAACTAGTCAGTATCATTTAGCAGCAGCTGTGAAAAATCCCCCATGCTGATGAAAGTGATGTAGAAAATGCACAACAGGTTCTCTATAAGGTTGATGTGTTGCTAGTCTCCCACTTGGATTTATTGCTTCTGATTGAGGGAAAAATGTAATGCATGCTGCCAACAATGGAGAATTGTACTTTCTCTGTTTTGCATGCTGATTTAATTAAAGCTCCTAATTTCCATTCAAACAATGTGCTTGTCTTTCCAAAGGAAAGTATGTACTCTTTTTACTCCTTCTTTACTGAACTGAGAATAGTAGAACAAAATCTGGATATACAGACAGGTTAATCCCTATCAGCAAGGACTAATGCACCTTACTGGGTGTACTGACTGTTGGGATAAGCAAGAAAGGGCTGCTTTTCAGGACATTTCAAGTAACTTCAATCCTTTGGCAAGTAGGAAATGAGAGAAGTTTGCCTTGCATATGCTTTCCTTCCAAGGAGACTGGTCTATAATTGATTAAGTTAGTTTATAAGATATTCCCTCCTCTAATTTTTTATTGTGTGATATTAAAATGGATTTGTTCAATAGTGAAACAATCTCTTGGAGACTGGCTTTTCTGCTACTAAGTTATCAATCTAACACTATGTAAATTTTCATTTCTAGTGCTTATCTAACTTACGAGCATTTGTATCTCTCCCTTCCTTTTGCTTTAAACTCTGTGGAATTGGTAGTAACTGATATAATTTCTCTCTCCCCTAAAATCTGGGAGGATTTTGTTATTGTACTCTTGAAGGACAGAAGCTACAACTATGATATTTAATATAACGCATAGCTTCACAAATTTTGAGAAGTACATCTCCCAGTACTTTATTGTATACCAGGGAGCCTTCACTGCCACAAGATGGATTCAACTTTGATGATTGCTGCAGTGAAAAGTGTCCATCTAAACTATTTAAATTTAAACCACTTTAAATAGGGATATCTTCTCTTAACTTTCAGACAAGGCGAAGTATATGCTGTGGAGCAGGAGGACTTGTTATGTGGTACTAAATCCCAAGGTCCCAATTTATACATCCCCGGGAAGAAATTCATTATGGCTAATGAGCTCCTAAATTCTGCTTAATGAAGTCAGCTTAAGGTATATAGCTAGATAAAGATAGATATACGTACAAACAAACAAATATATTTATTTAAAACACCTAAAACACACAACTTCTACAGATATGTTAATGTCTCCTTGTTATTGAAAGAACTTCCTAGTCTTAGCTGGATAGTAAACAACTGTGTGAATATAAAGCTCTTTCCTCTACCTTTGGTGGATCAGTGGCATTATTTAGTAGGAAATGCATCTTCTTCCCTATACAGATGAAAAATATTAATCTATAAATAAATTGTACAGGATATTGACATCTAAACTGCCCAACTGTACTCAGCTTATTAATGGCGTGCAACTGAGACCAGCTGCAGCAGCAATGTGTGTTCCTTTACATTGTCACTATGGGGTAAGAACAGGATTGTACATGAAAATTAGACAACTAATTTCCAACTTCTGCCATAATACAAGCAGCTAAAACTCAGTGAGAAGACCACTAGCTAGTCTGAGTTAGTGGGGTACTTTCAGCTTCCTAAAGAGACAGTTGCTCTTACTGCAAGACCAGGTCTACAGTAATAAGTGCTAAATTTAAGTGATAAAACTGCTGCATCTGTTTTCCACAAAGTAAGTGCCAGCTGAAGAAGAAAATTTTAAAAGTAATCTTCAGTTTATATTTTCCACTCTCCCTCCACTATTTAAATCTTCTAAAAAGCCCTTCCTTCCCTGTACAATTCTTCAGAATAGTTCTTCTACTCATTTGCCTTCCAGCTACAACAAATATGGCTTTAATAGAGAATTTTCAGTATATAAATAAATATATTTTTATATAGTAGTTCCACAACCAAAGTGGAATTTAAAAAAAGATGTTGATTATCAACCATGTTTTCTTTTACAATTCTCTTAAAATTTGATCCCTTTAAAATCTTCCCCTTTATAACAAACTATATATAGAACATCAATATAAAGATACAGCTGTCTAAGAGGCATTAGGCATGTTTCAGCTTAGTTCCACCCTCTGCTGTGATATACACAGTGCTCTTCCACAAGAAAAATAGTTACTGCTTTTAACTCATTGTAGAACTGACAAACTCAAATAGGAAAATAATAATTCTCTATATTGTCTCTTTTGCTATTCCAAGACGTACTATCAATTGCTACTTAAATTCAGGCCATTACAAAGCACACTGCTCAATCTATTACACAAAAATACACATGCAGACACACAATCAATTTTGTTTGAAGTAGCAAACGCACATGACTACTAAGATATATCTTAGGCTGTAAAACCAGGACTCTCAGGTTCTTAGGAAAAGAACATTAGGAAAAGAATCTTTAAAAAGTTCTGCATCTTTCTTCAAATGCAGAAAATTAATCTCATTTTTAAAATTATGGAAATGTATCTAATCCACAGAAGTAATACAGATCCACACCCTGTATATGAGAAAAAGATTATGGTTTTCCACAAAGATTTGAGGATGTTTTCATTTTTATGGAGACAGCTTCTGAAAAAGAACAGTGCTACCTTAACAAAACTAGGAAGAAAAACCACTGACACTGATAAGCATGATAAAATATTACTACCGTACTTTATTTTGGTACAATAGCAGTATATTATACACACATCAAATTAACTTTACCAGGAAGGCACCTTTTTCAGAAAATCAGGAAAACAAATTCAGTTTTATAAATAGTATGATCATGAAGTCATTCAAAACAATGGACCTTCCTTTCAACTATAAAGTTTCTAGATGTGTTCTAATGTATAAGACCAGATGAAAGAAAAAATGGAAAATAATCCTTTTCATTGAACATATGCTATTAATGCTGCTTATTTTACTTTTCAAAATATACTATATACATATAAAGATAAATTATAGTAAATGGAGATGCACACTGACAAACAATGAATTATTAAAATTCATTATGCACATTGATAAAAGCCACTAGTACTGCTTTTTGTGTGGTTACATAGATTTTGTGCTCTGTCTGGAATTCATCCCTCAGACACTTTAGGAAATACTGAAAAACATGTGGCTACTGATCACCAAGTTTAAATAACCTTTCCCTTCTTGAGAACTGCAACTGGCCCCTCCAAAATAAAAAACAAAATAAGGAAGGGATGCAGGGGGTTCCCCTCCCCCTTTGCCAAATGAATATGTTGCTGTGTCCTGTCCAGGCTCAGAGAAAAGGAAGTTGGGTTCAGCTGTCAGAGTGCCAACCCGCGACCCAAGAGAATAGAGCTCCGTTGCCTGTTCTTGCACCAACGTCCTGTGTGAACTCAGGCAGCTTGCTGTTCCCTCCCTGCCCCTGAAAAACGACAATAGCACTGTTCTAAAGCCATACTGTGGCACTTGTATCAAAAATACAAGGCTGCAAGGTACTGTATGAGGTAGGCAGAGTGATTCTGTTCTTCAGTTCAGAAATACTGAAATTCTTCAGTTGCCTCACAGAAACCTTACTTCAGAATATATTTGGGCTATTCTAATAAACTTTCTCCTTCAAATTGAAGCTGCAACTGAACATGGATTAAACACTCTAGCCAAGAACACAGCTTGTTTGCTTTTGCTTTTAAACATAATCTGTCTCATTGTAATGGAGAAAATCACAGCTAAACCTGCCTGATTTCAACATTTTTATTTTCAGAAAACAGAATTATGAAGTCTGAGAGTTTGGCATTGTCACATTACTACCTAACATCACTCATCCATTTAACGGCTCTTATTAGTCAATAAACTTTACAGCTCTTATTACTTGAATAGCTATGTCTGTGACTGTGTTAAGATCTTAAAAAAAAAAGCTTTTGTGGATCTAGGGATTTGATTTAAACATTTAAAACAGAATAGGACTGGGACAGTAGCAGTACTGTTTGCACATACCAAACACTTGATTGTACTGTAGGTAGAACTGCTTTACTGAATTCAGTAAGTGATCCATCTTACATTTTTGTCATTTTTGTGATTCTTTTTTCTAACTTCCACACATTCTCATTTTCACTTAAAGAAAAACGCTGATACCTGATTTATTTAGCTGGAACATATTCTTTTAATTAAACTTGGAAATATTCTCAATAGGATGACAAAACTAACTGTATTGCCTTGATTAGCACACTCTTTTTTATGGGAAGTTGTAAAAAAGGACAAAAACCATGACTAACAAACATCTACAATAAAATCACTTAGACCTGATCAAAAAAATATTTTTCTGGAAATATTTGATTCTCCACTTACCCCACCATATGTGCAGGGGAGAAAAAGATATGGAAAGTGGCCATTTCAGTGACCTTGTGTCCCTCTCTTAGAGGAAGAAAGCTGACAGATAGATATATGAATAGTTTGTTATTGTAGATTACAGATCTTGTGACTATCTCTGACTCAATTTCTGGGGTTTTATCTGGAATTCCTGTGACGGGTCAAACTGCGCACTACTTGTCTTTACCTTGTAGTGACCCCAGGTTAAAAATACACCTTACAGTAATACCTAACAGTTTCCAAAACTTCTGCTGGAGTTAAAAAAAGGATAGCAAGCTCCAGTCTCAGGATGATCCAAAAAATATGTCTCAAAACATAGACTTCTTTCTTTTTAGTTTTCAGCTTTAGTTGATGTAGTAGATACAGTAAATAATAGCTATTCATTTTCTTAATGAATAAACCATACCAATTATATATTCTTGCAGATAAGTATTTATATGTAAATCTCTTCTATATGTTTAGCATATAAGCCTTAATTTATTCATTGTAAAATAAACAAAGTATAATTTATGAATCTGTTTTGTTAACATTTATGAAGTACTTGAAGATCCTCTGGAAAGAAGTTTGAAAGGAGACTGACACATATTGTCAAAGTTTTGTCTAAATCTTTCTGCTTCTTCATCCAATATAAGGTTGTATTTCCTTGCCTTCCCTAAATCAATTCAAAATTCTACTGATCTCATGTTTTTTCTAATAATTTTTGCTACCTTAGCTCTCTTTAAAAGCTTAATTATTTTCTTCATCAACTGCAAAAAAAAAAAAAGTGAACTTTTAAACTTTGAGAGCCATGAATAAATATACTGTATTTCTGAGCGCATCCTACTAACCTAGGATGAGGTCAGCTCTGCCCTTTCTTAGAGCAAAAAATAACCCACTTTATCCCTCTTCCACATCATTCACTTCCTTCTGTAGCTAGAATGGATGTTCTGGCAGAGAAGATTTGCTGACTTTTTGCTTCCTTCCCATTTATCTATATCTTTTACCCTCCTCTCTCCACGACCCCAAACTCCCCCCACTCCCTGGTATAGCACAAGCACACCTATCATTCTCAGTGTAGTATTGCAGGATTTCTCCAGTTTCCTGTGGGAATATCTTTCTAGCAGACACAGAAACCAGGAGAGAATTGTGACACTGCACTAAAAACATGAACAATAGCAATGTTATTGTAGCACTAAGGGAAGAATGGGGGACCAGCGCTCTGCTATATCTGCTCCTGTCTCAACACAAGCTTAGCCTCCCCTGCACTTAAACCGTAGGAAAACAGGATATCATCTTCAAATTTGAACTTCAGTTCAGAGCAAGAACCTAATTTTGGGTGGTTTGCCATGTCCATGTGAATGTCTCAGGTATCTCAGAGCAGCTCAGATGACACTAGATGTTTACCTGAGCAACTGACAATCACCTTTCAGAACTGCATGCTGTGAGCCTTTCAATCAAGTAGTCAGAACTCAATAAATATATTACAACCCCATCTTACTGTGCAGGCAAAGTACAGCCAACCTCAGACAGTGTTCTTACGCTTTTCTGTTGGCATTTGATGAAGCCACTGACAGAGTATAAAACTGTAAATGTTTGCCCTTACTGAAAAACTTTAGACTGATACTCTTTCTTCACATGTTAGGAGCACAGTTTAGAGAAGATGGAATACATGACAAAGAAGCAAAGGCATGGAAAGGCACACAGGGAAAGGGAGGTCCATGCACCCTAAACCAGCACTTCCCTTCACTGCTTCCTGTTTTCTCAGTTGCCAAAGTGAAGAGTTTTTTTTAGGTCTTCCCCAATTTTTTCATATGTGCACTATACTATCTATTAGACAACAAATTTGAAGGGCAGAAAAGAACCGAGTGTATTTAATTTTTAGAAAATACAGTTATAAAAATTTCTTAAAATTAGTTTCTTGATTTCAAAGAATGCTCATAACCAAAGTGACATGATTCCAATTACTAGTCCTTTCACTGCAAAAACAGTAGATTACAATCCAAACAGTTTATAGAAAATGTTAAATGACCTGTAAAGTTCAATGGAATGAATTAGAATGGCTCTAGAATACATAACTTTGGACTAGAAAATGTTTCCTTCTGACACCATATTCCACTGAAGAAGTTAAAGAGCCATAATGTCATGGATGTTGACATAAGTATAAAAACAAAAGAGAAAAATTAGCCTATGAAACAATTTATCTGACATTTAATGGTGAACCTGTAGTATGAAAGGTTAGAGATGTTAAGATCATTGCTGACAATGGAAGACTAGAAAGTAAAAGGAATAGCCTATAAGCTGCAGCTTTTAAGCATATAGAAAAAATAAATCTCTGACTTGAAAGGTTTAATCCCTAACCCCTTTACATCTTGCTAGGAGAGCTGCTTATTGTTGGACATTTTGAGGCTTCACTCAATGGATCAACATGCTATAACATATTGTGGTTGATTCAGACATATGGATTTACTGCCTAACTAAAATGTACTGTTCAACATAAGGATGCGTGATTCCACTGGTATACTACTATCTTTTACTAAGCTTTTTGTTTGTTAACTACATGGGGATAAACACTCCTACTTGTTAATGTAATCATGATTTCCTGGAATACAGAGCAATGATATATCTTTGTATTCCATTCGCATTCATGTTCAATGGAACAACTATTGGTCAAATTACATTTCATGCACAGTCAACCTGAATATATTGGCCAAAATTAAATTACAAAATATCACGGATTGGATTTATCACACATTATTTCAAAATTATTTCAATTACTTCACTAATAAACTATTGTGCCAATAACAATCTAACGATGAAAGGTGGACTTCATGAATTGCAAAAAAATTGTACAATTATCAGTAAACTAAACAATTACGAAAAGCCTGACTACAGGGAAGGAAATAAAACACCATATAAATAATTATTATATAATATTTTCTCTTTGATAGCCTGAGTTACTGCTCTTCCCTCATTCATAAAATGTTCTCTACAGTTTTGTTCCTTCATACAGAATATCCTAATGGCCTATTTATGGAAGAAATAACTCAGCTGACATTGTAACTGCCAACTTCTTCTAAAAATGTCTATAAAGCACATATTTGCATAACTCTGAATATTTTCAGGTGCAAAACATTACGGCTTCTGAATCAAAAAAACACCTAACAAATGCTTAAGACCATTCTCACACAAGACAATGCCTTCACTGAGGTTGAAATATAAGCAAAAGGTGATGATTTTATAAATTGAACTACCAAGCATGCAATTTTCAGAAAATATTCTGTAAAAAATACAAATGCAAATAAAAAAATAGGACATTTTCTTATTGTTTTAACTTGTGCTCTCATCATGTCAAAATGCATCATTGAGCTGAAGACCCTGTTGCTACAGTTAACATGCAGAAGAAGTAAGAAACAGGCATATCTCATGTCTGCTTATGTAAAGCAGACTATACAGAAATAGCTGCATGGAAGCATTAAGTAATTTACCAGCATGACAGTGAGAAAGTAAGCTTAAAACAGTGAGTTACATGGTGCGAATACGGCTGAAGATTTAAGTCCTGTACCTTAGACTTGGCTAGATTCATGCCTTTGCTGTCCATTCCAGAACTTCCTTTGCCTTTATCAGCTCTTCTCATAGAGCACATGCCAACATTGAAAATAAAGACTCCATTGTGGTCAACAAGAACATTTAAAGACTTGCTGTACATGTAAAATAAGTGTTTCACTGAAGGATGCATTTTTTATTCTAATTTGTTGGATCTGTTCGTTCAGAGTCAACATGTTACCATTGTTGGTGACATGGACAGTGGGATTTAATGCGCAAGTTTGCCAATGACACCAAGCTATGTGGTTTGGTTGATATACTGGGGCAAAGGAATGCCATCCAGAGGGACCTTGACATGCTCGTGAGGTGGGCTGATGCCAACCTTATGAAGCTGAAACATGCAAAGTGCAAGGTCCTACACCTGGGTCAGAGAAATCCCAGGCACAGCTGCAAGTTGGGCAAAGAAGAGATTCAGAGCAGCCCTGTGGAGAAGGACTTGGGGGTGTTGGTAGATGAGGAAATGAACATGAGCCAGCAGTGTGTGCTCGCAGCTCAGAAAGCCAACCCTATCCTGGGCTGCATCAAAAGAAGCGTGACCAGTGGATCAAAGGAGGTGATCCTGCCCCTCTACTCCGCTCCTATGAGACCTCACCTGGAGTATTGTGTACAGTTCTGGTGTCCTCAACATAAAAAGGACATGGAACTGTTGGAACAAGTCCAGAGGAGGGCCAGGAGGATGATCAGGGGACTGGAGCACCTCCAGTATGAAGAGAGGCTGAGAAAGTTGGGGCTGTTCAGCCTGGAGAAGAGAAGGCTGTGTGGAGACCTCATAGCAGCCTTCCACTATCTGAATGGGGTCTATAGGGATGCTGGGGAGGGACTCTTCATTAGGGACTGTAGTGATAGGAGAAGGGGTAACAGGTTAAAACTTCAACAGAGGAAGTTTAGATTGATTATAAGGGGGAAGTTCTTTATTGTGAGGGTGGTGAGGCACTGGAATGGGTTGCCCAAGGAAGTTGCAAATGCTCCATCCCTGGCAGTGTTCAAGGCTAAGGTGGACAGAGCCTTGGGTGATATGGTTTAGTGGGAAGCGTCCCTGCCCATGGCAGGGGGGCTGGAACTAGATGACCTTAAGGTCCTTTCCAACCCTAACTATTCTATGATTCTATGATTAAGGCCTATAAAAATTGTGAACTCACTTTTGTCAAGATTTTCAACAGTATGGATATCCAGACTCTCTTAAGGAGAAAAATTTATTTTCTCTCAGTAGTATCAGCACAACTGGGGGAAAGACTCTGCCTCTTGGAATGTACTAAACACCCGCTTCTGAAAAATAAGCTGTCTTGGTTTAAACCCAGCTGGTAACTCAGCACCATGCAGCCATTAGCTCCCACCTCTACCCCTTTTCTTCCTTCCAGGTGTGGTGAGGAGTAGAATCAAAAGAATGTAAACTCCACATGTTAAGAGAATAACATTTTAACAATTAAGGTACAATATACTGCTACTACTACTACAACTACTACTGCTACTTCTACTATTAATAATAATAATGAAAATAACTAGGGGAGAGAATATAAAACTAAAAGAGAGAAGAAGAAAAATAAAACAAACAATAAGCCCAAGTGATGCACAATACAATCGCTCACCACCCACCAATACCCAGCCTCACCTGGACAGCTATCAGCCCCTTCCAGGTAACATCCCCAGTTTAGATACCAGGCATGACATGCTGTGGTATATAGGTATATATTGGCTAGCTTGGATCAGGTGTCCTGTTTCTGCTTCCTCCTGTCTTCCTGTGCCCCTCCTCACTGGCAGAGCATGAGACTGAAAAGTCCTTGATCAGGGTAAGCACTACTGGGCAACAAATAAAAGACTGGTGTGTTATCAGCATTGTTCTCAGACTAAAGTTGAAAACACAGCTCTGCACCAGCTACTGGGAAGAAAATTAACTCTATCCCAGCTGAAACCAGGACAGCCTTGTACCTACTTTGGTAAGCAAGCAACTGTGTCTCTAAATTCCTTGTTTGTTAAAAAAGCATTGTTAGTGTATTTATGATTAACATGAAGCAACACTACTTAAATAAAAGTACTGGTTGAAGTTCAGCCAGGTTTCTGTCCTATAAAACATTCAGGATTGAAAAACTGGAGATGACAGCTAAAGCATGAGGACCTGCCCTGAACTCCGTAAGTCTGGAGAAGTCAAATAATTTCAAAATTATTCTACATGTTAAATGAAGTTTCATATGGACTCCAGCTATAGATGATGGTGTATCAAAAAACAAAGATGGAACTACACTTGCAGGGAGTAAAAGGGCCTTTTTTTTTCTACATATCATGCAAGAATTGGAGTACAACCCATAGAGGAAACTGCCCAGAGTAGGGGTTTTCATGTCTTCTTCTCCCTCCAAACACTGATTATCAAGTGTAAAACTACAGAAGCAAGCCAATGAGATGGTCCAGCAGAAGAAAGTAGAAGTAGCCAAGCAGGCCATTTCTTTGGCTAAAAATATGGTTAGTCATTTGGTCCAAACTTCTCCTTCCCCTACAACAGTTTCATCTCAGCCTTTCTTGAAACCCATATCAGTTACCTTTTTCTTCATTTCTGCATCTTTCTAGTTCTCCGGACAGAGGATAGAGGTGCAGAGGCAGTTGGAGGAGGAGGAAATATGTCTGCAGCCATGAGGCTGCTTCCCAGTGTCACCATCAAAAGTATTCACGGTGCTGCAAAGTGTTAACAGGGTCACCATTGCCATATTAGACCTAATCCACCAGTAAACATACTAAACCCTCCCTCCTTGCTTTCAGCAAGAAATTATGGAAGTAATATAACATTTGCTGCCATCACATTGTTCACACTACTGTTTTATGTTATGCCTCATCATTCACCCTGTTGATTCAGATTATAAACTCTCTAGAGCTGGGACCATCTGGTATTCTCTGTTTGTAAAGAGCCTAGCACAATACGGTCTTGTTCTGGGTTGACACACACAATCATAACAAAAACAACCAATAATAAATAGATAGTTTTAACTCACCAGTTGATATCTCTTCTTTTATTCCCAGTAGACATTTTGCTGTAATATAAATATTCAAAAAAAAAAGGGAAAATGAACAGACAAGGACACACTTTACATATAAGGAACAAATTCAGATTATCCTCAAATAGTCCCCTTTTATCCTATCTACTCTCCTATTTCATTTTGTATTCATGCAATAAATATCATCTTTCATATAAAGGCTGGACTGAATCAGATAAGAGTTTATTTCCTCCATTTTTACACACAAAGCTGGAGACCTACCTAAAACACTTAGAACCCACACTGAAAAACACAGTGATGAGAGTAATTGATTACGGCATAAGGTTAGACAATAATATAATTTTGCTAATTACTCACAGCTTGGGGCCCATTTTTTCAGAGCAGTGGTCAACAGGATGCATTTAATCCCCGTAATAACAATAATGGGATGCATCATTAACACTATTTTATTCTTTCTTAATTTTTATAATACCAATAACAAAGATCATTAACCTCTGTTCTGTTTAACATCTAATCAGGCATTTTATTTAAATAAATATAATAAAAAAAATTAAATATCACTTTGTTTAGCTAGATTTCCTCTCAGGAGGAGAATTTTTCCTAATGTCATGTTAATATCAGTTTACTCAACATGTGTCAAAACATCAGTAGTACACATGAGAAAAGATCCAGTGTAACATGCAGTCTTTAAACAAATTTGGTTAATCTTTATTATTTGATAAATAGTTTCTTAAAAAAAAAGTAAGTTTTCTGTTAAAATGTATATTGTATATACTCAATAAATTTTCCTTTTGATCATTTTGTTACCTTTAGGGCTTCAAAGATCGCTTAGATTTGAGTATTTATAGATGTAAAGTTTTAGTTCAGTCCTTTATTTCGTTCCTTTATTAGAAAATTGGGAGAAAAATCTACCTCTGTTACTGAAGGTAAGCTGAGTTAAGATGAAGAAAAATAAAAAGAATGTATTACTGCTGAGAAGAATCCCTTTTGCATAAATGTCCCAAGGAACAATGCAATAATACAAGTGATGCTATATTTTTAGTCACCATTTCTAATGATTTACAAAAGATAAAATAGCAAAATGGTAATATATTGGTAGGCAAGAAGTATGGCTTTGAACTTCAAGCTCGGCTACTAAAAAATGTTTGTTTACTCAGTTACAATGGTAACATTGAATAAGATGGTTTTTAGGTGAGTTAACATAATAAGCAGAAAGATGTAAGCTAAAACAGGATGTAATTATGTAAATTTTGGAAATTACCAACAAAATTGTACTATAAAAAGATTAGAGGAGTTCTGGAGGTTATTGATGAAACTGGCAGGCCCCAAGTCTTTTCTTGTATTTATTTATTTATGTATAAGTGTTGCAAGACGGATCATCTGTTAGAGTGATGTCATGTACAGATCGATAATCGGTTGATTAGAAGAGAGCATCTGTGAAGCCTACACATTTAATGAAAGGATTATGGGATACTACTTACTCAGAAATGATCCAACAGGAATATGTAACCATTTGTCATTTTAAGGCCATGGAGAGTTCCCGAATGCTCAGATCTTCAGACCTTTGGGAACATGCTGATGCTAAAATCTCATCTGATTTTTCATGAAAATCTGGCCAGTCTGTAAGCATTAACTCTCTGCTTCAAATTAAATGTATTGAATTTTTTCACACTCATGTAGAACTCCTGTAAGTATTTAGTCCATTCTAGGCACTACCAGTCCTTTTCCCCACTAACTGAGCATCCAGAAAGTCAAATAACAGTTATAAGAAGTCACAATCAGGCAGAGAAAAATGAGCATCAAGGATTACAAACCTAACATTTTGAGCTACATTGTGCTGTACTTAAGAATGATAAAGGCAGCATCTAACTCTAAGTTAAGCAATCAATAACGAAATGAAGATTTGCCTATTTGTCTATATTTCTTGAATTTAAGAGGACTTGAACTAATTTCAGTCTAACTTTAAAATACTTTCACTGCAGCTCCTGTGTATATTCTAAACAAATTAAAATAAGATTTTAGAGTAGGAAAGATAACATTTCATATTATATCAACATAAGAAGGCACTGCTTTAGATCTCATCTGTCACAAATGTTTAAACTGCCACAAATCTTATGAGAAAGGAGATGAAGAAAGATATCCCAAGCACAACTACAGGCTGGGTGGAAAATGGATTGAGAGCAGCCCTAAGGAGAAGGACTTGGGGGTGATGGTTGATGAGAAGCTCAACATGAGCCAGCAGTGTGCTACAGCCCAGAAAGCCAACTGGATGCTGGCTGCATCAAAAGGAACATGACCAGCAGGTCAAGGGAGGTGATTTTGCCCCTCTACTCCACACTCATGAGACCCCACCTGCAGTACTGTGTACAGTTCTGGGGCCCCCAACACAAGAAGGACATGGTCCTTGTGGATTGAGTCTAGAGAAGGGCCACAAAGATGCTCTGAGGGCTACAGAACCCCTCCTATGAAGACAGAATGAGAATTGGGCTTGTTCAGCCTGAAGAAGAGAAGGCTCTGGGAAGACCTTACAGAAGTCTTTCAGTACTTAAAGGGGGCCTACAAGAAATCTGAAGTGGGATTTTTTACAAGGACATGCAGTGACAGGACAAGAGGGGAACGGTTTTAAACTGAAAAAGGGTACATTTAGATTAGATATTAGGAAGAAAATCTTTATTATGAGGGTAGTGAGGAACTGGAATAGGTTGTCAAGAGAAGTTGTAGGTGCCCCATCCCTGGATGTGTCCAAAACCAGGTTGGACAGGGCATTAAGAAACCTGGTTTAGTGGAGGGCGACCGTGCCTGTAGCAGGGCGTTGGAACTAGATGATTCTATGATCTTTAAGGTCCCTTCCAGCCCTAACCATTTTATGATTTTATGATTCTTAATTATTTTAAACAAACACTGTTATAGGGAAGAGTAATTGATCTTCTGCTACTTTATCTACAACGGAACTTATCCCCATGTAAGGAGACAGCCAACCTAGAAGTCATCTAACACCTAGAAGATAATGCTACATTATTACTATACTGAGCCAAATATCAGCTGCTTCCCAAATGGGGAAGTTTGTAAGGTTCTTGGTTTTCTCAGTTTTAAGGGAATTTCATGCAAATCCCAGGAGATAACTTTATGTACAGCCACCCAATCTAGGCTAACTATTCTATACTGTCCCACTAATCAACACAATTGCACAGAAAATAAACCAAGCTACCATAAAGGTATAGGACAGTTGCATACATTGTCTTCCCCTCCTTTCCTTTCTTTTTCTTAAATCAGTAATCTTAATCTGCAATCTCCACCTTCAACTGAACAGTTTTTCATGTGGGTTTTGGCTTTGTGAACAGTTTGTGAGAAAAAACTAAACAGCAGTTACATTACAGACTAAACTACATGAATAAGATGAACAAAGGTAAGGTAAACCTCAAATGTTTTGTTGTAAGAATGTAAATATTAGCCAAGCATTATCGGTTTAGTTGATGGTTTTGGATCTTTTTTTCTTTTTTTTTGGTTTGTTGATGACTGAGCATTTTTCTGACACCATACTCCCTAACCCTTGCATTGTAAGAGAAGGTTATGAACAACCGTCTGACTGAAGAGTGGTTTGGAACGCTCTATTTATATTGTATTTCAAAGACAGAAGAAAGGATTAAGAGTGGGCTGGGATTTAATACAACCCCGGTCTCCATTCATCAATGTTATTCACTATTAACATGACAAACCAAAGGCAACAAAGCCTTTACAATTGGTATCATTTAATTAATCTCTTTCTTGTGTAAAAATATCTGTTGCAAGAATTTTTCTGAAAAGTAGAATTTATGAGCAAAAGGAAGTTCCAAGTGTTCCTTAGGCTACAATGCTGTCAAAAATCAGTCTGAAATATAGATGTTACATATGCATAAAATAGAAAATCCTTCCAATAAAAAAAAAAAACAGAAAAAGCATCATCTAAACCTTATTTTAGAACTAACCATGCAAACCATCAAATTTTATAACAAAAATATTGTTATAACAATGTGATTGATCCTCAATATTAGTTGATGAATGGGGATACATGTCTCTGCACTTGCAAGTGGTAATTATTTTTGCTCCTATCCTGGGAAGTATCACTATTTGGATCAGTTCTCTCAAGGAAAAAAGACAGGAAAGTGGGTATGCATATATGCCAAGTGCATTTTATTTTGTTTACACATAACCATCTGTCCTCTAACAGAGATGCACACATAGCATTAGACTATTTTTAACAGGAATTATAAGGTGACATAAATGGCCAGATTTTCAAGAGCCAGACTCAACTTCCAATCAAACCCAAATACTTACATGATTCTCCCTGTAGGAGATACTGCACAAAAAAGTTACTACTACACTGCAGCTCTTCACAATCTTGTTTGCTCAATTATTTTGAAACAATGTGTAGCAATTACATAGTTTATTTTATACTACCCAAGAAAGCCAGTTTGACATTAAGTATGCCTCTCTTCTTTATCTGCCTGCTCCATTCAGTAAGCTGCATTCTGTGTAAACAATACTTGGCTCTGCCTCTGCATTTACATTCACTTACCTGGATGCGCTCGTTGCCCATACAACAATGCTGACAATCTGGTGCAATTATATTGTCTATCCAGCATAAAAACTGTATCCCTGGTTTTCAAAATAAGGGCAAATGAAAGGCAAGCAACGCCTCTGCATGACTTTGTTATTGTAGAATAAAATACAAAATACTGAGAAGAAAACTATATACATCAATTATCATAGAAGATATAGGAATATAATGCAGCATCAACACTTTATTTTAATGGGTTTATGTTTCATATTTAATACTGAATTTAGAAAAACATGGTATTCATATGAATAAAGGGAAGAGTTAGTAAAAAAAGAAACTAGTGTTAGCAAAAATTTCCTTCTTTGATAAATGATTGCATACTTGCTGAGGAGAGGAAAACACTGAAAGTGAATGGACACAAGTGGAGGAGTCACAGTGATAGAAGATGCAGTAAACACCATTATCAGCAACTGCTGAAATAACTTGTAGCAAATGCAGGAGTTTTAGGGTTTATTACAAGCACTACTACTGTTATTATTATGATTGTCATTCAATTGAAGAATGTAAATAAAAGAACAAAATATACATTCTAAACCTGTGAAAATACTATAAACCAAGCTGCCTGTTTGTACAGAAGAAACATAATGCTTCTTGAGCTATTTTTTTTCTTCAGCTAGTGCAAGATCATAAGTATGCAATCAGGTATTTCCAGTGTGAGCCTAAACTCTTATTAAATTCTTAGAGTGCTTACTTGAGCATTTGGCCTGAACAAACCACACCTGCTAAGGCTTAGTATTTTCTTTGTGGGTGATAAATCCGTTTCCTTGTATTTCACTAAGGACAACTTCTCATGAATACCTTACACAGGATCACTTTCCAGAGCTCAGTATAAAATTGTTTCCTTCTTTAAAAAATCTACATAGATTTATGAATCTGCTTGCCTAGAATTCAATCTCTTTCTACTGTGTAATTTTTTAAATCTCTATATACAAAACTATGTTGTGACATTCATTCTTTTCATGGTAGATTATATTTTTCATGCATAATACTAATCCACCAGATCAGCTTGTCTTCCATCTCTGCCCTTTATGAAAGAAAACAGTTTGTAGGATCTTCTCAAGCAAAGACTTGTTATTTTTAATTTTACTACTCTCTATGGAGTGAAATAGAATGTTCATTGCCTTTCTTTATCTATGGAAGTTTACTGCGTCTGCTAAATCCTTAATTTTGTCTATAAATGAGTTATCATACAATAATTGTCTTCGTATTTCCTATTCATCAGAATTGTATTCCTATCTTTAGCAGACTGGAGATACATTTTATAGTACTGATTTTTTTATATAAATTTATAAACTTGCAAAATTACAGTTAATATGAGTTAGAAAGTGAAAACTCTTCTTATTAAATTCCTCTGGGCAAATTTACAAAGGTCTCTCCAAAACTTATTTTACTGGGGGGAGGAGGGCGGAAGGGTGGAGGTAAACAGCAGAGGAAACCTACCTAAGGATTCTTACAAAAGTGAGATTAAAGTAACTTTCTAAATTGTTTTTCTAAATTATTTTTAATTTTATTAATATTATTCCAATTCATAACATAAGAGCAATTCCTAGGAATTGTGTGGTTTTACTTCAAGTTCCCTATCAGTAATCTGCATGGATACTGTGACATCCAACAGTGTGGGTAGAGATTGAGTTCTACCTCATTATTGTATCAAAAATATGTGTACAGAAATTGAAATGTTTCTAAATTGATAAGACCTTATGAGGGTTAAAAATGAAGATGTGGCAAATGAAATTACTCTGTTTTTGCTAGGAAAGCAAACACAAATACCTCACTGTCATGAACGATATACTCTAAATACTGTTAATTAGAAAAGTTATAAGATGCAAGTATGTAACTCCACAGAATTTGAATTATGAAAGAATGTTCTTAACACTATCACTATAGATCATCTTTTCCTCTAATTCTTAAAGTTAGGTGATTGTTTCATATTACAAAAAAAAAAAAAAAAGATATTTCACTACTTAGTATTTCCCTCCTTACTCTTTTTTCATCATTTTGCTCCTGAAATAACAGATAAGCAATAGTCAATTTACAGTTCACAGGGAGTTCTTTCAAATCTTGGATAAAGTCTATAAATAGATAAAAATAACACAAATAGATCCTTCATTTACATTGAATTGCTATAGATAATGACCTAAATAGCACATGTGCAAGTAATTTCAGTATTTTATACTTGTAGCTCTTTATAGATGTGCCCTTTGGGCACAATCCAGCAGATATTTGCACATATGCTCAAGTTTATGCATTCTGAGTAGTCCCAAAGCTTTTGTTTGCATGGTTTGTACAAATGACACAATTTTTACATTTCATGAAGTACCTTTAAGAAAAAAAAGAGAAAGAAGGAAGGAAAAGAAAAAGGCTCATTAAATCTTCATCTGTAGCATCCATACTGGTTTGAAGTCTCTGACACTCATAATTATTTGTCATAAATTTTTGGTTGTTTGAAGAAAATGAGAGAAACTGCTTTATATATAATTATAGGAAGGATTAAACAGACTTTATTTTGATGAATTTTCCAGGTTTTATTTGAATTAATTTAATTAAGTGCAGTATTTACCTAGCAAATTTATGAGAACAGACTTCATGTGAGATTTCTTGTGGTCCTTGAGCCAGTGTACATACAAAAGTGCAAGATCAGCCTTTTTAATCTTACCTTGGCCCTTGACTCAGAGAATCAAGTAGAATCAGGAAGTACAGAGGAACAAGAAAATAGGACATAGTTTTTGACAAGTTCACTTCTCCTTCAGTTTGAATTCTGGGCAATGGTTCAGATCATCTCTTATTTTAGCCAGATTTGGAGGCCAAACCTCTGCTAGTTTTGTTCAACCTCTGCCCTGTGGTCCTGTCCCACAGTCACCAATTCACACGCTACCTGAGCATCTATTTTGACAGCTGTATTTTCCCAACAGGAAAATACTTCACACATCTGTGGTAATTTCAGACTCAGTAAATGCAGCCCCCTCTCTTATCTCAGTTTGCGTTCCCTTCCAGACAGTTACAGTTGCACATGCTAAATATCGGAAAGGCTCTGAATCCTCAACTCTTCATTTTATTTCCCTTTTAATTATACACAGTACATAGACTCATCTCTGTAGAAAAAAAACTGAAGACAGTGTATCTAATTATTTTTGTATGTTGCTTAAACTTTTAATATATTGTGTTGGGTGCATCATGGAGTCAGGGAAAGGAAGTAAAAAAACCACAAAACCCTAGGCTTTTTCTTTTGGAAATCTCTTCCAAAGGTTTTAGACAGCTTTTGGTGTTATTGCAAAAGTGGTGGGAAGTGAGCTGGGATTTTAATTTACTTTCGTGTTTTTTCCCCACTAAGTTCAATCTAAGGTGAAACACCGTGTTGATGTCAAATTTTGCTTCAAGCAAAACAATAGAGGAGATCTAAAATTAATGTAGGTGTCCAGTCAGAGGCCTTATACAGCCATTAATGGCAGTGCCAGCTTGAGATAATGCATTATAAGCATGAAAAATTCAACAGTAATTGCTGTGTTCTGATGTCTCTCCCTTTTTCTTACTTTGTTTTCTACAGAATCTGCTGCACATTCCCGAACTGGTGTTTCTGCTAGTTTACCCCACAGAAATGCACTGGATCTGGATCATTATGACTAATGAAATTGCTGAGAAGCTATTTTTTTTTGTCAAAATATAATGCCACTCTAGAACTTTCACCACACATTAGGATTGTGTAACAAGGGCTTATGGTTGCCTGAGGCATAACTTTGATTCAGCATCTCTCCATCTTTAGCCACTCAGTTCAATAGTTTTGCAAGATGAGCTGAATGCCAAAAATGAGTGCTACTGAGAAATGAATGACATTTTATAGCTTTATATTCTAAAATTGTTACATATTTTGCTATCATCTATTGACGTTCAAAAAAAATAAAAAAGGTCTCTGAGCCCATTTAAGAACACAAAAACAAATTTAACAGTGCTAAGGCACGGAGTGCTGGGTTAAAATGAGCTGTTGTTCATGCTGCTCTCTTAAGTTCCACTGGAAATTTGTAACCCATGTCACGGTTTAAGATTCAAACCTGTGGACACAATTAGAGTTGACCAGTAGGCTTTTTATCTGACAAATGACTTGGCTGACTTAGAGATCAGATCTCACAGCCTCCAGTGGACAACATGCTCTTATCCATGAGCTTTCAGCTCTTCACATACAGTTTTCACAAAAGAAACACCCGAGGTGTATCAATGCTTCATGTAATAAAATCTTTCATAAGAGCAAGAAAAATATAACTCTTTTATTCTGAACACAGGTGTACATAAAAATACAGTTAATTTCAAGTCAATAGGTTTGCCTCACATCAGCAAATACGGGATTAAAGACAGGAATAGTTTGGCCTCCCTAAATGTACTGTTATCATGATCAGTTCCTGCAGTCTCACAAGTTTTCAATAAATTTAAGATTAACTATTATTTTCTCACCTATAAATAAAATATAATCATCTTAAAAATCAATGAAGGGAAAACCATCAGATCCATTAACCTGACTAAGAATTCCTTCAGGCCAAAAATATGAAATGTGCACTGGATCTTTCCTTTTATTGAGCTATATCTCTTTGTATGGCAACCATCAGGGGAAAAAAAAAAAATCAAATCTAAAATCAAAGACTAAGGGCTTTTGCTCTGGAAACCAGGGAGGTAAGGACTGAATATTCTTTTATGCCTGGGTGTCGTAGTTTAAAACCAGGCAGAGCTCCTTCACTCACTGTCCCCCCCTCTTCTTGCCCTCCCCCTACTCCTGAAGGGACAGAGAAGAGAATTGAAAAGAATGCAACTCCCACGGGTTGAGATAAGAACAGTTTAGTAACTAAGGTATAACACAAATCACTACTGCTACCACCAATAATAACAATGATAAAGGAAATAACAAGGCAAGAGAATACATCACCTCACCACCAGCCAACCAATAACTTCCCCCCCAGCCTGACCAAGCACTGACCCATACCTCCTCCAACCCTGCAGTCCCAGCCCTCCCGGGTAACTCTCAGTTACATCCCTGGCATGACGTGCTGTGGTATGGAATACCTCTTTGGTCAGTTTGGGTCATGTACCCTGTCTCTGCTTCCTCCCGGCTTCCACTCCTCCCTGGCAGAACATGAGGCTCACAAAGTCCTTGGCCAAATCAAAACATCCTTGTTCCCAAGCCGAAAGTCAAAACACAGCACTGCACCAGCTACCAAGAAGGAGAAAAATGACTGCTACTGCTGAACCCAGGACACTGGGGTTAATTTTTTTCACCTTAATTTGCAATCAGACACCATAAAAAAATATATTGCCCCTGGAAGGAAGCAGCTTTATTACCATCCCAACTATTTTCTGTACTTTTTATCACTTCTGAATCCTTTGTTTTTTAATTCACCTCCATAACCTTGCAACATTATAAACACTTTTACTTGTCTTTGCTGACTGTCAACCAATACCATCTGCTGTTTGGAGCCTTAAAAATAGTAACATATATATGGGTCAAAACTGTAGTCTCTAGATAACCATGTAGCAGATCCAGGTGAATAATTTTTCCACAATAATTTTTCCACATAATTTTATCTTACCCAGGAGCAGACTTTCCTATGTCTTTCCCTAGTGAACGTTCCTCATAAAATGTGAAATTAACAAAAATGCAATCTCACCAAAACAATCAGTATTTCATAGACAACCCATGTCAACTAACAGAAGGGGCTGTTAGTCAGCTGCCTTGTTTGTACTTGATCCAAAGGTATTTCTACTCTCTTTCATAAACAGAAGCGATTCAAGCCATAAAAATGTGAAACTGGGACAATCCAACAAGGTTCTTTTTTCCATAAAAGAAAAGAAAAATAGTTATATTGGCTTCTGCTTTCAGTACATCTTTACAGTGTTGCTTCCCTTAAATACCACTTTTCCTGTCTGTGACCTGGGATTCTACTTATACTCCCCCTCGTGACACAAACATTCAAGCTGCTTCATCTTAAACCATACAGGATGGTTTAAAGAGCTAATTGACAAGATGATATTATCATATGTCATAGTGATCTATGTCAAACTGAGATTACCCTGAAAACACCAATGTTAAAAAGGCTAGTAAAATTATAGAAGCAAGCACTGATTTCATCTTTGACTTGGTATGCATAAATTGCATATGCATAGACACTGTGATAGTCTCTTATACATTTTTTAAAGGCCTACTGCAGAGAATGCATACCCTTACTTAATAATAAAAAAATCCTTATTTTCCTCTGTTCTTATCATTCCACGTGTCACAGAGGCCTTGTATACAACACACTTCAAATTCTACTCTGATAAAACTACCTCTTTTACTATTAGCCTATTACAATAATCTCTAATAATTTTCAATTTTTCATAATAGAAAAGGATAGGTAATAACCCAATTTTACTAACAGAAATGAGAAACACAAAGAGCAACATAAAAATATACAATAAATTTTGGTTTTAAGACCTGATATTTTCAACCTATTCAGCATGTGAAAGATCCTGATATATTCAAAGCCTCCATACACTGAATCTCTGACAGTCAGTTTCAAAGGTTTCAAAATAAGGATCCAAAATTCAGCACAACCATTAGTAAAATAAACCCAAACCCACAAGCCAACACTTCTAAAGGTCTGTTTTAAATTATGTGCTAAGCAGCCTTTTGCTTGTATGTATTAAAGTCAGGATAAAACTCTAAATCTCTAAGGCAGCATCAAATTGCCTTGACAGCAGAAGCTACCTTTTTACTTATGAGCTATCCTGACTCAGTAATTATATGCTTTTCTACTTATGAACAGGTAAATCAAAGGTCCTACAAACAATCATATCCCTCACCACATAGCCTTACTTATTTCACACAACTGATCCATTCTAGTCATTGAAGAGGACAGATTTGGTGGAATAACTTATAATTAAAGATATGTAACAGGACTTAATTGAAGCTTACTTATGCAATCTAATCCGTCATTTGTTACCTTCTGGGTGCACTCAATTGCACTCTTAGTTCTGAGATTTAACCCTTTCACACCTTTCATATGGAATTTCCCACCGTTTTTGCTTTTTTTTTTTTGCTTAAGAGTAGTTAACATTGTTTAAATCTTTAGAATTGCCATACATGTCGGCTGAGTAGTGATGATGGATGATAATGATAGGCTAACATATCTTATATAAAATGCAGCAGACATATCTCAATTTGAGAGATATTTGATAAAAGCAGAAAGATGTTATGACTAAAGAAAACCACGTTCCATTCCCTGAGGAAACAATAAGCTCCAGTGCAGTGGCTCTCCAATGATGATGAACATGTTACTGGTGATCTATTCAGGCTCTAAATAAACTCCATAAAACTATTTTAAAAATATTTTTACATAATGCATACACACAGAGACACACAAAATCAAGTCTACAACCAGTGAAATTTATAAACTTGGTGAAAACAAAGTTCACATGCTTTCCACCACACTATGAAAGAACAAACAAGTATCACATTAGTATAACAGTAGAATTACTTTCCTGAATATAGCCCTGAGATTTCCAACATTACAGAGCTTTATACAGTAAGCTGAGACATGCTGAATGAATTCTTTCCTAATGAATATGTGAGAATATGTTTTAGGTTCTTTCCTGGACATTCTGGAAAGCTATGAGAGGGAACTGAAGGCCCAGTAATTTGCCAATGGGTCTGAGTCCCTACTAGAACACTTGTTTCATATTGGATTTTAATTTTTTATTAATTTCTCTGACATATTTCCTCTTCAAAAGGCATCTAATGTACTACAAAAAATCAAACTATTGTTCATAAAGTGATTGATAGTTTGTTTTATATCAAACAAAACAAAGCTCTCATTATTTAAGGACTTAAACATATCAGAGAAGAAAAGTACTCCTCTCATTTGTATAGCTTATTTTTAGTTTCTCTGGATCTGAAAGTGTCATATTATAGAAACATTTGCCCCACAACACGAATACACCAATGCAATGTCAACCTAGTTCATTCAGATCAATTACTGAAATTATTCTGGATTCATACTGACATGACTGAAAGCAGATGTGGCTCCTTGTTCCAAAGGATGGCTTCCATTTTATTCTTTTATTGTTAACTCATTAAGTTGGTTATTCATCCACTGTTTGACTGACATGATCTTGGTTTCTGTACATTCCTTTACAAATCTGAGAGATCTCAAGATTAGTGTTATTCTTTGTATCCCATTCTTCACGTTTTCTTCTTGCTGTAACAGCTCTACCCTATTTGATTCCTGTTTCTAAAGCTGATGAAGCTGCAGTGTTGTTATGAGTTAATGTTTTTCTAAGAAAAGCATAGACATTTTAAAGCATTCACAGTATTTATTTACCCAGAGAAACTAATGTGGTAACATACGGTTTGTAGTGATGCCCTGCTCTTTTACCCATTATGCCAGCAGAGTTGACTGAAGCTGAAAAAGGTTGAAGGACTCCCCTAAAAAATCACATAATAAAGACTATCCAGATTAGAAGTTCAAAAAAGAGATCCTCTTCCTTTGAATTTGTCCCGAACCACTGGACCATATGTTTTTCTTTCTCAGCAGTACTTAAGTGAGTTGTTTCTGGATTTTCTCTATTTTGTTCTCTTTCTCAGATGAGTTTTTTTTTTTTTTTTTTTTTTTTTTTTTCTCTTTTTTTCCCAGAGAATCACTAGTGAAATGAAACTGTGCTGAGTTGTGCTCTTTGGACTTAAATTATGTGTGCTGAACAGAATCAAAAGCATTTCATTTAACAGTGACATAAAGCAAAATAAATGTCCAGTTGTTAAGCAGCATGAAGAAACAAAGTCGCATTTTTTTTATACTTAACAGTTCACAATTGCTTGGAAATATGTATATGATTATCTTCTTTCACACAAATTCAGATGGTCTATATTTAAAATGTTGCATGGCATTCTTCCTCACAAGAGGAGCTTCCTGATCCTTCAGTTGGATTTCTACAGTAAAAAGGGACTGATGACTACCCAGATGGGAGGCAGGGAATGAGAAGTAGATTTTAATCTGATTTTATTTCTACTTCCTTCGAATGCTCATAATGTTTGTTCTCAAATTAAAATTCTACCTTCTAAAGTAAGATTAATTCCTAGCAAGGCAAAGTTAAGATGGAAACTTAAACTTTCATGCTCAATTACAGTTATGTGTTAATACATTGAAAGGTTCTTTCTTATTAAAATTAGAACCAGTAGAAAAAAAGTGCCTTAAAATTAGAACCAGTAGAAACAAAGTGCTTTAATTTCTTACATCCTGCCCATTATACTATTTGGTTCTACTGAAAAAAAGAAAATATTCAGAGACATAGCAAACTATTTTTAATTTGCTTGTAATGGGAGCTACATAGTTTATGTAATTGCTGTAACCCTCTGCCACTTGACAATAGTAAAAAAGTAAAATAAAAGACCTCAATTAGTAACTGTATCAAAATACAGATTCCTTTTATTCCCCCTACACCTTCAGAGACAAGGTGCACGAAAAGATGTGATCAGGAGTAATACAAATACTTTTTCCTTGGCATGCCCATGCATATATATTTGCGGATATGCACACTATACTGTCTGATGACTGTAGTATAGCACAATACCTTATAGGTAATGAGAGGGTTCATCTAATTGGTTTATCTGAAAATATCAAATCAGGAACATACACCCATACAATAAATGAAATTGAAAATGTTATTTGGTTGCTGTTGTAGTTGATATGAGAGATGAAATTCTGATTGGATGGATAAAAAACTTAGAACTTCTTGTATCTTCAGAAAATGGGACAAAATAAGAATTTCTGCTGACTTAATCTGGAATCTTCCTTACAAACACATAAGCAGAAAGAATCTTCACAAGTTTGAACATATGTGTGTTTGTAAGCATAAAGCAGGAACTGCACTCTGAGATTAATGGGAAAGAGGGAAACTGGTCAGATACCTGAAACAAAACATAAAAAAAAAAAAAAAAGCCAGATGGGCTACATTAAAAAACAAACAAACAAACAAAACCCAAACAGAAATAGGATTTATAAATCTATATTACAATCTATATAAATATATTTTACACTAGTAATTTTGCAAACATTTTTCCACTAAAAATTAAAAAAATATTCAGCAGGCATGTTTTGCAATGGATTCTAAATCTTTTTGTAGTCAGAAATGTGTTATGAGGCTATCAAATACTCTCAATTCATGAGAAGTTTGAGCATCACCAAGACATGAGACCTATATTTTTATAACAGTGGACCTTAAAGTAAGTGAAGAGCAATTGGAACACGATCTTGACACAAACTTAAGTTCAGCCAAGATTAAGGGAGTGACATAAAATTATCAATCTGTCATTGGAGTCACTGTTGAAGCAAGTTTTAAAACTGAGGCTGTACAGTTGTAAATAAAGCCAATACACATTAACATGAAAAAAAAACTTTAACCACTGAGAAAGTATTCTTTATATAAGTCAAAATAATGGTTTAAACTAAAGGAGGGTAGATTCTGACTAGATATAAGAAAGAAATCTTTACAAGTAGTGAAACACTGGAACAGGCTGCCCTGAGAGGTGGTAAATGCCCCATCCCTGGAAACATTCGAGGTCAGGCTGGACAGAGCTCTGAGCAACCTGATCTAGCTGAAGATGCCCTGTTCATTGTAAGGGGAGGTAGACTAAATAACCTTAATAGTCCTTTACAACCCAAACCATTCCATGAGTCTACTATTAATCTCCGTACTTGTCATCTTAGTATTATTTATTAACAACTTCAGCTACTAAGATTATAATTTGGAGCAGCACTGCAGGCACATTTACTTCTTCGTGCAGATCCATATATATTGACAATAACTATTAAGATAATAAAGATGCTAAATACCTTGGGGTCTATTCCATCAGCATGCCTCAACAACCAGAGCTTCATTTGACTCACCTGTTACATTACTCCTGATCCTTCAACATGGTTCGCCTCCACATATAAGAACACAGCCTAAACTGTTGATTATTATTATTTCTACATCACCAAATATGGGGTTTTTTGCAAAAACATGAAAGAGATGTTGATATAAAATGAAGATAAGGTGGTGGAAAAGATAGGCAATTAAAAAGAGATGAGAAAAATGCTTGCAAACTTTAAAAAAAATAAATGCTTCAGATTGCAGGTGCTCCTTACAACTTTTATTTTTATTGCATTTAAAGCATCTTTTTCAGCTAGGGACTTTTACTTTTTTTTTTTTTCCTTAGTTTCTAAATTAACAAAAAATATAGCATACATTGGGCTAAATGAAGTGATTGATCCATTTGAAAATTCTTTTGATGCCTGCTTCAAACACAAAGACATCACTTAGAATACTTCAAATATTGCAGAAGTTATTTAATCAATACCAATCCAAGCTGTCAAGCTTCAACCAAATTTAGTCATCCACATACTAAAAAACCAATATAATTACCTCTATTGATAAAAGTAAAAAGACTCGGGAACACAAAATGTCACTACTCTCCACAATAACTTCTGTAAAGCCATTCTTGAATCTTTGTTATTTGCAATAACAGTTAGGAAAAAAGAAGGGGCACAATTTATGTTGTTGCTCAGTCACTTTCATTTCTTTTCCTCAAATTGGTCAAAGTTTTGTAATGAGAAATACATGTGTTCTGACACAGAGTAGTGGGGAATTTTCTTACATTGGCAAAAAAGAGTTTTAAACTGTCTCAGGAGGTAAATTTATATACATTTATATAAAAATATATGTCGTGATTAGAAAAACATTAAAAAGTTATGCTGAAGCTAGCATAAATAAATGAACAATGAAATAACGGCAAAAGAAATATCAATCATCTTTTAAGTGGAATGTCTTCAGAAGTAAATACATGTTTCATCATTTCCAAAGAAGAGTTTTCAAAAAATACAGTAACATAACAAGTACAACTTCATTAAATTCCTATAGAAGTACAAGTGTTTTCATCAGACTGTTTTGTTATTAAAAATGGTTGCATTGGTGCAAAAAGTGTAAGAAGTCTCACTATCCCCTGGCCACCTATTCTTTCTTTCTTGGCTATTCCTAGTATATGTGTGTCCCGATATACTGCAGAAATCCATCATGCCACTTATTTCTTTTACTGGATATTTTCCATGTTCAAGTATTAATTCAGATTTAAAACAATGAGAATTTTAGAAAATATTACTTTTTTAAATTAAGGTGAATAGGTAAAATTTATTTTTTATAAATCTATTAAATATAATACACGGATCACTGTATCTAAGATGAAACTTTGGTAGGGCTTGAAATAGCTAATTTTAAAATTGTTTATAAGATGAAAATGCTCTCAGTCGAAATCTGCATTGGTTCTCTTAGCTCATTAACTCTAAAAATTAAGAAAAATTAGAAGGATTATAAAATATCTTGGCAAATATGCTACATTACAGTAACTTCCCAAATAATTTGGGATATAGTAAAAGAAGTTAATATATTTCTTCAGGAAGATGACCCTAAAAAAATGACATGACAGTCATATTCAAAGTGAACAGAAAGTAACATTCAAAGCCAGACCCACCTGTGTGGCTGTAAATACTGTGATATCTCCCAGAACTGTTGATCGTAAGGCTATGTTACACATCTAGAAATATTAGTCACTAGCAGTAGTACAAGGATGTATGGAATTTTTTGGCTGAGTTTTTGATAAAATGGGCCAACCAAAAAACGTCAAAGCCAAACAGTCCACAGTTTTTGTCTGGGTACCACAATGTACAAACAAAAAATTCCAGATCTTGGCTTTATAATCTGAAATTCCTTTGATTTACAATTAAATAATATGAAATGTGTTTAAATATTCGCTGGAAATGAAGAGGAATTATAATTAAGAACTTTATGTTTTTTATCTTTTGGGGCATAAACTGGAAATGAAGAGGAATTATAATTAAGAACTTTTTTTTTTATCTTTTGGGGCAATCTAGATTATTTTGTTCTGATAGTAGATGTGAAACAGAGATTATTTGAAGTGGTTTCATCTTGTTTATGCTGTTGGGAATATAAGATCTGTTCATATAAAAAATGGTAACAGATTGTACACTTTTTCTATTTTCTTCATAATTTTATGCTGGCACATCTATGAAAAGTGACACAATAATTAACTTGCTTCCAGGATAATATAAGAGCACAAGCTTTCTGCACTGCAAAAATGCATTTATAATATCAGCAACAGAATTCTAACAAAATGTGCAGCATTAAATAATGAAATAAATTAAAAATTGTGTTATAAATGTAATTTAAATTATTACCTGCTTGTATAAAAAGATGCAAGTTTCATTATTAAAGCTGTTATATTATTGTGCTTCTATGTATATTGAAACAGCATAATTTTATAATTAACAATAGTAAGCCCAAATTTAAATTTATAACATAATTTCCTATTGGCAAGAGTTTCAAAATTATACTGTAGTACAAACTCTAGCATGTGACACCCATTAAGTGAATACTCTATTATGTTCCTTTTTATGCTTTCTGTGTGCAAAACTTTATGGATGTTTATAAAACTATACTGACAAGGCATGATGGAAACAAGACAATGTCAAATATTTGTTTCTGATGTGACACCTGACTCATCATGCCAGAAACAATTTTCTTCAGTGCTGCTGAAACAACATATTACACTCAAATAAAGTCTTTGGTAAATGCTTAACCCTGCAGTGTTTGTGATACACTTCTAGTTCACTTGTGGAAGAACTGCAATGTTTATCATTTCAGTACTAGCAGTACTGTGTAAGATAAAATGGCCAGTTCCACAGGCCTGAAAGCAAATAATAAGAATTTCTGTAATAGAAAATAATGGACTAAGAAGCCCTCAATGGATTCTCCTTCTATTGTTAGTTTGTTTTTTTCTACGCCAAGAAGTAATAATCTCGTTTCCAAATTTTTGGTACCCTCTTCAGAAACTTTAGTTGGGCAAATTGCAAATGTCTTTAGCATTCCTCTGAGTTCATGTCTCTGAATTCTGAAAAACTTTTGGCACCAGACATATTTTGACTGGATTAGTTCTATAGGGTAATTATGAACTAACTTTCATCTCTTTTAAATATAAAGACTATAACCTTCAATGTCTTCTTTACTGTTCCTACAACTGAGATTTTCACTGAGGCCATTTATAACAGGATTAGATCCTAAGCTTTAGATCTTACTTGCAACTTCCACAGAACAGTTCTGCATCAGACGTTTGGATTCAGAGCAATGGCTATTAGTATATAATAGGCCATGAGAGTTCCTGAAGGTATAAGTGTATGAGCTGTTCCTAAAACTAAAGGTCCTCATTCTCTGTGCCATAATAGTTCGTGACAGTGGGGTGTGTATGCTGATGCAAGTAATATAGTTCCTGATTCGCATTAATGCAAAGGAAAAGAGAACTGGCTGCCTGGAACATCTACCTGTTTAAAATTACTTCCTCTTTCATTGTCATATGAAACCAGGAAATGCATGGGAAGGTGAGTGAGAGGACATGAATAGGACATTAATAGAAAAATTTGGGAGATCAAGAAATATCTTCTTTTAATTAGAGAGATTTAGTTGGTTCTCA
Source organism: Pezoporus flaviventris (assembly GCF_033815535.1). Taxonomy (NCBI): domain Eukaryota; kingdom Metazoa; phylum Chordata; class Aves; order Psittaciformes; family Psittacidae; genus Pezoporus; species Pezoporus flaviventris. The sequence goes on along the minus strand of NW_026892584.1, from coordinate 18,616,496 downwards.
CTTCACTGATTCCCTTACTGGGACAGGAAATTTACAAAAGTGAAGATAGATGGTGTAAGGCTTGATCAATCCCAGTCACAACCATGAGTGGTGACCCAACTATACTGTTAGTTTTCAGTGTGGGCTGTGTTGAGATTTTCATGACACATCAGGGAAAACAGCATAGTATTTGTGGATGAAAATTCTGATCCTAAAAAGGTCTGGAGGAAACATGTATTTCTTCTATATTATGTATTAGAATGCATACATGTATGTGCCTATCACACCAGGAAAAAAAGCCAACCTTTCTGTGTGGAAGAAGAGTTATTGAACAATGACAGTCGATCAGAGTCTACTTAGAGATACACAGATTTCTTTTCAAGAAAAAAGACAGAAAATCGTTTATGCAAAAAAAATACAGTGATAACAATGTAAATGTTATTGCATGTGTATACTTCATATAAAGCTTTCTATCTGATTCAGTCTGATAGTAATAGGTGGCTTTGGCACAAACACAGGTAGTTTTCCTGTCAACTCCATAAATTCTATATGTAATTAATTTTGTATTAGCATTCTTCCTATGTAAATCTCACACAATTACTATTTAAAGCAACCCAAAACCCAAACAAATAGTATATTGGTATTTAACTTAAAATTTCAATTGATATAAGCAAAGGTTTGAGCTTTTAGGACTGTAGCAGTGGTGTTGGTCTGAAGTTTTCCCATGTTTCTTTATAATTAGATGTCATTCTTTGCAGCAAGGAAACAAAGAAGGTTAATGTATAGATGTAATTTAGTATACTCTTACAGCTTACTTCCATGTAATTCCCTGGGCTTGTTTACTGCATGTCTGCATTTGTTATCTCCTCTCCATCATCTTGCTACTGCTGAAGTTAACAGAACAGAGCCCAGTTGTCAGTCCCAGTAGTGAACCAATTTTTGCCATATGCCTCTATTTAAACTTTAAAGTCAATAGACAATCTTTGCCTAGCCTAATCAAGGACATCAGTTTGTGGGGTTTTTTTCCAGTGATCTTTCCATTTTTTTTTTTTTTTTCTTTTTCTGCTATATCAGCCATGGAAAAATTATACAGATAAAAACACAGAAACATCCCTTGAACAAAAACAAAATTAATTTTTGCTAGAAACATTCTTAGGCCTCTGTTTTCATGTGGCAATCATTCATCCTCTTCATTTAAATAGCTCTTCTGACCACCTTTCCATAAAGCCCATTGGCATTAATCCGTCACACAAAGGAAGTGTTATACTTGGGGAAGCATGAAAGCAGAGGGGTGAAGGGATACATTACACTATGTGACAAATTCACTTGCCAGTCATGCAATGCAATATATGTCCAAACTGCATTGTTTGTTTTGCGTCAGCTCTCTACGTGGGCTCACAAAAACAGCAGTGAATGAAACGCATGCCATCAAACACACCTGTTTAGACAATATGGCTTTATACTATAGAACTGTGGAATCATATAGAATCGTAGAATCATATAGAAACATAGAATCAACTAAATTGGAAAAGACTTTTAAGATCATCAAGTCCAACCTTTATCCCAGGACTGCCAAGTCCAACACTAAAGCATATCAGTAAGGGCTTCGTCTACACTTCCCTGGATGGTGATTCCGCCACTTCCTTGGGCAGCCTGTTCCAATGCCTGAACACCCTTTCAGTGAAGAAATTTTTCCTAATAACCAGTCTAAAGCTCCCCTGGTGCAGCTCAAGGCCATTACCTCTTGTTTTATCATTTGTTATTTGACAGAAGTGACCAGCCACCTCCTTACTCCATCCTCCTTTCAGGTAGTTGCATACAATACACTGAGGGCTGTACGGATTTTAGATGTCAAGGCAAAGTTGGGAGAGTGTTTCCTTTCTGTTTATACAAGCACTCTGCAATCTATCCAGGTTCATAAAATAACAGGAGTAACCATAATATTATGCTTTTCTGGTACACTGTTCTTGATTGCAGAATTTCAAACATGCTTAAAGGGAAGTTCTCCATTCTAGTGCCTTACAACAATCACACCTGTTTCTATACTATTTCTTTTCAATTGAAGTTTTCATCACCACTTGAGAACATGGATACTATTTGACCTTCCCTGAATCACCTTATTTACTTACTTCTGACTAGGAATCCGTGATGATTTTCAATTCTACTAATCTGGTTTTCACACAGGTGTTTCTCATTGCATTTCCATTTAAGAATATCAGCAGTGCTTTAGTAATAGTAATTTTGTTCAGCCAAACAGTTTGTGACAGCTCATGCACAGAATTTTTATCTCTTTACATAAAGCCCCATCAGTGATGCCTGCTCAAAAGCACACCTGGAAAAGCATATGGTTTTGATCTTTAAATATATCTACGCAAGCCAAATGAAAGGAAAAGATAAGCTTAAATCTAAGAGATAGCTATGCACATCCAGACTACAAGCTCTGTTTTGAACTTTCAAAAAGTGTTTAGATTTTGAAATGTTCTTAGGGATTATAAATCACCATTTTATTAAAAGTATGAAAATAAAGTTGAACATTAAACTTTCTACTATGTTAACAAGCATTTTAGAAATTGAGAGTAGATGCTATTTCAAGTGCTTTTATTGAAAAGTTTTTGAATAATATATTGTAAAGAGAGCCACCAACAAAAAAAAAAACAAACATGCAAACTTCAAGGTGCATAGCTGAATTGTTTTTTTCCACCATGTAATTTTAGAGTTTAACATAAATTGAGTTTTTCCACATTACTAATAGTGGTGACTAGCTCGATCCAAGCAACTGGAATCAGAGATTTCAAAATAAATATAATAGGCAGTTTCCACATTGCTTCCAAGTCTTGCAGGTTTCTGCAGAACAACAGAAAGAGAGGATTCTTTCCATTTAACAAGAGGTTATTGTTATAATTTCCAGAATAATAAGCCAACTGCCACCCAGTTAACAGCAATTAGTGGAAGCTGGGCCTACTGAACCACTCTGAATTTTCAGGAGCTTAGAGATTTCCAGCTCAACGCACAGATTTAAACCTATTCTTACAATTTTTGTGCTACATGAAATTAATAGACCAAGCCTATTCATCAGTTCTAATTCAAATTTTCCTGAAAGTGTTTGAGATGGTTAATGAGACTTTGAAGTACAAGCGAGTTAAACTTGAAGTCAACAGCTGGCAATCCTGAAATTTATTAAGAAAACTTCAAAATTTTGCTGTTCTTGAATCTGAAACAACCCTAATTCTGCCTGAGATCATACAGCATGTTTAAAGAAAATGAGATGGTGTTGTGCTGGTTTTGTATGTCAGTTGAGAGATTCTCATTCCGGCAGCATTTCAAAAAATGTCACCTGTCTGTAATTAGCACCAGCCTCTCGTGATTTTAAACATCCCTTCTTTCCCTAGTCTTGAAACAACTTTGGATGAAATCGAGCCCATAATCAAATAATAATTTGCACTGCTACAAACTTTTTTTTTATCCAAGAATTTCAAAGTGCTTTACAAGCCCTAATGAGTTAAGGATTACAAAACATGATAAGGCATCCCTACTTCACAAAAGAAGGAATAAAGGCAGTTGATAAGTACACTAGACTTATAGTAAATCAGACGTATAAGATAAAACAGAATCTAGATTTTTCCATATTTCAGTCCTCTTATTTTCAGAAAATAAACCCTTTCTGCCTCTTTCTGTTCTGTTTTGTTTTTCTGCTTCATGTCACAAGTACTGAAGACCATTGCACAACCTGCATATAACAACCCTTCTTTCAGAGACACAGATACCAAATGCTGCTTTATATTACTGGCAGAATTTACCATAATAGCTTTTCTTACTAACATGAAAAAAGTTTCCAGTAAATTTTAAAAGCAATTTCTTGTACATGGAGGAACAGTTCAGCTTATTCTGTTGCTTAATGATGGTATGCAGGCTGCTTGAAGATACAGCCCAGTAAAAGCCACACTGCCTTCAGAATGAAAAAAAAACTACTAATGGCAGAAAGTCACTATTTTGGAAACTATCATCTTCTCAACTTTCTAAAGTTTCAACAGCTCTATCTTCTAACTACAAAGGCCATCTTAAAGTAACACAATATTTCTTCCACTTTACAAACACCAATATGTTTTGGTAAAGGAAAACCAAAATTAAAGTTCCTAGCATTCTACCACAAAATTATAAGGGGAGAAAACAAATACAGGAAATTAATTTGGATTAGTCAGATTTTACAACTACTGTGTGACTGACTTCTAGCATGTCAAATATTTGCCCAGCTGATTTCAATGAAAGATGAAGATAGCCCTTGAAAAAAAGAAATCCAAAGACTACACTGTTTACATATGGAACTTTAGGAATAATATTTTAGTGCTTAAAAAAATAATACATCTCTCGTATATTTATTTTTGAGGCAACATCAGATAGCATGTTAAAGTCAGAAACCACAAAAGATTAATTATCTTTTTAACAAAATTCATAGATTTCTTCATACCAGTGCTTTACTACACAGGCAAGACCAAACAAGAAAAGTGGAGAATCCATTTTGCACTACAACACATATCCACAAAGCACTGGATACTGGGTTCTTTTCCCTCAGTTTAAAAAAAAAACCAATTGTATTCATTAACATCTTTTTGCTTAGTATGGTCTGTGTATATTACACTCAAATAGTCAGCTGTCATATTAGATTATGGGAGCTGACAGTTAGGAATTTTGAAGTTTGACTCCCTTTTAATGTACTAAATGAACAAGAGCTGTCTAATTTAGGTCAAAATGAACCCAACAGAAAAGTCCCTGTGAGTATGCAAGATTTTTTTCTACCTTTTCAAGTTTAATGTGCCTAGTGAATATTCAGTGCTTTTCAGCTAGGTACTCAGTTAATTCTGTGACTAAGAAAGATTTCATTAGGCAGACTTCAGGCAACAGTGAACTACAACTATTTTCTGAAACTCACAGTTTAAGATCCATATCCAATGATGAATGGTCTGTAAACTCTTTTATAGTCTTTAATTGCATAAACTTTACGTTATGGTCTTATATTAACATATGAACATTTTTGCTACAAGGCGTAGGAAAAATAGTATAAACAGAAGTTAACCCAGCTCTTACACAAACAGAGCATGTAAGTCTTCAGTCTAACTTGTTCAGTACTTACGTTCTTTAATTTTGTACTTTTCTAAAAATGCAGAGAAATACAGTTTTAAAAAATCTAGTAACCACTACTCAGTTGCCTAAGCTCACGCTGCCTAGTTAGCACCCTCTGTGTTCCACCTCAATGTGAATTGTTCCTAACCCTGTCAAACCTTTTTATCTCATAGCTGTGGCTTATATTGGTGTATTAATAAATGGCTTCCTATACCCTGAGTGCTGTATGAACGACTTGTGTGGGGGCTGCCTCTCAGTTTTAAGATCTAGAAACATTAATGGTAGCACAGTAGTTTGTTACCCTATTCTGAAATCAAAAAAGTAGCAAGATATAATATTACAAGTTGTTCGTGGTTAGTGCTCAACAGAGAGCTTTATTCCAAGTCTCAGACTTGCCAGCACTTTTAGCTTTTTAATAAAAGTTAATAAAACATGAGCTACTGCTGGGAAGGTAAACTCTTTAATACACAGAAATCCAACAGAGGTTCATATACATACAGTCAGATACCTATGGGCAGAAAATAGTGGCTTATGAACTGGTACAGAGCACATGTTTTGGGAAACATCTGAAGCCAATAGACCTTAGTCCTGCGGAACTACTGAACACTGTAATATGAAGCAAGATTTTATACTCCACATAGAATACTCCCTCTGAAAATATATGGGAAATCCCCTATACCTAGGCAGTGGAAACAGTTTATTCCTAATTATATCATAGAATCATAGAATCTTAGAATAGTTAGGGTTGGAAAGGACCTTAAGATCATCTAGTTCCAACTCCCCTGCCATGGGCAGGGACACCTCACACTGAACCATGTCACCCAAGGCCTCGTCCAACCTGGTCTTGAACACTGCCAAGGGTGGAGCGTTCACAACTTCCCTGGGCAACCTATTCCAGTGCCTCACCACCCTAACAGGAAAGAATTTCCTCCTTATATCCAATCTAAAATTCCCCTGTTTAAGTTTTAACCCGTTACCCCTTGTCCTATCACTACAGTCCCTAATGAAGAGTCCCTCCCCAGCATCCCTGTAGGCCCCCTTCAGGTACTGGAAGGCTGCTATGAGGTCTCCACGCAGCCTTCTCTTCTCCAGGCTGAACAGCCCCAACTTTCTCAGCCTATCTTCATACAGGAGGTGCTCCAGTCCCCTGATCATCCTTGTCGCCCTTCTCTGGACTTGTTCCAACTGTTATTAATGGAGATGAGTTTTGTTGTGTGATTTCATAACATGTTGTTTTCATATTTTGCCTGTATAACCAAGCTAAAACATAGTCTGACATTTTGAAAGATGGTGTTGCAGTACATTTTTCGGTATAAATAAAACATACAACAATTTATAATGAATAGGGGGATGAGGAATTTTTTATTTTGAAAAGATTTTGGGTTTTTTATAGTTGAGAAATAACATAGGAGTATATAACCAGGACACAGGTCACCAATTAAGGATTCTTTTCAAATGCGCATATTAAATCTTGATTATGAGAGAATATATTAATACTTTATTCTTACATTTTAAAGTTTGTTAATCATGATCAGAAGTCCTTAAAAACAAGTTCTACAATGTAATATTTGCAGGGATCACCAGCTCCAAAGTAAAGGGCCACTTACACCTCTAAGGGAGAATGAATTCTGTCTCCATGTTTTCAGTTGGCCATGAATAACAGACAGAAAGCCTAGGACTGAAAATTATTTGTTGTTGGCTTAAGCAGCCATGATGTTTATGGCTGTTTATTTCTACTCCTCATGCTATGCTAGTGTAATTGTTAATTAAAGTTTTGTAGATAATTGTATCAAGAAATGAATTGTGTAAATTTTCATGCCTGTTTTGTTCAGATGTATTGAAAACACAACACAAATCACAGATACTAAGATTAAATAGAGTCCTCTACTAAGAAACAGTTGCTAGGAATTTCTTTCTTTCATGTTTTGCAGTTCTGCCTATTCTGACTACCAGCATATCTTTAATTTCAAATAATTTATCAAATTATGGAGTCCACATCAAACAGATTCAAGATTCAAGCAATTCTAAGTTTTATAGTAATTTTGCAAAAGAAGTTACTTAAACTTTTACAAACCCCAAAAATGTTCTTTGCTTTGGTTATATATACTTTCAGCATACTGTTCTTTTATAGGTCTTAAGCCAGCCAAATAAATAATCTCCATCTCGCAAAGATCTCTTTTATATCAACTATAATAATATTACTAAGTATGACAATAAAAGCATGTTTGTTTGGAGCATTATTTGAAATAAACATGCCTCAGTGTTGCACAGAAGATGAGTGTGTTATACTTACAATGTAACTCTCATGTTACATTACAAAAACGTTTTGGTTAGCTACAATATAATTTCAATCTTTTCAGCACGTTAACCAATTGCTGTTTACAACTCTTTACAACCCTGACTTAATCTACACCTAGACGATTATACTCTGTTATTAGGACTGGTTATTGATTCTCTTATTAAATTTCTGCCAATAAAAATGTTTTTAAAGAATTGTATGTATGAATGTATGCAGTTTAACCATTGTTGATTTCTATTTTCAGCATGTAGTAAAACAGATGGAGGTGGCTCGCTTGCTAAATGTTTTAGTTAATCATTTTCTGTAATTGAATGATCTCTGATGATTCAGGAAATGAAGATGTGTAATAAACTTAAGGAAATTGAACAGTCAATAACTGGAATAGATGACAGTAGTCAACTACCGTATGGGGAGTTAAAAATTCCCACGCACTCTCCAGCCTCTGTCTCTGCTAAAGTAGTGAACATCTACAATGTGCTGAGGATGAACAGGTCCATAAAAATAAGTGTATTCTGGGTATCTCTAGGCCATGATAGGCTAAAGCAGATTTAGTATTCATCTTCAGCTGCATACTATCTGCTGCCTACAGACTTTTCTGCTACTATCAGACCCTTCCCTCCACACACAATTTATAAACATTGGTCATGAGGGGCTTTACTAGGAACACTCTCATTCTAAATTGACGTCATCTACCTGGACTTGTGCAAAGCATTTGTCACTGCCCCGCATGATCCCGCAATGTCTCTAAATTGATGAGAGACATCAATTTGATAGGTAGACCACTCAGTGGATAAAGAACTGGCTTGATGGCCGCACGCAAAGAGTTGCGGTCAATGGCTCAATGTCCAGCTGGAGACCAGTAACGAGTGGTGTCCCTCAGGGATCGGTGTTGGGACCGGTCTTGTTCAACATCTTTGCCAGTGACATGGACAGTGGGATTGAATGCACCCTCAGAAAGTTTGCCGATGACACCAAGCTGTGTGGTTCAGGTGATACGCTGGAGGGAAGGAATGCCATCCAGAAGGGCCTTGACATACTTGTGAGGTGGGCTGATGCCAACCTCATGAAGCTGAAACATGCAAAGTGCAAGGTCCTACACCTGAGTCAAGGCAATCCCAGGTGCAGCTACAGGTTGGGCAAAGAAGAGATTCAGAGCAGCCCTGTGGAGAAGGACTTGGGGGTGCTGGTCAATGAGAAAATGAACATGAGCTGGCTTCAGTGTGTGCTCGCAGCCCAGAAAGCCAACCGCATCCTGGGCTACATCAAAAGGAGTTTGACCAGCAGGTCGAAGGAGGTGATCCTGCCTCTCTACTCTGCTCTCGTGAGACCTCACTTGGAGTATTGTGTGCAGTTCTGGTGTCCTCAACATAAAAAGGACATGGAACTGTTGGAACAAGTCCAGAGGAGGGCCAGGAGGATGATCAGGGACTGGAACACCTCCCGTATGAAGACAGGCTGAGAAAGTTGGGGCTGTTTAGCCTGAGGAAGAGAAGGCTGCGTGGAGACCTCATAGCAGCCTTCCAGCATCTGAAGGGGGGCTATAAGGATGCTGGGGAGGGACTCTTCATTAGGGACTGCAGTGATAGGAGAAGGGGTCACGGGTTCAAACTTAAACAGGGGAATTTTAGATTGGATATAAGGAAGAAGTTCTTTACTGTGAGGGTGGTGAGGCACTGGAAAGGGTTGCCCAAGGAAATTGCGAATGCTCCATCCCATGTGGTGTTCAAGGCCAGGCTGGACAGAGCCTTGGGTGACATGGTTTAGTGTGAGGTCTCCCTGCCCATGGCAGGGGGGTTGGAACTGGATGATCTTAAGGTCCTTTCCAACCCTAACTGTTCTATGATTTTATGATTCTGTGATCCAGTGATTCTATGATTCTATGAAATTACTGACACTATTCACACCCCTCCCCCAGAAAAATGGAGGGCTACCAAAGTGCTGTCCTGCAGGATTTCCTGTAGACCGTATATAGTAGGGAAGGATTTGGAAAAAGATGAAATAATAACATCAGTGGAACAGAAGACAAGTACTCCAGGTCTCCCAGGCATTTCCACATAATGTCATCAACAAAACAGATTTAAAAAGTTGGAAGGAACATGCATTAGTCAGGGAGCTATTGAGGAATAAAGTGTCACACAATTTCTTACACACGCTAATCCAGACCTCAGCCTGGAACTCAATGCATTTTATCATGATTTCTACTTTTAAAAATACAAATATAAGTTTGGATAGGCGCTTCAGCTATTTATGCGAATGACTCCACATATTTTCTGCAGTTGCTTGATATTAAAACAGACTATTTCTTTCCTAACATACTGTATTTGTGGTAGGAATAATACTAAGCTTTCCATGGACTGCTCTAACTTTGCAGTATTAATCAAGGCATATGAAAGCCATCTCATTTTAATTCTTCTAAATTTGAAAATTCTAATATTCTGTAGACAATATTGCTTTAGCAGCTCTTTCATTTCATTCTGCTTTGAAAATATCTACCTAGTAAAGAAAATTAAAAGAAAACAAATAAAATTATGATTATTAAGTGTCAAAAATTGCCATTTATGCAAGTAATATTTACTATAAAAGCTGAAAGAAATGTGAATGAACTAAAGAAAGAAATGCATTCCTGATTACAAACAGAAGAATATGGATATGAACTTCACTGCTGTCTTTTCCATAGCTAAATTCTGTTGATTAAATAATCCTTTGCATAAGCAATTCATTCATTTATTGATTATGCATGTCTAAAAGATACAGCTACACTTTCTCAGGAATTCAGGGTTCCTGAATAATATGGAAGCCTTCCTAGAGCTCAGAAGACACCCTATACTTTCCTGAATATCAGTCAGTTCTGCCAGCTTACACATTCACAGGAAGCACAATACGAACACAATAGCCAGTTGTAAAATTGCCAGTGGAATATCTTCCACTGGAAAGTGCCAATTCGTTAAATTATATTCATTCTTAAGATCTAAACAGCAGGTATCAAGACCTCTCAAAATAATAATATAGATGGTTTGTTTTGTAGGATAATTTCTTTCTGAAGGACAATGGAAATGTAAGAAATGTGGAACTGTAAAAAATGTAGTGTTTCAAAACCTACTTTGATCTAATTGGACACTGAAACACATCTTGAAACACTGAAATTTCGTACAACTCCACATTTTAAATACCCCAACTAGACAGAAGAATGATCAAGAGTCATAATTCCGCTGGAATACTCTTTCCCTCTTTATCCATCAACGTATATTCAGAGAATACATTCTGTGTATATACTGCTTCTGAAGAAAGGCCATTATGCTGTGGTGAGCTAATGCACCACTGCTTAATCTGGCTGCATAAACAGTAATTTCCCTTCAATAGTTATAAATTTTTGTTATAAATATATTTCTGACGAATTTTGTATACCATGCTGCTTTAGCAGTGCGGATTAACTGCTAACACAAATGCACAGACTATGGCCTCTTTAGCTTCTACAGTTAGATCGGAAAGGATCTGGGAGTAATTTGGGTTCATTTTGGATATCCTGTTAAGGGATTAGAAATGTATAAACTCCCCAGTTGCCTTGGTGCTTTTATGTGCTCTTCATAAAAGGTTTCAAAACCAGAAGAATAGCATATTTGTTATTTCTGGCTCCGTTAAACACAATAGTAATTAACATCAGCTATTTATCAGCTTGCAAACTACAATATGCTTATGATGTATGGCCTTTTAAACATATGCTTACTGTTACACAATGCCACCTAATCACCTGCATGAGAGCACAGACACAGAATGCCAAGATTATACAGCCATGCTTCCAAATGGCCCCTAAGTTGTTTAAAGTTGTCTACTCCTCTAGCAAATATTGTGATTTGAAAGCTCTTCAAGTGTTATACTGTGTAAAGAACCATTTTCAAGAAAGGGAGATGGATTCTGGGTGAAGAACCTGTGCCTAGAACAGATTGTAAATACAACATAGATTTATTTTACAAAGGATACAAAAAATAACCAAAAATTGTGCCCAATGGGCACATTCACGTGGCAATTTTATTTCTATGTAAAAAGATGCAATTAATTACAAATCAGTTTTTATGCAGTTTTTGCTTTCTTTAAATGTGGAGTGAATTCTCCCCATAAACTAATGAACTGAAGTGAAGCCAAATAGAGACCAGCTGGCTGAATTGCTAAGTAATTTTATCCACATGATTGACTTTATGATCCTTTCACTACAGTAACAAGTTTTTATTCTCACAACCAGCATCAACCATAATTCCAAGAGGGAAAGATGATTAAAACTCTGAAGAATACAGAGGAGAGGTTTGTTTGATGCAGTACAGTGCATTCTTGCACACATTTCTTCTGTATAATAGGTGCTGAATTACAGGTCTTTATAGACTCCAAAGTAGCACAGTGAATAGCTGCCTCAAAGACATAATAAGCAACCAAAGTCTAAATAATCATTACAGATACTCCATTAACAGCGTCTGTGTGGCTTTTAACAATTTAACAATTTTTACAAATTGTTTTTTGACAGCTTGTAACCTTTCCAGTTTCCTTTGGGCATTACACCACATTCAGATCTAATTTTAACTTTTGTATTGTCTACAATTTATTACTTTCTTTGGAGACACATAATATATTTCAGTGGAATGGGTAAATTCAAAATATATATAAAAAAAATCAATTGTTTTAATCTATGAAATCCTTACACTCTGGGAAATAACTAAAAATTGATGAAACGTAACAGGGAAAAAAAGGCTAAATGGTCTAGAATTCCTGAGGGTATCTGTTTTACAACAAGCAGTATTTTTTTCCTCAAATCATTTAAAGTAGGGCACAACCAACTGAAAAAAAAGAATAAAAGCAAACCCATATATAAATAAAATATAAATCCTTTAAGGCTGTTTCAAAGAGCCACAGACTTTACATAACATAATAAATAACATGTTATAAAAGAGTTTAATGATGTATTGCAATGGGATAAAGAGCTAAGATGTACAGTAGTATCCTTTTTCCAAAGAGAGCCCATAATTACAAATCAGTAAAGATACATGACTTATGAAGAGATAGAGGGTAAGCTTGTTTTTCAGAAAGTGGTGGAAATGTGTGAAATTAATGCGGGGTATGATGTAACAGTATTAAGTGATCCGTATTGGCTGTCATGGCCACTATCTCACTTCTGGGGAAACCATTTCCAGGAATAATGTCCAGTAAATCAGCGTGTAGTAGCAATCAGCACAGAAATAACATAATTCTGACAGTCAAAATTTCTCACTTCTTTCAAGACATTCAACTATTTTTTCAGCAGATTCAAGTACTTTTCCCAAAATTTTCAAGACTATATAACAGGTAAACATGTGTGCCCAAAAGATGGAAAAGTGATTTGAAACGACATAAACATTCACTGCTCACAAAGATACCTGTTCTTCACAGATGCTATTCAGTGGCTAGTCACATCAAAATCATTGAAACATCATTGAAACAAGTACAAATCAGATGGGCACAGAAATCTTCTGCTTATAATCAACCAAATAAGATCCTTTCCATCTCCAGAATTTTTAGTACAGTTTTCATAAATGACAGAAAAAGCAGAGTAAATCTTTAAATAAAATTTAGAAATATCCCCCTCAGTATAAATCTAAATCATCATTCTAAAGTCAGTGAAGGCACATGAGCATAACATTGGAATAAAGCAGTTATGAATCAAGCAGATTCACATCTAACTTGCATCTTAGAACTGAGTTATTCCACACAGTATCTCTGAGTAACTGAAGCAATAATGCCATATTTCTTGGTTATATATAAGACAAAAAATAAGCAGATATTCAGAATAAATGCTGACAGGGAAAAGAGGTGACAATAGAAGAAATTATTAGGGCTAATTAAAGTGTGAGATATAAAGACCTAGAAAAATTATATGTATGAGAAAATCTTAGGTATTCTGTTATTTTCTGAACAGCATTTGGTACTTTATTAATGCTCCAGTCCTTTTGGGTGGTGTGGGTTTTTTTGTTTTGTTGTGGGCTTTTTTGTTTTGCTTTGGTGTTTTGTTTGATTGTTTTGTTTGGGTTTTTTTCTTTTTTTTTTGTCATAAAGACAAAATTACTTGCAAATTATGGTATTGAAAGTAGATAATGTCATGGTTTAAGCCCAGCAAATCAACCCAGAATCACGCAGCCGCTCGCTCACTCCTTCCCCTTCTTTCCCACACTCCCAGAGGGATGGGGAGGAGAATCAAAAGAATGTAACTCCCACAGGTTGAGATAAGAACAGCCCAGTAACTAAGGTATAACACAAACCACTGCTGCTACCACCAATAATAATAATAATAATAATGATAAGGGAAATAACAAGGGAAGAGAATACAACCGCTCACCACCCGCTGACCCATACCAAGCCCGACCTGAGCAATGATCTCACCCTTCCGGGTAACTGCCCCCAGTTTATATACTGGGCATGATGTGCTGTGGTATAGAATACCCCTTTGGCTACTCTGGGTCAGGTGTCCTGTCTCTGCTTCCTCCCGGCTTCCCCTCCTCCCTGGCAGAGCGTGAGACTCACAAAGTCCTTGGTCAGACTAAGTATTACTTAGCAACAACTGAAAACACTGGTGTTATCAGCACTGTTCCCAGGCTGAAAGTCGAAACCGAAGCTACTAAGAAGGAGAAAAATGACTGCTACGGCTGAACCCAGGACAGTATATAATAGTCACACTATTCTGACACTTTCTTAAAGACTCCAAACTTTATTTTTATTTACTTATAGATATTTAATATCTCAACATGCCCAGTACACAGCTACTGCAAGTATCATAGCCAACCAGTGCCCTGGGTTCAGCAGTAGTAGTTATTTTTCTCCTTCTTAGTAGCTCGTGCAGTGCTGTGGTTTTGACTTTCAGCCTGGGAACAGCGCTGATAACCCTGATGTTTTTAGTTGTTGCTAAGTCGTGTTTAGTCTGACCAAGGAGTTTCTGAGTCTCATGCTCTGCCAGGAAGGAGGGGAAGCTGGGAGGAAGCAGAGACAAAACACCTGACCCAAACTAGCCAAAGAGGTATTCCATACCACAGCATGTCATGCCCACTATATAAACTGGGGGCAGTTACCCAGAAGGGTGAGATCATTGCTCAGGTCCGGCTGGGTATCAGTCTGCAGGTGGTGAGTGGTTGTATTCTCTTCCCTTGTTATTTCCCTTATCATTATTGTTATTGGTGGTAGCAGCAGTGGTTTGTGTTATACCTTAGTTACTGGGCTGTTCTTATCTCAACCTGTGGGAGTTACATTCTTTTGATTCTCCTCCCCATCCCTCTGGAAGCGTGGGAGAAGAAAGTGGGGGGGGGAAGTGAGAGAGCGAGCTGTGTGGCTGGGATTAAACCACAACAACTAGTAAACTGATTTATCTGTAATTTGGTCAGTCAGTCAGTGTCAACCTCATAAAAATAATAAATACATCCCTGTCCTAGGCATCTTAAACTTTGGGGGCAGGAATAAGTAAAGTCTGACCTATTTCATTATATAAGACAGTTCTAATGAGTGTGTTCCAGTTCTTGACCTATTTCATTATATAAGACAGTTCTAATGAGTGTGTTCCAGTTCTAATTGAGCACCTGTTTGGAGTACTATATTATATACCCTTCATGATCATCACCAACAGTAGTTTAGGACATTGCACATTTCTCCGTTAACACAATCATTCTCTCTTAAATACTTCTTCTAGTCGTCTCCCAGTGTTTCCGTCTCAGCAAGGAAGCACATCTAACTGTGTTTATTCCAAGGTATATTGCAATGACACAATCTGGCTGAAGATGTGACAAAGTTGAAAAGCCAGGTCAACCAATATTCTAGCTGATCAGAATTAATAGAAAGCAGTGTTCTGAAATGCTACAACATGAAAACATTGTATTTGTGTTACATCAAGCAATCACAGTGTAAAATAACTAATTGAAGATACAAATTAAAAAAAAAAAGGGGGGGGGGGAGTAGAAAACTTCCAAATGCCCTTAATTTATTACTTCTTTCTTTATCTGAATCAGGTACAATTAGCTGGCTTTCTCAAGTAAAGAAGGGTTTTCTTCAGTATCTGTTGTTACTTATGCAGTTAGATATTATGAGCACAGGCAAAACTATGTTATCCATGCATTCTGGCAAAAATAATAAAAAATCTTGGCTTTTCCAATTATGCTGTAAATTTATCACATCAAATTGTACCAAATCATTTCAGCCCATTATTTTCTATTTATTACCACATTCTTTAGGAAGTGAGGCCATATATAGTGGCCAAGCACAGCTAAATACAAATGTCTGTAGACATAGACATATGTAAATAAGGCTATGTAAAATTGTAAGAGGCTGGGGTTGGATGCTAGGATTACAGGAAAATTCAGATTGAAAGGTGTATCAGTCCAACACCATGCTCAAAGCAAAGACCAGCTATAAGATCAGATCATATTATTCAGGAATTTATCCAGTCAGGTCTTGAAAATTTTCAAGGAAGAAGAAAACATAACCAGCCTGTGCAACCTGGTACACTGTTTGACACCATGGTGGAAAATGTTTCTCTTTATAACCAGTCTGTTTTGCGTCTTTCGTGTGTCAATCTATGCCTGGTGTCTCTCATTCTTAGATAGTGTACTGTGAAAATACTAATAGGCAGGAGCTGTATATAAACTGAAGAACTTTGATGGCAATGCTGGGTCTCAAAATGATTGAAATAAGGGTTAAAGAGATATGAAAACAGCTAGAACCCTGCTTGAACAGAGTCCAATTATCTCCAAACCATTAAGATTTTAATTTATTTCTAAAATTTTACTGAGTAGTGTCCTTCCCCAATCTATTCCAATGGTTAGTCACCCTTACTGTACAGAAGGCTTTCTTATGTTATTTAATTGCCATTTTAGCCAGTAAGCTGTAGAATGGAAAAAAAAAAAAAAAAGAAAAAGGAAAAATGATAGGGCTTTTCATTTTATCTGCGTAAGCCCAGAGTTCCATCCCAGATAATATTTAACTTTGGTTAAGAGCAACTAGACTTCAAGTTGATTACAGCTGCAGAATAACAAAGTTTCTGCTTTAATAAAATCAGCCGCTTTGTGAATATTACAGGGAGAAGTTACTGTTACAAATACAAAACAACTGCTGAGCTCATTTTAGCTCTGATCAAAACTCAATCTGGATGTCAGTGCAGTGACGAATGCCATGATTTCTCTATTGCTTCTGTGTTATATATGATATTCTGTTGGCACACTCTGTTGCAATTAAAATGGCTGTAATATACTCAGAAACTAAATTATGTTAAAAATTAATTAAGAGACCAGCTTTATACATTTTATCATAAATTTGTGTACAAGTACATATAAATATTGAAGCTTGGCTTCTCAAATGATAGAAAACACCAATCTTCCACTGAAGGCTGAAAGCCTACATCAGTAAAATGTCTGGCCCCATTTTACCTAAATTGCGATATTTACATATTTGTATGTATTTATTTTCTAAGCACCACAATTTCAAGAGACTCATTTACAGCAGAAAGACAGCTAACTATGTCAACACATTCAGGCTTTGGTTCTTAAGAGTCAAATACCGACACCTACAACATGGATCTAAATAATGTTTCAAAACTGCAAATTTCATGAGGAACAGCAAGTACTTGGCAACTGAAAATCAGGACCTATGACTACTATACACCAGCATTATATTACTAAAACTCATATATTTCAAGGCCCTTCTAGAACAAGACCTGTGTCATTTCTTTTGTAACTTATTTCTATCAACTTCTTTTCTGATTTGATCCTTTCCAATGGCCTGTGATGTGCTTAAGTTGAAATGATTTTTAAGAAACTACCCAAATTCAGTTCACTACTTCTCTTCTGTAAATTTTCTGCTAGTTTTCCATTAAAAGAAAATATAGGATGAAAATAGTCACATAGAGATTACCTTGACTTTTCTCTACACACAGTTTTTGTTAAAAATAAAATAAAATTAGATGACCTAGAGAATGGTAAATTAAAGCATGAACAAAGTCAGTCTTTCACAACAAAGAAAATCATGGAACACAGATTTTCTCAGAATAACAAGGTATGGGATCTTGCTTCAGTACTTCACCACAACAGTCTAAATTAAGAACAGCAGAGAACAAGTTAGAATCATATATGGTTAGGAAAAAAAATGAGTTTTTTTATAAACCATAAAAAGACGTATGCTATCAGTTGGAAAGTTACAGTATTCCAAGATCAGTTTAAACAAAGTTTCCCTCGCAAACCCCTCCTTTCTCTGTAAGTCGGCAACATCCACGCCTTTTAAAATTAGTTTATTGTCACTTTAAAATTCAGGAATTTCCCCTACACACACACACATACAGAGTAAGTAGAAAAAAGTATTAAGGGGCTTTATAACTGAAATAGTATGACAAAAAGTGTTACTGCAGTTGTATACTAGACCAGAAGATGTGCAATTCAAATAGTGCTTGCATTTTCAGTTAATCTTCTGTTTCTTCGAAAATATCAAAATAAATATTTCCAGCAGGTTTGGGTTTTGTTTTTGGTTTTGTTTTAACCAAACAAACAACACCAGAAGAAAATACAACCAAAGAAAGATGGAACATTTTTAGTAATCAAGGTTTGCTCCAACTCCCACTTAAGGCTAGCAGACTATGGGCATGCATTTCAGCTTTTTGTCTAAGCACTTGCGCAGAATTCCAATTAGTAATTCTGTACTAGTACAGAATCACAAGTAGTAATTTCTAATTAATTATAATACTCTACTTCCTACAAATATCCCATATTCTGAATTTCCCTTGTAAAATCAGTTCTCCCTGCATTATTCAATTCCTAACTTCCCTGAGACAAAAGCATTGGCTCTTTCTTACTATTGGTAAATTATAATAAAATATTAACCCTGGAGTTTATTACGACCTAACTGGCCTGAAGTCACTATTGAAAAGAATAAAAAAAGAGAAAAGAGCAGAAAAAAATCTACCTGCAGCAAGCAGGTAGATTTAGTAGTCTACAGGCAGTAGGTAGATTTCAGCACATTTATCTTCATTTGACTTTAACATTTAAAATATCTGATTTCTAAAAGAAGTTCTAAGGAGAATGGTCAATTTAAGACTGCCCGATTCAACTGTGCATTTTATTATTTTCCAAACTAATAAAAGACAGTTCTTCCAAAACATGGAGAAGAATACTGAGAATTATATCCCATGATTAAACAGCACCATAGAGAAACACCTTTCTGTTTTATGTCCTTTGTCAGCAACCTCCTTTGCTATAATATAAATCCTTTGACAACTCTAGAACCTTTGTCAAGCATAAAACACCTCCTTTTTAGTTAACTCACAATTTAATAAAAATGCTTACAGGCTTTCCTATCCTTTAAATACCTCCTATCAGTGGCAAAATTTCAGGCTTCCAACAACTGCTAGCAAAGTCTTTACACTTAGCAGTTCAAGTAATTTACATGTTAAGCAGCAACCATCAATAAATACCTGCAAAAAATCACTGAGGATTATTAGATTAAGAAAGGTTGTTTTGGATTTAATCTGAACACTCAAAAGATAGATGCAGAATACAATGAATTAAAGTTATACATAACACAGAATTCCACACATTCTACAAAACCCCTAAAAGTAGCATTCACTCTAAGTATATATTCACAAAATAAGAGGAGCAATAGTGAAAAACTGATACAAGAGAAAAGCAAAGGTAGGACCTACATAAGAATTAATCAAAGTTAGAAAAGAAAACATCTGTGTTTGATATACTAAAAAAAGAACCTGGTTATTTCATCCAAAATATTTATTGCAAAAGAAAATTACATTTAGGGGAAAAAAGTGCAACAAAACTGCCTCCCCAATCACTTATTGAGTTGTATAACTCCTCAAATCAATTAAAATAATAGAGTAATTTATGATTACAAGTACATTACAAAATCCAAAGACACAGCAATTCTGGCTTGTATGTTTCCCATAACTTTGAAACTTAAAGCTCTCAAAGAAGGAAATTATGTTTAGGGCACGATGACAGTGATTTTGATCGCAGCAACCTAATCCTAAATTTGGGAACAAACTGGAAATTAGTGATCACATGCAAAGTAAGTAGGATGCTAGAAGAATCATGATGCAAGAGGGTGAACACTGGAACAAGCTTCCCAGAGAGGTATTCAATGCCCCAAGCCTGTCAGTGAGCAACAGACATTTGAACAATTACCTTAATAATATGCCTCAACTTTTGGTCAGTGCTGAATTAGGCAGTTAGACTAGGTGATCATTCTATGTCCCTTCCAACTGAAAATATTCGAGTCTATTCTAGAAGCAGCACCTCTACAAAACTAAGCTCTGTGAGTTCTGAATTAACTCCTTGAGTAGTCTGTCACTCTGATGCATTATCTCTTCACATAGCTAATAATTTTTTATTTAAGGACAAAGATGCACTTTTTGAGAGGACAGTCAGAACACCTGATGCACTCCATAGGACCTATATTTGCTGACTGGCTGAAGGTCCTGAATCACATCTTCTATTGACTGGCAATACTGTTGCATTCTGAGACCTGGAACACAACACGAGTATAAGAATACTTACATATAAATATATATGCTTATATACATTTATATAGAATCATAGAATCATAGAATCATAGAATAGTTAGGGTTGGAAAGGACCTTAAGATCATCAAGTTCATCAAGTCCCTGCCATGGGCAGGGACACCTCACACTAAACCATATCACCCAAGGCCTCGTCCAGCCTGGCCTTGAACACCACATGGGATGGAGCATTCACAACTTCCTTGGGCAACCCATTCCAGTGCCTCACCACCCTAACAGGAAAGAATTTCCTCCTTATATCCAATCTAAAATTCCCCTATTTAAGTTTGAACCCATTACCCCTTGTCCTATCACTACAGTCCCTAGTGAAGAGTCCCTCCCCAGCATCCCTATAGGCCCCCTTCAGATACCGGAAGGCTGCTATGAGGTCTCCATGTAGCCTTCTCTTCTCCAGGCTGAACAGCCCCAACTTTTTCAGCCTGTCTTCATACGGAAGGTGCTCCAGTCCCCTGATCATCCTCGTGGTTCTTCTCTGGACTTGTTCCAACAGTTCCATGTCCTTTTTATGTTGAGGACATCAGAACTGTACACAGAACTCCAAGTGAGGTCTCACAAGAGCAGGGTAGAGGGGCAGGATCACCTCCTTCAACCTGCTGGTCATGCTCCTTTTGATCGGTCAAAACCGATCCCTGAGGGACACCACTCGTTCCTGGTCTTCAGCTGAACATATAAGCATATATATTTATATATGTGTGTGTACATATATATATATATATATATATATATATATATATATATATATATATAAAAGAGACACCACAAGCATAAGTACTACTGAGGTTCTATAGCCTGAGCCAAACAGATGCTTTTGGCTACCAGATCCTACTGTGTCTAATGGAAGCTGGAGACCAGCTAGCATTTAGCTGAGAGCCATGCTTGACTTTTGCAGCTTCAAGTTCAGCATTGAATTGCTGCCAGTTTAAGGCAAAGATTTTCATTAGAGGTCTTTCTGGTTTTACTATATTGTCAAATTCCCATGCGTCCTTTGCTAAATTATGAGCTAAACAACTTTACCATGTGCAACATAAGCATTCTTAATATGACTGTAAAACCAAGCGTATGAATGTGCCTAACAGCTACAGCTCAAGGAGCACTGGAAGCAGATCCAAAATTATTTCATGGAGAGTTGTCTCCAGTGTACCTGTACTGCTGTGTTACAGTGAACAGTTTAACTAACATTTAACTTCACTGCAAATAATTAGATGGTTACCTAGCTAAGTGGCTATACAGATGTACAAAATCTAACATATCAGAGTACAAAAGAACAGCCAGCACGCAAACTAGCTGAAGTTAATATCCAACCTACAGCCTTAAATTGAAAGTTTACAAAAATACTAAAAGACTAGGAAAATAAATACCAATTCCTTTATCTTTTCAAGGTCTTTATCATACTACCTGAAAATACAACCTGCCTGCCTGCCTGCCTGCAATTATATATCAAATGCTACTTGAATGCAGCAAGCATCACATTCCCATAATGATTGATGACAGATGTCCAGTCAGGTTCTTGTTACTGGGGTCTGGAGCAGGGTGGGATAAGCAAAGCAGCTGCCAAAGGCCACAGGCAAAACTGAAGGAAAGAACAATGCAAATTCACAATTAGGGAGCCCCTGGGGTGTGGGAGGAGAATGACTTGTGCCTCTGCAGACTATTGGAAACCTGATTTTGTTTAGGAGAGAAAAAAGCTTTATGAACTTTTAAGTTCCTGACCAATTTTTTGTCCCATAACTATTCCTTAGAACCCCTGAGCCACTCTTATCAGCTGCCATATGTCTCTCACATTAGACAGTCTGGACCTTTTCCATCAGCTGCAACAAACTTTCAACGCATTTGGTATAGGCTTTTCTCATCAGCTGCTATGATCCTCTGCCTAATAACTATCAATTCCTTCCATTCACAGCTATGTTCTTTTGTGGACTCCAGTGAATCTCCCTTAGCAACTAAAGCATCCTTTCACAATATGTAATTAAATTAGCATTTCTAGCCAGCAGTCGTGGTTTAAGCCCAGTCAGCCCCACAGTTTCTACTCCCCCCGCCTTTATTTCCTTCCCCCCCTCCCCACCTCCTCGCTCCTGGAGGGATGGGGAGGAGAACTGAAAGAATGTAACTCCCATTGGTTGAGATAAGAACAGTCCAGTAACTAAGGTATAACTCAAACCACTACTGCTACCACAATAATAATGATAAGAGAAATAACAAGGGAAGAGAATATGATACCACCCACTGAAATGAGCCCGACTGAGAAGAGAGTGCCCTTCCGGGTAACTCCCAGTTACCTCCCCAGCATGATGTGCTGTGGTATGGAATACCTCTTTGGCTAGTTTGGGTCAGGTGTCCTGTCTCTGCTTCTTCCTGGCTTCCCCTCCTCCCTGGCAGAGCATGAGACTCACAAAGTCCTATGGCCAGTCTAAACATTTGAGCAATAAGTAAAAACATCGGTGTTATCAGCACTGTTCCCAGGCCAAAAGTCAAAAAAAAACAGCTCTGCACCAGCTACTAAGACAGAGAAAAAATGACTGCTACTGCTAAGCCCAGGACACCAGCATAAACTTTGTGACAAAGAAGTCTCAGCTCTTCCCTGTTTTTAGCTCACTCCCTGCTCTTGTCCCTCCCTTCTGTGATGCTGTAGGAGAAACTGATCTGACTCAAAGTAGCCTGGGGAAAAAAATAGAAAATCATCAACTAAATAAGTTCCTAAACTGCCTGATTTTATATAATTGTGCTGGAGAAAAAAATCAGCGCGCTCCTTGAATGGGTGACTAAGGATAAGATCAGGGTGCTTTTTCTTTTGGCAACTGTGGCAGTTCATGCCAGCTCAAAATTTTAGCTGAACTATACCCTCAGACTGTGATTCCACAGCAGTTTATACCAACTAGAAATTTTATCCTTGGGGTTCCTCTCCCTTGTTCTCTTTTGGGAAATAAACTAGCAGGAAACTGTCCTTATAAGAGGAAACATCATCACAAGATCAGATGAGCAGATGAGCAGCAGGGTCAAAAAAAATAAAAATAAAAATAAAAGAAAGGGGAAAGGAACGGGTTATATTGCAATCCCAGGCTGAGGCAGGCGGGACCACAAAAGCACTTCCACAACGTGCCTTCAGCTGCAATAGAACTGCTGCTCAGATTTTTTTTCTAGAAATTTTACATTGTCACTTCACTGAAGACCTGGTCTGCTTTAGATTCTGTCACCTGCAAAAGAGACCTTAGGGGCATCAACACAAGGCTGTTGGTGAGGTCTACAACACCTGCTGTAGTTGGACAGTGATGGAATTTGCATGTACCAATACAAGCCAAAAATAATTTTGAGAAAAATATAGTCGAGGCCCATACATTTTAAAAATGAAAAATCATTGTCATAGTTAATTAAAAACTGTACAAATAACTACATTAGATGGGTATTTAGAGAACAATTCATAAATGGAATGTCATTTTCTTCATAACGAGCAGAAAATACCAAGTGGTCTTTGCTGCTATGACTAAAGTTGTATGTTATCAGAAAAGATATAATTAGGATTGAGGCAAAAATGGCAGTGACTAAAGAATCATAACTATTTCATTTATTATAGGAGAATAATAGCTAAAAGATAAATAAACTTTAAATAGTCAAAGCTTTTTTAAAAATAAACATATTCATAAGAACACACCATTTTTACACTGGGTTTTTTGCACCTGAGCTATAAAAAAAACCTGATTCTGTTAACAATTAATTGTGAGATTTTAACTACCACTTACCTTTAGCTAATGTACAGTAAAAAGAAAATGTCTACCTTGGGTAGTTTTCTAATAATGGTGAGGGAGTAACTATTCTGCTTCTACTGTCATGGTTCAAATCTCAGAGCTCAGGTAAAGATCAAAATTAATTTAGGTTACCTTGTAGTTAAAGTTAAAATAATATACCTAGTAATTAAAATAAGAAACCACTGCAGAATTACATATAGAATGTGATTCCTTTAAGCTTTTAGCATCACATGGGAAAAAAAAAAGGCATTTACGTCATCTGTAAAACAATCTAAGAGTGTATCTGTTTTGATACAGCAGTTTTATTTACACAAAATGTAGCTCCTTATTCAGTAGAAAAAAAAATTTTACATAATCAACATCTGTAGGTCTTAATACAAAAGTAAAATATTTATAAAGAGAGATTAGGTAATAAAGAAAGATAAGGGCAGACAATTAGAAGACTTCTGGCATTTATATAGCCCTTTCTACGTAAGGTGTTACACATTAATTCACCTTACCTGATAAAAAGCAGAACACTAACCAAGAAAGACTATCATCACATAGGAAGAAGAAAAGAAAGGGGAAAATAAGGCACACACTATGAAAAACAAGTGCTAATTTTATAATATTGATCTTAAACGTGTCTGAAAGTACATAAAGTAAAATGAAAAATAATTTAATTTCAGTTATCTCAAAAGCTAAATTCCAGAGAAATGAAGACATTATGGTAGGAAATTATCACAAAGGTCCTAGGTTCCCCCTGAAGTGAAAAAGATTGAACTTACCTCGCAATTCATTCATTCCTATGTTAAAATCAAAACAAAACAAAAAACATTGATATTGAGATAATTACCAGAAAGTGACTGAATATAGGAAAAGGAATAGAGAAATGTAAAAGCACTAACTTCAGTCAGAACAGTAATTATGATTCCCTTAGGTAAATGTAGGTTTGAATGCACATGTACATTAGCCAAAAGGCCTAGTAAGAGTAAAAACTGACTCTACAGAGCATAAATGTCTAAATGACAGTTAGAAATCACACAAAAAGTTGGTGGAATCATAACTGCTAAAAAAAACAACCTGAAGAAAGATTTGGTCAACATTAACATTAACAGCTTTCCTCAGTAGAAATGACCCACTATTCGAAGCAAAATATAGGAACTTGTGGAAGAAAGAGATCAAAAGCAGTACAATGCTCAAAGCTAACAGAAGACCTGTAAGAAGAAAGGTCCAAGACTGAAGGTCCATAAAGGGGTAACAATATTTAGTAAATATGCAGTGAGAGCCTGTTTCAACAAAATATTCACCACCCAAGTCTTGGAAGGCAGACACAGGGACTGTGAGAATGAAGACCCTGGGACCACTGTAGGAGAGGATCTGGTTAGAGACCATCTTAAGAACCTGAATTTACACAAGTCCATGGGACCTGATGAAATCCATCCACGGGTCCTGAAGGAGCTGGCAAATGAAGTTGCTAAGCTAGTGGCCATCATATTTGAAAGATCATGGCAGTCAGGTGAAGTTCCTGATGACTGGAAAAAGGGAAATATAACCCCCATTTTCAAGAAGGGGAAAATGGATGACCCAGGGAATTACACACCAGTCAGTCTCACCTCTGTGCCTGGCAAAATCTTGGAGCAGATTCTCCTGGAAGGCATGCTAAGGCACATGAAAATCAACAAGGTGCTTGGTGACAGCCAGCATGGCCTCACTAAGGGGAAATCCTGCCTGACCAATTTGGTGGCCTTCTATGATGGGGCTACAGAACTGATGGACAGGGGTAGAGCAGTTGATGTCATCGACCTAGACTTGTGCAAAGTGTTTGACGCTGTCCCGCAATGTCTCTAAATTGGAGAGATATAAATTCGATACAGGGACCACTCGGTGGATAAAGAACTGGCTGGATGGCCACACACAAAGAGTTGTGGTCAATGGCTCAATGTCCAGCAGGAGACCAGTAACGAGTGGTGTCCCTCAGGGATTGGTGTTGGGACTGGTCTTGTTTAACATCTTTGCCAGTGACACAGACAGTGGGATTGAGTGCGCCCTCAGCAAGTTTGCCGATGACACCAAGCTGTGTGGTTTGGTTGATACACTGGAGGGAAGGAATGCCATCCAGAGGGACCTTGACACGCTTGTGAGGTGGGCTGGTGCCAACCTCATGAAGTTTAACCATGACAAGTGCAAGGTCCTACATCTGAGTCAAAGCAATCCCAGGCGCAGCTACAGGTTGGGTAGAGAAGAGATTCAGAGCAGCCCTGTGGAGAAGGACTTGGGGGTGTTGGTCGATGAGAAACTTAACATGAGATGGCTTCAGTGTGCTCTCACGGCCCAGAAAGCTAACTGCATCCTGGGCTACATCAAAAGGAGCATGACCAGCAGGTTGAAGGAGGTGATCCTGCCCCTCTACTTTGCTTTGTGAGTCCTCACTTGGAGTACTGTGTGCAGTTCTGGTGTCCTCAGCATAAGAAGGACATAAAACTGTTGGAACAAGCGCAAAGGAGGGCCATGAGGATGATTGATGGGGGGGGGTGGAGCACCTCCCATATGAAGATAGGCTAAGAAAGTTGGGGCTGTTCAGCCTGGAGAAGAGAAGGCTGCGTGGAGACCTCATAGCAGCCTTCCAGTATCTGAAGGGGGCCTATAGGGATGCTGGGGAGGGACTCTTCATTAGGGACGGTAGTGATAGGACAAGGGGTAATGGGTTAAAACTTAAACAGGGGAAGTTTAGACTGGATATAAGGAGGAAATTCTTTCCTGTTAGGGTGGTGAGGCACTGGAATAGGCTGCCCAAGGAAGCTGTGAATGCTCCATCCCATGTGGTGTTCAAGGCCAGGCTGGACGAGGCCTTGGGTGATACAGTTTAGTGTGAGGTGTCCCTGCCCATGGCAGGGACTTGATGATCTTAAGGTCCTTTCCAACCCTAACTATTCTATGATTCTATAAATAATTATTTAAATGCATCAAAAATGTTTATACGTTCTGTTTCTCAGACATTATGAAAATATATTATATTCACCCAGCTCAACTTATATGTTGACACAGAAGTCCCATCAGACTACATGTTTGCTAAGAAAATCTGTTTTCATCTGTCAAATCTGAATACTATATAATGGCAATGCAGTATTGTTCCGTTGTTTAATAAAGTATATATTTCAGTCGATAATTTATAATCTCACAAATTCTATTTTGTCAGATAAAAATAAATTCATATAAAGTTAGCCTTCAGATATTAGTTTCTCTCTAAAATACTGCATATTGCTTTTTTAAAACAGAAATTTGTAGACATACTACTCGTCTCTTTCATGAAAGTACAGAAAAACATGGTAGTCCCCTACAGAAGTTTATATTCTATAAAATCAAGTTCTAGGAGAATAGTTTTTTTTATAAACAGAAGTAATATCAAAATGTCTAATCATGTACATACCATGTTACTGATCATAAATGTATCCAATAAATGGTCTTGCATGTATTATTCAAAAGATGCAGTATGTTTACCTTCACTGTATAAAGGTCAAATAGAGAAAGCAAAGCATCATCTCGAGTGCTGAGAAAAATATGTAGATTTCCCCTGAAGCTTTTTGACATGTTACTATCTTGCTTCAAGCCGTTTTCTTAACTTCAATTCCTCCCTTAAGTTAGGAGGAACACCTGTGACCTGCATGTTATGGAATTTTCTAGCACACTCAAGCAAACTGCATTTGCTTTAGCTTTCATTCTAGTTTTGCCATA
This sequence comes from Pezoporus flaviventris, assembly GCF_033815535.1. Taxonomy (NCBI): domain Eukaryota; kingdom Metazoa; phylum Chordata; class Aves; order Psittaciformes; family Psittacidae; genus Pezoporus; species Pezoporus flaviventris. The sequence goes on along the minus strand of NW_026892584.1, from coordinate 18,589,075 downwards.
TCTGGACTATCAAGCAAAAAAAACAGTTAAAGACTCCTGCTGAAGTAGTAGCTGGTTTTGACAAACACATCAGCCTTTACTTTTAAAATATGTGACTGAGACTAAAATGGTCAGAACATTTTAGTTAAGAGCAATTAATAAGATCAGTGAGAAGGAAATACTCAAGAAGTCTCTTAATAATACCTCCAGAGATCTCTAAATTCAGCAAAATCTCTTCTACACTAGTAAAGCTGCATCAATAACTAATTTTTAGTTCGGTCAAGAGAAGATGTTTTGAATTCAACAGCCATATTTGTTTTTGTTTTCCCTTACAGAGTCACAAAACAAAATTGATCCAACTACTATCTTCCATTTGGAACAAACAGTATTTCAGAGACTGGGGAGAGATTATAAACTCTGTAAGAAGTACTAATTTACTACAATATTTATCCCAGATGTTGAAGATTTGATTCTGATTTGATTCTAATTCTCCTCTGCAAGGGAGGTGTGGATGTCCACATCACCTCACATCCCTGAGATTGCCCTAGACCTCTACAGGGATATAGATAATTCTGGGGAATACAAATTTCTCATTTAATTTATACTGACTCTGTCCTGTTTTCATACAAAGGCAAGTGAAGACTACATAAGCACCAGATCTCTTATTTGCTGTTTTATTTATGTATATGTCTACATAAAGTTAAGCTGCCTCAAGCAGTTGTTGACAATTTTTTTTTTGGAACAGAGTTATAGGCAAAGATAGAAGGATCTGAGACTTCATTCACAGCATATATTTATGTGCTCTTTCTTAAAGAGCATGTTAATATCCCTTTGTCTTTTGTTGCAGTTGTACAAATTGCTATGGAATACTTGCACACAAATTTCTCTCTAGTAAAAATTCTGGTAAATTCTGGTGTCTTCCTGGGAGGTGAACTGAAATTCCCCAAAATAAAATGGAATCTCCAAGTTCCACATTCAGTTGAATGACATAGTTTTAGTTGCTAAAAGGAAAAGTATAAGCATTCCCCCAGAATTATACAACTAATTTAAATTAAGTTGACTGAGTAGTTTTGATGTTACTAGAAAAAACTTTTCAACAATTTTCAGCAGATCTAGAATTCACTTCAATATTCTTGCCCTGTTCTCAAGTCTGCACTTAATTCTTAATATCTCAATCATCAATAATTACATGAAGAAGTGACAATTTTACATGATACATTGCATATCCAACTACAAGATTTTATGCAGTTTACACATAAATCCTTCCAAATCTAGCTGTAAACATTAAAGGCTTGTTTAATCACTCTCTATCTTTATTCTAGCTGTTGTATAATATCATCCTAATTATTTTAAAATAGTGTTTAATGAGTTATCTTCTGTGTTCTATTTCAAACTTTTTAATGTAGCTAATATGCTATGTCAAGTGGTTAGCAGCAGCTGTAGGTAGCATGCTTCTATATCTACTTTATGCTCTGGATTGCAAAGTTAAATAAAAACATGTCCTCTTCTTCAGAAAGTAGTCCATACTCTTAAACATGTACTGAGTAGAATATAGAGTTGATTTCACTTTCTTCACGTCAGTCTGCAATCTCCAGTCCCTGCCTCTTGCTCTTTATAGCTCTTGCTTGGCAGCAGCAGGCTGAAGCTGACTTAAGTCTTACCAATTGCCACTTTCTGACGTGGTACATTCTTAGGGCTTCATGTTGGAAGCAGCGTTTTATACAGGCAGAGTCCTTTGACTTGTGGGGTCCTAAGTATGACTGAGACCCTGAGTGGGATATACCCCAATATTAACTGCAATTGCTTTTCCACCATTAAAAAATCCCTTCCTCCTGGCAGCTTCAGCAGAGAAGTAAAAAGCCAGTTGAGGATAAAGATGAAAGCAGTCCGTGGTGTTCACTGTTGATCTTTTGGGGGGAAGATTAAAACAATGAGAAGACTGTTAAACTTGTCACAGTTTGAAATCACGAAAGGACAAGAATTAGAACTGGTTTCCAAAGCATCAGCATTTGACCAACAATAAACTGACTTGAAAAAAAAAAAAGTTAATATAGTGTACTTAATTTTTAAGTGCTTTATGTTTACTTATGAGGCAATCTGATATAATTTACTTTAAGAGTTCAACAGTATTAAGTTATATACAGAAAAAGTATAAGTATACACAGAAGTACTAAGGCCATGTTTTATCTACTGAAAGAAAGACACTAGATACTAAAACCTTGTATAAAAACTACCAGTGGGGGAGTGGGGAAAAAAATCACGAAATTAAACACTGTATACCTAAAAAGAATTGCTGATCTGAATTACTGTTGATAATTCTTCCTCATATTCCAGGCTAATTTGAGAAAAAATTATGATGGATTAAATGAGAGACACAAAAAACCTGAAAAAAAAAATAAAAAACAAACCATGCACACAAAAAAAAAAACCAAAACCCCCAACATTTAAGCACTTGTCATCTTCAATATTCTTATTCACATATGACCTTTAAAGTAATAAAGGAATCATTGTCAGAAACAGACACCAATACTGGATGTATTAGAAAACCTTGCTCAATCGGAGACAAGTTCAGTAAGCTAACTGAAATCAATGCAAATTCAGTTTTCAACCAGAATGGGCTCTACATGGACAATTATGAAATTAAGTAAAATTAGTCCCTTATCTTGGGGAGCTACTGTTAATTGGGACCAAAATTTGACTTATTGTCCTACAAGCAACTTTTCTATAAACTTTTTATTAAAATGCATTAATAAATTAGCAACAGAGTATAAAAACCGGCAGCATCAACAGTCATTACCTAATAAATGGACAAGCTCATCTTATTTAAAATTTGACTTTAGCACTTACAGGTGATAACTTGCTACATATACTGTAAATACGCAAGCATACATACTGTTCATTGGTTTTGCTTCTATAATACACAGTGAGCATCGTACTGTAGTAACTACATGCTAAAAATGATATCACTTGATAATCTCGCACTTTTAATGAGACTTTGTTCTCATTTACATTGTATGTAGAAATTTTTCAGTGAAAAGAGTATCTCACAGCAATTCAAAACAACAAACCACATTTTTTCCAAGGATTTCCAACTTAAAACGTGACACCAGTTCTTTATTACTGTGTTCAACAGAAAGCTCAATAAAAAAACCAAACTGCTACACTGCTTTTATGTTAAAATAAACATTCTACAGCCAATATAAAATAAATTTCATACTTATAGAAAAACTTGGTTCAGAGACTTATCAAAGACTTTCCTGCATGGGCACTATTATGTTTGAATGGTAATCTTACACAGCTAGTGTTTTCTTAATGTCCTGGGGAGCATGATCCTTGTAAATTACCTGTGACATCTAATTAATCCTCTTTTTCCTCACAAACACATAATTAATGGCAACATTGACAATAATACACAAATTAGCTAAGTGACGCTTTATGGTGTTGGTTTTGATTAACGTCAGGAACCCAAAAATGACATTAATGTAATGCAGATCCCAAAAGGCAACTCGCACTTTGACCTCAGACATACATTTTGTTTGCACCATCACAGAGATTAATCCTTCCCTGGATGAAGACAAGACAAAACTCTGGCCACTGGCATTGCATGCTAGACTGTCGCTGAAAAACAAACTGCCTCAATTGCATTTGTTTAAGAAGGAAATCTTAATGCATAGAAAACAACGGCTTAGTGTCATTTCCTATTGTCTTGTTAGGACAAAGATAAACGAGTACTGTCTTGATTTAGATCAACTGCTTCTCTGCTAACTTCTATTATTTGCTTATTTATGGACTAGTGTTTAATTAAAAGCATACCTAGATAGAAGTCTGGACAATAAAGTTACTAAAATACTTTCCAACTTAATACTTGCTTATTTAGTGTATCAATCTGTGTTTAAACTATCCACATGTTGCAGTGGACACAACACTGATGTTATAGGTACAAACAGGTAGTGCAGGAATACTAAAATGATGCAATAAGTTTATCGTAGCTTGAACTAACAGGATAAAAGTACAATTTATGCCAATAAATAAAAAAAAAACAAAAAGACCAACTGTTTTCAGAATTTTTTTTTCCAGAATATATATTTTTATATACATACATATAACTGAATGTAGCTGCCTCAAAACAGGTAAAAGCTCCATTCCCCATTTTAAAAGCACTGTTTGCAGCTACATCACCATCTTTGAAATTAAGGTTAATTACAGTTATATTCTCATATAATCTTTTTGGTAATTCCATAAATTTAACTAATGTTACAGAACACACTAAACCACAAAGTAAGACATAATTATTTTGTAAGGTACAGCAGCCTAGTTCTTTTCTAATAAACGATATTCTCTCATCACTTCTGTCATTCAACTTTTTGCTGAAAAAGCTTATCTGTAAAAAGCTTATCTGTAAAAAGCAATAGTTGATTTAGTTAGAGCTAAGATTTATACATGCATTAGATTTTGTTAGTCAAAAAACCATAAGCAGATTTTCCTAAAATGCATGGAAAAGTGTTTAGATTTCTCATTGCAGTAAAATACAAGATTGTCTTCAATTAATGAGATTTTTTTTCTTTATTTTCTCTACTTTTGTACTGGTTCATTAATATAGACAGATGAATAGCTGTGGGTTTATCATGAACACAACAGAAAGGAAGAAGGAAAAATTATTCAAGACTAAATTACAGAAAGATTTTAACACCACAAACAGAAATCAGTAGTTCAAAATTTCAGGTAGAAAAAAAAAACCTTTTCAACACCTTTCATGCTTTGATTATAATAACATGCATATAATATCAATTATATTGTCAGCCTTTTAGATTTCAAATGTCTTATCAACTGATCTTAACTCTGCTCAGTTTAAAACTGCAACAGATACTTCGAAATAACTTGTATAGCTTTTCAATAATACTTTTAAGTTTAGGTTCTTATTACTGTAAATTTTAAAGCATTTTATGCAAAATATACTAAATTTTAAATCACAAGTACATTTTAAAGCACTGTGGAATTTAAGGGGCAAAAGGGAATCCCATAGAGGCTATATATTTACTCTAACTAACCAAGACATAAATCCAGATTACTGCAATAAATTATTTTTATTATTTGAACAGAGTAAGTACAGTATCACATTTGAAAGACATTTGAGTTTAATTCATATCTTAAAATTGACAAAGATAAACAATCACAGCCACACCAACTGAAATGCACTAATGTATATAGGATATAAAAGCTAGCAGAGACAAATCTGCTCTTTATATCATCATTGTGGCATAAGGTCATTCAAAATGTAATTGTACTTCTTTGTAAAACATAAAAAATTGTCTGGTTGGACCTGCAAATTTGAAATGGCTTTGTGTGTGTAGTAATCCTTTATCAGCTTGTGTGAACCTAGCAATTCTTTGTCTCATACACAATTTGCTGGCAGACTACAGTAACCATTTGATACTTTGCTGAATTAATATTCAGCCAGATACAACAAAAAAACTCCTAAATATATGTCTGGAAAGAAAACAACCCACTTTTAACCCTTCCAAGTTATCTCAATTTCCTCTGCACCATAGATATGATTAATATTACCCTATTAGCCTGACCGTGTCATTTTATTCTTTTGATTCCATCCAGCCTTGTTGAAAGCAATCTGTCAAGAGATACATTTATAGAAATGACTTGTTTCAGTGTTTAAGTGCTGCACATTGACTTATAATACTTAAAAATTGTTACAGCAAACTGATTTTTAGAAGCCTATAGAATTGTGTGCAAGTGTGTGCATATGAAAAGAAGTTAGTCTGTAAGGAAATTTAATTTTTCTCACAATTCAACTAACACTAGTACTCTGGCAGTTTATAAGAATCCTTATTCTAAAATAATCTTATCAGAGTTGTCTACCTAAAATTCCTGTTGTTGTCACACCCTGAAATTTAAGACCTACTTGAATTCTACAGCTGAGTGATATTTATGAATAAGGCATTTCTTATTCTTCAGTTTTACACTAACCTGATTAATATGACAGGTCCAGAAGGCAAAAAATAGCAATGTCGGTTTAGGTTTCCCTTATAGTTTAACGACATCAAAATATGTCCGTAAATATGAAAGAACACATAAATTGGTTAAATATGGATTCAGCTTTATCTCCTCAGTATTCTGTATTTCATATAAATATTTGCAAAAACCAAATACAAAAGCAATGTGCTATTAAACACACACACACAGAGGCCCTTTTCCCCTGCTGGATTTAAGATATACGTCTATAACTCTGCATTTCATCATAGAGCACAACACTGTATTTGCAGGAAATATACTCAGCATCACATCAGTATCTTATATAACCTCTTATATATAGCTAATACATAGAAGAATGGCTTTCAGAAAACACAACATTCTACATTTCAAGAACTTAATACTTACTTTACCTCAACAGTTATTGCTTACGGTGATGGAAGAAAATAATTACCATTTTAGACATTTACCTGTTGCTCTGTGAAATATTGCACAGTGACAAAATCCTTAGTTACTTAACCTAGTTGTGAGTTGGGCAATTATTTATATAAACATTCTTTATACATTCATCTGCAAACAACATCAAATCCAAGCCACATGATGCGCACATGCATATTTTGGTTTTTTTCCCCATTTTTCAGGAAGAGGTAACAACCCTATTGAGACTGTACTTTATGAAGGTCTTTAATGAGAATTCTGACTATATTTTTTTTACCAAGAATGTCAAATAAGCTTCAAAAGCAAATGTAAACTGTAATGCAAGTGACACATACTAAAAATAACCCTATAAATCTGTTCATTCTGTTTAGATAGTCTCCTGAGTTGTAAAAATGTGAGACTGCTTAGCTTTATTAGATGTTTTGGAGAAAACTAATTTTGGGAAAGTAGGCCACTGATAGTGTTACACTGTTCTAGTGATTTATAGTGAAGCCATCTAATCTTCTGTATTATCTTAGCAATAATTAGGGAAACCTATACCAAGCCTTTTTCAGGAAATTCTTTAGATAGCCATAAATATACAACCTCCTAATAAAAAGGATATAGATAATTTTATTGGTTAAATGAAGGCTAGAAACAAGCTGTCTTTTGCTAAAACAAAGCTACACAACATTTTAAAGAAAATTTTCCATTCCATTTTAGCCTGTCAAAGCAGTTCCGGTGTTTCCCATGACACAGCAGCAATATCTTAATAAAAATCTCCTTAGTGAAGGATTATTTTAAAAAATGTAAAGGACACAAAAAATTGTGAGAAAGCAAGCTGTAAAAGTTCAACATTTCAATTTAAGATATTACTGTTTGAAAAACAAAAAATCAAAGAAGCAATTTTAAAAGCTGTACCACATCTTATGAAAAAATACAAATAAAGGGGAAGAGATTTTAAGCCTTGTTGTATAATCTGAGTGCCTTAAAAATCTCTTCTTTCTACATCTGAAAAATGGTATTAAGCAGAATGTTAACATTGGTTGCATCTTTTTGTGTTTGTGCCCAAAGCGACAGCACTCTAGGGCTTTGTTTTGGGATATCTTAATCAAACGTAAGGATGGATAAGCAGATCTACACAGAACTGCAATATGACTACTGAAGACAGACAAGGCTCAAAAGCCAGCACCAATGCTTCTTGTCTTTTTATGAATATAACTTGCAAAAATTGTCATAGCATATTCTTTATTTTCAGACCAAGACATACAGCATATAATGAACCATTTTAAGAAAATATGATGGGTGAAGGGATTCTGCCTTCACTCCAGTTCAAAATAAAAGCATAAACCAGCAGTTTTAGTGTGACAGTTATTATAACCATAATACTCTACTGGACAGTGCCAAGAAGTCATTAATGCAATATTTATCTCTCTGATTCCTAAAATGCTAAGTTAATGGGCCAAATGAATTATATCAACTAAAAAGAGTAGGGCACTTCTTGTCCTGACCTCTGTTTTGTTAATCTCACAGAAAGTTTAAAAAAAAAAAGAAATAAAGCAGTTCTCATTCTTTTAATTCTGAATGTATGTGCATCTACATGGTTTTTCTGGGGAAAAAAGTAGCTTTTTGCACCTTCATTCAAAATTTCTTTGGTTACACTAAATGAATTCTCAAATATTCTGTTCAGATTTTCCAAATCTGGGGAAGAACTTATCTCTTTTGTTAAATGTGACCCATCACTACAAAATTACATGTAACAACCTGTACTGTCCAGTCTTTTTATATAGATACATATATAAATTCAGATAAAGAAATAGTCTAGTATTTAGTGCAAAATTAAATCTATGATCAGCATGGGGGAACTAATTACTGAAGCCTATGACAGCAGGGACTACAGTAGTCTGCTTCTGATTGCACACTAAATGAAAAAAAAAGAAACCCAAACAAATAACAAATCGGCATATCCAAATCAAAAACTAGATGAAATTCAGATAATGTGTGTGAGTCTTACTGAATGTGAAGAAAGAAAGGAGATATAAGGAGATATACACATATGCACCCAGAAGAAAGAAAAGGCAACTGAGCATTTAAGAAAGCAAAAGCTATCAAATACATGTATCTATATAAAACATATAGAAAACTTAAGAAGTCCATTTTCAATAGCTGTTAGTTGAGATAGCTACTAATATAGTACTTCTCTGTAATACATTAATATTTGATGTAAAAGTAACATTGAGGTCTATAGTAAATTTGCTAACAAACTAATGGAAATGCAGTGTGAGTTTAAAGGGAAGAAAATAAAAGGAATAGAATGTGTGCTCTAAGACTACTGACAATTCTCTAACCTATCACAAATTACATTTTAGCTACTGTGGGGTATGTATAGGCTCATCACAACTAATAACATTTTTCTTTCATCACGTTTGTGTTAACATTCTGCAAATCTGAAATTTTTACTGTAATGAAGTAAGGCATTATATAGATAGCATATGGTTGCTGGCTTTGTTTATATCATTTTAAAATATCTGAAAGGACCGCTTGGGCTAAAGAGCAATGTTATTCCTTCCATAGTCAGTTGATGGGTTGTTTAATAGTATTTTAAATATTCGTTAATGATAGTCACAAGGAAATAGAAAAGCACAGAAGCAATGCAGAATGGAAATATCACAATAGTTACAAAGATTAAAATGCCACTAGGGGACAGTAGAAAGTCATAAAATGAGGTTCTGTTGAAGAAGCCAGAACAAAAGGCCTTTCTTTGACAAAAAAGAAATCACAGATACACATTTCTAAATAAAAATCCTTTCACATATGAGGGTTCTAAAATTCTGCATTAAACAGCAAGGTGGAAACTGGGAGACACTTGCATGAGTCTACTTTTACGTCTTTTATATTTATATCCACGTATTTTCAAACATGCAGCACTTTCCCTTTAATAAGAATAAATTTAAGTGTGAAATAATTTATTTGCAGCACTTTTACAGTACTGTGACTTTCCAAAAGGTATTCATCATTACACATTAATGCAAACATACAAATTGACCTTTGTAATATTGGCAGTTTACCTGGCAGTAAAATTATTAGATAATGTAAGATATTGTGATATTTATTAAGCAACAGAAATAAGTGTGTAGAATTTAAGGACTAATATACTTTAGAAAATTGTTAGGAAAGATCTGCTTTACTATGGCCTGATATCAATGCATGGGCACACTCCTTTTAGATGACAACAAAGGCAGTATTCACTCAAGAGCAGGGCAGTGCTCTTCAAAAGTTCATACTAGATTCCAGTATTCATGTGCTGAATTCTGCAAAATAAAGTGAAGTACAGCACTACTTTATCTGGAAAAGAGTATCAAAATCCTGTAGCTAGTAATGATACATTCTTTTTCTTCATTTGCCAGATCAGCCATGGACTCCAAATAGTATCCTACAGACTAGAAAGTTTGTTCAGGTATTGTAGTTACAGAACTGTCAGAGCTTATATTGGAAACATTCAAAGCTAATAAAATCAGAGGAACCTGCCAGACTGATAGGTCCTTCAGCTGAGATGAGTACAGGAAGCAAATGTGTATTTCAAAAGTACTTCAAATTTTTTCATTTCCAAAGCAATGCATTTCAGCCTAGAAATTCTCTAGATATTGGGAGCATCTAATCCTCAGTGATACATTTCACAATGCATAGGAGATTATCCGATAGCTATGTAGCGCATTGTGAATTCTTTTTTGCTTCTCTCGCACACAAAAACACACAAAGAGTTTGCAATTGCTGAAAGATTATTCCCATTCCAGAGTGGTAAAATGCAGATTCAAAACAGCAATGGAACTCTCGTCTCCTCACAGCTTTGTAATTGCAGTCATCTCATAGCAGTGTCATGAGCTTGAGTATTTAACAGACCTTGGACAATGATATAATTAGGCATTTGAGCGCAAATAGTAAATCTTTTTTTCTGTAATAAGGGATAGGCCTGTTTTCAAATGGAAAACTTAACTGCCACACCTTTATGTGGGTGCAAAAACGAGTAGGGAAGTCTAACGAAGCAATGTATGTGTAACAAATACACAGACCAGGTAGCTAAACAAACACCCTGAGCTTGAAAAGACTACTCTTGTACTGCAACACTGAAGGAAAGAAAGAGAGTGAGAGAAGGTGGAGAACAAAAGGGGAGAGACAGGGAAGGCAAAAGGGAGAGAGGGAGAGAGAAGGAGAGGGAAAAAAAAGTAAATCATCTATATTTTAAGTATCTCTAATAATTTTTATCAGACATCATGTGGCAGAGAGACAAAAATCTCAACGTATGTTAAAATTTATAGGTGAACAGCATAGGCAATGGACAGTCAAGAACTAAAAGCCCATTTCCCAGATAGTACTGGAATTTTTTTTAATCTGCTTTGTATTTCAATAACTGGTTCAGTTGAAGTTTCCCTCCAGGTGAGTGCATATATCACATGACTTAAAAACAAGCTACTACGTTAAGCTGTGATACTTCAAGAAGAGTAAAATTTCATATGAGATGGGATGTTTTTGTTTTGCAGATTTCAAAAAATATTTCAAACTGCCTAGGAGACATATTTTAAAATTAGGCAGGGACGCACTCACTTCTATGAATGCAACAGGGGATATTACTTTTTCAGTCATTATTATGACCCTGGAAACCCAGCTAAGATGTTTACTCTCAGGAAAAAAAAATGTATTTGGAGGTCAAAAGGACTTCTAGGAAATGACCCAGGGAAAACACTTCAGCCAACAGTGAATTTCTTCAAACATTTCCTCAAACCCTCTGAACTGTGGTAGGATACAAACATGCTCTTAAATGCTTAGCTGAAGAGCACAAACTTATGATCCATTTTGAAATTGTAATTAAGCACATGAAAGTGTTTTTCTAAATTAAAATTCAAATCCTAAAAGGCAGAATGTGCTCAGTAGCAACTGATGTTACTGAAATCAATTACTAAATAGATAAAACACAGTAACTAGAATGAAGCTTGAAACATCACTCTGAAGCCCTCATAGCTTTGTGCTGAAGTTCTCAGAACTTCAGGGACACTTCACAGAAGCGATAACTTAGCAGTACAAAGGATCAAAGTATTAGCATCTTTTAAAAGGAACTAGTATTTGGGGTATGAGTAAAATCACTAATTGAGGGTTAGTAAATATTTTTATAGTTGGTTTATTTTTAAAAAATCAGATTCACAGAAGTTTCACACAGGCCGATGCTTGGATTCTCCATCAGCAATACCATTGTGCCCTTACTGTGTGTTTTCAGCATACTTTTTTCTTATATTTGACTTCATGTCTTTAATTAATACATTATTTGTGCTTACTTTTCCCTTAGCTTCCTAGTCCCTTTTTCAAACGCTCTACCCAGAAAGAGTACTTCTTCCAACTGCCTCTAAAATAAGACTTTATTTTGCTGCAATACTTCCTTCCTGCTATTACCAGAATTCACCCTCACACTGTTGCATCCCTTCCCTACTTTCCTACCTCAAGATTCTCACTGAACTAATTGCTGCTTTTACTTTCAATGTCACATGGCTCTCTGATGTAATTTCTTTCCTTGCTCATCATCTCTTGATTTTCCCTGCTTGTGTAATCACAGAAAATGACATAGTAGTGTAATGACTTCTGATCTGGTATTATCCGATAGGTCAAATTTAGGTTTTCCTAAATCAGGATCCACATTTCTAACAGCTTAGAATCTGGTGCTTTGATGTGCTCAACTGCAAGCTAACTCTCTCAGAAGGACTATTCGTTTACACTTTCATTTAACTGTAGGTTGTAGTTGCTTTTAACTGACCTCTGAAATGTTGCAGTTTGTGAAAAAAACAAAGGTTTATCCCTGTAAGAGGAACTTTTGTGTGAGATGCTGTTGTCTGTTGTAGTATATGGAAAAAAAAAAACTAATGGATTTACGCCCAGTGATCAGAAAGACATGGCTTGCCAAAATATTTCGAAAACTGTGGCAATATCAAATCTTAAATGGAAACTAATACCCAATACCCTATAAAAAATTAAGGAACCTAGGATACTCTTCTTCTTTTTAAAAAATCTGTTAGTGTTTTATTTCATGGAAAGTATCTTTTTGAGAGAGTAACTTATTTCTTTGTCCTAAACAAACTAGAAAAAATAGTGTGCACATGCTAAAACTTAAATCTACCCGTCACCCATTTAATTCTAGGTGCATGGGAAACAATAGTTTGTTCTGATACAGCACCTGATTGATATTTCCAGGGTGTGAAAAACTCTACCATGAGATTAGGCTGATATTGCATATTCAAACACATACAATGATATATTTGTCATTGCTATTGACCTTTATCTCTCCAGTTTCCTGACAACCTTTTTACAGTTATTGACATTACAAATACCAGCGACAACGTGCAGGGCAAAGTATAACCTTTCATTTACCTTCATGTCCCTCAAATGACTCACATAGGTAGTTTCAACAAAAGCTGCAAACAATGATACTGTTGATTTTTTTTTCTTAACTTGCTAAAATGTTTTCCATTTCCCTCTTGTTCTCTGAAAATCATGCCAATAACTCACTACAAAGGAAATGATTTCAAATGAATACAGGTAATTAGAAGTGTCAAGAAATCAGCAGAGAGTAGGGTGTCTGCCATCATTTCTGTGGAAAGAGTGCCAGATTCCCTTTCAAAAAGGTCTTTGTCATTTTTTAATAGAAGGTAATTAATGTAGACTACAGTAAAGTGTACAAGATCCCAGTCACTTGTCTTTCGTTCCTTAGAAATGGGACCATAAAGATGTTTTGATTTCTAGAAACAATCTTCTGAGGTTATTTAAAAATGACTTTTAATTACAAGCATAGTCTTTTTAGTCTTTTCATTATTTTAAAAGCAAGAAGAGGAAGAATTTGGAAAGGGCTCATTTGTAAGGGTGAAAAGTAAAGTTTTATTTTAAAAAGTCCAGAGCTAAACAGTAGTTTGTTTTGAAAGCAAAAGGATTATTTCACCTAACTGATAGTATCCACTTAGAAGAACACTAAAACCAGATCTGAACATGGAAATCTACCCACTAGTAGCTCACACATTCAGCTATCTAAATACAGAAATGGGAAAGACTAATGCATTTGTAGTGAAAATTACAGATATCCAGTTTGCAAAATGGTACATACCAGTGCTAACAAAAATAATTATTTTGATATTTTTATAACCATACCTCTGACAAACAAATTTTTTTAAATAGTCTTGCACAAAGTTTAACATTTCAAAAAAAATGAGCACTTTATGGAAAACTATTTATTCTGAAATGTAGAAAAAATAGGGTTTATGGTTTAGAAAAATGTGTACAGTAAACCAGAAAGTCAAATCATTAAGTCACTAGTGCATTAAGTACCTTCCTTTCACATGGAGTTAATGCCTCATGACAAGAAAAACCAACCAAGCCTAATAAAAAGTGTCTTAGCAACACATCTAATCAACTAGGTAATCCTAATATGCTACTAATATGAAGAACTATATTCTTTGCTGTCATAAAATTATCCAGAACTTTTCTGATTATAATTGCAGTACTTCCCTATTTCTCTTCCTGTTTCCTACAATATGTCAGCCTTCCCTGATCCTTGATGACATAGAGAAATAACCACTGAATTAAGAGATTGAAATTTTTCCTCTCTTTTCAGTTTCATGATGGTGGACAGCTAGAGGGTTTCAAAATTATACATGTACCACTACAATGAGGTACACCAATACAGAAATTTTATTTTAAGCAAAAGACCAAGTTTAGTGAATGTGGTTAAGTACTGTGAAACACAGGCATTAAAACTTTTTTGCTAGTGGAAAAAAGGTCTAAAAATATGGAAGACTGATAACAAAGCATAGGGTATGTAAGAAAAAAATCACAAATTTTAACTTCGCATTTCCATCTGTATGTTCAGTAATAGAAGATATTTATAATAACATTTACCAACACTATTTATTTGTGTTACAATGAGGTCATCAGTTTGGATTTTAAGGCAACATAGACATCTAAAAGGAAGAGGCTGACAACCTTCTGATTTATGTAAATCAAGCCTAACACATTTCATAGTCTGCATGTCACTGCCAACAGGAATTAAAAAGTAGTAATAAACACAAACAGCTCTCTGCTTCGTGGTTCAGAAAACAGTTGATAGATCTTAGGGCAGAAATTCCCAGTCTTCAGTTCACGTCTTTTCTTCTGGATCTGCAAGCTGACATTTCCTACTGCACATGTAGATTCACAGCTGCAGGTGCTCTCTCCTTGGTGATTGCTTCTACTGTCTGCTAAAATCAATGGAAAGACTCTCACAAATTCCACTGGGCATTATATTATTTTCTACAGTGATAAAATCCAGAAAAGGTGCTGCGAGAAATCGTAAAGGTTCATTGCCTACTCTACAGCTCAGAAGAATGACACTTGGAGACCCACTATTTCTAATCAGGTTTAATCTGTGTTTCTAACTCCCTTGAGCAAGAGGGGCAAAAGTTGGAAAGAGCAGACCCATATATGTATTTTTAACATTAAGAGGGAGTTGAAACCTTTGATCTTGAGACAAATCTGGAAAAGCAGTTAAAGTACTGTAAAGTAAAGTACTGTGTTGAGTATGAAATTGAGTATGAGACCAGTGTGTTGAGTATGAAATTTAATGAAATGAAATGCTTCTAGAAATTGAGGCAAAACAGTTGTAAGCCTACAAATAAGAGAAAGGTTTTTGCCCTAGGAAGCCATGAAATTCAGTAGACTAGTCAGACAAACTGTCTGAAAAATTGCTATTATTCTACTACTAGTTTTATTTCTCAGAATAGGTAAAAATGTAAAGTTACTCTATTGTTGGGCTAAAATTCAATAGCAGGGTAAAATTATTGTAGAAAATATAGTAAAAACCAAACAAACAAACTTATAACTTCTTAAAAGAGCATCAAAGTGAATAAGTAACCTAGCAAGTTCTTTATTATAGCTGTATCTTTGTGATGAGACACTGCATAAAGTAATCCCAGCCTCTGTATATCTATCAGAAGTGTTAACTGAAGTCTACCAGTAATGGTCTGATGTAAAAATGTAGAACACTCCTTTAACACTTGTACGACCAAGTCTGGGTCACTATTTTGCAGTATCCTAAATGTGTGACTTGACACTAACTAATTGCTTATCCTGAGCAACCGTCTCAAGCTCTCTGTGCTTGAACCATCCTACTGTGTATAAGACAGTAGCTTTCCAAATGCAATACATTAGAGAAGTATTAAGACATTTCAAAATTGCATGTAGCTAGACACACAGCTGGAAGTTGCTACTTCAGGGAACAGGAATTACTGCTGGCAATATAACAGGCAACAGTGGTATTCAGCCAGAAATTTAGAGACAGGTGAACATCTCACTACTGAATTCTTGAATCTATCTGCTGGACTAATTGAAAGTTAGCTTACGGAGGAGCAAAAAAGCCACTACCACCCCTCTCATGTCACTGGCTGGAAAGTTAGCTTCCCACACTTGCGAGATGGGTGGCACAGATTAAAGACCCAGATTTAAACAGAGAGTAGGGAAATACAATACCCTGGCCAACAGACAACTGATTATTTAGACACTTTGCCAGTTTGGTAGAAAATTCTTCCCTGGCCCTAAAAATAAATGTATCTGTCATAAACTAAAGTGGATATGCTTGAGAAAAATCTTCCACTGAATCCCATTTCTGTTCCAGTAGGTGGGTTTATTTTACAAAAACACATTTAGCCCAAGAAAGAAGAAGGAAAAAACAGAAGACAAACAAACAAACAAAAAACCAACCAACCAACCAACCAAAAAAAAAAAAAACCACAAAACAAAAAAAAACCCTGACACAACAAAACCCTATGAAAGTTAAAAATTTTAAGTAGCTCTATTCCTATTATTCTACTGATCTCCAACTATAACAAAAAGCATAACTGGCGCTGGGCTGAATATACAGAGACAAAAGACTGAACCTTTTGACAACCACTCATATTCTTGTCCACCCCTTAGTTATAACAGGGAATACAAAGATAATTTTTAATTGAGTTGGGAACTTTTTAATAAAAGAAAAAAAACCATTCTGAAAATAAGTGCTAAGCTAAATATTACAAAGAAACCACATAAACATTATATAGAATATGTACAACTTATTTATGTTTAAGCAAATATGTTGAATGATACAGTAAGATTTATACTTCCTGTAGGGTTTTTTTTCCACTTAATAGATTTCATTAATTACTAGCAAAGATACCAGTGGTTGTGCCTTGCCATCTACTAGCATAGAGAAAGAAGCATGACAGATCTGGAATTGTGTATTGGGCATGCAACTTTTGTTTTCAATTATAGTACTTTACCAGATCAACACACAGGGAAAGGTCTGTACTTTATGATAAAGAGTAAACACAGTGAACATTTAACTATGATTATTTCCCTGCCAAGTTATTTTAAAGAGCCTCATTCATGTGCAAAGAGTTTTGTAATGATAAATCTATTTCTTCCACCATAAAAATGGGATTTTTCATTAAATCTATACCAACATTTTGCAGCCCAAGCATATTAAAACAACATCAATGTTTAGAACCTGCATGACTAAAAAAAGTAGTTGACCACAAAGATGCGTCCTTTGAACTGTTTACACTCATGCATCCCAGTGGGACTGTTACTTGTTGAAGGATAACAAATAAATGAAACAGGAAGCTGTTTTAAACTGTTATTGAATGTTGCCTCAAAACTTTTCCCTATTTGTTTGCTGCAGAAGTACAGCTTTCACTACAGCACAGTTTAGGCCAGTAGTAAATATTGTCTGTTTTTTCCTGTGCCCATGTGTGCACAGGCATGCAGACATCTAAATGCCATGTTGGCAGAACAAAAATTTTAGTATTAATAACAATAAGCAAAATATAGCTTAGGATTATGTATTGCATTTGCCCTTTGTGCAAGGTACAGGAGCAATATATCAATGTAGTTTAAAAACACCCTGGAAATTACTGCATTTCCATTCTTAGCACGCTAGGTTTTTTAGGACAAGAGAAGAAATCAATCCTTGCAGTGGCCAGCAAGTTCTAGAGATTCAGCTGGTTCAGGTCAATATGGAACAATTCAAGCATTCTTAACTATTCAGTGAGGTCATCTTTTTGTTAATATTTACATTACATCACGTATTCTTCACTTTAATAACAAGAAACCACATTTAATAATAAAATTATTAATAATTATTATTAATAACTGCTAATAATAAGATTCCTATCTAATCATAGAATAAAATCTAAACCTAACAATAAATAATATCTAACACAAGTTAATGTCTTAAAATGAATTTTGAAAATGAGTTAATGAAACAGGGCCAGCAATTTCAGCTGTCAAGGTACCAAATGTGAATACAAAACTAAATACACCAAAAATTCTCCCCACTTAGATCAGCAACAAACTGGCCCCTGTTACAATTATTATCTTCTCAATTCCAGAAAATGCAGGCACAAAGTGTTACCACTTAGTAATCACCAGGAAATTTTAATTTTCCTAGATATCCTATCTATTTCAAAGTTAGCAAGTTGCAACAACCCCTGGCTATAGCTTTCATATCTCCTGTAAGCCACTGAAATGTAAATGTCTGGGAATAGATACAAAACCATTAACTAGGTGAAACTAGACATACAAGCACTGAAATTAGAATTAGCTGCAAAACAAAAATTAGAATTACTGGGACATCTGAATCAGCATGGACTCTAGAAGATCTTACCAGTGGTCTTAGCTTTTTCATGTGTAATAAGGAATTATCTTTCCCATTTACTTCATATTGTGATAGAATTAATCAGTGAATACAGTCCAAAGCAATAGAAAAAAAAAAACACACTTTTTTTTTTTTTTAACTTATTGTTAAGTTAAAGCAAAGTGAACACAATTTTCAGCTCTATTTTGGTCTCACACGTAAATTGTAAACTTATCCACATCAAAATACAGTTTTGTTAATTGTAAACAGACAGGCAAGATGTACTTGTCTCTCACAAAAATTCCATTTAATGGAACAACAGACACTAAATACATGCAGAACAACAAAAGGGCCATTAGAGAGAAGAAAGGACTGTAAGATTTTAATTTCGACTGGGAAGCCTGCTGGATGAAGAAAGGCTGATAAAACTTCAATCTTGAGAAAAGAAGGCTCAGAGGAGACCTTATCACTATGTTCCAATATTTAAATGGTGGCACCAAAGAAGTTAAGAGATTCCCTTTTTACACAGAGTTACATGGAAAAGACAAGGAGCAATGGGTATTAGTTACTCC
Source organism: Pezoporus flaviventris (assembly GCF_033815535.1). Classification (NCBI taxonomy): domain Eukaryota; kingdom Metazoa; phylum Chordata; class Aves; order Psittaciformes; family Psittacidae; genus Pezoporus; species Pezoporus flaviventris. The sequence goes on along the minus strand of NW_026892584.1, from coordinate 18,570,445 downwards.
TGGGAAGATTCCAACTGGACACAAGAGGAAAACTTTTCCCAGTAAGAACAAGCAATAACTGGAATAATCTCCCCAGGGAAGTGGTGGATTCCCCAACATTGTATTTTCAAGATTCGGCTGGACAGGGTGGTGGGACATCTATTCTAGGTCATGCTTTGCCAAGAAAGGCTGGACCAAATGGTCCTTGAGGTCCCTTCCAACCTGGTATTTTGTGATTCTACACTTCTAGGAGATGCAAGAGAAAACAATCTTGGGAAATACTGTTACTCTTCCAGAGGTCTACATCTCATGACAATCTGGTATAATGGATAAGAAGGATTAGGTTCTCCAAACTTTACATAAAAATAAATAAGCTAATAATTTGAAGAGTAGAAAAGGGAAACTCCCTGGTACAGAATTCACTGGTTCAGGTAAGCAGACCCACTGTTTCTTAACATTTGTGCAATAGAGCCAATAAATAATTTTCTCTACATACTTTCATAATTATAAAATAAGAAATTCTGGATCACATAACTTTTCTGCCACTTAAAATCTACAGTGATACTTTTTGCATTAACGTAATTGCTATACAGTGTACTAAATGTGATTCATTTTAATGTTATATCGATATGACTGACCTCATAATAAATATTATGGTCCCTGGTCTTTAAATGTTGAACAGTGGTGCTCAGGTCAATGGCATATTAATATGAGTCAACTACTTTCATGAATTGTTAATTAATTACTTTTGCTGTTTTGCACATTACACTCGTCCTCAAAGAAATAACAATAATGCTTTTTTTTCCAAAAGAGAGAAGAAAAACATATAACTGTTAAGCCAAAGCTAAGTTAAATCCATACTGTTCCAATTGCACGGATGCCAGTAGGAGCCTTTTTAAATATTACTTAATATTTGGATTAACATACTGCTCTGTTTTGAATTATCCCCAGCAAAGGATATTTTGGCTAAGATATAATGCCAAGAACGTTTTGAAGTCAGGTTGAGGCAGCTATAGAATTGACATAAAAATGAGCAAGTTGAGTTCAAGCTCTTGCAGGAGTTTTCAGCATAAGCAGATCTACAGTAGCTAGTCCTCTGTGCATATCTTCAAAACTTGCAATACTGAAAGATAAAATCATACTTACAAGTACAAAGGCTAAAGCGCAGTAGCACTTTTGACCCCGAAGGTTATTTTATAATAATAACTGTGTATCATACAAACAGAAAAAGAAAATAGAGACTGTGCTCCTGTACAAAAAGGACCGCATTCTCTTCTTCGCTGCAGCCTCTCTGAAGTGGCGCAATTCTCTGGGTACAGTGAGGTTATGGTGGACTACAATTCTACAGACAGAAGACTCTGAACTATGAATCTAACTGTACTTCTAAAATGAAAAGGTTACCAAGGACAACCACTTTAAATATTCAAGATTTCTTAACAAGCTGAAGTTAACTATTTGGGAGTCAGAAAGCATGAGAATTAAGGTCAGCTTGGCTATAACCAGTACACAGTCGTATATTTCATAAAATCATAGAATTGTTTAGGTTGGAAAATACTAAGATCATGAAATCTAACCGTTAATCTAGCATTGCCAAGTCCACCACTAAACCATGTCCCTAAGTACCACACAGAATCATAGAATTGTTTAGGCTGGAAAAGGCCCTTAAGATCACTTCTCTAATCCTGCTGACTATGCTATTTCTGATAGAAGCCAGGATGCTGTTGGCCTTCTTGGCTACCTGAGCACAACCTGGCTCATGTTCAAGCAACTGTTGACCAGCACTCTGTCATGCCTTAAGCCTAGCCAGTAACTCAGAACCACGCAGCCACTCACTAAGTCCCCCTCTTTTTCCCCCTCCCAGCTCCTGGAGGGATGGAGAGGAGAATCGAAAGAATGCAAATCCCACAGGTTGAGATAAGAACAGTCCAGTAACTAAGGTATAATACAAAACTACTACTGCTACTACCAACAATAATAATGATAAGGGAAATAACAAGGGGAGATAATATAAAACTAAAAGGGGAAAAGGAAAACAATAAACACAGCTAATGCAAAACAAAATTGCTCACCAGCCACTGACCAATACCCAGCCTGACCTGAGCAGTGACCTGGCCTTCTGGGCAGCTCCCCCCAGTTTATATACTGGGCATGACGTGTTGTGGTATGGAATACCCCTTTGGCCAGTTGACCCAGGACACACTCCCAGGTCATTTTACACAGGGCAGCTTTCCAGCCGCTCTTCCCCAAGCCTGTAGTGTCGCATGGGGTTGTTGTAGCCAAACTACAGCACGCAGCACTTTGCTTTGTTAAGGCTCACATAGTTGCCCACAGCCCATCCATCCAGCCTGTCCAGATCCCTCTGTAAATCCTTCCTACCCTCAAGCAGATCAACTCTCCCACTAGGGAACTTGGTGGGAATCTGCTAAGTTTGCAGTTGCAAATGGGGGGTGCACTCAATCCCCTCATCCAGGTCATTGATAAATACATTAACAGAACTGGCTCCAGTGCTGAGCCCTGGGCAGCACCACTGGGTGACCAGTGAACTCTACTGACCACAACTCTTCGGGTCCAGTCATTCAGCCAGTTACTATTTACTTTATCCTATTGTCCTAACACGCCTTTTTTTCTTTACTAAAAGCCACAGGACACATGCTATATATTCAGTATCTTGCATTTTCCCAGATTGCTACAAGCGAATTGTTTTTAATGTCTTCATAACCCTGTTCATCATTATTGATGGATGGCTAATACTCTTTTCCTCAAAGGTAGAATTATTAATATGTTTAACCCAGTTTTGGTTACTTTTGCACTGTTTACTCACAATTCAGGGGAAAAGGCAGTTAGTGACAAATCAGCTTCATATTTAGGTGGCCTAACTGAATGCCTAAAAATTTTCAATGTCCATATTTGTTGTTATATTTACTATATAAAGCTTTGTGTTAAAATTGTGCTGTTTTCACATTTTACTGGAATATATCTGTTTGCCTTCCACCATTACTACAATGTTTCTATCAGCACTTCCGTGCTTCAAGATGGTAAGCAGATAAACATGGCTATTCTTAATTTATTTGGAGTATTATTATCTTACAGTATTAGAAGTATGATGACAAAATTCATTTGTATGCAGTGATAAAATTATAAGCATTTTACCATCATCAACCCATTTAAGAAGACTCAAGGTTGCCCATGAAATCTATATTGAAAATTTCTTTTTATTATTTATCTATGCAATTTTAAAATGAATGAAAAAGCTTAAATTAAATTCATATTTTTAGAAATATATGAAACATAGCTCATAGGATGTGCAAAACAGGCAACTACTTGGCTAAACAGTCTCAGAACACCTTATCTCATTCTTACTCAGACATGGTTAAGTACAATCTTCCTGTGTTGAAAATATTATAATTAAAATATCCACTCATATTGTTGAAGCAAGCATCCCTTCCTGTTTATGTCAGGACTGCAATTTCTCCAGGGTTTCTGAAGATCTCCAGTTTACTCATCACTCCATTTTACCACACAACTAAGGTAACATCATGGTAACACAGACAGCATCATGATCAGGTATGCACACGCAACATATTTAACAGAATGACAACTTCCAGAGATATTACATAATTTAGTTCAGCACATACATCTCTGTCATAGTTTTTGGACAAAATAGTCAGCGGATAATATACAATTAACTATGTTTATAGGAAGATTTTGGCATCGAGAAATGGGTCAAGATCAATTTTGGACAATGGTGCCGTTTTCATGAATGGGACCATAACCTATATGTAAAGTTTAGCTTTCTGTAGGAGCTATTTTGAAAACAATCTTAGGGCCTGAGACAGAAACACTTATCTAACAAGACTCAAATTAATTTTGACTTATTCTTCTAATACTGCAAAGTAATGGAATATTTCTGTTTAGACTTTCTGCAAAACAGCTTTTGATTTACAGTAAATTGTAAGTTGAAGAACATGCAAAGTAATGGAATATTTCTGTTCAGACTTTCTGCAAAACAGTTTTTGATTTACAGTAAATTGTAAGTTGAAGAACATTTAAGCAACTCCAAACCAGAGTGTTTAGGAATTCTTGTGAAAATTAACTACAGTGGCCATTACTACTTTGTGAGAATTTATTACTCTACTAAAACATAGGAAGTATTTTACAGGTTTTGAGTTATACTTCTGCTTAATCAGACTAAATGTATTCAATGAATTTTAGAACAAAAACCCACAAAGGTAATGTAGAATGAAAAACTATGAATACTACAAGGTTCTTTCAGAAATTCATTCCTAAGTATCTTATTGTACTATGATTTTTATTTTTTTTTTATCTAGGAAAGAAGACACATCAGAGAGAGAGAAGAAAGAAAATCTATTCCACTAGCAACACACTATCCAATCACAGCACATCTGCCTTTCTTCTGTGATGACAAGGATGCACAGATGTTTTTTAATATCCATAAACCAATATGCTAACTATAAAACCAAAGGAACACATACAAAATACTGCCAGTATTTCTATTAATTTAAGATAAAAACAAAGATGAAAACAGAATGAATCGGTTTCTTCAAAGAAATTTCTTTCTACTTATAAATCAGAGTACTAAAGAGAAATAAATACATATGTATCCTAGTGATCTAACACCCATCCCAAGCTAGCCCCATCTTGTGTCACTGCCTAAGTCATGCAAATTACACCAGAACTGCCAGTTGACTAAGATTAATGACACTGCGCCAGCTTCTTTGTTTCTCTCTGTGGCCGTTTAGTGTGAAATACTATCCAAAAACATTATCTATCCTCTATTAATCCCACAAATTTGTTCACACCATGCACATTGTTTAGGGCAATTTACAACAGGAACATACTGAGCACAATTGCATTTAATTACTTGGGTTCTAATTACATTCATTAAAGGCTAATAAAATAAATGAAACAGCTTTAAAAGCTTCTGCAAAACACATGGGTCTTGTCTCCCTCATGAAGCATGCTGTAGAGGTTTGATGTGAAACATAGATTTCAATATATATGTCTGCCTATTATGTATCTGTTATATGCACAAAGACATTGAAGGCACATTTATTTATTTATTTTTATATATATATAAACCATATGTACGTCAATTCTGAATGACCCTGAATACTGCTGATATTTACTTATATTACCAGCCATGAAGATGCCAGGCACCCCCAACTACTTTTTAATGTGGTATGTTGAGAAGGAGAAATATCAGTTTTAACATTCCAACCCAGTTCTTTTAACTGTTTCCACCTGTACTACAGCTATCCCCTCATTTTTTTTCATCTTATATCTGCATTACAAAAGATATAAACCAACATCAGAAAGAGTGAAAGACAGCAAGAAGGAGAGAAGAAAAGAGCAGTGAAAACCACATTACTTTATTTGGTACATATTTTTAAAAATATTTTGTTAAGGCTCATTTCTGATATTCATCTGAGGATCTGAATTTCTTCTTAGTAGCTATTTACATTAAAAAACACATTCTGCACTCTAGGCAGTCTAAATAAATCCCCCACAGTGGTTAAAAATACAGCTTGTTAATAACACAATTTCCTAATTCTTACGTGTCTATGCTATTTCCATTGTGCTTAGAATGCAGTTTATGGTAAAAGACAGAGCCTGGAACATGCTGCTGACAACTGTGCCATAGAGAATTCAGCACTGGATATTTAGAAAAAGTGCTTATGGTGAGCTCTGTTTGTTACAACTATTCATCTTTCTTGGATTACAGGAAGATGATCTTGGTAATCAGTGAATGAAACAAAGTTCTAGTTAATCATCCTACAAACCTTATACAATGTACATATGTGGTCTTAGCTGAAAATCCCGATTTGGCACAATTGGAAATTTAAAACTACAGTACTATGCATCACAAATATAACAGTAATCAAACGTATCTGCCAACAGTTAAAAAGTATATAAACTTACACACAGTTTTGTTTTATGAAGAAATGGAAATAAATAAAAAAAAAACCAGCCTTGATGATTAACCTCCAAATACTGCAGAATTTTAATAAATGTAAGCGCCATAAAACACTCAAAGATTTGGTGCAGATTCTATGAAGTAAATCAGGTCCATCCAATGTATTTTCCTCTTATAATTTAATAGACATTCTTTGGCTAGCAATTTCTTAATTTAAAAATATTTTAACTATTTCTGGGGTTTAGTCCCTCACTGACAAAATAATTACATTTTACCTTAAAATAAAATATAAAACAATTTTTCTCTTTGGAATATGTTTCACAAGAAGCATGCTGTGTTGGTGCAGCACTTCAGGCAGTTTAACTGAGAGTAATAAAATAACCATGGCTATGTGTATCATTTTAGAAAGTTCACCTTAAAATTATACAACTTTGCCACATACACATCTCAAACTGTTTCTTATTATGATCACAGGATCAATTTCTTTTTCAAACTATTAAAAGAGCAGACGTTTAAAACAAGCACATGAATACCTCATTCAGATATATAAACCCCTCATTCGTGAATCAACATTTGCTTTGGAGAAGGGAGGAGGGGCACCCATCCTGCACAACAAAGCAGCAGCTCGATACAGCTGCCATCTGGCTTCCTCCTGCAGTTCACTTCCCATAGCAAACAAGATCCACAGTTTAAGGAGTGTTGGGGAAGGGAGAGGGGCTGCAGTTTTAACCTTACAGCTTTATGATGGGGCATTTTTCCACTCTATAAAAACCCCTCTTAATATAGGAGAATGGACGGCTCAGGAAATTGTTAGTAGGATAGAAAGTTTTTCACTTCTGTGTTTCTGGTTCAGATCCACATCTGCTTGGTGGTAACCAAATATAACTACCACCTAAAGGCCTTTTTAATGAAATGATTTAGCTGACCTCAGTACAATATCTAGTGAGCAAGCATCCATATCACTAAAAGCAACACCAAATACAATAAACTCTTTCCTCCTCACTGCGCAGAAATTGCTTCTCACCAGTAGCAGCTGAGAACATCCCGAACATTAACACATAAACCAAACTATCTTAAGTACAAGAGAAGAAAGAGTGCTAAAAGCACAAAACAGTCACTGAGAGGTCTACCATGTGATACGCCGTTTCTCCTTAAGCTCATGAAACCATAAATTTGTCAACTTTCAGGTTATGTTCTAATGTCTATTGTCCTTACCTTTTCTTGAGTAGAAGTGATAGAAATCTTTGCAGAAAAGAATCCAACAGTTTAGCTTTGCATTTATACTGGAGCAGCTAAAGACTCAAACTGACAGACATAAATTCTCTGTTCTTTTTGTATGTTGTGTAATAGTGTGCATTCACCAATTTGTACATTTACAAAAAAGCAGCAGACCCAAAGATTCAGGCCGAGTGCTCTGTTGGTTCTATCACAGATGACTATAACATAAATATATGCTGAAGCAATGATACAAGTGCTGGTTTAAAAAGCAATATAAAACCTAGCAGTTTACTTGTTCCAAACAGTAAAGATTCAAGTCCTTTCCCATTTAATTACCATTAATATCAATGGAAGCCCGAAAAGGTTTCATTGCAATCAACAGTTTTTCCATTCCTTCAGCGGGATCTGACTGTATACACACGAATGCTGAGATACTCAACATAAAATACAGACAGTTCACAGCAGGACAAAATGAAAGAGAATTTATTTTCATATCTAAAAAAAAGCAGCATCCAGTTTATAGTCAAAGTAAAATAAACTTCAAATCAAACATTCACATAGCTGGAAAGGTCAAATGCTGTTCTAATACCATACAATTGAATGGGTAATATCCATTAAGACCGATCAGTGAAAAACACCAACAAAATGAATAAATACAACCCAAAAGCTAATGACCTCAATCCCTGGCAGCCCCTTGACCCTTATTACTACAGCTGCTGGTGTAGGAAAGGATTAAAGGGGGCTAGAAATCATTGGGTTAGCATACAAGGGCTCAGAAATTTGACCTTGCTTACTTACAACACATATCCCCTACTAAAAATGAGTATATGAGGAAAATTAGAAACAGAGCTAGCAAAGGTCAGCTTGAGTGCAGATAAACTAAGAAACAGGAGGCTTGAAAAGCAGAAAGGTTTTATTTCTCCCACAACACTTTGTTGTAACCAAGATGGTCTTAAGGACAGAAGCATGAGTAGGGCAGCTGGCATTACTGAACACGCTAGATAAAATTTTGAGCACTCACTTTCTTCATGTCTTAAACAAAACCAGCAGCTTTCAAAGCTAAATGAAAGAACAACTACTCACCATTAGGTATGTACCAACAGGTCCATATGTCATAAGACGTATGAATAATATCCTCATCACCATGACCAGAAAACTGGACTTCCCCACTAATTGCAACCATAAATTCAATAATCATGACACTTTTGTCAAACTGCCTCTGAAATACTCCTATACTAAGATACTTTCCTAGGTATTAAGGTTAACATCAAAGATGATAATCTACAAACTAAAATGCACAGAAAACCACAGACTAACAAACTTAACTCCAGAAACCTGCAAACATCTGAAACACACACACACAAATAAGACATACTTAGCTGCTATCCCATTCACTCTGAAAAATCTTGTGATACCATCCAAAGAAACCACCAACTATATAAAGAAGACTTTTAGTCAAAAAAATACACTTCTATGAAAAGATCATGTTTATTTGAAAGAGATACCCAAGCATTACAGAGGGAATTACAGCTGTCAAATAATACGGTGCTTTGTACCTAAAGAGAAAATCATTAACCAACTATAATAATTTCTAGAAGATGCCACTTTGAAGATGTCTTCCAAGAACCATCTTGGCCTTCTAACAGCCTCTAGCCTCAGAAAACTCACCACCAGAAACATCGTAGGTACAACCCAAAGACACATTCGATTATACAACTGTGCTTTCCATAATATACATCCAAATACAGCTTATCCCAGTAATCTGCCATCATACAGCTGTGATGTATGTAAAACTAAACAAAAACTACATATCAAATTGATAAAGCTTATAAAGGAAAAAAATACCCATCTATGAGCATGTCAGTAGTCACTGTGTTTCTGATCTCTCATTCCTTCCTCTCTGATTGGTCACACACTATGTCCCTAGGCTCAGGTAAAACCAACAAATATCTTTGAAATTTTGGTAAGCAGAACTCATAATTCCACCAGATGCCAAAAATCATGGATGCAAGAGAGTGCTTTTATCGCACATTTTAATCTCCCTTTCTTCTCTCCCAGACTCACCTGTATTTCACATGCAACATCTTCTGTAGAGGTAAGTATCTTTGTCTTTCTCTCCTGTTCCCCCCGCTCCAGCCCCATATCAGTCTGTCTCTTCACAAGTACTAATTGCTTTTCTTTTAAAGGTGGTTGAACTGATGTATGTCTGCTATCTCTGAGCACTTGTTCTCAAACTATTATTTTGCTGCTGTTTCTATTTCACACATGGAAGAGAGGCTTGTGTGCCTGCAAGCCTGGCTTTTCCAAATATTCCAGTAGGTCTAATAAAAAATAGTACTTCTATCTACAGACCTCTTGCTGTATTCCTTTAAAGTCAAGTTTTCTGAAAACTAAACTAGAAGTGTGAGACAATTAAAAGGCAAATTATGGCAATTTTCTGTATTTTATAAAATTTTTTTAAGCATAAGCAGTAAGCTTTAAAATGTATCCCTGCAGCTCTGAATCTGAATAACTAACAGTGTTTAATTTTTTTATTGAAACAAAAAAGGTTGTTTTTGCCAAACACATATTCAACTGCTCATGATGAAATAAAAATTAATCTCTAAAGAGGAGTTCAGGATTCATGCACAACAGAGACTTCCAGTTTGAGACAAACATGGGAAGAAGACCAGAGATGTGTTTTCTGTATTTTTCAGCATAAGTTTCTGGCAAAACGCAAGCCAAATACTACAAAAGAAGTAAACTTTCATGAATCAGTGAACATAAGCATTTACAATAAAATGAGAAAGCTCATTAAACAACAGAGATTATATTTCCTCGAGGGACAGCGAAGAGTCATGTAGTAAATAAAAAATGTAACAACTTTGAGTAGCTCTCTATGCTTTACCTGCAAAAACATTTAGATTGTACATTAATTGTTTGTGGTATTTATAAGACTGTTGAGTGGTGTTTATTTACTGAAATTGAGAAAAAAAAGACTGAAACAAAAGAATGCAGATGTAACAAATGTGAAACCAAGGCGTGTCCCACTAACCTAGAGTTGAAAGAGTCTAGTCTCAAGAGTAACTTACTTAGGTAACCACACCTTTACATAAATTTATGAAACTTTGCAGGGAAAACTATCAGGGTTCTTTGTTGCATCTATTCATAGCTGTAGCATCTCATTCATTTTTCAGGTAAAAACATAATTTTTCAGTTCACATTTAAGAATGACCCAGCATAGAACAATGATAATTTGTTCTTTTGGTAACTGCCATTTATTTTATAAAGGTCTTTTCCATGCCTTGTGGTTTATCACCCGTTCATGTTTTCATAGGTAACTGTTGTACCAACTCCCAGTCTTTGTTTTATTCAACTAAGGAAGCTAAACTCCTAAATTTCCTTGAGGCTCTACCTCACCCTGCTCAGCTGCACCCATCTCAGTTGAACTCGTTATCGAAAGCAGACAATTAGAAATACTCCACAGTATTCCAGGTGATGTTCAGACATATGAAGCTCTTGTACAACAGAATTAATTCTTACCTGTCTTTACTATAAATACATCAGCTCCACAAGAACCTCCAGGTCTTTAAAGTTTGCACTCAAAAAAGTGTAATTTATAGCAAAAATTCTTGTTATACCCATCCCATATTACAGACTTTCATCCTATTTTGTATTACTACATGCTTCAAGATCACCAGAAGTGACTTATTTTTGCATGAATGCCTATTTCTCATCTGCTCTAACACCTACCACTTTGTTTTTAGCACGTATTTTTGAGCCAGTGTAATTAATGAAAATGCTAACTTATACAGCCCTGCAAAACATTCCTTGAAGAACATTATTCCTGCACCTACTATTTTTCTTTTCAATAATATTTATGGTGTCCTTAAACATTTTTTAATCTTAATTTATAAATGCCTTCATTACATCACAAATTAAATGTCAGAACATCATAGCCTATACATTTAGTGACAATACACTGAAAAAATGTTAGCCATCACAAATGTGTAACTGGATTCTGATATTAACAACTGTTCCCCACTCTGTATCTGGGAAGTTAATTTCACATGGTTACACAACTCCTAGTACGGCTTCTCTCTCTAATAATATTTCAGGAATCTGAATGTACCTAATATATCCAAATATATGCTATACCCCTGGGTGCTCTTCCAGAAGTGAAGCAGCATTTGCAACTATCTCTAAAAGACAAAAGTAGATATATTCTGTTTTTTAAAAATAGCACACTGACAACAGAATGCTTTTCAAAAACATTACAAAAAGATGTACACCTTGGATTCAGAAGATAGAAAGTTGCATCCCTCTTAACTAGAACACATTTGAAGGAAAAAAAATGCATACTATGGCAAATGTTGCCTCGGTATTAATATCTACTGTAAAGGCCAGAAATACATACACAGGACACCTCTGAGTTGCCTCCAAGTAGGGTAAAGAGCAATACTTTTTTCCCACAAATCAAAATTACAAAAAACAAATCAATTACAAAAAAAAAAAAAAACAAATCAATTACTGTAGTAACAGGACAAGGGGTAACGAGTTAAAACTTAAACAGGGGAAGTTTAGATTGGATATAAGGAGGAAATTCTTTCCTGTTAGGGTGGTGAGGTACTGGAATAGGTTGCCCAGGGAGGTTATGAATGCTCCATCCCTGGCGGTGTTCAAGGCCAGGTTGGATGAAGCCTTGGGTGAGATGGTTTAGTGTGAGGTGTCCCTGGCCATGGCAGGGGGGTTGGAACTTGATGATCTTAAGGTCCTTTCCAACCCTAACTATTCTATGATTCTAAAAACGAGAAGATTCTTCAAGAGCTAATTAATCATTTTTTTCTAATTCCAGTAAGAATCTAACTTGGTAAAAGGCCTAAAAGATTTATAGTTACAGAGTTATTTTTAAAGTAATAAATAATAACAAAAGCGGGAATAAAATATTATACCGCTGCATCAGTAACACAATGCACACAAATGTCAGACAACTTGAAAGCTTAAGTATCAATTTTTAAAGCCTACCAGGTAGCTTTTGGATCATTGGCTCTTTGGAGCAAATCCCACAAACATTTTCAGACCAATTCCCATGGGCTGTTAGAATAAAGACCGAGCCTCCACACTTAATCACACAGAACAATGGTACAAGACTCATTTTTTCATTTGATATTAATTCCATATTGAAGGCACAAAAATGAAGAGCTAACTAGCTGTTACTGGATGAATTGGTGTTGAAACACACCAAGATGCACAATTACCCATTTCACTGTTGATTAAACCAAAAGTCTTGAAGAAAAGAAAGAAGTACACAGATACTTCTTCCATGGCTTATTTTTGTTTCTACTGATGCATGGCCGAAAAGTGTGACAACAGGTAAAAAAATTATATAATTTCTCCCCATCTCTCCTCTTCCACTATGGCCAGAAAAGTTCCTTGCTGTTCCTAAGCTGTCTCACTATTTAAGACTTTTGTAGCTTTGTATCAGTTTCAAGCAAGATGAAAGTTTAACCCTTTGGATCTTATGTGACACTACAATGTAGTTAATAAAAATTTGGTTTTGAGTTAACACAATAACACAATTTCTAAAAGATGGCTACATCTACACCCCAAAATTATACTAGAATAAGCTTCCACACTACTGACTTGTAAATCTTTTATTAAATGGAGCATAATATGCTGCTTGTCCTTAATGGACTAGAAAATATATTAACAGTATATGCATTTCGCAGCGCTGAACTTACAAAATATAGCAATACTATACTTAGTAATGGTGAATATTGTTTTATAAACAGCATGCAAATACAGTACTTTGAAGCTAGTTTAGAGATACCCCTATCTGTTAAGATATGGTTCGGATGCAAAACCATTACTCTAAACAAGACAGTAGCATACCTGTTGTCCTGGGTTCAGCAGTAGCAGTCATTTTTTTTCTCCTTCTTGGTAGCTGGTGCAGTGCAGTGTTTTGACTTTCAGCTCGGGAACAGAGCTGATAACAAGGATGTTTTGGTTTGGCCAAGGACTTTGTGAGCCTCATGCTCTGCCAGGGAGGAGGGGAAGCCAGGAGGAAGCAGAGACAGGACACCTAACCCAAACTGACCAAAGAGGTATTCCATACCACAGCACGTCATGCCCAGGATGTAACTGAGAGTTAGCCGGAAGGGCTGGGAGACGGCAGGGTTGGAGGAGGTATCGGTCGGAGCTTGGTCGGGCTTGGGGGGCGAGTTATCGGTCAGCTGGTGCTGAGGTGTTGTATTCTCTTCCCTTGTTATTTCCTTTATCATTATTATCATTGGTGGTAGCAGTAGTGATCTGTGTTATACCTTAGTTACTAAACTGTTCTTATCTCAACCGGTGGGAGTTGCATTCTTTTCGATTCTCCTCTCCGTCCCTCCGAGAGCAGGGGGAGGGCAAGAAAAGGGGGGGAAGTGAGCGAACGAATTACCTGACTGGGTTTAAACCACGACACCTGTAATGTCCTACAAACAGTAATTGATAATATTTCCCAATTATAAACTTAATTCTTATGAATGCAGTAAATGAAGATGTGGAAGTGGATGAGATCTCATTTTGGGTAAGACTTTAGTCCTTGTTAAAATGTTATTACTTCAGAGCTGGTTATATATCATTGATATAACCATAAGAGATGTCTTACTTGGGCATTCTTTTTCTTCCTGCCTTCAGCTATGATTTTACAACTTGAAAGATTAGATAAAATTGCTAAAGGATTTACAAGAGACTGCAGTATTATTTAGAAGGCAAGTGTCATATTGTTTTTACTAACTCATCAACCAACATAACTCTCATTCAAAAGGCTATATTCTGTTTTATTTTCCTAGTCTGTGAAATTATTGATTTGAAGCTAAGTTTATCAGTAAAGATTACTACATGTGATAATGGTGACAGATAAGAGGTAGCGCTAACCATGAGGATACTGCGTAAGAACACTTCCACTTACAAATAAATGCACATAAGCTATAGCATTATATTCTCCCAAGGTTTGTATGAATCATGCTTTGATTAGGGATTCTATAAATAGATTAAAATAGTAGAGATTGATTTGAAGCAGTTTCCTTTTCATTGTTCTGTCCTTCACTTCAATATGCAGGAAGATTATAATTACTGCATAAAACTTCCTTAACTAAAGTTCTTTTCTGTTGCATTTCACTGTCAAGAACAATGAATGGAATGGGATTAAACAATAAACTGAAAACACACATAAATTTGGGATTTGCAATTTTTGGTAAAAAATGTGGGGTTTTTTTCCCAGTGTGCTAGTATTTTTCCCTTCCTAATTTTTTCCAGTTTTGAAATAAAAACTCTATTAGATTAACCTGCACAGTTTTACCACTGTCTGTGGAATCACAGAGCAAAAAAAGAATTCAATTTGGCACTTTTTCTGTGTTTTTTTTCATGTTAGAAGTTAGTTTGCAAGTAACCTAAGTTTTGGCATGGAGGTTAATGTTAGGACTTCTTAGGGAAGTGTTAACTCTTCAAAAGGATGGCATATAAAAGACATCACCTGTAAACTGAAAGAATAAGTATTACAATAAATTATGAGCCTGAATTATTGCTAGACTAGAGGACAGTTCTCCAGTTCCCCAAACAATCAATCTGAAATACTTATACAAAATGTTGAAGCTCTAGAACTTAAAAAATGAATCATTAATTTTACAAATAGTCATTCCAGGAATTTTAACCTTTGCAACAAATATTCACCCTTTTCTTCACTGGAAACTTAATTCTTCTCAGGACTGCATAACCAAATTCTTAATCTGTTTATATATTTTCAGTTGCAGCTTAAAAATCAGATTTCACTAAAAAGTTTTGAGATGTTGTTCTTCAATTAGTTTTGACCAAAGCTTTGTAAACTCCATTCCCATTCAGTGACTAACTCACATTTACATCTATGCAGATGGGTACAGAAATCACACATCCACATTCTGAGGTAGTCAGAGGAAGCTACATATCCAATGTTGCTGGATAACCCCTGCAAAGCAAAAGAGAATGCTGACTAACATACTACCATACTAGCACAGCAATCTGGATTTCTGGACCTGAGCTGGACTCACATTGAGCTCAAATCAGCTCAAAGCACAGAAAGAGCAGCTCACATTCATTTGTATCATTCTGTATAGATGTACACTTTAAATATGTCTGTGTGATAAATAAGTATGGCACAGAAATATTCAAGTGTATTCTGAATTTTTTTTTTTTCTTTTTTGAGTCCTGGAAAACACCTAGCTCACCTACAGCAATCAGCTATGTTGAAAAGTATAGAGTGCAGGTACTGAATCAGTTATATACATTCAACTATCCACTGCATGACTACTAACTGTGCCATGCAGTAGATCTGGTCTATAAGCTTCCCAGTGTAAAGAAAGTTCAACGCACCTTATTACATAGAAGTTTTCCTAAAACTGTACTTTTTCCCCTAAAATTACTGATTTAAAAATTCCTACCGATGAAATTCTGAATTTTACTTAGATACAGTAAATCAAAGACGCATAAGAAGTTAATTAGTTCTGATCTTTAGAAATTAGGCCTAGGTAGTATACCAGAGAAAAGGCAACAGTCAGCTGAGATTCCCCTACACATGAGATATTCCCTGGCTACTCTTCTAATCATATAATCTACTGTCAGAATGCAAGCAGAACTTCCTTGGCAAGTACTCAGAGCCAAACTACCATTAAGCCTACATTTTTCTCCTTAAACAACTGTATTACCAGTTCCCCCAGCACAAAAAAAAAAAAAGAAACATTTTGCCTCCAGATATTTATGATGTGTAGATAATTATAGATTCATTAACTTCCTGTTACACCAGTACCAGCAAGGAACCACTACTTGCCAGACTACAAAGTAATGAGTGCTGAAGTTGCAAAATACGTGTCAAAAGAGCACAATTCAAAAGTTTTAAGTTATTCTGAAAGTTCTTTTACAGTTGAACACTGCTTTATGCAGCCAAATAACCCACCTGACATGCATTATTAAATAACATATCCATCCAAGAGCACATCAGTGAAATACAAACAGGCTCTGAAACTTCTACCTTCAGAAGAGAACTGAAAGCCTTTGGTGCTTACATCAAGAATAAAGAGCTGGATCAAAAATGCTGCCTCATTAGTTGTAAGGACTTGCTAACATTAAGTGCG
Organism: Pezoporus flaviventris; assembly: GCF_033815535.1. Classification (NCBI taxonomy): domain Eukaryota; kingdom Metazoa; phylum Chordata; class Aves; order Psittaciformes; family Psittacidae; genus Pezoporus; species Pezoporus flaviventris. Next base: position 18,554,185 of record NW_026892584.1, on the reverse strand, counting down.
TTTAAACAAAATGTGCTTCCCTGACTTTCACTAAAACCATCTCTCTTTCATTGTTCACTGCTTCATTGTTCACAGTTTCATTGTTTCACTGTTAGGAGGGGTAACGGGTTAAAACTTAAACAGGGGAAGTTTAGATTGGATATAAGGGGAAATTCTTTCCTGTTGGGGTGGTGAGGCACTGGAATGGGTTGCCCAGGGAGGTTGTGAATGCTCCATCCCTGGCAGTGGCCAGGGCCTTGGGTGATATGATTTAGCGTAAAGTGTCCCTGCCCATGGCACGGGGGTTGGAACTGGATGATCTTAAGGTCCTTTCCAACCCTAACTATTCTATGATTCTATGATTCTAAATTTTGCAGAATCACAGAATTTGACCTCATGAGGTCATTTAGTCCAACCCCCCGCCCTGCTCAGTTGGAGGAGGTGCCTTGCGCCTGCTGTCCATGATTGTGTCTGGTCAGCTTTTTAATATCCCCACAGAAGACTATACAACCTCTCTGTACAACCTGTTTCAGTGTTTGATCCCACTTGTAAAAAAGTGTCTACTCCTGTTCAGATGGAATTTCATGTGTTTTAGTTTGTGCCCACTGCCCCCATCTTGTCAGTGCACACAACTAACAGGTTGTGAATAGTCTAGCTCACTCTTGCTCATTCCCTCCAACCATGTACTTAGACATGTTGGTAAGGTCCTCCTGTCTCTCCTCTAGGCTGAAGAGTCCCAGGTCTCTCAGCCTCTTCTTATACACAGATACTCCAGTCCCTTAATCATATTTTGAACCCTGCTCTGGACTTGCTCCAGTAAGTCTGTAGCTTTTCTTGTACTGGGGAACTCAAAACTACAAACAGTACTCCAGATGCAGCCTCATTAGGGCTGAGTAGAGAGGAAAAATCACCTCTCCCAACCTGCAACCATGCTCCTCCTAATGCAGCCCAAGATACTATCCAAAGGTGCATTGCTGGCTCACAGTCAGAATCCCAACATCCTTCTCAGCAAAGCTGCTTTCAAGACAGCTGTACCCCAGTGTGCGCTAGTACCTGAGGTTATTCCTCCAAGATATAAGACTTCACATTTCCCCTTACTGAACTTCACGAGAAACTCAATTACTTTAAATTACATTTAGTAATTCAGAGACAGCACAGGAATGATCAGATGGACCACCAGATTCCAACCCACACAATTAGTTCTCTAATCATGTGCTCACAGTGCTGTCCTGTGTAACTACCAGGTGTTGTTTGATAAAAGGAGAAAGTTAAACAGGAGAAAGAGTGTAAAATTAAAAATTAGGCCTGTCAGAGAAGAGTACCAGAAAAAACCCCAAACAAGTATCCCAGGCAACATCTGGTGTCTCTGAAGCTAGGCAAGGTAACTGAAGGGGACAGAAGAGGTAGAATGATCTGTTCCATTTTTCTAGACCTGTTTAGTAAAGGCACCTCACAAGATAAAAGTGATAATTCCCTGTTTGTTTTACGTTGCTACATGGCTCACAAGAGATGGAGGAGTGCTAATTATCATGAGGCCTTTGTCTTCTCTTGTTTCTACTTGCCCTGATGTAAATGATAACTTCATGCTATACTATTTATGTATTTATTCCTAAAACCCCATAGAAGAAATCTTTCATTAATGTAATATTTAATACATAGCATACAACCTACCAATATCAGTTAATCAAGCTATAGTGAAACTAAGTGATAAAAATAAAAGTAAACAAATTCAAATTGGGCTACTGCTCAGCAAAAATAATTAACCACAAAGAATTTAGCAAAAATCTGTACTTCTGGATCACTTTCAATGAAGGTTTAAAGATATTTTGGGGTACCATTTTGTTCTAAAAAGATGTCCTCTAATTCAATCACAGGTGCTAAATTATAAGCAGCAATTAATTAATGAAATACCTACAACATATGTTATTCAAGAAATGAGGCTAAATGACCATAGTGGCTTTCCTTCTGGCCTCAAATCAGGAAGAAGATATAACTGTATTAGCAAACTGGATTATATTTTAAACCCACTTTGCACGTGACTGAAACAGAAGAGTTAGGCTTTATACATCTAACACAAATACTATCAAATACAGTGTTTAGAATATTAGAACACTAAATATGGAAACAGTAAGCTCATTTTCAGAACTACTTTTTTTCTTAAATGGCATTACCTAACAAGCTATTTTATAGTTTTGAGCAATCTCGTCAACTTGCCATGAATGACACTAAGTATACTAAACCCATGCAACATGGCAGTAGTCTTTAAGTTACCCTTAGGGACTACTTAACCTCCTGTTTTACTTTTTCCAGATCAAAGCAATGGTAAGGATAATCAAGAGAGGACATATATGTCATAACTATGTAAAGGTCAACAAGGCTTAAACACATTGGGTTCTACTCATAAATATTTGACTAATAGCATATTTTTCATCTTTAAAACCCAAGATTGGCACTTTGGTAGGCAGCAAATTATTCTGACTGAACAGCTAAAAATACATGGTTCCTGAGTTTAATCTCTCCAGGTACATGCTTGAATGTCAATGTCAAATATCAAGGAGTGGTAAGAAGTCTTCTATTACCGTTCCTTACATTATAAAGGTAACCAACTGCATCAATGTGAGTTGTACAATGTACCCAATTTTGAACTTGCTTATATCACCTTCACTCCAATTAAATGATTTTGGAGTCACATCAAAGCACCTGAGAACCTGGTCCTATACATCTCTTATTACTAACCAAGTGGCAACTTCATTTTGTTTACAGGGCAGAAAAGGCAAACTAGTTTTATTACAGGTGACTGAGTTCAGGCCTAAGTTTAGACTACCTACATTGCCCTTTTGGATATCTTTGAAGCAAATGGGTTTAGTGTTACTGTACACATTTGTAGAATTCAAATACACTCAAAACCTTTTTTCCCCCCTCACAAAAAAAAAAAAAAGCAGCACTATTACCTAAGGAATCTTTTTTAATAATAATAATAAAAAACAATTTGATGTGCAAAGAAGTCATTAACGGCTACTATTAATATTCTCCTCACTAAAAAAGAGGAAGGTGGGGGGAGCACCAACAACAATTTCATACATTTATGTATTTTCCAGGCTGCTGGATAAGGCAGGGTGTTTTTCCCCCAGTTCATATGGCTTGAGTTAGATTTAAAAACAGTTCCCAGAGGAGGTTGATAAATGGATTAAAGTGGAACATAAATTCTCTATGTCACCCAGTCCCTTAAACCTTGATGTCAGTAACATGCCTAATCATTCCATTATTATAAACGTCAAATATGTTTTACATGTGTTAAAAAGAGGGAATGGGTATAAGAAGAAATGGAACACTCAAGAAACTGTAATGCTATTATAAACCTCCATGCAAAAAATACCTAAAATATTACCATGTTCACCCATTAATTAAAGTATTTCAGATTCTTGTCTTATAATTTGTAAACTGTAAGGTACACCAGTGTGTCCACTGTGTTATGCATACTTTACTTTCCCTTAGTGGTGCTGCTTCTATGAGCTAGCATAACTGAAGAGCATAAATTTTTTCAGTGGTTAATTTGAGAAACAGTACACATGAATCTTGCTTAAATAATATGAGGTTTTATATACTCAGCAAAATGAAAAGCCTTAGCTGAAGCAGTGTTGCAAAATCTTTTAAGATATTGCAAAGCATAGACAGAAAAACAAAAAAATTACAACCCTTTCAGAAAAATGACTTACAAGAAAGACTGAAAGAACTGGGCTTGCTTACACTACTAAACAAAAACAGTAGTGGATCAGCACTGTAATGATCCTGAAACAAGTAAAAATGACAGTGATTTACTATTCTCCCCTCTCTTCAAAGTATACAGAGGAAAGCAAGTTGTTTTATTTGCAATCAGGAGTCTTGGAATTAAATACTAGAAACAAGCCTTCCAAATACAAGCAAAGTAAAATACAGGAACATGTTACCAATGGAGACTATGAAAACCTCAATATGGAAGTGTACACTGACAAATTAGAAATACTTAGGTATGAGACAGTGAAGTACTTGATACTGTATACTTGATACCAGATCAGTCAAAGATCTGGTTGACTACATAATCTTTTGAGGTTACCTGCATTACACACTTTATGATTCTGTGGTATCATTCAAAGAATATTACAACTCTTTAATGGTGAAAATACTCAATATGCTCAGTATGTAATGAGAGGTGAGAATCTTTGGGCAATAAAGTACTATGCATTTTAGAAGAAAAAGTGAGAGACATCTCAGCTATTCAGTTTAAATCCCTGAATAAAAGGTGACAATTGAAATTTTATTAAAAAAAAAATTAAATAATTCAAATTTCCCCAAAATTGTTACATGCTTAAGAGTTCCATTTTGTTGTACAACCTTGATTCAGTCCTTCTGTTTACCTGTATTACAAAACAGTTTTCAAAATTTCTGATCTTTCCCACCTTTGCCTCACTTGCATAGAAAATTTCACACCCCTTCAGTACTACTTTTTAAACTTTAAATTCAAAATTTAGCTTCATTTATTCTTTACTACATGCTGTCCATGTCATACATACCAAGAATAATCTTATCACCATAGCAGCTTATTGCATAAGCACTAGCATGAAGATACATATTAGCAAATATATTTCAAAAGCTCTCTCGTGTATATTTTTGAATACGTTTGTGTACGTGTATATATATATTATTTTCCACTCAGATATTATGTATGAAAGAAATTAAGTTTGAAAGATTTAGACTTGAACTGTCCACTGCTTTGGGCTCTCCAGTGTAATATGCCTACGACCCGATTTTTCAGAGTGCTATGTTTAGTAGTACTCTGTACATCAAAGGTAAAACCTCCATTAAATTCAGTTCTATTGACAATGCTTACCATTTAGTGCTGTGAGGCTCTCAAACATAAATCCTTGGCAAAACATATTCAGGATAATCATACTGCTTACTGATTGGCACCTAATTTAGATGCCTAATTTGTGAGGTTAATTCTCCAAGGCTCTGTTACCACTGACAGAAAGAGGTAGCCCTGCTGTCTCTGGCTATGCATACCTATTTCCTCCCATGTGCTGGCACAAACATTCATAAGGCTGTTCAGTGAGTTGGAGTCACATGTTGACTTACCTGAAAAATAATACTGGTGCAGGGAGAAAGGAGTTTTGAATGACAAGTTATCAGGTGGATCAGCTGATCTGCCTGGCCATGCATGCATACAATCAGCCATATTACTCTGAAACTGGCCAAAGCAGATTGGGATGACCTCTTTAGCCAGCAGCTTATGGCACCTACGTAATTAAATTAGATGCCTGGCACGGAGTTACATGCATGTTGTGTCAAAAAAAGAGCCACATAGAAAGAAAATTCAATCAAATGACGTCTGAGTTTACACAAGAAGTCTGTAACAGAACCAAGGAGAGAATCAGTATTTCCTGGGCAGCAGTTATATTATCTTTACACTTCAATTTTCTGTCTACACTTCCTGCTTCCTTCACTCAGTACACATTTCAAATGAGGCAAAGAAAACAACGTAATTCATCACACAACTGCAGGGTTTTCTCTGTACAATGAATAAAGCCAAAATCTCTCGGGGAAAAAGCAGTAATTAATGGTATTTTAACACACAGAGACAAAAAAGGGGAAATTAACTTTAAATAATTGAATTTGAAACCAGAAAGGTATTTTCACATAGGTTTCTGTATCTGACTACTGAAAGCTTAAAAAGGCAAATTCAAACGCCAGAAATTTCATCATGTGGAATTACAGTGGAATCAAGTGGCAGGGTCAGAACACTTAGGGCATGTCTTACCATCTTAGTCATAGAAATTGATTTTTAAATAACTCATCATTTTCAAAAATCTTTTAGAGCTTGTTACAGAAAATACATAAACATGCAGCTTAGCACCATAAAAGTGGCACAAGTCCATTAAAATTGATGGACTTACAATTGCCCACAGACCAGGCTCTGCGCATATAAAGCAGTGTTTTCAAAACACTGTGAATGCAGACTTTTTTTTTTTTAATTATTTCAACAAGCAAGTAAGTATTTTAAAGAAAGATATATTGGGTATACTAACAGTACAGAAAACTAGATTAATTTGCCTCAATGACTTCTGCAATTACGAGGAAAAAATCTGAAGACACGGAAGGAAAACTATGCCTGCCTGACTTCTTTAATTGGTATTCTGCTATGTATAATCATTCTATTGCTGTCTTGTTCTTCACACTTTTGTGGTATCGAGCAATCCCATGAACACTTTCAGGGAAAAAAAAAGAAACTCATGGTGACTTATTATCATGTGAATTAGCAAAACAGTTAATGTCTAACAGTGATGCAGACCAATTGTTCCATTTTTTATTTATTTAATACATATGAAGATATCGTAGTTTGTTTCATAATACAATCTCTTTCAGACAGTACATTAAAACCTATGGATATAAATTAGATCATAAATTGAGGGTTCTCCTTGTTTATGAGGTAACTACTGTACCCTGTGGAGGTTTTTATTAGACCTGTTACAGACACATGTGCTACAAATGCCAAATAAGAAGAGCTGAGTTTCACCAAAAAAAAAGTTCTCCATACAAGCGTCTAAATCAACAGATTAGAACACATATATGACTGCTGGCAGTCTTTGCATTAATTTTGTTACAGAAAGCAACACTGATCAAAGATTGTGTCTATGAAGAAACAGGGTGGTAAAATAAAACAGCAGCTGTAAGGTCATAAAAATCAAATCAAAATTAGCACTTTGTGCATGAATTGATTCCTCATAATATCATACTATAATTACCTACTCTTCTGTGGAGAATAATGAATGATATTTTAACTCTAAACTTGGCTTAAATCACACTATGCAATCACCTTCTTAAGGTAATGTGAGACATCTAGTAATGGCACAGTTAAACTATCAACTAACACAACAAAAAAAACACACCAAGGGTTCGTTAACTACTGTCCTACACCAACTGTGGCCAAAACTACCTGCAAGGAATGATGGTCATTACTGGAAGTCTTCTACCAGGTGTTTTTCTGTCTCCCTGCCTTTATTTCCCCTCTACAGCTTACATGTCCTCTTCCTTTTTCCTCCCCTTCATTTCTCATTCCCAATCACTTCTTTTTCCTAGTTTCTTTCTCTTTAGCCCTCTTCCTTCTTGGAAGGAAACTTAGTTTATATAACTGATGGATTGGAACCTAACCCCAAGGAAAAATGAAGAGTAGCTGCCGCAGGCAGATACCAATGAATGTAAGTAGAACGCAAGCACATAGCTACTTCCTGAGAAGGCTCCCCCAGCATGCAACCATTTGCAGCTCTGAAACTTCCTGAGCCAAAGGAAATTGAAGATCTTCACACTTTTGTGGGTATTTTCTGATGTATTTAATTTAGTTATTTACTGAACTTACTACCGCAACATCTGACAATACACATACACAGCTTAATTACACAGGGTCTGATGTTCTATATAGTAAGATTGTAATGGCAGTTTGATTTCTGGGGGCAAAAAAAAAAAAAGTATTTAATGAACTCTTTCTCCTAGAAGTATCTCATTTTTTTCTCACTGTGCTTTTGAGCATTTTCTTGGAAAAGTTTTGTATTAACTAATTTAGGCAGAGTGGCTTATACTTTGCATAGAGAAGTTCTCATCTGTTTTAAGTTTCATCATGCAAAATGCTTCTTTGTGACAAAAAAAAAAACAGCAGTTCACATCTCTGAAGGCCGTTACCTCATGACAGCATGGTGTCAGCTCCTCTTCATTTCAGTGAACCTTCATGCTAGAAGGTTATTTACTTTTTTTTTTCCTAAATAACCTGGAAATCTACAAAACCTTGTTCCAGTAGGACAGTCTACAAAATTTGTATTCAATATACACATAATACATTGTTGTGGTTTAAAACCAGTCAGGCAACTTGTTCACTCACTCCTCCCCTTCTTGCCCTCCCCGTACTCTGGGAGGGATGGAGAGCAGAATCGAAAAGAATGCAACTCCCACAGGTTGAGATAAGAACAGTTTAGTAACTAAGGTGTAACACAAACCGCTACTGCTACCACCAATGGTGGTAGCATTTCCTACAAAGGAAATAACAAGGGAAGAGAATACAACATCTCAGCACCCGCCGACCGGTAACTCGCCCCACCCCCCAACCCGACCAAGCACCGACCGATACCTCATCCAACCCTGCAGTCCCAGCCTTTCAAGGTAACTCTCCGTTACATCCCTGGCAAAGTGGTATGGAATACCTCTTTGGCTAGCTTGGGTCAGGTGTCCTGTCTCTGCTTCCTCCCGGCTTCCCTCCTCCCTGGCAGAGCATGAGCCTCACAAAGTCCTTGGTCAGACTAAAACATCAGTGTTATCAGCTCTGTTCCCAGGCTGAAAGTCAAAACACAACGCTGCACCAGCTACCAAGAAGGACCAAAACTGACTGCTACTGCTAAACCTAGGACATACATACATCAGACGTCTGCAGTCTGGTCCATACACTGGTAACTTCATCCTGCAGTTCTTGTAATTCGTTTCATTTCTGTGCAGTGTAGACGGAAGTGTCATTTGATCTATAAATAAAAAATAAAAATTAAAAAAAAACAAGAAATATATTAGTAAATGAAGTGAACAGAGATAGAGGTTATAGATATGAGCATTATGATTTACTGAAAAAAAAAAAACAACACTTTCTCTGGAAATTATGACACAGCAAAGTCAGCAAACCACTGTTTGTCACTTTTTTTTTGTTTTCCCCTAAGAAGCAATATTGATTTTTTCTAAAGGAGCAGTAGTAGTGGTAGTAAAGAAGCATGTAGTTCTATTTTTTTTTTTAGATCTATTTCAGAAGTCAAAGTCATAATTCTCATCTTTGGAAAGGTAGAGGAACATGACCCTTTCTACGGCCCAAGAAAATTATACCCTTTAAAGCAGATACCGGATTGAAAGAAACACATCCTTCCTTCCCAAACACATTCTCTCCTACTACCAAGGATACTATGTGATAGAGCTAAAGATAATAGCCTTTACATTAAATAATGCTTTCCTTTTTCAGGTTCATGTGGTTGGCTTTTTTTTTTTTTTGGTCTCTGAGTGAGGAATGGAATCTGTCATTTGGCTTACCTTCACTGGATTTTCTTTGACTGTGGAACAACTAATGAGTTTCAAACATTTATATTTAGGCCATAGTACTAGAAACAGCTGTTCCCAGAAAGGCTCCTGGTTCCAAACAAAAATCCTCCAAGTGACAAAGGGCTCACTGGGGACTGTCAATCTATTAAAACCCAGTCTCACTCCTAAATGACTAACTCGGCTGACATACCCATGCTATTTGTTTTTACTTTTGCAGAAACTTTGTAGTTTCTGGATAGATTTAAACAAACAAACCCCCAAACACTTAAAATGTGATCCTAAAGCTTTCAAGAGAAACCAAGTGAACAAAACCTAGTATCTATATAAATAAAAATAAAAAAATCACAAACCATTTCTTAAGACTTGAAGCAATTTTCATGGACTAAGTGCCATAAAACTCTAAGCTCCACTAGCTGTACACAGTTCATGAATGAGATTAAACTGAAATTAAAGGGAATATTTGTATTTCTCAGAAAAACACATGGTTAATTTTCTTTATAGCCTCTAGTTCTTGTATGTTGCTTATAAAGCAGCATACCCATGTAAAAACATGGAACAGAAACTAAGGCTTGCAGCATACTTACTGATACTTTTAACAGTATTTAATAATATCATTTGCTATCAACTTTGAAGTGAATCCAAACATAAAATTGTACTTTTTTTTTTTTAAACTGCACTGGAGCCACTCCTGGGTACATGTGCAAGGCTACAGACCGCTCGGGCCATGCCGGGATCTGCAGCCCCAACCCCACTATTTCACCAGTTGTTTGCTCTTTAAACCGGGGAAACAAACAAACAAAAAAAAACAACAACAACAAAAAAGTCATTTCCAACTGACTTCTGGAAACGGCCTTGAAAATTATACTCTAAAACTGTAACACGGCGAGGCTTACATCCCCTACTCCGGGCAGCCGCAGCGTGTGCCCACCGCCCACGGCAGCCCGGACCAGCAATGCCCTGTGCCTTCCCGGCGCCTTCCGCCTTCGCAGCGTCAACCTAAGGAACGGCTCGTAGTGCGCAAAGACGCTCATGACACCGGCCATGAGGCACCAGGATCCTCCTCCGCCACAGGCGAGGCAACCCCCGCGTTTCGCACAGAGACCACCTATCCCTGCCCCAAAGAAACACCATTTCCGCGGACGGCGATACCACCTTCCCCGCTCCCGCCTGAGCGGCTGCGCAGACGCGAACAGCGCGGGATGGCGGCTTTCCCCGCCCCCCCTCCGGCCGAGCCGCGGGGCGGAGCTCCGGGAAACAGCGGCTGCCGCTGCCTCCGGGTGCTTCGGCACCGGGCTTGTAGCAAAGGCCTCCCTGGGGTAACCGTGACCCCTCACCCTTTTGTCGCTGGCCGTCTGCTTCGCGGTGCCGGCGGCTGCAGCGGTGCAGTTCGTTCCGTTCGTTCCTCCCGGCGCCCTGAGGGTGGGCGGCGCGAAGCATGAAGCTGACCAAAGCTCAGTACGATGAAATAGCGCAGTTCCTGGGGCACGTGCAGCCCACCCGGCAGAGCCTGAGGAAGCTGAAGGAGAAGTTCCCTAGGTAAGTGCTTCCTGCTCTCCGGGGCCGCTGCCCAGCGCGGGGCGGGCGGCTCGGGCTCCGGGTCCCGGCCTGAGAGCTCGCTGCGGGCAGGCAAGGGTCCGCAGGGGTAGCTCCGCCAGCTCCAGCAGGTGCCCCCAGTTCCAGGCCCCACACGGTACAAAATCACTTGGACACGCACACGGTCATCGACGGCAAGCTGCAGCTCACTGTAACTGCTGCTGGGAGGACGGTCCTTATCACCTGTGGCCTGCGAAGCTGGAACAAAATAAAGAACGTTTTCCCATCTTCTGCCACATGTCCAAATAAAAGCTCTCAGATCCCTTCATAAGGCATTATGGACACCAAGTAGATCTTACATCAGCGAAGCCTTAAAGTTTAGGCCATTCTTCTATGGCTGAGACAAGGTTGTAATCCAGCCTGTCATACCATTGCCCCGTGTCTTGGGAAGAGGGGCTTTCCAGACCCATAATTCTTTACATGGTGCTCCTCTCTAGTTGAAATGTGGAAAAGAGGTCATCTTGTATGTGAGCATTCATCCACTTCCTCTCTAGAGCTGCGTTCAGAATTGTCAAAGACATTTGCAAATGACCATAGGCTACTATCAGAAGATGTGCATGACAGAATGTGTTCTCTGCACTGATCTTCATTGCCAGAATTTGCTTACTACCAACCGCAGCAGAGTTAGAGAGGACATGTTATAAGGTTGTCTTTGTTCAGATTTGTTCAGATTCTCTTTGGTCAGATTTGGGTGAGAAACCAGATTGGGTTCTATGGAGAAAGGAGTGGTGCTGTCTTTAAAATAACAGAAATAAGAAAAGTATTTTTTAAAGGGTGGTGCTTACTTTGGAGAGAGAGAGAAAATAAGTAAACCAGAAATTCTTTCCCATGATTCCTGAGTGAGCATTACTATTCTTACCACAGGTGTGGCTGAGGAAACTGAAGCCATGTGTAACTTGCAGTAAGTGGATGAAAAGCCATTGTGAACTTAGGCTTTTAAATTGTCCAGTGAAATCTCCTTCTTTTCAGGACAGTCTGTAATGTAGTTAAAGATCAAGCTGTTCTAGAGAAGAAATGATGGTAAAGCAATGTAGTTGGGTCAGTGGGTTCATGGAGTCCAGTACTTCTACAACTTGGAAGAACACTTGCTGTGACAGCATATGTCTAAGGAGCTTAGATTTGGCTTTATCACTTTAGTGCTAATGAAATGAGAATTTGTGTATATGTATGTGTGAGTGTGTGCATGCACACACATGTGCTTAGTCTCTTTTTCTAGTCTCCTTATAAAGCTGTCTTGAAAGATTAGAATTTGGGTTCATTTGCCAGGTCAGTTACTGTGTGTAGAAACCTGCTTCCAAGATATACAGAGATATGTGAGTGTCTGTAATAGGGAAAATAAGTCTGTCAGAAAAAGACCAGGCCTTGCCACTGATACATTTTACCTCCTAGTCCATTCCTTTGATGCTGCAACAGATCCATTGACTCTTAGGCTTCAGAACTTGATGACTCCTGTGTGCTGTCTGAAGTGCAAAAGAGGAGGCTTTTTCCATTGTGTGTTCTGTAACTGTGGAGCAAGTTTCTTTTAATCTGGAGCCTGTGTCATTCAGTTCTAGCATGAGAAGGATCTGATTGGACTTTTGGCTGCTTTTTTTCTTTATGAAAACCAAAATCAAGCCAAACCCTCATCCCACCCACCCCAATTTCTGATTCAATCTTTTTAAGAAAATATTTCAGAATCTGTCGTGGCACTTGCAAGGTGATGAAGGTGTCCATAACCGGTTTATCATTATTATATGGAAATGGTTGCTGATTCAAACTGGAAAGCACTAACATCTGTAATAGCTGCTTTCCACCTTGCACTTTCAATCTTTCCCTGGGAAGGATCAGTATTCCACTGGTAATGCAATACATAAATTCACAGTTTTCAAGTATTTCTGGTTCCTACTGCCTCATAGATCTTGACAGTCTTTAGATTTCTGCATTAATCTGCTCAGTTTTTTTTCTAATACTGTTTTACCTATTGGTTCCTTCCTTGGTCTGTTGTGTTTCTTGGAAGAGTCACAGCTTATGCTCTTTATTTGTATTAAGTATCCTTCACATTTTGTTATGGGCCTGCTCTTGCTCTGCAGTTTCTCCCTAAGAGTAATTTGTAATTTCTTTGAAACAATTGCCACAATTTAGTGTATATAGGTATGCTGTACGGTGACTGCCAACATGACCTGTGAATCTAAATAATTTTTAACAGGGTAGTTTGTTCTTTACTATATTATCAAACTATTTCAGGAGGTGAGGTTATTGCTTCAAAAGGTTATTGCCATATGACTTACTAATGTCAAGTAGTCAAAATCAGGCTGCTTTTAATACTGTTTTCAAAGTATCTTTATACAAGCATTGAGACTTTTTTTTTTTTCACAATTCTGTAACATTGCAGACAACATGGTTTAGTCTGCTTTGCTTAAAACAGAGTTATTTTGCAAAAATGCAAATTCAGGAATCAAATCACTGGTTTGGTGGTGTTGGTATTTTTTTTCCATTGATACTGCACTTTGTATTCCATGTGTGGCAGTTACCAGTGTATTTATTCTTAAGGTGTTTGTTACATGCTTAGCAGTTGTCTTCTGATGTGTTCATGTTTAACAGTAGGATTTTTGGATGACCTGAGGATTATCTAAATGTAATTTTGAGCACTAAGCACGATAGATCAGTGCCAGTATTGGATGATTAATGTATAGTTCCTTTGAGCTTCTTAACGTGTTTTCTACTGGCCTGATATTGTGTTGTGCTCTTCTAAAGTGTACCACGTTTCTGCTTTGTTTCTCACCAGAATTTATCTACTTGTTAATAATTTGTGTTTATCCTTGTAATTTCTGTCTTCTGCTTTCTTTAGCCATGTGCTTATGTTCTTCTGTGATACTATTCTTCTCAATGAGACCTAGTGTCTAAATTGGATTACCCATTGTAGAAAGTGTAGGGTAATGCAGGAAATGCTGCAAGAAAGTTACAATCTCTTAATTTTCAGTGCTTTTCTACTAGTCCAATTTCCCTTCCAGTACCCTCACTTTCATTCCTGTGAAAGAATCTTTTTTTTTTTTTTTTTGAGCCTTTCTCAGTGCAACGTGTGTTTTTTAGAGAGTTTCAAAGTACTAGGATTTTAAAGTATTAGAATTTATAGCAGCTGCTCTGTGCAGGTTCATGGATATACTGCCCAATTTTGTTCCTTCTGTGAAAGCTTCCTTCCTAGTGAGCAGGAAGAGCTTTTTTAACAGCAGAAAGGCAAGGGAAGATAGCGTAACTGTGAGAGAATAACTTTTTTTTATTATTATTTCCTTCTTCCTTTTTTCTTTTCCCAGTACTCAAGAGAAAAACAATTCATATTGATATACTTGATATTTGAGAATGGGTATTTGGTTTTAACATCTGGAACTTCATGTTAGATTAGTGGAATGTGCAGTCTTTGTTCCCAGAGCATATTAGGTGATGCATGTTCCTCTACATTCATGACCTGTCTTCTTCACTACTTCATATCACTGAGGTTATCTAGCAGTACTGATAAGCCTAAAGTGGTTGCAGTGGGAAACTTCTTTTTATTTCTTTCCAGTTCTGTATTCTGGCACCTGCTCCTAATGTAGCCTGGAGATTGAGTCAAGGTGGAAGGAGAATTCTCTGTCCTCTGCTCTAGTGCTCCTTAGAGCTGCTGTACCCAGAAAGGAGGACTGTCAGTGAAGCTCAAGAGCAGAGGGCAGCTGGCTGTCTATGCGGCTTTCAGAGCTCTAAGCTCAGGACCTAAGCATAGGTGTATTAGGTAAATCTTACCTATAAGCGGGCAACCTGCTGGTGTGTGACACATTAGTTGTGCGCTGTGCTGCATGGAAAGGCTCTTATCATAGCAAAACTGACATAATTTTTCTAACTTCTGCTCTCCCTGCTCTTCTGAATAATTGGTTAATTCTTCTGGAAAACAGAGGAGGTAGCCTGTTTTTTCTTTACTCTGCAAACACTGATACAGTAAATCTCATTTAGCAAGTTTTGTGTCTGTGCATGCTAGAAACATTTCTTTTACAAAGAAACACAGTATAAATGCACATTTCAAGTTCCCTCTAATTTTCTATATGTTCTCACTACTTAGCAATGGAATAGATTCATGCTCTGGCTATATAAACCACCTCATTGATTTTGGTAGGCCAGCTCATGAGAGAAAAGAAAGTGGACATTACTTAGGAGATGCAGAGATTTGGAGGGAGATGCTTAATGGCCACTGGTGGCTTTCCACTCTATTTTGAAGTGGCAAATACTCTGAATTTGTGTTCTATGTTTAAATATTGTGGGACATATAGCTTGAGCAATTATGAGAATGGTAGATTTTTAAAGGTTTGTATTTAATTTTTCTTTTATGTTAGACTTTAAACAAAGTTTTACACTACTGTATGTTTTTGTCTATTATATGTAGCAAAAGCCTAGTATTATTTAAAATTTGTTATGTACTTAAAGCTGCATTTAACCTCACAGGTAAACAGATTGATAATAGGTGAGAAAGAAGGCTTGGCTCATTATTTAAAAAATAAAAGTTTTCAGAAATTCACTACAATAAAATGTAGCATATTCAAAATCACCTTAAAATGAAATAAAAATTCACTATACAAAGTAGTTATATAAGCTGTGAACTGATATTGTTCCCTTTGGAAAGATGTTCTTGCAGTTTGAACCTTTGCTAGGAAATCTGCAGTATTACAGCTTTGATAAGATAAACCAGAGGGTGGTAGAGGTTTTCTCTTTTCACTTAAAAGCCAGTGAACAAGCCTGAATGAACTTGTAACTGGTGGGATTTGGTATGTCTTGTTAAAAAACTGTTTGCTTATGCTGTGACTCTAAATAGGAAGGGTACTAATCCTCTCCTGTAATACAAGGTATTGTGTGACAGAAATTAACTAAATCAGTATATAACTCAGGAGAACTTTGTCTCCTCCATTATTCATTAGGTTAAACATAAGTTACTGATTTAAAAGCGAGCTATTGAGAGCAGTGGAAGCTTTCAAAGTAGAATGTGAAAAAGTATTTTTGCTCGGTGGGGGCTCTGCAATACTAAGAGACAGGATTTAAGCAGAAAATTCTTATGTTGGCACATGTAAATTCTACGTCTTCAGGACACAGGTTCCTTCTGGATTTGTTTGAAAAGAGATGGAGAGGGTTTTTTCAGTTGTTTGCATGTTATCTTTTAACTAAAAAGAAGAAGACTTGTTAAGCACATGTCAACATGAAAGTTAATTTTGAGGGAAGTCCACTGTAATTTTCCATTATGATTTTTCCAAGTGTAATCATCCTCTTCCTTGCAAGCATTCCCATATATGTTGTCTATCCTAGCAAAATACAAAGTTATTTTAAAGGCTAGTCTTGAAATTCCACTTGAAATGTCCAACTAAATGGTTGTACTTTCTGAATATTTTCTGAATGCTGGTGAGTCTCTACCTTCTCTCTTAACCTTTTCCCCTTCCAGTGGGGAAATGCTACCATAGCATCATAGAATAGTTAGGGTTGGAAAGGACCTTAAGATCATCTAGTTCCAACCCCCCTGCCGTGGGCAGGGACACCTTACACTAAATCGTATCACCCAAGACCCTGTCCAACCTGGTCTTGAACACTGCCAGGGATGGAGCATTCACAACTTCCCTGGGCAACCTATTCCAGTGCCTCACCACCCTAACAGGAAAGAATTTCCTTCTTATATCCAATCTAAACTTCCCCTGTTTAAGTTTTAACCCGTTACCCCTTGTGTACAGTTCATTTTATAAAGAAAAAGCAATCACACAGAACAGGACATACTAAACTTGTGAGATTCATTTTGGCTGAGTAAAGGGAAAGGCTTTTTGGCCTTGAAGAATTTATGCAAATCACTCAGAAACCAATCCTGTATCTTTTTAAGATTCGATGGTGAAACACAATGGTTGGGGGGAGCCTTTTAAAGCAGGTGTGGAAACTAGTTCCCTATAATTTGAAAGTTCATTATGAGTCTATTGTAGTTGTGTGCTAGGTGCTCTTGTTTAATACATAAGAAAATAAAGAGAGAAAGAAAGATAAAAGAAAAATACAGAGATAAAAGGTAAAAATAAAGGGTAGGAAAAAGATTTAAAAAAATTAAAAGGAGAAAAATACAGATGAGGGAAAGGAGAGAAAAGTGAGAGAAAAGCAAGAGGAAAGAGGAGTGGGAAAGGGAGAAAAAAAGAAAAATTTAAAAAGCAAAATAGAGCAGGAAAGAAAAAAAGAAAAATAAGTGAAAGAAAAAAGAGAGGGAACGAAGGAGAGGAATTAAGAGGGAAAAAAAAGATAAAATGCTTTTATATGTCAAATCTGGGGCAGTTGTCTTGGTCACAGTGTGCATTCATGAAGCTTAGTTTGGTTGTACTTTTTGCCACTTCACAAATTCCATGGTTGTGATAATCAGCAGTAGGATAGCAATATAAGTCTTGTGGCATTTTTTTTTTTTTTTAAGTATTTAATTCTAAAGCAAGCTTGATGTCATCAGACAGTTCAACATATGTGTGTAGATTTAAGGGCTAGATTATGGTGGTTGTTAAGGAAGGATGAAGTGGAAGTTTTAACTCTGACCATATGTGCATTTTAATTGACTTGTGGATTTTAGGATACCATTATATTCATGTTGCTTGTACTTAAGGACAATGATGATAAAAATGGTACTTCTTGGTTGTATTTCAGAATCAGCTCCATACTGCATCATTCTTCTGAAGCCTGCAAACAAGTCTAGGGTAGAGTTTTATGAGCCTAGAGGAGGATTTGCTACATCAGAGGGGAAAATATTTTATTCATGCATTGTTTTTTGGACAATCATATTCTGGGCTATATTACAATGGCACGATAAATCGCTGAATACACTGTCTGCTGAATATGACCTCACCATGAAAAATTTGATGCATTAGTGTAGGAAAGGTTGGAATATATCAACCTTAGCTGACAAGGGACTTTGAATTTTGACCTAACACAGATGACCGTTGTGTGCAATAAAAGTGAGTTTAATCTCCAGGTCAAGATTGAGGTGAATGGTAGGGCAGTGTGGATTGGTTTGCACTGGCTATGGCTGTTTCACATCTAGCAAGCAAAGAAATCCAAGGTCTTTGCATTTCAAAGTATCAAATGCTTGTTTACCTAAAATTTACTTATATCTTTTATACCACCTTCAGAAACTGTGCTGTACTGTAGACAGCTAACTCTTCAGCAGCTGTGGACTAATTCATTTGAAGCTCAATCTTTCTGAATAAGCATGAGGTACATATATTCTACTCCTATCATTGAATAGGTAAACTAAAAAAAATTCCTCCTCTAGCATGTAGAAGAAAGACTGTCAAGGATATTGCCTTGCTATGAAAAGGGCAAAGTCTAGAAGCTTTATTTCTTTGACAGCTAACCTGTCTTTGGAACATCGGAAGTTTATTCCTAAGTGGCTTATGCTTTTAGGAAGAACACAATTAAGAGAGCTCTGATACGATTCACTAGGCAAATACAAAGAAAAAGGGTCCTTTTGAGCGCTCTCTTGCTGTAAAAGGTATTTGATCAAAGAAGCTAAGTTACAAAATGTTTTGGAGGTTGTCTAGGTTACATAATAAAGATGTATAGATGAATTTAAATAAAAGATTGTCGTGTTTTATAGTAGTCACAAACAAAATCTGTCTTTTTCACTGGCTGGTGTTCCAGAAGTGCTGTTCTGTTAACATACTAATGGTGCATGCCCTGAATGCTTTACACAGATAAGAGTGGTAGCAGTGGTACTGTGGGAAGGAGGGAGTTCTCTTTAAATCAGCCAGGAAAAAAAAGAAGTTTTGAGACTAATAGAAAGAACCTCTACTCCTTTAATAGAGCCTGCAAAATATATTCTCCAGGACTGATCAGCTCTGAAGGCTCTAGAGGTTTGATGATTGGAATGGCAGGAAATCACGCTTTCAGGACATAACGGATTGACTAGGCCATCCATCATTTGTTAGCATGCGCTGAAACACTGGGTTTGTGTGCAGAGGTCTGTGATTTAGTAAATACTTGGGAGATGAATAGAGCTTACACACAAGGGAAGATATTGCTGTCCTTCAGTAGCCTTAGACACAGATCCCTGCTGAGAAGGCCGTCTGACAGCAGCTCATCAGTAACTGGCCTGTCACAGTCAGTGATGCCCACCAGCCATCCCCAGTATATTAAATGCATTTTTAATATCTGCTTCAGTAGATTTAATGAAGAAAATTTAGTTTCCATACTCTGATCACTGCTTCCTCGAGTGTTTTAAAGCATGGAGTGAAGCACTTCCAAGAAAGGAACTGTCCTGATACCTGGAGGAGTTGATTGAAAATGAAACAGAATGCAAGCAGGAGTGTTATTATCCAGACAGCTTCCTTAAAGCAAAACAAAAATGTTTGGGAAAAGCAGTGATCTTCTTAGAAACAATTGACCCTCCCACAGAGGGATCTTATGGAGCAGGCTGTACAGCAGCAGAGATGCAGTGCTGCAAAAGGTGTGTGCACAGTGGTTCTGTTCAGTGTGGCTGGCCTTGCCAAAAGATTTTAACTGCATCTCCTACACTTTCAGATGTCAGTACTTGAATCAGGTCATCATTGTGTCTGGCTTTCCAGGTTCTGAGAAGAGGAAAGTAGCTATGAATGGAAGAAATGGAGTAGATGACATTTTTAATAACTAACGTAGATTTTGGCATTTTGGTTTTGGCGTTTTTTGTGCGGGATGTAGTTGGTGATGATCATTGTAGCATTCTGTGGAATTATTTAAACTGATACGGGGAAGAAACAATAAGACACAGTGGAAAATAAAACTTCTGCTTTTTTTTTTTTTTTTTTTTTTTACTTAGCAGGCTCATCACAAATTATTCAGTAGTGATATTGTAAGGATTGTATGGAATTATTTTTTAACTTTGTAGGAAATAAGATCATTTACTGTCTATGTATATAGATAAACTTCATAGTTGTTTGAATTTCCTGGGAACTTTCAAAGGAAACTTCTGTTTACATAAAGTCAAATATGTTTGTTTTCATTTTGTAACGAGATTCAGTGCTTGTAATATTTACTTCAAGACAGCAAGACAAGCAACTTGATTTTGTTTTAAACATCTACTTGAAACATTCACTTCTTGAGCTTTTTCTTCCCTCAGGAATCCATTCTGTGTTCAAAGAAGAGAAAGCAAGTGCTGAATGAGACCTATAAATTTGATTATGTGTCAAAACAGTAATGTATTAAATACATATTATTATAAAAATTTAAGATGTGTCCTAAACACTTACATTTTTATAACACATGACAATATTAAATAATACATTTTCTTGTTAGCATCTGTTTGCTGTCACTGTTGGCAGGACCTGTGATTTATTACTTAAATTAATGACTACAACCATTTTGGTCCTGATGTGTGCCCCATAGCTTACCACATTACTTTATAAAATAACTTATATTCTTCTGTGAGAGTGATTTTTTTAATTGTTTATACAAGTTCCTGGTGAAAATACCATATCTATTTGCAACGTGAAAGTCTCAGAAGCTAGCATTGTACTTCAAACTGAGTGAAATAATGGTAAAGATAAATTTCTGGAAGAATATGGAATGCAGTAACTGATCCTACTAAAACTGACTTCTAAGACAAGCCTGATAGAGTATTGTTTCAAAAAAAAAGCCAACAGCATTGGAAGAGGAGTGAAAAAATACCACTCAGTTTTCTTCAGATCCAGTGATGCTTAAAAGCCTTGTTCATTTGTTTGTTTGGCTTATTGGTACCATACAAGTAGATTTCAAACTCCTATTGGCATGGTAAGATTTCATGCTCTATCCTTACTTTTCAGTTTGTATTTCATGGAGTCCTTGTCCATGGACTTCAAATGAAGAATTCAAAGTGAATGAACTTCTTGTCAGCAGGCTTAAATTTGCCAAATAGGAATCTCTGCCTGTTGTGGGAAAAATGTTTTTGACTTCTGAACCACTTAGGTTAAAAACTTCAGTTCTGTCAGCAGCTAAAGCATTTTCATCTGTCTTAGTTTCTTTTCATACATGTTTTTTGGTTTTTTTGAGGGGGCTTTTTTAATTCTAGTGTTTGCAACATTTTGAATGTGATAGTGATATGTATGAGATATATTATCACTTCCAGTGCACACTGCAGGATACCCAGTAGCCTGATTGATAGTGACAGTCTCATTGCTTTACGCTGGAGAATTCTTAAACTTCAGTCCCCTGCTTTATCCTCCTCATGTGAATAGCGTATTTAAGTGTTACTGTCCGTGTAAAATGTCATAAGTTCAGGATGTGGTGCTGAAGAGGACTTTATTGTTTGGGTGCATGTCCTCTGTTTGCATATCTATATCTAGGCCTGCATGGTCTCAGAAGCATTTGATAGCATTGATTCCCAGATACCTCCAGAAGCTTCAGTACTGAGTAAAATGTCCTAAGGTAGCACACATTCTTCTTCCACAGAAAGGAGAATATTGTCAAATATTTTGAGTAAGAAGCGTGTGATAGCAAAGGTAGCCTCTTGCGTAATGCAGCCTGTCCAAAACTTTTTCAAAGCCAACATGAAAACTATGACCAAAATGGACATAATGCTGCTGTGACTGAATAATAAAGGGTCTTTTGGAGTTCCTTTTTGTATATTGAGAAACCAGACAATAATAAAGACACCATGTATCTCTGTTTCCATTTGTAGTTGGCTAGGAGATGGCAAAACTTACCATCAGTCCACTCTTGATACTAGTAATGTCCATTTTTTTTATTGCAGTTCTTCTGGGGAATGCAGATATGCATTATGAGGCTACAAGTGGTGCAAAGTACAATAACTGGAGAGTGAGTGCAAGTTCCTGCAGATTAAACGGCTCTTGAACATAAGCCATTTCCAGCATTAATATAAAATGCAGGTTGTCAGTGCTGTTGTCCTTCAGTTTTCAAAACACCTGAACAATATGTCTTCCTAGATAATTGCATTGTCTTGGGTACACAAAATATTAAAAGGTAACTCGTAAGCTAGATTTCTGGTTCTTACAGGGTTTGAAAAGGAATTTTTTTTTTTTTAACAATTGGCAGGTACTCGCATAGGCCAAGCAAATTCCATTCTAAATACAGTATTTAATGACTCATTGCAGTAAGTTATCTGACACAGGAATATATTCTTCTTTATCCTATTATTAGAAAGAGATGAATTTAATTATTGACCAAAAAAAAGAAATCAGACTACATTGTTTATCTCATTTGTATTGTGTTACTTTGACATCAATGGTCTGAAAAAGGAAAACGGTCCTTATGGAATAAATGCATGGCTTCAGTCTAAAAATTTTTCTAGCCATATCTATCTGTTTGGTACATCCTTTGAATTTGCAGCAGTTTTTTTCAAACAAATCCCATTGGTTGCCCAGCACCTATTATCCACAAGTTTTCTGCTTACATGTTTTGTTTTAATTAACTGTTCAGACACAGACCTCACCTGTGATTAGCAATCATTCTTACAAATTACTACTTCTGTGGGTTTGAGGTTTCTGGATTGAGAATTTTTCTGATGTATCTGAGTATAGATGCTTGCCATTCCAACGTTCTACATCTCAGTAATTAAAAAATGCTATTCAAATGTGTCAGGTATTGTGTAGAAATTAATATATTTTTATGTGGACAGGTCTGGGGTGGTCAACATGTATTACATGTTAATCGTTTGCTTAGGTTATTTTGTAATTCTCAACTCTTTAGCCTCTTTATCAATGATACATATATTTCTCTCTCAGTGGAACTTTGCATTGGTGGATCAGAATGTTTACTGAATTAACCAGTTAAAATTGTTAAAATATGCAGTGGAAAGCAATGTGCTTAGCTCATGTGCTTCTGATACTAAATGCAAGTAAAAGGATATACAGACATGGAGTCATTTGTTATATTTTAGTATATGAAGCAATAGCTGTGTAAACCTTAACCTCGTAATTTTGCAAGTTCCACTTTATCATGTAGCTGTAAAAGGTAATCAAAATAAATCATGGAAGATGAAGAAATATTTTCTAGGGCTTTCTGTGTGCTTTCAGAAGTGGCACTTGATCCATGAAATTTTAGTAAGCATATTAAATAATACAATATGATGTGCGACATGTCAGGTCTGATATATTATTTTGTATAGGACATTTATACAACATATGGTGAGCTGCTATGTGAACAGCTCAATGACTAAATTATGTTAATCTTCCTTGCCATATTTACTTTTCATTTTAAAAAACGGCATTTTCAAATTTTTATTTTACTTTTTTGATCATGGGTAGGTATAAGAAAGGTGTAGGTCATCTCCGAGAAGCTGTGACAGTGATCCAAGGTTCCTCAGCTGTGCAGTGTACATAACACAGATGTTGGGAGAGTCATCTGTCAGCTATGCCTCTCCTATGGAGTTAAAGTTCTAGGGGGAAAAGAATTCGACACAGTGCTGTCACTGTTACATTTTCACAATAGAAGAGCATGCAAATATTCAGCCTCCTGCTTAGCAGTAGTGCCCTGTCTAATGTCTGTGCTGGTTAGAATAAAAAAATAGTGGGTGCATCTAGGGCTCATAGATCTGACAAAGGTCATGCTATGCTGGGTATTTGAATTGGAAATTGTCTGGACTTAGATTTTATAAAGCTCCCACAGTTGTCGGGGAAAATTTCAGCAGGGTTTTGTCCCTGGAGAGGCCTCTTAGGCCCTTTTCTGTCCTATGAATGAATTTAGATGTGAGAGTTTCTCCTGCCTTAAAACTGTTAAGTTCATTTTGCATACATCCCCAGAGAGAAGAACTGGCAGATGCTTTTGTCTTGGAAGTGTTTAAAAGAATACTGCAGAACAGGAACAAGGGAGAGAAGGGGCCTTGTGTTGAGTCCCAGAACATTTTGGAAATGGCCAATATGCAGTTTTCATCAGTACTAAGGCGGGGCGCAATATGGTGCCTGTAGCTCACTAGGGAATATGAATGTTGATTAAGCATACTCCCAGGCTTTGAAATCCTGAAAGCAGTGTCAGAATAATGGATGTTGAGCAAATGTCAAACATTTGTTAATTTCTCTGTTATTTGGAGTTTATCTACCATGATCAATCAAATAAACTAGTGCTTCTCTGTTGTGGCATGTGTCATTGATATGGTGATTAGGTGGCTAGAGAGGCCTTCTGCCTTTTTTTCTTTTTTTGTTTTTGTTTTGGTTTGGTTGGTTTGTTTGCTTGTTTTTAATCCAGGTAACAGATCACATATGAGCAGTCATAACTTTAAATTCAGGATTTGCTTGTGGTTGTTTTAGTGGAAAGTGGTACATTAACAAAATACTTAAGCGTACTGAAGACAGAGTATCTGCATAGCATATCTGCTGTGCTAAAAATAACATTCATGCCATTTTTTCAGTTTTGAGCCTTAAAGATTTACTGTTGTGGGGAAAGAAATTACTTCTAAATGAAAATCGGTAGAAGAAGCTTTTACTTGTTCTTAAAAGAAGTTTGAAAACAAAGGTTGTCCACCCTAAATTAGTATTAATTTATGGCTTAGCTCCCTTCTACCCTCCAATTCTTTTGTTTTTTTATAAACTAGGTCTTGACATCCTTATTTTTGATTGGGAGACATGTTCAGATGCCTTTAGTTAAAAGCAAAGTGGGTGACTGACTTTTTTATAAGAGAGTGTGTATTCTCATTAAAAAATACATTGTATATAACAAACATCATATGACATTGTTAGTTACTGACTAACATACAGAAATGTAAATCATACAGTTCAGAATGTTTTTTTCCCTTCTCAATTTCCACTTTACTTATGTCCTAATTCTGCTAATTTGCCACTCTTAGGTAACATACAAAGACCTGATATTTAAATGTGAAGAATAAATTAAAAATCTGAATGAGAGAAAGGCTGTGTGGCCTTTGCTGCTTTACTGTAATGTATAAAGACTTTAAAAATGGGAGAGGATAGGTTTGGGATGTTTTGTGTGAGGCCTTTTTGAAAACTGCCTGAAGGATGTCAAATTTCACTGAATTCTAGTTACCCTTTTCTCATGTTTTTTGTTTTCTGTTTTGTTTTTTTTTTTGTTTCTGTTTTTGTTGTTTTTTTCTTTCTTGTGAAGTTCAGTCCTTACGTGCTTAATGTAAAGACATCAGTGTATATTTTTATTACCTTTTTGAGAATTCCCAGAAATTTAAGGAGTGCCAGTGAGTCATGATGCATGTTGTGGTCATCTTCAGTTTATTTTAACATAGAACAAATGTTTGATGTTTCCTTCCTTGGCTTCACATTTATTTACCAAGGCCTATGGGCCCAATCTACCAAGACTGGTCACATTTTGGTGCTTAATAAATGTGATGCTATGTGGTGAACCTATTGATCTGTTTACTGGAGATGATTCTGTTCAGTTAGTACATGGAATAAGAGTTCTCCTGGAAACCCAACCTTTTCTGTGGCACAGCAGGAAGCAAAGTGTATAACCATTGTACGTTATTTTCAGAGCAGAGCAGAGGACACCAAAAAATAAATCCTCTGGAAAGAGAAGGAAGGGAAAGGAAAATCCTGTTAGTAGGAGTGGAAAAGAACATCAGAGAAGTTTAAGGATAGGATAATATAATATTGTGATCACCTCTTGTCAGATGCTCCCTTCGTAGTGGCTGCCAGTTGTAGGTAGACAGCTTTGTAAAAAAAGAATGCTGGAAGACCACTGGTAAAAGGGAACAGCTGTGTTTCCTTCTTAGTGTTTTTCTGCCATCTTGCCATGGGGAAGTAAGTAGTGGAATTAAATTATTTATTCCCTCTATGCCACAGTAGTCTGGGGCTGAAAATGTACAAATTTAGCGATACAGGTACTGCTCTGTCAGCTAAGTAGATAGACAAGAATAGACAACTTTTAGATGATAAACACAGTTTAGGGCATTAGACTGGAAATCGCAAGGGGACTACATATAAACAGATTCATTTCTTGCCTTAAATCTGTATCATTCCCAACACTGGAATTTACTTAAAACTACTTTTATGTATCATCCACCTTTGATAGAGCTAAAATGATATCCTGTATGGGGAACATTAATAAGATCATGATTTGTTTAAAGAATTAACAATTTTGATTGGATTACTGGAAGCTTTTTTGACTTAAGGTGTTCACTTTTTTATCCTGGTGATAGCTGTGCAACAGTGTGTGTGCTTGACATGTGATGCATGCGGATGCTAAATATAGTAGCAGCATGAGGCAAATGTCATTAACAGTAATTTATGTAATGAAAGCCACCTGGCTGTCTTTGTAATTAATTGCTTGTAAATAATAAATTTAAATATAGTTTATAGTTTTCTAAATTTGATTATATATTTTTAGGAACAAATTGTTTAAGGGTGGGGATTTATTAGGTTTCAAACTGGCACAGGTATTATTTTTACATACAGGCTAATTTTTTAATGTAAAATGATCAGTCTGATTAGCTTTGAATTGCCATTCATCCATTAAAATATTTTTCTAAAATTAAATGTAAACATCTAGTTTATACAGGACAATATAGGTTTGAAGACAAAAAATACAAAGTAGAATGATTTTCCTCTTCCTCCACAATCAGGAAATGTAATATTGGAGTCTGGAAAATTTCTCTTGACAAGGTATTCTATAATCTGATCCTTTGCTTGGGGGTTAAAGGAAGTAGCACAATAAAGTTACTCAAGCAAAATGAGGAAGATGGACACAAAATGCATATATCAAATATTTCTTTCTAGTTATAGCCTACTAAGTGAATATTTTTTTCAGTGTATGGACCTTGGCCCTATAAAGAGGGAAGATGGGAAATGTGAAGGATAAATCCCTGTTTTCAATTTTAGCTTCTTTACACAGCTGTCAACAGATAACAACAACTTTTGTGTATTTTTTTGTCTTAATGGTTCAACTTTTAATCTGAAAGTTGTACTTAGTGGTACTAAGAGGAAGAGTTCAAACTTGCAAACGTGTTTTTAGCTAGGAGTGGTTGAGGACAAGGACATAGTAAATAATCTGCTTATGTTAGTCTCAAAGTTTGCTTTTTATTTAATTTTCTGTGAAATATTATTTTGTAGAGTTAAAGAAGAAAATACCAGGAGGTGGAGATGTGGAGACAACTACTAAGGTTAATCAGGTGTATGTGGGAGGCAAACCCTGTTTGACTCCAGTCAGTTTCTTTCGTCAATGGACTCCCTGACTAGATGGTCAAAGGGTACCAGAGAAGTTCTGGTATGGGTAAGGTGAAAATAGTCAATAGACATTGAAGACTGAGGTTAAAATACTTGAGAGTTTTAATTTCATGGTTTAGCTCTGACATCGTGTTCTTTAAGTCTGTATTGTGAATATATTTTGATTTTGTATTACATCTGAAAATATTTTCCAGCTTGAAAATTGAACCTTACAAAATAGTTTTATATTTTTATGGAAGAGACATTACTTAAAACATTTGTGAAAGAGTATTTAATTACAAAGGTCTCTGTGTGGACTTGGCATTTAAGTAGGTTTCAAACATTAAACCACGACACATGCAACAAGCACTGTGCTGTTTTACTCTGGAAAGAAGAAAGTATCAGAACAGTATCTCAGGCAAATTATTATCTATTTTCTGTACTTGCTTACTAAGATAATAAGACCAAAAAAGTGTTTTCATTTGGAAATACTACTCTTCAGTACTTGTGTTTTCAGAGTTCCATTTTTATCCATAATATCTGACAAGTTTATTTTATCACTTTTAAAACATAATGTTGTTCTCATTATAAGCATACATATATGAATGGAAAAATAGCGTCTTTATTCTGATTTCTTTTTCATTTTGGAGGCTTGATCAGAAGTACTTTGCAACCGTTTGAACATGGCATATTTTGGGTTACACTTTTAACTACTTGTTACTACTATTGAAAGTTAAATTTTTGTCATGTGGGTGAAAGAAGGTGTAATTTATCTCTGCGAAGAGCTAGCATTATTTTGTGATCATTGCCTGTATTGATAATTCGTATTCACCTCTGCGTTTTATTTTTTCCACATCTGATATGGATTGTTCATAGTCTGCAGTTGTTTGAAAATATATTGGCCATTACAACAGACACAAAAAAAAAAATAGGTGTCTACAGGAAGAACTGGTACCCTGTTCTTAAAGGAACTTCTAAGTCTTTCTAAATGAAAAATCAAACAGTATCTAATACTGGCAATTTTCCTCTGTCTGCTGCTAGAACTTATTGGCCAACTAGGTCAGACATTATTAAAGTTCAAGTGGCCCAGTGGGAAAAGTAATGGTCTTATGCTACTATGAATTTTAAATGCTGCCATTTCTATGTATTGCACCATCATCTGTTCTCGCACATCACTCTAAATTGTATAGAAGTTGTGGGACCAACCAGTGTCAAGGTCATAGAGGTGATGACTCTTCGCAAGTAGCCATCTCGGAGCTTTCTCATACAGTTATTCTCATAACCCTAGCTATAGGCAGCAAAGTTGTATGCACATGCCTTCATTTAACCTTTTTATTATCATTGGAGAGTGTAAGCCTGCATTACGGGATTACTTTTTTACTTGAACTCTTTACTTTGGTTTTTATTTTTGATGCTACCAAAGGTATGAAATCGACTTTGAGGCAAAGACAATTTTTAGTAAGTGGTACATATTTAAATCTTTTGCATTGAGCTGTTGTACTGTTTACTTGAACTGGATATGAGAGAATTTCTACATTGATTAGTGCTATAGGTCCTCCAAATGAACTTGAACTTTATCTTGATTTTAAATATGATGATACTAAGTCTGAAATGAGCATATTAGCAGGTGCTTCTTTTTTAATATATATTAAAAAGCTGGATTTTTATAATATTAATATATTTATAATGGGAGTCTTTTCCCAGCAGCACTGTGTTGACTTGTAGTTTTCAAAGTAGTAGCTACTTCAATGTTTTCATTGTTTGGAAGGGTTCATATGTAAAGAAAATAAAACTGGTTTTGTAACCCAGACTTGAACTGGTGTAGCTGGAAAGCTGTAATGTTGGAAGACAGCCATTTTGCAGAAGCTACTGTGTTGTAGCTAAAGACTTAGGTACTTTTATATCACATAGTTATTCCAAACTCCTATTCAAACATATATATTCACACACACATATATAGGCACATATATTGATTTAGCTTAAATTGGTAATTCGCTGACTTCTGATAAATCTGTGTTAATTTTGTGAGTGATAAAGTAGAAACGTTTACAGAGACAGTAATCTGCTTTTTGAGAATTTTCATGCAGAGAAGTGACCACAACCATACTAAAACTTTAGGTGAGATTGTAATATTAAAAGCTGCAGTAAAGAGAGGCTAAAACCATAGCTATTCTAGATGTCAGTGAGGCTTCCTCCCTCGTTCCATGTCTTTCAGTGCTTGGATGCATGTAAGCCAAGCGGTTCTCAAGCTTTGGTACTTGTAGGCTACACTCTGCAGTTCTGGGAGGCCACAGAGGTTTTACACATCTGCGCATGTGTTGCACATAAGTGTGGACTGATTAGTATATGATAAGCAGTATAGAAACATTGTTTTCTTTAGGAGTCCCTGTGCCAGTGTTTGTAGTACAGAAGATGAGAATTAAAAGGCTGTTTGGGTTTCTTTCAGGTTTTTGAAAATGTAACAAGACATGTATTTAGGCACACATTCTAGTGTCTCAGGATAGCTGTGAGGAGGATTCCCTTTCCACCCCCAGACATTTAAATTCATCAAATACATGTATTTCTTTTCTCACATAGATTCTTAATCCAGCATAGAAGGAATATGTAAGTCTAGCCCTTTTGTTCTAAAGCTCAGTATTACATTAGTTAAAATATTTTAAAAGTTATTGTACATGGAAAGGGGAAGTTTTTTTCCAATTATTAGAAATGAGAGACTCTTACCTGCTTCAGAACATTTCATGAAGGGATCTGGCTAGCACTTCTGCTTTGGAATTTCACACTTAACAGCTTTTGAATTTTGGAAACACAGCTCCTGCCCCCACCCCATTTTTTAACCAATATATTTATACTCTTAATGAGGTGGGATGTTCCATTTTGTGGAAGGGATCATTCCCTTCTCTACAAAGCAATGTTCTTTGTAGATTTCATTTGCTGAAAAATAAAAAAAGTAAGGCTATTCGATCTATGTATATATATATAAATATATATATTATATATATCTGTCTTATGATGGACTTTGATTTCCCCCTGTTTGTCTCCACTTGTGTAGCTAGTTACTGGGTTAAATACTGCAGTTCATATTTACTGTTAGGTTTTTTGTTTTGGATTGGTTTTTGGTTGGTTTTGATTGGTTGGTATTTTTTAACAGATCTTTCTAGATACTCTTCCTTTGTTCCATGGTAAAATACATGAAATGTAAAGCTGAATTTTTAGTCTTTCTATTTTAGGCAAAAAGTGTGGAGTTAAAGATGAGGGAAACACAGCTCCTTTTAAAATTAATAGATGAAACAAGTGGAAACTTGGTCATGTACCTAAAATTTTACATTTTCAATAATCTCAGAAAATAAAGTAGAAAAGCGTAAGTTTCATCTCATCCCTAAAGAATTAATAAGAATTATAAGAATTATTTATCAGCCAGGGCTGATAATATAGTATTTGCAGAAGTTGTCATGTCTGGATTTTCTCCTGCTGAAGCAGTAGTAAAAAGCAAGTATTAAGTTGGACAGCACCCCAAATCTTGACTAGGTCTGCAAGCCTGCTTTGCTGAGAAGGTGATCCTGTCCATTTAAATTATTTTTGTCCTTACTAGCTACTTCTTGACCAGAGTTTTGTATCAGCTCTAGTTATGAAGCATTGGTCTGCGTCAGCATATTATCTGTTACTAGTTTATTTATGAGTACTCATTGCAAAACAAAACATTTCTGATATACTCACCAGGGATAATAGCATCCTCTACTGAATTCTGAGATTCATTCGAAGAGAATGGTCTAAATTTTATTCTTACATGTGAAATTACCAAAAGATATATTCTTTTTCCAGCACCAGACATGCAGTTCTCTTTTTAGCTTGATTGATCTTGTGACTGTTCTTAGAGGTGATTTCTCTTATCTCTTGTTCTGGTCTGACTTGGACATCCCATTTTAAATGCGGGACTTGTATATTATCGGTATCTTTGATATGAGTAATACTTTCTTATGTTAGGCAAATTTTTATATCTTTATTTCATTTGGAACCAGGAAATGACATTTCATTTTTTAAAATTAGAAGCTCTTTTCTTAAAAAAAAAAAATAAATGGTGGTTTGTAGCAGATCTTAGATTTCAGTTTTCTGCCTAAATACAGTTATGTATTGACAAGGACACAAAGTGCCACCAACATGAACACAGAGTAACAAAAGGCAAATTGTTCCATTATGGATGTTGGTGTACAAGAAAAAGAGGATATCTAAAGAGCGAGGCTGGTTGCTTTGAACAGAGCTCTGAGGGTAGTGTCCATTACCATCTGGAACTGCAGAAGAAAATGCTTCCATGAAAGTGGCCTTCTATAGAACTTGAGGAAGGGTGCTTGTTTTCCTAGAAAACAGATTTAGTTCTACAAGATGGATAACAGTTAATTTATTAATTATTTAAACTAGGTAGTACTTGAAATTATGAGTTGGGATGGCATTGTTTGTTTCTGAAAATCAGCAGATCTGTACCGTGGCTCTACAGTTGGTTCCTGACAAAAGAGGTTGTTCGACGCAAACATGCCTGTATCCATAGCCTTTCAGTAAGGTATGAAGCTTACTACAAAGTTTATTCCATGAGAAACAATAATGCAACACTGAAATGTTATTTTGATTAAAAGATATTTTCACTGTTATGTTTGTTTTCCTGGATATTTCAGCTATATTAATTTGTCTGCTCATTTGCTGCCTTGAAATCCTGTATAGCATAAGAGGATGAACGAAGCCCTAGGAATTTGGCTGCTCCTGTAGAAGTAATGATAACTTACACAGCAGTATCCCTGCTGTCAGTATCAGCAGTTGTGATCATGCTGTTTTATAATGCAAATGCATGTTCATGACTTCTGTCCCTGCTCCAAGTACACTTTTTCAGCGCTCTCTGAAAACATGTTTCAGGTTTCTGTCAGTGACATCTTGTAATAGATGTTCCAGTTGTGTTTTGAGGAGCTATTTTATTTTGCCAGGAAGTTGTGGCAATGGAATTGTGGCAAGGAAATGCTGGGTGACAGATAAGTGGTTTTGGTGTTTAAGAGAGGAACTGTGTTAACCAGAAAAGAACATGGGAGCAGCCATGTGATGATTAAATCCTCTTTTCCTGGGAAAGGGGAAAGATATTCTGGTAATAAGGCTTGAAATTCTTTGACTGATATTAGAGAAATAATTCTGTTTGTCACAGTTGTTGTGGTTTTGTACTGCAATCCAGTATATATCCAACTTGTTCAGTTGGGCTGATTTATTTTTTTTTTTTCTTTTTAGTGTTCATGGTAGGTCCTAAATGACCTGAACAGTTGAAAACATAGGAGTGTCGGACGAAGCTGAAGTAGAAGGGCAAAATCCAAGGACACCAAGGGAACAAATAGAATGGACAAGAGTCAGGAGTGAGAAGAGAGGGATAAAGGTCTTGATTCTTTTTGATATGTCAGTGGGTATAATAGGATAATGGTACAATAGGTATAGTAATCATGCTGGGAATAGCCTAAAAATGCAAAAATTGGTATGTCAGTGGAAGAGAACTTGAACCAGAAATCCATTTAAATGCTATCTTGTTTTGTTTTGGGGTTTTCCACATCTTTTCTCTAAATTCAGTTCTACCATTATGACCATGTAAATCTGCCAGATCATAATAGTTACGTGGAGAGCCATTAGGGGGCCATATGTACCCACCTTATTTATAGCCTGCAAGGTTGTTTTAAATAAATCAATTTGAAATACCTTAGCTTTGCGTATGCATATAGCCTGTGTAAGTATATAATCTTAATTTTTTTCCTTTGTTCACCTTCTAATGATTGCATACGCATGTTTAAAGTTGCCATAATTGGATGGTGCGCCTTTTAGGGAGGCATTGTGTTACATAACTCTTGGCCTTTGTGTCCAATGATGTATATTTAAGCATATTTAAATTCTTGATTACATTGTAATTCTTTTTTCTGTAATCCATTATTTTCATAAGTCTGTATACTAGTTTATTTTACTATAATTTTCTTACAGTTTTAGTATTGGGTCAACACATACTCAGACTGAACATTCTCATGTGTAATATACCAGAGATCAAGGCTCAGCTTACTGCTCTCACACAGATGTTGTGCTGGACAGAAAAGCCCAAAATACAATATTATGGCAAAGATACTCTAAGTGCAAATATGGGTAATAATAAACTCTTCATACAGCAGTACATTAATCTAGTCACTTTTTTCCTAATACTTCAACTGGTTGGTTTAGAGGTAACACTTCATATTCTGCTGCAGACATACTGTCTGTTTAAACCTGAACAAACCATTTAGTCATTCTGTGCCTCAGTTTTACCTCTTGCAAATGGGAGTAATGCTTCCTTATCTTAGATTAGTTATTTCTGAGGCATAGAAATTGCAAGGAGAAGGACCATTTGAGTATAGAGAGAACATTTACATTTAATGTAAATATGACGTGATATGGGTGTTAAATTCACATGCAAGAAATCTGACAGAAGAGTAAGACTTTAGGCATTGCTGAATCTTTGCACTACCTATGTTCAAAGATGTACTAGCCTTAGTAGGTAAGTTCATGAAATGAAAAATGTTAATTATTCATAATGCTTTGCTGTACCATAAAACTCGATTTATTGAGACTATAATTTGTTCAAGTTGCATGTAGTAGGAAAATATATCAGGAGTAATTAATTGTATTCAGGATGTGATGAGGTATATATATCCACAGAGAACAATTGAAAACAGTAGTGATGTGGTATTGATTGCCTTTCAGAGAAAAAAAAAAAAATCTTGTCCCATTTCTAAATGTTAACAATTCAGAGAGAAAAATTCCCACTTGGGAAGAATGCTTTCCAGGTTGCTTCATTGCCAGGTGTTTGACATTGAGTGGAGCCTTAGATGAATGAAGCTTATGGCAGCTTTTGGAAATGACCGACTCCAGGGAATGTTGGCTTCCTGCTGTGAAAGTTTCTATTTTCAAAGCACATCAGTTTCAGTGGGAATGTTCCAGTGGTCCCATATGCTACTTCTGACAGAGGGGGAAGTTTTTAACCTGAATATGAGACAGCTACTGAAGAGCTTCCCTTGCTGCTAACAAAATGAATTTCAATATGTTGCCAATGAACAAGCAGCATGTTCCCAACTGCTGATGGAATTTATCTCCATCAATTATTAATGAAAATTTTGATTTGTTTTCCTTTCTGCCTGTTACCTTTTAGCTTTTCTACCTGCTCCTGTTAGAACTTTGTGGGTTCTGAAGCTGAAAAAGGAATCGCCCAAACAATATGCTTGTTTGCTTTAAAACTGTTGCTGTATTTTCCTCCCCTCCCTCATACGCTCTCTCCTTGACCTAGCAGCAGGAAGCCTTTGTCTGAGGTGTTCATCTGGAACAACTTTTCCACACTTGTTTTCATGTTCTGTTAGATTACAGGGCAGCAGGCCTACCTTTGAAGCTCCCTTCTCTTTTGTTTCTTTGCAGTGCACTCCAGTAATTAACTTTGTCCTTCTTTTATTTGTTCCAGTCAATCGCAGTCCACTCTGCTGAGCATCTTCTCCCAGGAGTACCAGGTTAGAAGTTTTCTCCTTTGTGAGGGTTGACAGGTGCCTAATTGAATGATGAATGTCCCTTTATTTCTTTGTAATTGAACTGCCAGCTTTCTGATTGGTTTGGAGGATGTTCCTTTTTCCACATCAAGCACCGCCTGAGTCTCAGTGGATGGCTGCCAAGCCTACCCATCCATCTGTCTAATAACATCTAGCCTTTGCTTATTTGGTGGACCTGTAATAAATTATGCTAAACCATTATTATTCTGACAATAATAATTTCCCTGTGTTGCATGGTTCCATGTGCTAAATGTTTGCTGACTTGCACTGTCAGTGCTGCTTTCCATTGCTGACAGAGATGATGATAAATGACCATTGCCGGAGTGGCAGAAGGCAAGAGAGGCAGAAAATGGAGTCATTTATCATGAGATGACAGGTGTCAGTCAAGTGGCAAGTCTCTATGGAATTACTTTTTGTAGTTTTTCAAATAAGTTGTTTTTAAGCAATGTTCTTCCTGGTTAAAAATGCCAATTGAATTGTAAAACTGGAGTGCACCAGACTTAGATGGAATTGAATTGAGGAAAAATTAATACAAAGGTTGAAAGAGAGAACAAGTTTTTCTTTGCCCTCTGCAGCCTTCAATAAACTTATTTAGATTCAATTATTGTGACCTTACTGGCTTTTACATATATGGTACATTGCAGTACAGTCTGAAGACGTTCAATTCAATAGGTAGATTGAATGTAATTTCTGTACAGAATCTAAAAACAGGGTTCAGTTTATATGTCAAAGTGTAGCCAAGGAACATGTGCCTGGACAGTCATGATTTTTGTATTTTGATCTGTGACACATTTGTAAGACTCTTTGTTTTTTTCATTTTTCTAGAAACAAATCAAAAGAACACATGCCAAGCATCACACTGCTGAAGCTGTTGAAACTTACTACCAAAGGTATCACCTTGCCACCCCAGTCAGGAGTATTATCATAACTAGTATTTGTTATGGCAATTATGAGTAAATTAGCTTATTAGCTTATGAAGCTGATTTTCTATAAAAATAAAAAATTTGGAATGAGGATTACAAAACAGTTCCCCTAAAACTGTTTTCAGTGAAAATGCACAAATTTTCCTGTGCTTGATCACTGATTAAGAAAGTGTTTGCTTCTTTGGCTCTAAGTCAGGGTAAGCAAATACGTTTTACAGAGTATATGATAGCATTTATTGTATGTTACCTATAGTTTGTAATTATAAGGCTTCTGTGTCAAGAATAACATTGAGGATAACTTCCTCACAGCTAGGGAGATTGTTCTGTTACAGTTGCTTGTACTTTTAAAAGATTTGTGTTAGGTTACAAAAAGTTACATATTCATGTATTGCCAGTGAAAGAACTAATTTTTAGATCACTCCTGTTTTATCAACAGAAATGTCAGAAATAGCTATTAAGGGAGGATGAAAACCTTTTTGTCACTTTACAATATTTTACAATTGTATGCATCTTAAGCTAATAAATTGTATTTGCTACACCTTATAGTTTGTCTGTTTCTTCTATAGGATTTACTAAAAATAGTGCAGTGACATAATTGGGGCATGCAGATAACTGGTTAAGATACACAATTAAAATATTTCCTTGTAGACTGACGTATCAGCTTGTATGGCAACTGAGTTGACAACTGTGATTATACGTGTCTGATATTTGTGCTTAATATTAATGTGTATGAATCAGGAACATAAACAAAAAGCCTTCATTTGTGAAAATTAACTGTGCTTCCACAGAGCCATATATTTAAAACTAAGCAGAGCTTCATTTTAGTAGATGCTGATTTAGAATATCTAGTGTGAATTGTGCTGTTCTGGGGTTTTGATTTTCTTTTTCTAGTGGCTGTACCGTTCTGTAAAAATATGTACTGGATCATATTGCACTTCTCCTGTGCTGTTTAGGAAGAACATTGGTATGATTAAGTTTGGCTCACATCAGGTAGAAGGATTTGGTCTCCTGTCCCCTTGTGCACTGTCTGAAGTATGATAGTAGTACATAACTAATGCATTATGTATGAAGCTATATGGTGGTGGTAGGGAAGATCATTCTTTATGCCGTTTCTGGGTATTTCACATTGCAAATGTATTAGCATGGCCAAATAAAATGCACGTTTTAAAATCAGAGATGTTCTGGTTAGTAGTTAGAAAACTCATCTCAATCCTGTTTTAGTAGATTTATTGTATAGTATGTTTCATAAGCTACAAGGGCAGACTGCTTGAGTCAGAAGCCAGTTTGAAATGCTTCAAGCATAAACATGGCAAACATGTCTTCTCGACTTCTCTTTTGTGGCATCCATTTTACTGCTCCAGTCTGTGTGTATGCTCTTTCATATTCTCACCAACATAGAAGCAGATTATTGTGCTCCCATTGCTTTCCTGGGTTGGAAACGATCAGTTTTTGCATGTATCCATTTCAGGTGGCCCCCATTGGGAGCAAGTAGAAGTACAGCTGAGTGGAGTAGTTTCTGCTGCTCTGCTGAGACTTGTAAGTCTTAAACTTAGGAAAACACAAAGGCAAATTACAGGAAAGATCAGCAGGCTTTTCAGAATAGTGTTGTCATCAGCCTGTGAGAGCTATTAGGCCATTATGGAGTTGCCAGTCGCATTAGAATTATCTGACAGAAAAATACTCCATTGTTACCTGTAGCTTTGCTATTTAATCAACTGAATGCATGGTTTAGAGCATTAATGTCAAGTAAACCTTCCTGGGTAGGTATTTTGTTTATGATGTCTCCTTTTTTTGTTTCTGTAATAAATTTTTAAAGTTTAAATATATACAAAGTATCTTGCTTTGTGGACTTTTTTTGTGTAGAATTTAAATAGGTTACAGCAAAAAGCTTTTATAATTTCCTTCATTCTTTAATAAGCTTCAGAATACCTTGCAAACAAAAAGCCCTCTAATGCTCTGTGAAGAGGTTTATGTAAAGGTGTTATACCCATTCCATGTAAGGATAAAATTATAAAGAATTTTAATGTCTGTGACTAATGAGCAGAAGAGTGGCTTCTGATGGATAGATAATGACAGAGCTTGAAAGGCGGTGGCCTTCTAATGATGTCAGTAATGATAAGCTATACGAATACAGATAGGATAAATTAACAGATTCAAATACTGGTAACTACTGTTCTTTTCCACATAGCTGCAAAGCACAGTGGCTTGTGATAATACAGCTTCTTCCCACCAACTCCTGAGAACAGGTTTTAGTCACTACTGAAATACACACATCAAACAGTAAAAGTTACAGACAGTGAGGAAGGCAATATTGTTATGAAGCAATGGTCAGAAATACCATGTGAATCCATATCGGTGTAATACCCTTAACCAGAAACATTAAGCCTTTGCCACTGATAGGATAATGACTTTCTATCACCCTTTATTGGATCCTAAATATTTAATTTTTTTTTTTCTTTGGAATATTCATTTGATTGTTAGATTCTGATTTAACTAAAGTAAGCCTTTAGTATTTGAACTACTGCCCAGTTGATAAAATCTGGATTTCACAGAATCATAGAATCGTTAGGGTTGGAAAGGACCTTAAGATCATCTAGTTGATTTGAGAATTTATGTTTTTGTGCATAGAAAGGAATTGAATAAGATAGGTAGTGAGCCATCATAGTTGAAGGTCATGTGGAACCCTAAATCTTTGCTGTGAATAATAAAGTTTTATTTGTCTGTGATGCATCTTTTCCAGAGTTCAAATATCATTTATTTGTATGTCATTAAGCCAATTTTTTAAAAAAAATTCTTCATTTATTGTGTTTCTTACTTAATTGAGATTGATACATCTTGCAGATGAATAGGAGACAACCCTGGAGAGTTAGTGAGTGTTTTAAATATTTTTTTTCTTAAAAAATTTCCAATTAAATACTCTGTACTGGGGCATTTTCCCCCAAATGAAAGAGGCTCACAAGGGATACTGATATGTATAAACTGGTGTTTTCCTGCCACTGCAGAATTACCTGGCTTTATCTTGTCTAGGTACCTGAATGGGGTGATGAAAAATGCAGCTGCCCCTGTATTACTGGAGCTGGCCAATGAGGTAATCATCTTTACTTTTTTCTTTAATCTTCTAGTGTAAAACCTGAGGGGCATATCTATAGTGACTTTAGAGAGAAAGGTAATTAACCTAAAAAAAAAAAAAGGTTCCAAGGCACATTAGACATTTAGAATGGTTCCCCAGTCTGTTAGTACTTACAATAATTAGACAAAAAGCCCCATTTATTAATAAATCAGTTAACATAATTAGTCTTAACTTCAAGGCGAATGCATAAGAAATTCTGAATTTGTATTTTGTTGGAAATTTCAGACAGATCATAGGTCTTTAATGCAGAAACTTACTAAACATTCCCACATTGATTAAATGGAATTTTATCAGTTTTACTTGTATTTGATTTCTTGGGGGGGGGGGGTTAATAACAAAACCCATCAAAGATTTATTTTTTTTAATGATAGGAAGCTTTAAAGAGTTCATTTTCCTGACTGCATTCTCCGTTTATTTCTGTTCATACAGATTAGAGGATGGCTAATGAAAACTGTTTAATATAAAGCAATTAAGCAGAATAAATTCCTTAGTATAGCCATTTCCTAGAAAAGCTGGAATGTAAAAAGTTCTGTACAGTTGTCATTAAAGCCTTGACATATTTATTGATGCTGTTTATTAACTAGAATATTAATCTGTCTTGGGATGCAATGTCTTCTTTGAATTAAAAACTGCTATCTAAAGCACTACCTTAAAGAAGATGTAAAAAGTTTGAAAGAGTGGCAGTGAGCCTCCTAGAAAAATAAAATTGATAAAATATCTACCCCTTAAACTCTAAAATATTTATTTACAATAATAATGACAATACAATAGCTGATAGTCCTTGTAACTGCTTATGCAACTCTCAAAGGAATAGAATGAAATGTATGCTGGTTTGTGTTGCATTTTAA
Source organism: Pezoporus flaviventris (assembly GCF_033815535.1). NCBI lineage: Eukaryota > Metazoa > Chordata > Aves > Psittaciformes > Psittacidae > Pezoporus > Pezoporus flaviventris. The sequence continues at coordinate 18,514,972 of NW_026892584.1, read as the reverse complement.
TAGAAAATGAAAGAAGGAGGCAGAAAATGAGTGTTTGCATTAAAAATGATATGGCACTACAAACATTAAGTGGTGCAATAGCAGCAAGTTCTACATGTTACATTAGTAAGAAAGAATGGTTTCTCCCTCATGTACATTGCTTCAGCCAGCAAATGTACGATTACCTATCAGTTACTGGAAGCTTTTAATGGTCTGTGAAGTGTCCACATATCCTGATCATACAGTTAGCATAGAATAAAGAATTTATATCATATTAGTGGTAATGCGTAGCTTCTTCCCATTTGTGGAAAAGACAAGTCTTAAACTACTGAGAGTAGAATGTACGTTACATAAATAAGTACAATCTTATTAAGAATTTAGGTAAACAACCCAATTCATGATATATTGCACCCATATTATATAGGAACCATCATAAAAATCTTTCAAGCACAAACAAATATATCTGTTACTGGGTTTTGTATATTTTTCCCATTGATTTATAGATGATGCATATAATTTCTGACTCTAGTGAGCATATCTTTGTTTATATTACGCTAATGTATTTTTGAAATTCAGATCAAAGATATCTGCAGTTCAGAAATAAATAAAAGCTAAATCTAAAAGAAACAGGAGATATACAAAGAACTTACCTGCTTCTGATTTCATAGTAGCAGGTATATAAGAAAGGCAATGCATTTTGTGACTGCTGCCTAATGCATTAGGGAAATATGGCAATAACCAGCACCAAATTACTGCTTCCAAACAATCAAGCTGCCATTTTTATATGATAGTTAATATTTAAATGACATACTCTTGCGTCTGCTGACAATTGATGTAATGGTAATACTTTATGAGTCAATATATATTTAATCAGTGGAAACTGTAAAAATTGATGAGAAATATATAACATAGGTGCATTACAGTGTGTAGAAGCTCTGTTAAATAGGAAAAGCTCCATATTATTTTTGGTTGTTTTGTTCTGAGGGATTGTGAAACTACTTTTAATTTTTTTTAATTATAATTTTATTTGCCAGCTTCTTATTGTATATGTAGTGCAAAAGGGCTAAAATCTCATTTTTGTTAGATACGAATAACAAAATTAGTCACTGTTCTCTTCATACAAATATTTTCAAGTGAGATTTGAAGCACTATGAATTTTACTTACATGCTAAATTCTGACATGAAGCATGATGGCCCTATTTCAAAGAAAGATGGACACATGATTAATATGAAAATTAGGGAGATGCAAGTACCTGAACTAATAAGGTAGTCCTTATTCAGGCTGGACTACCTTCAGTAATTTCACCATTTTTCATGTGTCAGTTCTGATGTGGGTTACTGGAAATAAGCAGCTCCGTGGAAGCATTTCTATTTGGGGAATTTGAGGGCATTCAAGTACATTTGGAAAAAATGTATGCACAAATGAAGCTACCTTTTTTGTCTAGTTACTAAATCAAGATAAATTTTTTGTAATAATATTAAACTTGAAAACATGTCAAGAAAAATTCTCTGTGACAATGTGTGAGCAAAGTTTACTGTCTCGTAGTTAAAATTCTGTTTCACTGCAGGAATAATATAATGTTATCTATAAAGCAATTGTAATCTCAGGTGGAACTGCACCACACATTTTCCGTATGTATAAAAGCTATTGAAATGGGGGAATAGCTTTGTTAAAAAGGAAAATACAAACTGTAAAGAAATTTTGACTAAGCCCAACATATCTGCTGAAGATACTGTTATGAAGGATGTGTGGTATCACTTGATGGGTGCCACGTATAGTAAGTATTCACAGCAAAGGGTCTTCTTGGCAGGTAACCTTACAAAGGAGATGTTACTGTCATCCTTTACAAAGAGTGTTTCAAATGCAAAATATCCAAATATAATAACTCGTGATGTATCTTATTCACTGTATTTGATTTTCGACTGGGTACTGTGGATTGCTGCTACACATTTGGTTCATATACGTGAGCTTAATAATTGGGAAAAACTACTGTTTCATCTATTTTTGATCTTTATTTTAAACCTACAAAATGATTACAGTTCTGACAGATGTGTGTCGAAATGTATTTACCTCCTGAAATTCTCTTTATTTTTTTTGTTGGGGTAAGGTGGACTTTGCCCCGTCATTGATGGCTCGTATTGTGTTAGAAAGATATCTACAAGAAAAAGAACAAGCCATCCGTAAGTATCTTAGGGTTTTTTTTTCTTTTGTGTTTTTAACTTTTAAGATATTTTTGTTTCAGCTTTTCGTCTGACTGTGGTATAAAAATAATGCAACATTGCAAGTGGGTAACGAGGGTAATGAGGGTAATGTTTTAAGGCTGGCATCTTCAACAGCTAATGACAGACTGTGTGTAAAAAGACCACCCACAATTTAATACTAGCTAAATGAATGCTTTCTTTTTCCCTTTTAGATTTTCAGAATATCTGTTCTTTCAGTAAAATAAAGAGGATGGGGCTCACGCTACACTTAAATGTTTAAAATTGTGTATT